>NC_044034.1:20492416-21092416 GCF_901765095.1 Microcaecilia unicolor
ATAATTTTTATGCCGTCTAGATGTGTTATTTGACAGTATATGAATCGAAACATAAAATGATGATGAATTTTTAACTGTATGCAAATTTAGCTAAAAGTTATCCCCGGTTTCTCAGAAGTGGGGCCGAAATAAGGGGATTTCAGGAGTAGAATATACCCCTGGGGGGGGGGGGTAAGAGGCCCTTTAGGCTCACAACCACGGGATGTGTGTGGGGAAAGGAAAGGGTGACTTCTTGCGGCACGAGGAGCACGTGAAGCTGATGGGATGATGTGTTGGTCCACGCCATGGAAATAAAATAAAACAGAGAAAGAAAATACGATACCTTGTATAAGTTATGTCCAATATAAGTTTTTTGATTTAGCTTTGGAAGGAATCTTTCACGTGCTCATCTTCCAATGTGGTATATATCATTCAGTGTAAAAAAAAAAAGCACCAAGGCTGCTACATTGGAGAAACAGTCAGATGCTAAAGAAGAGATTTAAATTACATAGACAATATGAAAAACTTTTATTTATTTTTTGGTTACATATGTAGCCCGCGCTTTCCGGCTTGCATATTGTATGCAGGTACTTATTTGTACGTGGGCCAATAGAGGGTTAAGTGACTTGCCCAGAGTCACAAGAAGCTGCAGTGGGAATCGAACTCAAGTTTCCCAGGACCAAAGTCCATTCCACTAACCACTAGGCCACTCCTAGTACCAATAAAGATGTCACGTCTGTGACAAAACCAGAACACTGTACCAGTGATTTCATGGTAAGAATCCTAAAAGGGAACTTTAAAACAATACAGGAACGTAAGACCTTTGCAGTCAGAATGATTAAATATTTTGACACCTACAAGACAGGACTTAAACAAAGATCTGGGTTTTCTAACCCATTGTAAACCATAAATTGTACTGCTTTGTCACCTTCCTGTCCATGCATATCTCCCTGGCTGTCATCCACCCCGACTCTTCCTGTCTCTCACCTATCCACCCTCACTCATCCTGTTAGACTGTCACTGAAATGCTTTGATGTTTCACTTATATATACTGTCATCTACTGAAGGCCAACCTTTGAAAGCTAATCAAGAAATGTATTATGTCCAATAAAAAATGTATCATCTTATTCTTTTCCATGTTTTATTTTGACTCCTTTAACACAATTCTATTAAAAAAATTTTAACCCTTTAGTGTCTAGTGTTCCTGTAGTAAGCCATATGGAACAGATTGATGGGAACATTGAACACTAAAGGGTTAATAAAGCGCATTTCCTGTAAACTTGAACTGGACACTAAAGCTTTAGTAATTCGGATCCTGGGAGGGGGGCTTTTGTACCTTCCCCAGATTGATCAGAGTTAGCTGTAGATAAATGCAGATGAATCTGATCTCTGTGCTCAAAGTATGAGAGCCACCTCCCTTCTATTGCATGGACCATGTTGACTTTGATAGATGTAACGTCATCTTCCTTTTCTTTTGCAGGATAAGTATTATGATTATTCGGTCTCTCGTTTCCAAACGTTTTTCTATGGAAAACCAAGGCCATTGGCTTTTAGTTGCCACTAGTAAATTTGATGGGCGAGACACTTTTAGGGACGCCTGATCATCGAGCCCCGATTCTCCTGGAGCACTTAAGGTAACGATCCTAGCACTTATCACTTGTGCCTATCCCTGCTGTCAATACATATGAACTAAGTATATATTAACTAAATGTCTATAGTTAAAGGCTTAATGGGGGATTGCCGCTGCTAAAACGTGTAAACTATAGCTTGTAATAGGGCTTGTGCTTCTGCATATTGTGTGATAGTATTTATAGATTTTCATAGTCTATACTAATCTAAGATAAGTGTGCAGGATGTGTGGCAAAACCCTTGGTGAAACCAGTTGAACTCAGCTTCTCAAATCCAGTTGTGTCAAGAGTTGTGGTATGTCTACCTAGCTGCCTATTCTATCACATTTTTAAAGCGACATCTTAAATATTGACTGGATACCTAACAAATCCAGCATTTGGTTTTCTGTTGGGGGCTCTGCCTTTTGGCAAGAGATGGTGGCTTCTTTTTTTTTTTTTTTTTTTTTTTGCCTTAAGAGAAGGCGAGGTGGGGGTGGTTAACTGTATGAAGGAGCGGTCACAACTAGTTTATTTAACTACACACACTGAACAGGCCTTTATTATCTACTGTTGTTGTTAATTACTGTGATCTTTGAATACATTTTTTGAGCTTTAAAATACGAGATTTCCTAGGCAGGAAGAGTGGTATTCCTAATTCTAGCCTGCACCCTTAAAATCTCAAGACTTAAATACAAAGCATATTATATTTGGTAATGCTTTTCAGTATCTCTAAACCTCAGCCTCTATATGGTGGACCAGATAAAATGGAGGTGTCTGGTTTAGACTTTTCTGGAACTTACTCTCAAAAACACACCAGTACCTGAAGGTGGATGTTGCAAATGTATATCAACTGCCTGCTCTTGGTAGTATTGGACAAAGGTGAAGACATGCTGAGAAATCATACATAACACCTAAAGAGTTTTATAGCATCTGTAGAAGCATAAGTCTAATACCACTGAACTGATTCTTGCATTTTTTTGATTGGGAGGAGGGATGGTAAGGTGACTTTCTGCATCATTAAGGCTAGGCTTAGAAACAGTAGGAGCAGAGTAAAGTCTTCCAGATTGGGTAAGATTGGTGATGAGTGACCTTTCCAGGAATGGGCAATCTGTTCACGGCTTATGTAACCGTGGGGCTAGTTTAGACTTCCCTGTATGCCATTCCATGGTCTATGCTGTTACTGTGTGTGTGTCACAATTTAAATCTCAGCTTATCAAGGTATCATAACTAAACTGCTACTTACTGGGGAGGGTACAGCTTGCCACTTCAAAAGGCTTTCTTAGTGGGGAAGGGCCTTATTCCCAATCTTTTCCTGCATCCTTTTGAGGAGTAAAGCCCAAAGCCGGTGCTAGAGCTTCCTTCTGGTATTCATAAGACAACTTTGTATATGCAACCTGGGGGTGCTTGGAAACTCATAGTAATCAGGCTGGTGCATGGAAACTGTACACATCTTAAAGCATTCAGTGGTCTTCTACAGAATAAATCCAGATAGTAACAAAAGGCATGTTTATGCCTGGGGGAGGTAATTTGCTCTCAAGTCGTCATCTTGCATTCTCTCTGCACCCTTTGAAGAAAAAACAAACCTGAATAGTAGAGCTGCTCCTAGCTAATGCTTTGTCAGTTTGGTCTCCCCTTTCTTCTTAATCCCAGGGCTTTACATCTTTGGGAGTTGCTACTACTCTGTCACAGGCTACATGAAAGCTGTTGTGCCCTTTCTAGACAAGATCACTTTGAACTCTGAGTGCTTTCTTCCTCTGAGCTCTAAGCATAGTAACTCATAATGGCTGTTGCCAAGACCATGGTACCTGAGGCTGGTAATATTTAAAGCCAAAACCACATTTTAATATAAAACTAAGGTGGACAATAAGGCCTGGGTGTAAGAATATACTACATAATCCTGTAACATATGCACATCATTATTACATTTGTTCTAGCAAGTGATTAAAAAACTGTTCATTTTATTATCTCTTTAGACTCTGGTAGAGTTCATTTGTCTTGTCATTACATCAACCATACCTCTGCCAAGGTTACCTTTAAGAACCAATTGGAAGTGTTGAAAATGGTTGGATTTAAGCCCACCGATGTCCCTCCAACTGCAGCTGTGAAATTCGTAGGGGCTGGGACAGCAGCTTGCATAGCTGATCTGTTCACCTTCCCGCTGGATACTGCTAAAGTCAGATTACAGGTAAAACACTTTCCTGAACTGCTGTTGCACTCCGTTACTTAACCTGCATAGACTGTCACTGTTCCTGCAGAATTTCTCTAGGTGAACACTTATTCGTGGTCTGAATCTTGCATAGTTTACACTTCCATTTTTATAGTAAGTACTGGAACCTTAACCAGGATTTAAGCCAGTACCTGTTGCATGATAGGCACAAAGCCCAAATGCTAAAGTAGATCTTATTTTTTTTTATTTGTTTAACTGAATGTTGTAGGACAACTGTGCTGCAAGGGATAAGTAGACAAGTGCTCTGCTGGAAAAGCTGGCTTTCTTTAGTCTTTAAATTTGTGGCTTAATTATAGTGCAGTAACTGAGGGGGCCATACTAGAACATTTTAATGGCTTACTAACAAGCCATCTGCACTGGTGAAAAGATGGGG
This sequence comes from Microcaecilia unicolor, assembly GCF_901765095.1. NCBI lineage: Eukaryota > Metazoa > Chordata > Amphibia > Gymnophiona > Siphonopidae > Microcaecilia > Microcaecilia unicolor. The sequence goes on from NC_044034.1 coordinate 20,496,603, forward strand.
ATGTTAAATAACTAGTGGTTGGGATCAACAAAACCAGGTTTATAGAACTTGTTAATCTTTATCCCTTCTCTTGCTTTTATAATGGTGGCTGAGTACTTATTTTGGTCTTGTAAAAGCCTAAAGCTAGACACTTGACTGAATAAATTATGTTCTCTTCTCTTCTTGCCCCACAACACCTGAGACTGTTTCTAGAAACTTTCACATACAAAATACAAGCAACTCTTCTCTAGACTAGATCCAACTTTGTGCTTCTTTTTCTCAAGAGAAATACAAACTCAGTTCTTGTATACAATTTCTTTTTTAATGATAAAGGGCCTGGTGTGCAGTTTCCCTCCAAGGAAGGACCTTTTGGATCAGTCCAGGACTCGGCACTTTCATAGCTGGTTTTAGTGAGTTGGGCTCTGCCCAAAGTCACTGTAAAGCCTCTTCACCCCCACTTCTCTCCTGTACAGATCCAAGGAGAGACCAAGTCACACTGCAATGTGAAGGCCGTACAGTACAAAGGGGTCTTTGGCACCATTGCCACCATGGTGAAGACAGAAGGCCCAAGGAGTTTGTACAATGGGCTGGTGGCTGGCCTGCAGCGTCAGATGAGCTTTGCTTCTGTCCGTATTGGGCTGTATGACTCTGTTAAGCAGTTCTATACAAAAGGATCAGAACGTGAGTACTGCAAGCATTCTCTAGTATTTTTTCTTTTGCTAACCCAGGGCACCCTGTAACTCTTTATAGAAGAAAAAATAAAATAAAAAAAATCTACCCCTCTTCTTACTCCTTAAAACTTTGAAGGAACACAGTAACATAGTAGATGTCGGCAGAAAAAGACCACGGTCCATCCAGTCTGCCCAAGAAGATAAATTCATATGTGCTACTTTTTTTTTGTACTGTCCTCTTCAGGGCACAGACCGTATAAGTCTGCCCAGCACTATCCCTGCCTCCCACCACCGGCTCTGGCACAGACCGTATAAGTCTGCCCAGCACTAGCTCTGCCTCCACCACCAGCTGGCACAGACCGTATAAGTCTGCCCAGCATTCCCTGCCTCCCAGCCCTGGCACAGACCGTATAAGTCTGCCCAGCACTATCCCTGCCTCCCATCACTGGCTCTGGCACCCATTCTAGGCTAAGCAGTGTTGTATTCATAGATTTTAGCTTTTGATATTGTGAAGTGATACTAAAATTTGTACACAGTTTTATGATTTTAAGTCTGCCTCAGAGATCTGTCTTGAGAGGCTCATTTTCAAAGCACATAGACAAGTCTGTGCTTTTGAAAATGAGCACCTTTAATATGTAAGGATTTGTAGCCTTTGGTTGAGGTTTTCCTTTGACTGGTAGCCTGGCCTCTGAGAAGTGATTAAGAATAAATGTGCCGTAGCTATGCACCTAGTCTGTATTTAAAACAGAATAAATACAAGAGCTATTCTGGTACCTCAGCCTGTAGTAATGGATATATGGCGATACTATATAGTACAGTTAGTCACTGTACTTGCAATCATTGCTTCAGCTTAAGACTTTTACTCAAGTGTCTAAAGTAGAAAATGCCAGGTCATGCTTAACGAATTCTTATTAGAGGCCTTCTAAGCCCAGACCCATATTTTTTTGTCAGATGCTGGGATTGGTTGCAGACTTCTTGCTGGCTGCACAACAGGTGCCATGGCCGTAGCTGTTGCTCAGCCCACAGATGTGGTAAAGGTTCGCTTCCAGGCCCAGGCCAACACATGCAGTAGTAGCAGAAGGTACAAAGGGACTATGGATGCATATAAAACTATTGCAAAGCAGGAAGGAGTCCGAGGCCTGTGGAAAGGTCAGTATAATGGTTACTTTTCATCTAGGATATAATGTAAGATGATTCTAGGGCAGGAACTAAGCTTACACAGTGGATTGATAAGCTGCAATCAGTTTTAAAGCTGGTGCTGTGTTGCCATTCTTCTAATGAGCATAAGGTTGGCTCTGTTCTTGTGCTGAGGTGTACAGCAAGAGCATTCAGCAGAATGGCCCCAAAATGAGTGGCAAATAGGGGTGTTATATACTCTGGGAATTCCGCAAAAGTACCAGCAATACCACCATTTCCCTTCACTCCCCTACACTGATCAGGTGGCAGAAGAAGGTGACAGCAGTGCATTCTACCCATCAAGCCACATTCTCTGCTGTCCTAGACCCAGCTGCTTATTTGAAGCTATGGCCTCCATATAGCTCAATTGAGCACAGGCCTAGGATGGCAAAGTATGTGGTCCAATGGACAGCTGTTCAGCATCATGCAATTGGGAAGAGGGAATGCTGCAGGGAGGGTTTCTGGAGCATGCTTAGTGTACCATGTTGGGGGGTGAAACTTGGGGGTGGGGAGAGTTTAGAGATGGAGGGTGAGGATGGCGTGCTATAGGAGCAGATGTGGGGTTATAGCAGGCCTGGCAGTATGCCATGGGGATATAGGGCACCAACTTGAAGGTGTACCTGAGGGGGAGGTGGGGATATACCTGGAACAGAAGAAAGGGGGTTTTTGCCTTTATGGCAAGGGAAGAAGGCAAGGTGGACATATGTATCAGAGGGAGGGGAAGACCTTGAACTCAAAAGTATCAGAGGGGCAAGAGCTGTTGAGGGCTTGACACCTAAGGAACAATTTCTAACTTTTTAGAACTGCAGCAATTGTGCTTTACTAAGTTACACACCCCCCCCCCCCCCCGGTCATATGTTAGTTTTATTTTAGATTTGTACTACTGTGAAAACTTAAGCTTGTTTTTCTACTCAAAAACAGGTACAGCACCAAATATTACTCGCAATGCCATTGTAAATTGTACTGAACTGGTCACCTATGATCTGATAAAAGAGATGCTGCTGAAATCAAACATTATGACAGGTGGGTGCTTAAAAGAGCTGTCAATCCTGTGCATGGGATCCTTATGGCTTTTTCTGACATGGTATATTTTGGAGATAAGAATGGAACAAAGCTGCCGATTTAAATGCCCAGTGCAGTTTTGCAGCATATGAATCTCTCTATCAAACTTAGGCCACATAGAGGATTTTAAAGGAAGGTATCATAAAGTATGGTGTAAATGTGCAGAATTAATAGGCCACATGGCGCATCTGCTGTTACTGATCTGTGCCCCCCCCCCCCCCCCAGGCTGTTAGGGTTTGGACATTTCCAGATTGCATATACCATATCAAATGTAGAGCTTGTTTAAAAAGCCAGAGGGTTATGGTCCTCAACCAAGTTTAGGGACAGCAACCCAGGGGTTTCTTATGCTATAGCCACCTTCGCGCTGGCTGCTGTAGTTTTGTGTAACATGTTTTTTTTTTTTTTTTCCCCCCCCCTCCCAGACAATCTGCCGTGCCATTTCACATCAGCATTTGGTGCTGGCTTCTGCACAACTGTGATCGCTTCCCCTGTTGATGTAGTGAAGACAAGATATATGAACTCTGCCCCTGGCCAGTACAACAGTGCCTTGAATTGTGCACTCACTATGCTCAGAAAGGAGGGGCCTTTGGCTTTCTACAAAGGGTAAGTCACCTGAAATCCACTAAACCCTGTTACCTGCTTGATAGGAAGTGAGTGCCTTATTCACTCTTAAAGCATTTTTAAAATGCTGTTGCCAGTGTAAGCAAACTAATTTTTCAAACCAGTTCTAGTCACAAATCACTCATTGAATGTTAACCTATTCCATGTATATTATCCTGAAAACCAGAGAGATGGGTGAGAACCTATATTCCATCTTTGTTGATGCCATTGTACTTAAGGAAACATTCTTCCTGGTGCTCGTTTCCAAGAGTACTCAGCCTTGGTTAGAAAAGTACTGATGCAGGGGGAGGAAGTGACGTCACCGGGCAGCATGGACGCCTGAAAAGCTAGCTCCGGTGGCCTCGCGGCAAAAACGATCGCGTTCGCGATCCAAAACTAAGCTGGAAAGCTAAAACTGACGGCAGCACTAAAGCGGGAACTCGTACCACGAAAGCGCATGAATTTTCGCCGAACTGTGGCTGATCTTTCAAGGTTTGCATTCGCCGGAGGCGCGACCCCGATAAAAAACAAAATGGCCGACGCACGGAAAAATAAAGAACTGACAGAGAAAGCAAAACCCCAGGAGCCAACGCTGGAACAGCGATCGGTAACAGAAATCACAGAAGAAGAGCAGCCCAGCCTGCAATTATGCCTGCAAAACATCAGCGCTGACCTCAAAGCACTGCGAGCTGAGGTAGCAAAGTTGGGCACAGACTTGCGCGATGAAATAAGAGAGCTGGGAGTGCGGCTAGAGGACACGGAGGCCCAAGTGGAAGCCCACAGCGAGGCCCTTGGCTCGATGGACCAACATATCACTGAACTCCGGAGCGAACAGCAAATACTACAAGATAAACTGGAAGATTTGGAGAATCGGGGACGCCGCAACAATTTGAGATTTCGAGGCCTACCTGAAACACCTCTATACCAGGACAGTGAGCAAGTAGTACAAAAAATAATACAAGAACTGTTCACACAGAACGGGGCCAATATGGAACCTGAGGCAGTGCAATTGGAGAGGGCACACCGGGCACTGGGACCGGTAAGAAATAATAGACCCAAAGATATCATTGCCTGCTTCAGTAGCTACAAACTAAAGGAACAAATACTGAAACTGATGCGACAAACTTCAGACTTTAAATGGGATTCCTACCATGTTGAAATATATCAGGACCTGGCAGCGGCGACGCTGAGAAGGAGAGGGGATTTGCGGCCATTCACGAGATATCTTAGAGAGCAGAAGATCCAGTACAGATGGCGGCACCCCTTCGCCTTGGTATTCTATAAAGATGGCAAACATCAGATTCAGTCTCTTTTGGAAGCCAGAGCAATATGCCCGGAGTCCGCAGATGAGAGTGAACGGCGAGAGGCCAGTTCGGGAGCAAGACCAAACTCCCGCTCCTTCCACCAAAATGGCAACGAGTGGGAAATGGCCGGAAAAGACTACAACGGCAACAATCGGCCTCAAAGATCACCTGACGAGGCACAAACTTTATATTGGGAAAGTTATTATCTTTAAAATTGTTGCGGGATGCTGAGAATGTTGAGCAGAATTCCAGTTTTGGATAAGAGGTAGTTATGATGTGTTTTTGTTGTGGGGCCCCGGGGCAGGGCCAGCTGTTCCTTCCTCTCTGAATAGGCACCCATAGATTCTGTTTGGGATGCCTAAAATGTATGGGGGAAAGTTGGGGGGGGGGGAGAACAGGGGGGAGTAATGAGAAATAGAAGCAAACCATGTATGTCTCTAGCAGCAAATAGGACACAAGTTATGAATAAAGTAAAAGCGCTGAAACAGGGAGGATGGATGTATAGTAAGGGGTAATGGGAGATATTAAATGCATGTCACTCAATGTCCGAGGGCTGAATATACCTAGGAAACGGCAGCTGCTGTTCCGGGAATTGAGGCGGCTTGGGGTAGATATAGGGATGATACAAGAAACCCATTTAAAGCCCAGACATGAATATCTATGTGTTAATAAGAAATACCCTCTCATATATTTCGCCTCCAATACAGATAATACGAAAAGCAAAGGGGTCCTGATAGCATTCTGTAGTGGCAAGAACTGGGAGGTAAAAAAGGTTATCAAGGATAAGAATGGGAGATATCTGTTAATTGTTTTAACAATGGGGGGGAAAACTTACACACTGGTGAACATATATTGCCCTAACACTAAGCAGGGAGACTTCCTCACGGATCTAGATCAGATACTGCTACGGCATCTGGAGGGTTCTCTCCTGATAGGTGGTGATTTCAACCTCACTTTGCATCCACTACTAGATAATACGACACGTAATGCGAACTACGCTAAACAAGACAGGCGACACCTCCACGAGTTTATAACACGATGGCAACTTATAGATTTATGGCGAAGGGACAATCCATCCCAGCGAGCTTATACATATTTTTCCACAGTGCATCAGTCCTCTTCTAGAATAGACCTATGGATGGGGGACGCCTCTCTGTTAGGGGTGGTGGGAGAACACACTATACTACCTCATACATGGTCGGACCACTCTCCGGTGCTATTAACAATCAAGGGGTTAGACCCTAATAAAATAAAACGGCAGTGGCGCTTGGATGATGCTTTATTGGCGGATCCATCTAATATTTCCCAGATAGAATCGCCATCCAGGATTATATCCTATTCAATGATAATGGTGAGGTCTCCCCAACTGTGCTTTGGGAGGGCTTTAAAGCAGTAATAAGGGGCCATCTGATCGCACTGCGGGCGAGGAGATGGAAGGAGAGATGTGCTAGAGAAAAGGAATTACGCCAACAACTCCTACAGACGGAGACACTGTTGCAGGAAGGAAAAGATCAAAATCCGCTGAAACTGAGGGGGCAGGCACACAAAATCCGAACTCAGATACATGAACTGGAACTAGCAGATCTGGCAGAAAAACTACAGAGGGTACGCCAACAAACACTTTGAATTTGGTAACAAACCTAGCAGACTACTAGCCCATAAACGGCCCAACATGCTAGCAGAACCCTGATAGGGGGCCTAAGGGATGCAGGGGAGTGGGCACTCAGAACCCGAGTTTCTAGATGCAGCCTTTAGTGGATATTATAAGACCTTATATAGTGATACAACAAGCTGTGCAACTGAGAGATTAGTAATTATCTGGAGGGCGTGGAGCTCCCGCGGCTCCCCGACATAGCAAATCAGGCACTGGTGGAACCCATAACACAAGAAGAGAGAGAACAGACGATTCATGGGCTCTCTGTGCATAAAGCTCCAGGGCCAGATGGCTTCACAAATAAATTTTATAAAACTTTTCAAAAAACAATTGGTCCCTCTGCTGCTCCGGGTGTTTTAACTCTTTGGATAGGGCCACAGGCATCCCACCTACATGGAATCTGGCTACAATCACGGTTCTCCCTAAACAGGCAAAGACCCCCAGCTGTGTAGCTCCTACAGGCCTATCTCTTTGTTGGGAGTAGACTATAAAATATTTTCCAAAATTATGGCCACTAGGCTCCAGAAATACCTCCCACAGCTTATACATGAAGACCAGGCGGGCTTTTGTACACGAGCGCCAGACCTTTGACAACATTAGGAGAGCGTTACAGGTTATTCAGGGGGCCCAAATACTTTACATCTCCCCTTTGTATTTTGTCCTTAGATGCAGAAAAAGGCCTTTGATCGGGTCGGCTGGTCATTTCTCTTCGCAGTGCTTGAGAAGTTTGGGGTGGGGGGACGATACGTGGAATGGCTGTCTCTTATATATAGAATCCGAGGGCAGCGGTGCGGATCAATGGGACATTAACTAGCTCCTTTCCCCTGCAGAGAGGCACCAGACAGGGGTGTGCACTGTCGCCACTTCTGTTTGCCCTAGTAATGGAACCCCTGGCATCGAGGATCAGAGCACATGAGAGTATAAGGGGTCTTATGGGAGGGGGTATTGAGACGAAAATTTTATTGTTTGCAGACGATGTCCTACTTCTGCTAAAGGACCCCCTGGTTGCATTCCCCGCTTTGGAGGAAGAGATACAGGTATATGGGGCGGTGTCCGGCTTTAAAATTAACTTTACCAAATCCGAAGCACTTGATATAAACTTACCTGACACAGTCCTGGAAACATTGAAGACACAATTCCCATATAGGTGGGCTAATAAGTTTGTCAAATATCTTGGGGTCAGTTTACCACGTCGACTGGAGGAGGTAGTTGAATATAACTTCCATGTAAGGTGCGAGAGCTCTTTAGGGACCTAGAGCGTTGGGAGGGATTGACACTATCCTGGGTGGGTAGAATTAACGCTGTCAAGATGATGATGCTTCCCGAAGCTGCTGTACTATTCACGGCCCTCCCAATCGAAATACCAGCTACCTTTTTCAGAGGCTTACAGGGCAGGGTGTTCTCATTTATATGGGAAGAAGAGACCACCTAGGGTAAAGCGAGAGATGAGCTGTATCAATTTAGAGATCGGGAGGCATGGGGGTTCCCCAATTCCAGATGTATCAGACTGCAGCCCACTTGCGAATTTTAGCAATCTGGCTTCAGAATACAGGGAAACTCTGGACAGAGGTAGAACAAAGCTGGTTGGAGCCCTACCCACTCTCGTGGCAATACCATGGCTACCTAACCCCAACTCTGGGCATTAATTAAAAGAAGTCCCCTTCTCCTGCAGTGGCCATTAACAACTTGGTACAAGGTTAGGAAGCAGTTTTTCCCAGAGCGTAAATATTTCAAAACATACATTTCTTAGATTCGCCCCCCAATTTGGGCCGGGGTAGATCAGATAAGTATATAAGGAATGGGAAGATTGGGGACTCTGTGAGTTAGGACAAATGTGTGAGGAGGGTGCGGTCCCACCCTACTCGGAACTATGCCAAATACACGGGCATCTCTCCCTTCAATCCTTTTATTATTATCAAGTACAGAGCACTTATCAAAAATAAAGCAAGGGAGGAGCTGGAGCTAGCCGAGACACAGCTAGAGATAGGGGATGACAAAAGGGGGGAACAGGGGTGGGCATCTCAAAGAATATATAGGCTTTGTTGGCCCGAGAAGATCCGTAGAATATTACATACATAAATGGGAGGTTGCAATAGGGACAACATATGATCCCGCACTGTGGGAAGGGCTCTCAAATCCTTGCTTAGGGTATCGATCTCTAGTGCTATGATAGAAAATGGGCATAAGATGTTGTACGGTTGGTACTATACCCCAAGCCGCCTGGCCAGGATGTTTGGGACAGGTTCCTCCCAATGCTGGCGGGACTGTTGGAGAGGAAGGTGATATGTACCATATATGGTGGTCCTGGTATATGCATCTAGATTCTGGATGAAAATAGTGGACTTTGTAAATTTAGTGACGACCGCACAATACCAGCTGAAAGCGGAGCACTGTCTACTTCACCTTAAACCACCAGTGATTCCGTCACACATCCACCAGTTTGCCACTCAGGTGTTTGTGGCGGGCAGGCTGGTGCTGGCGGCATCCTGGAGAAAACCTGGCCTACCGGACATCTCAGTGGTGCTGGAAAAACTGAACTACATCCACTTGATGTCTAAGCTGACAGCGATGAGTAAAGGGCGCTTAGACCAACATAGGAAAATATGGGAACTGTACAACACTTGGTCCGCAACAGCAGCGCAGTAACAGAGACTTAAGGACTGTTAAAGGGACAGTGGGGGGGGGGGGGGGGGAGGGGAGGGGAGAGGGGAGGGGGGATCTACAGGAGGTTGTTATGATAGGACCAATTACTGTAATATGCAACTTTTCTTTAAGATATCCTGTTATATGACAGAACAGTCTTAAATTTTGTTTTGTATGGTTCTGAAAATTATATAAATAAAAAACTAAAAAAAAAAAAGAAAAGTACTGATGCAGTATGCTTTCCTTCCAGGTTCATGCCCTCATTTCTGCGTCTGGGATCCTGGAACATAGTCATGTTTGTGACCTATGAGCAGCTGAAAAGAGCCATGATGACAGCCCGTATGTCATGGGAAGCTCCTTCTGAACATGCTGAGTTGGTCTAGTTCCATGTTAGACTGAACACTCAGCTTATTTATAATCCTACCTCCTTGTCTTGTTTACATATTTGTACGTTTTTACCACTTTTGGTACAATGCAGAAAATCTAAACTTCTGAATGGGAGTTAACTTCATTATCCTTTTTCCTTCAACTTTGGCCTTTTAAATTTTTCTAAACTTAGTCAAACTTTTTCTTTGTAAAGCTTACTTAAATTGAGGTGTTTAATTGCACATATAATCTCATCTAGTCTGCAAGGGTGCTACAGCACTTGTGAGGATGAGGTCAAACTTTTTAACTCTTGCACTAAATGGGTGGGGACTCCTTTCCAATATAAAATGAGCATGGTGGGGTGGGTGCCTTTTTATGACCATTTTTTACTTTAAACTGAGCTTGTTTCCTTTTGATATGCTGTCTTGTGACAGCACAGCCAGATGTTGCCAGAACACCTTCATATAGCCAGTGTGTTAATGAAGATTGTTATACGAGAAATAAAATTTTACTAAACTCATACCATAGTCTTCTGTTTCTGTAAAACTAATGTGCTATTTTTGTTTCCAGCAGCAGTGACCTTGTACAGCACAAACCCTGCTCCCCTGCAAGGAAGGGTCTAGCTACTAGGTGTTCAAATATCTATAATTTTATTTTGCCCCCCCCCCCCCCCCCCCCCCCCCCACACACACACACAAAGTATCTTGCCTTCCTTTAAACCACAAAGGAGTAATGTAGAAGAGAGCAAGTAAAATGTTGAGCTGTAGCTACAGAATCTCACAGTGGGAGGAATGCTTAAGGTTACTAATCAAGCAAGATGCATTATGGATACTAAAGCACTTTTTTGCAGCTGCTTTATCCTCCAGCCAGTGTTTCAGGACACTTAAAATATTTTGTCTGGTATCGCCTCTCCTGGCATCATGTTAAAAGCTGGACTGGTTGCTGTTCAGGGTCAAATATTAAGGCTGAAATTCTGTTAAGCCCCAGCAAACAACTCTGACATTGAAAGGATAGCCTGGATTGTACTAATCCTAATACATCAGCTTTTAGTGTTAGACATACCATCCTAGCTAAATTATAGTCCTGAACGTTTGGGATTAGATAACATAGGTGCAGTATCACTCAATGCTTTATGTAAGCATATACCAGATTTTTGCAACAGGTGTACTGGCTGGTGCTTACAGGCATATTCATTTAATCTGCAGATTTTAAAGACACAGCTGCTACGGCTTAGCAGGTACCTGGTACTTGTGTATTAATCATTACAAAATGGAAGTACCTGTACTTTTTCTTTTTTTTTTATTATTGCTTTATTCATATATTTCAATATATCGTCACAATACGTGAATATGCAATCGGCATTTATACAAAAGGCAAAAATAAAGAGAAATATCATTAACAGCCTTTCTGTCCACAAGTTTAGGAAATTTTGAATCTAAGAATTTAGAATTTAAAGTAAAAACATATAGCAATAATTACGGACTAATGGTTGCAACCTCTGGTTCAGACCCCAGCCTGCATTTAGGAAGGGCACACAACATTCAATTCCGCTCTAGAATCTAGAAATTGTTTTAACCGTTTTGGGTCTACAAATTGAAACTGTTTACCCTCAAGCATTACAGTAACAAGGAAAACGTAATATAAAAGTTGCTCCCAGTGCCACCACCCTAGGGCGGAGTTCCAAAAAGGCCCTCCGTCTCATCTGTGTAGGCCTTGAGAGATCAGGAAAAATACACATTTTTGAGCCCCAAAACAGATTTTCTTAAGTGTCTCAAGGAAAGCCTTAATACAGCATTCCTATCAGGCTCCAGCACAAAAGTAACAAGCAGAGTCAACCTCTGAGTAATTATCTCCAATGAACTTTCAAGGAAAGAAGATAGATCCATTCCTTCCCCTGCTATTGGGGGATTTTCTTCCACCACTCCTGATGTAATAAGCCCGAGTAAGGGGAGGCAGCGAGTCCTTATCAATCATATATTTTTTTAACCATAGCCAAAGGGGAAATTAAAGGCAATTTGGGAAAATTAAGAAACCTGAGGTTGTCTTCTAGCCTGGTTTTCCAGGTACTCCAATCTTTTATGTAGGAAATTATTATCCTTAACCAAAGCTGTTTCTACAGATCCCATTTCTTGAATTTTAGTATTTAGTCTCCAAATCTAAGGTTTGCTGTGCAGTCTTTTGCACCTGAAGCAGGGCAGCCTCAGACTGTCAGAAGTATTCATTTTTAAAGTAGTTTGCATAGAAGTGTGAATGCTGTAAACCATACCCCTTAGTGACTGTCACAGTTGCTGGTCTATTCACACCACTAATGGCTGGAGAAGGGTGAGGTTGATCTTCAACACCAGCAAGTTTAGAAACTATATCCTGGGGCAATACCTTTGAAGCTGATTGTAGCAATAGTTCTCAGCATTGAGATTCAGCTTCGGCTTCCTTCCCTGTTAGAGCTGCCAGCAACTCCCCTCCAGGCTGGGGTGGAGCAACTCGTTCCACGGGGGGGGGGCTCAGGGAAGCCCTGTTTCCATTCTCAATTGACGCAGAGAGTTGCAGAGGGGGTCGAAAAACCCTGAGGACCCGGTTGTTGTCTGCCTCCTCGCTGAAGAAGTCACAGGAGCTGGGGGATGTTCCTTCACTTTTCCCCATGCTTGATGAGGCGTCAGAGGCACCGAAGAGGACCTACAAACAGAGCAACTTCCAGGAGCTAACACAGGTGTGTCCATTCACAGCACCATCTTGGATTCCTCTTTGGCCATTTTCAAGTCCAAACTGAACCTGTACTTTTTTCAACCCACCCAAAAGCCCCCTTGAACTCTTTCTGCATGTAGACAGCCAGGATGCAGTGTTTCATAAAATCACTATAATTCTGTGTGTAAATGCTGCTGCTTTAATCAGGAGCATTTTTGCTCTTGGATCTATATCACTGAAGGAGCTAATACATAGCAATAGATTGTAGGCAGCTGACCAGATCTGCCTGCATTCATGTTTTCTAACCAGGAGCTAGTGACAATAATTTTCCCAGTGCTATTGTCATCCCTCTATCAAAGTAGTGCAGCGGGATGTCCATGCAGGTTGCTGTGCTCTAGTGCTTGGCCTATGGCCAATGATCCTCGTTAAGAGGAAGCTGGTGCGCCAGCTCTTGGCACCCTGGCTGCAGGCTGTATACGAATGCTCAGGGTCTGAACTCGTGGGTTGGCAGGTGCCAGTGTGAAGTATCTCTTGGGCCTGCCTGCTCAGGTAAATGTGCCTGTATACCCTTAATTTCTCTGGGTCAGCAGGGGAGAGTGTGCTAGGCTTAAGGAAACATTCTTCCTTGTGCTTGTTTCCAAGAGTACTCAGCCTTGGTTAGAAAAGTACTGATGCAGTGCGCTAGGCTTCTCTCTTAACACGCCTTTCTTTCCTTCTGCACCCCTTCTCATTCCCCTGCCTGGGAGCCTATTGGTTTTAGGGCTCTTCAAGAGAAAAATATGGATAAGTGAACCTGGAGCTATATGGGTAAAGGTGGGGGAACACTCTGTTAAGTTACTTGGAACTACTTTTAAAACAGAAGGAAATAAGTTTTCACTCAAGCAGTGGCGTACCAAGGTGGGGGCGGTCCGCCCCGGGTGCACGCCGCTGGGGGGGTGCCGCGGCGCGCGCCTGTCAGCTGAGTTCGCTAACTTCGCTGCAGCTCCCTCTGCCCCGGAACAGGTTACTTCCTGTTCCGGCCAGGGCAGAGGGAGCTGCAGCGAAGATAGTGAACTCAGCTGACAGGCGCGCGCCGCAGCACCCGGGGGAGGGGGTCATCGGCGATCTGCCCCTGGTGTCATGCCGGCTAGGATCGCCACTGCACTCAAGGAATAATTAAGCACTGGAACTCGTTACCAGAGGATGTGGTAACAGTGGTTAATGTATCTGGCTTTAAAAAAAAGGTTTGGACAAGTTCCTGGATTTAAAATCCACAGTCTGCTATTGAGATAGAAATGAGGAAAGCTACTGCTGCCCCTGGGGTCGGTAGCATGGAGTCTTGCTACACTTTGGGGTTCCAGAATCTTGTTAATAAAATCCTAAAAAATGAAGTTAGTGACTTTTAGCAATGAGCTACTGAAAAATCTGAATCTATTAATGATATAAATATAATTTATTACATTTATGCAGCCATTACATGACAGATGTATATAAAAACAGAGCCTGGTGCCAATAGGTGAGGAATCAGCGACTGCGTCAGGACGACTCGCATTACATCAGCAGTGCTTGTCTGATGAGTTGTTTCTTATACTGTGAGAGCTTCTCCGGGAAATGGATATCAAAGGTGATAATGAGGTCCCCCTTCTGCTTGGGGTCCTGGGATAGTGGCATCCCTTCTCCCGGCACTACTTTCTTATAGGTGGCACTGAGGAAAAATAGAGAACATTAGTCAGGGAGCAAAGATGAATATTTTGGACGGTTAAGGTCCATTTAATTTGCTTCTAGAACTGCTGACAATTACTCATGATGAACTGATGGTGCAGACAAATCTAGGCAACCACAGGGCTGCCAAGAGACAGACCTGGGCCCAGGGCAGGGCATGGCTGCCGCTGCTGCCTCCCCCCCAACTCGGGCTGCTGCCACTCCCTTACCTTCCTGTGTCTGCTCCGCCTTCGGTCTGTCGCTCTGCTGTTCCTCTGTGCCTGGACCCGGGTTATCGCGTTAATGTAGTCACCTGGATTCCGACACACAGGAGCAGGAGACAGACCGAGGGAAACAGAACCTTCTGCCTGCCTCCAGAAACCTTGCTGGCGCTGGGCCCCCCCTTGGAGGTCAGGTCCAGGGAATCCCCCTGCAACCAGTCCTGAGCCATTTCTCTTCCCCCTCCCTTCCTTCCTCTGCTCTCTCTCTCTCTCTGTTGCCCTTTCTTCTGCTTTCCTCTCCTCTGTTCTTGTAGTTGATTGTCGTGAACTGCGTAGTCACCTTGCTGACTCCATTGCAGTATATCAAGCTCAAGAAAATAAATCAATGCATTTTTAAATGAATATACCCCTCATTCCAGGTACCCTCTCTCTCTCATCCTTCCACGTCACAGGTATCATCTTTCACACGTACTTTAGCATGCCTTTCCAAATAATGTTAGTGATGGCTTACAGCATTATTAATATACTGGCACAATAACTCCCCCCAAAGAGGTTACAACTACCGACCTCTGTGAGTACCTGAGGCAATGGGAGAGAAAGTGATTTGCCCAAGGTCATAAAGAGTTCTGGTAGGGACTGGGGTGGAACTGAACCCTGATTTCTCTGGGTCTAGGCCACTCCTCTCAATAATAGTAATTTAGATTTTTGTTAGCAGGGGGGGATTTTATAAATAGCGCTCAAAAATAGGCACTGGAAAAGATTGACACTTAGGGCCAGATTCTATATATGGCTCCTTAAAAATCGGCGTGGAATAAATTTCCCCCTAAGTGTATTATATAAGTGGCACTAGATTTAGGCATGGTATATAGAATACAATTAGTTGATATTGCTTGTTAAGTACTGTTAAAAACGCTGATTGGCTTAAGCCAATTTACGCATGTTGTTATAGAATACACTTGGATTTTGGCACGGAACGCTAGGCGCGATAGATAGAATCCAGCGGTAAGCGATATTCTACAAAGGGCGTGCATCTTTTATAGAACAGGGCTTAGCGGCGATTCCCAAGTCCAATTCTAGCTGTTAGACTTGCGCCTGTTGAAACCTGGTGTAAATCCCGGCACCCAAGTTGGGTGAAGAGGCCCATTATTCTATAACACTGTGCACAAAATCTGACCCACCTATGCCCCCTCCCACGTCCTCTTTTGAGTTGCATGCTATGGGATTTAGGCACTCAGCATTATAGAATAGCACACAGCCAGATGTGTGGCAAATCCTAATTGATGCCAATTAATGTTGACAATTAGTTGTTAGCATCCAATTATTGCCTGTTAATAGCTCATTAGCCAATTAAGTTTAGTGTGCATTTCGGAAGCGCCTCCAAATCTGGACACCATATATAGAATCCAGGGGATGATGCTCAAGGCAGCTTAGAGGTCCTTTCACTATGCTGAGGTAAAAGGGGGCCTGCGCTAGCATCAGCGTGTGTTTTTGACGCACGCTGAGGCCCCCTTTTACCGCAGCTGAAATAGAGCCTAGATTATGAGCACTGCTATTTGCACCTGCTCAGGAGCAGGCCTGAATATTCACGGGTAAATTTGTGTGTAAATTGTGACTCTGTTCATGCTGCACCCAAACTCATAAGAATATGGGTCAGACCAAAGGTCCATCTAACCCAGTATCCTGCTTCCAACAGTGGCCAAACAAGGTCACAAGTACCTGGCAGAAACCCAAATAGTAGCAAGATTCTGGAATTCCAAACAAGAAGAAGATTCTGGAACCCCAAACAATAACAAGATTCCGGAACCCCAAAGAGTAGAGAGATTCCATGATACTGATTCCAGGGATAAGTAGTGACCTTCTCCATGTCTATCTTAACAGCAATTTATGGACTTTTCCTCCAGGAACTTGTCCAACCTTTTTTAAACCCAGATATACTAACTGTATACCACATCCTCTGGTAACGAGTTCCAGAGTGTAACTATTCATTGAGTGAAAAAACTATTTCCTCTTATTTTTTTTTTAAGTATTACCATGTCATTTCAATGACTATCCCCTTGTCTTAATACTAGTAAAAAATTGATTCACGTTTACGTTCTACTTCCCTCAGGATTTTGTAGAATCCTCCCCTGAACATACCTACCTAACAGGTACCAGCTTGCACTGTACAGGCTTTTAGTTGCAACCTAAAGTTTATAAGAGGCCTTTTGGTGTTTGTTATTACTATTTACCCCATCTGACCCTCAACTTGTTGTTTATTATAAAATTATCCTCGGGAGTCACGTGATGCTGTAGAGGGAGTGAGACATGTTCTCAGGCTCTCTTAGGCCCCAGCACCTCTTAATCCACCGTTGAAGCCTCAAACTAAATAAATACAGGACGGGAACCAAAAGAGCACTCAACGAAAGTAGCGCATAGCAGATGGACAAATTTATAGAAACATCAGGGAAAGCAATGGCGAGTAGAGGGCAGGAAAAGGAAAAGGAGAAGGCCCGAAGCGCGGAAAGCGCGGCAGAAACAAAACAAGCGCCGGAAACCCCCGTGTTCTCACTGGAACAGCTATCGCAACTCACCGCGGCGGTGGAGAAGGCAATGGAGCCGAGATGGGAGCGGCTGGAAGGGCGGCTAGCAAATATGGAAACGCTGCTGGGCGAAACAGTGCAAAGAGCAACGGAGCTGGAGCGAAGGGTCTCGGCGCTGGAGGATGCAGGGGTACCGGCAGCTCAAAAACTGGAGCGAGCGTTGGGGAAGATTGAAAATATGGCGTCGGCCTTAGATGACCTAGAGAATAGGTCAAGGAGAGCAAACCTCCGGATCATTGGCGTCCCTGAATCAGTGGGGGATGGCGTACTGTGCACCAAAATAGAAAAATGGCTAAAAGAAGAGTTCGCGCTCTCGGACCACGCGGGTCCGCTATGCCTGGAGCGGATCCATCGCGTGGGCAGAAAGCAAGAAGGGAGACAGGCGCCGAGAGCAATTATCCTGAAAGTACATAATTATTTGCACAAAGTGGAAATCTTGCAGGGATACCGGATGAAGAGGGACTCTACTCAATATGAAGGACACACAGAATATTTCAGGATTACTCGGCACAGCTGCAGGGAAGGAGGAGAAACTTCACCCCGCTGTGCAAGAGACTACATGAGGCCCGCATTCAATTCATGCTGATTTACCCAGCCATCCTCAAGATTAAGCACGAGGGACGATGGAGGTCTTTCGAGGAAGTGGCAGGGGCCTCAGCGTTTATAAATGAGATAGAGAATAATATGAACAATGTCCATGCCAGTAACAACGCTAAGTGAAGTTCCTGTGTATAGGTATGACAAAGAAACTGTGAAATTGTTATTTTTCAGTGTAATGAGGGTTGGAAACATCCCATAACAGTAAGGGGTGGAAACCTGGGTATTTTGGAAAAGCTACAGAGGTGGGGGGGCCACTAGCATTGAAGTGACTCTAGGTCTGTAGGAATATGGACCCAGAACTACAGTTGCACGGGGAAGGACAAGGAGGGGAGGGGGGAGGGGGGGTAGACGGGAGGGAGTAGGGGGCAGAATTTTGGAACCACATGGCACTTCACATGTAGAGAACTCGAGGCAGGGAAGTCAGGGTCAATACGCAGAAAATAAATTAAGGGAGCTGGATAGCTGGGAACAGCAAAGCTCTGGGGGGGAGGCTGGGCGCCCCTGGAGCAGCATAATGAGAGAACTGACAGGTAAACAAAGTTTTGCTCCTGGCTAAGAAGCAGAGAGGAGAGGTAAGGGTGGTCTCCTGGAATGTTTGCGGGGTCACGTCCCCAGTAAAGAGAACTAAGATTCTAGATGCTCTGAAACGCCATGGGGCCCAAATAGCTTGTATTCAGGAGACCAGACTCACAAGAGGAAAGTGAAAAACTGAGAAGGCAATGGGTGGGAGAAGTACACTGCTCCCCAGCAAAAGGTAGAAAGGGAGGGGTGGCTATTTTAATTCACAAGGCCCTAGCTTGCCAAGTTACACCGCTGTTTAAAGACACAGAAGGGAAATATGTGGGGGTCAAACTCAAGCTACAAGGCAGGGATCGGCTCTTGATAGCAGTTTATGCACCTACAGGATCCAATAAGGCTTTTTACTCTCAGCTGTTGGCTAAGTGTCAACAGTATCCAGAATTGCCCATAATAGTGGCAGGAGACATGAATCAGGTTTTTGACTGGGAAATGGATCGCTCTGGGCCTAGACACAAAGGGGCTCCATCTGGCCCCTCATTGCTGGAGTCCTTCTGCAGACTAGCGGGACTGGTAGATGCGTGGCGGCTGATGAATCTGGAAGAGAAGGACTACACACACATCTCTAGGGCCCATAGGACCCACTCTAGATTAGATTATATCCTCCTCTCGCGGGAACTCTTTAGCCAAGTGCAAGGGGCAAAAATAGGGCCGGAGGGTCTCTCAGACCACGCAATGATATGGGTGGATTTTGAAGCGCAGCCATACTACAGAGCACAGGGGAACTGGAGGTTCCCAGCTTACCTTTACCACTCGGCAGACTTTAAGAAGTACTTGCTTGCAAAGTGGGAGGACTACTGCACATTCAATGCGCAGCACACAGATGACCCAGTGCTCTTCTGGGCAGCTGCAAAGGCAGTCATACGGGGACACATCATTGCATATGTCAGTCAGCGCAACCGCCACATTGCAAAAGGTATCATAGACAGAGAGCACCAGTTCAGAGAGGCAAAGCGGCGACATATAAAATCACCCACCACAGGGAATTATGAAGTGCTGATGGTCGCACGAGTAGCTTTGAATGAGTTGTTACATGAGCGAATGACCCGTTCCCTAATATATAGGAAATACAAGATGTATAAGTATGGAGATATAGCAGGGGGGCGCTTAGCAAGGATGGTGAAGGGAGCCCGTGGGTCTCACTTCATTGTGGCAATTAAAGACAGTGCGGGGCAGGTGAAGACAAGAGCCGAAGAAATAGCTGAGACACTCTGGAGTCATTTTGCAGCACTATATCAAGGGGGGGAAGGGAACTTAGAGGCAATAAGAACCTATCTGAGAGAGGAAGTGACGTCACCACTGGCAATGGCCGCCTAGCTTCTGAGCTCCCGCTCCCCACAGCAATAAAAAGCTAAAAACAGGACCTATTTGCTATTTTCGCCACCTCACAACGCTTCTGGCAGGCAAACATCGTTGAACAGAATGAGCAAATCGAACTCAACACGGAACAAAGACTTGGAAAAGTCGACGAGCGGTGGACCGAGCAAAACGCCAAAACGCCACGAGGCAGTGGCGCAGGCCTCGCCTTCTGATTCCGACTCGGCTTTATCACTGGTGGAAACACGGAGGCCCTCTACTAAAAAGGGCGTTTCAGGCGAACTCAGACAGATCTTGTCTGGCATCCAGGAGGACATTAAAAAATCGAAAGAAGAAATATTGGGCAAAATGGATGTGCTTAGCGCAGATCTCCGTGAACTGGGGGGCCGGGTTGAGGAAACAGAGCTTCGGCTGGAAGAGCACACGGAATCCTTAACTGCCCATGAGGCGCAAATTCAGGATCTTGATCAAAAAACAAAAGACCTGACTTATAAACTGGACGACCTGGAAAATCGAGGTCGAAGAAACAATCTCAGATTTCGTGGAATCCCAGAGAGTGGAGAAACGGAGGATGTCCCACAGATCGTGCAAACTATATGCTCAACCTTGAGGGGAACTGAGACAACAGCAGATTCCATTGAGCTGGATAGAGCTCATAGAGCCCTGGGCCCTCGTCAAGAAAACAGAACCCGAGACATTATTGTCCGATTTCATAAATATGACGTAAAAGAACAAATTCTTGCCTGGGCTCGGAAGAAACAGGACTTGGAGTTTAATGGCGCCAAGATTACGGTATATCAAGACCTTTCCCAGTTCACACTGCAGCAGCGACGTCTCCTGAAGCCGGCTCTGGATATTCTAATCAAGGAGCGGATTGTATACAGATGGGGCTTCCCCTTTTCTCTGAACTTTACTATCAAAGGATCTAGACACAGGGTGAGCTCCCTACTTGAAGCCTGGGCGATCTTGCACGCGGAGGAACTGGTGAGCACAAAGGCGCCTTCAGGGGAACTGGCACCCGCAACGAAAGCAAAATTACAGAAGTGGCAGAGGGTCCCCGCGTCAAATAAGCGTAGTAACTCGCAGAGGAAAGTGATAGCAGAGGGAACCTGAGTGTTACTGGGACGGCTTCGAGGAGGCTTGTCGCTTAAGTTCCTGACTTCTGGGGACATCAGAGGAAAGCTGACTACAGTTGTGGTAACCAAAAGACTATGTTTGCTGAGTCTCTCGGACTTCCCTGATTTAAGCTTACTTGATGTTTTATGTTTAGAACGAGAAGGGTTTTTGTGTGCATCACTAATGGAAAGGGATGAAGGGGATTCTCCCCTAGTTGGGAGAAGTGCATAATGTGTTGGGGATTGATATAGTATTATTAGAGGGCTAATGAGAAGCGTAACATGAAGAGAAACGATCTATACATAGAAAGCAATGTTTGAAGCTGAATAGATCAGACGAGGGGCAGGAGGAGGCTTTTAGTTATGCAGGTAGTATGTCAATTGCTGGGGGGGGGGCGGGGGGAAGGTGGGCGTGCCTGATATTCAGTGGGTTACTTTCTCACATCCCATTCGGAGAGAAGGTGTCTCCGGGATGGTGTTTAAAGGGGGGGGGAAGAGGGAGTTGATTCATGGGTTTATGGGGAGGGTAAGGGAGGGCAGGCTCGGACTGGTATCTTACAAGAGGAGGAGGGAGGGGGTGAATCCGGTGGGTGTTATACTGTGCCTGTGTTGCTCTCTTTCGTATTTTAAATATGAATACACACCTTAAGATCTTATCCTATAATGTGAAGGGGCTGAACATGCCACAAAAAAGGCAGAGATTATATAAAGAACTTAGACAGTTAGAGGCTCATGTAGTCATGCTACAAGAGACACACCTTCGCCGAAAGCATGAAAGACTTCTCTCCCACCCTAGCTATCCTAAATCCTTCTTTGCTTCTTCAAATGAAGGATCCAAAAAAAGGGGGGTGGCAGTGTTATTTCATGAGTCAGTTGCAGCCCAAATAGTAAGGATCAAAAGGGACCCGGGCGGGCGTTATCTGTTCTTACAAGTAATATTAGACCAAACGGAAATAACCCTAGCCTGTATATACGCTCCGAATGATCACCAGAGGGACTTCTATACAAAAATAAAAAAATCTATTAGCATCATTCGCCCAGGGTTCTATAATTTTGGGGGGTGATTTCAATGGAGTTATGGATCCGAATCTGGACCGTTCTGGACCTGTGCAGCCAGTAAGCTCCCGGGATGCATGGGCGTTGGGATCTTTGGCCACTTCCTTAGGGACCTTGGATGCCTGGCGTTTGAACAATGCGCAAGTGAGGGACTATACATATTACTCCACGGCGCACGCATCGTACTCGCGCATTGACTATATTTTCTTGGACATGACCTTAGCTGAACAGGGGCCAGAGGCGGGAATTGGTAGTGCAACGCTATCTGATCATGCTCCAATCTGGGTTACTTTACCTACAATTAAGGCGGAGATCAAGGACACGAGATGGGCACTTAATGCCACAATATTACAGGAGGGTGAGGTGGTAGAGGGTTGTAAGAACATGTTGAGAGAATACCTTGAGATCAATAGGGAGTCCGGACCCCCCCTGAGCATTGTATGGGATGCTATGAAGGCAGTATCGAGGGGCTACTTTTTACAGCTGGCCAGTAGAAGAGCGCGGACTCGTAGAAGACAAGTGGCCCAATGCATGGATAAGATCAAGAGGTTAGAAGCACAACACAAAGTAGAGGGCTCTCAGGCTGTGCTGGAGGAGTTGCGGGCTCAGCGCCTCCAGCTGAACTCTATCTACTCTGAACAGTTGAGCCAGCTTCAATCTAAATCGAAAGTCTATTCTTATGAATTCTCCAATAAGGCTGGGCGCCTACTGGCCTTGAGGCTGCGTAGGCAAAAGATAGAAAAGGCTGTAACACATGTCAGGGAGAGGGGGGGAAACATGTTGCATACATCAGGGGCTATTAGGAAACAATTTAGTGAATTTTACCGGGAGTTATATACCCGTGAAATAAACCCCCCAGCAGAATCCATTCTAAACTACATAGCTGAGACAGATCTAACATCCCTAACAGCCCAGCAGCGAGACCTGCTGGACGAGCCGGTCACGCCACTTGAGATAATCAAAGCTATCCAACATTTACCATCTTGTAAGTCCTCTGGACTGGATGGGCTCCCTAATGAGTTCTACAAAAGGTTTGCCCCAGAACTGTCTCCACTCCTGGCTGATCTGTTTAACCAAATTGGACGGGGGGAATCACTACCGGGTTCCATGCTAGAGGCCTGGATAGCAGTGATACCGAAACCAGACAAGGACCTTACTGACTGTGGTTCTTACCGTCCCATATCTGTTCTGAACGCAGATGTCAAAATTTTAGCTAAAGTTCTGGCTAATAGACTAGCCCCCTTGTTGCCAGCGATTATCCATCCTGACCAGGTGGGCTTTGTCTCCTACAGAAAAGCAATGGACAATACGAGAAGAGTGGTAGACTTAATGTATTTAGCAAAAAGATTGCATAAGCCAATGTGCCTTCTTAGTTTAGACGCTGAAAAGGCCTTTGATAGGGTGCACTGGCCATTCATGTATAGGGTTATGGAGACCTTTGGGATAGGCCCCCAATTTTGTAGATGGATTCAAGCTTTCTATGCCTCACCTAAAGCATGTATCAGATTAAACGGAGGATACTCCGATTTCTTTAACTTGCATAGAGGCACTAGACAGGGATGTCCGCTCTCCCCGTTGTTGTTTGCCATGGTTATGGAACCTTTTGCTTCTAGGATCAGATCTAATCCGGGAATCACTGGTATTACAATAGCGGGGAGGGCACACAAACTCGCCCTTTTTGCAGATGACGTGCTATTGTTTATTACTCGACCTTTAACATCTTTCCCTGAGCTCTTGAAAACCATTGAGCAGTATTCGATACTCTCTGGCTTTAAAGTAAACATGTCGAAATCTGAGGCTTTAAATGTAACTCTACCTGAAGATCAGGTCGAAATCTTAAAAGATACGTATGCTTTTAGGTGGGCTAGTGGGAGCATACGATACTTGGGGGTGAACATAACGGTTGGGCTACCTGACCTCTTTACAGCAAATTACAAGGGACTGGGCCGAGTTCTATCCGCTGACATGGAGAGATGGGGGGATATTACGCTTTCCTGGCTGGGCCGAATAGCCGCAGTTAAACTGAATATATTACCACGCTTACTGTATTTATTCCAGGCTCTTCCGATCTCGTTGCCCCGTAAATTTCTTGCTGCTCTACAAGATCGTATTGTACGATTCATCTGGGCTGGCAAACGTCCAAGACTAGCAAGGGCCTTCCTGTATCAGGATAGAAAAAGAGGAGGACTCGGGGTCCCTAACATAGCCTGGTACTATAGAGCATCTCAGGCGCGAGCTGCTGTGGAATGGTTTCAGTCCTATCCTGACCGGCAATGGGTGGACTTGGAACAGTTTACCTTGGGGGACAGACCGCTGGGGGCATTAATGTGGCTACCGCGGTCCCTTAGGTGTCTAGAAGATGGGCTATGCCCTTCCATATACGTAACTATGGACAATTGGGACAGTCTGTTTCCACAACGCAGCTGCTTACTGACGCGCCTCTCCCCTATAGCATATAACCCATTATTTATCCCGGGGACAGAGAGGGGTATATTTACAGGTTGGTATGAGGGAGGATTGCGAACATGGGGGCAGCTGATGGATGGGGAAACTATTCTGACTTTTGCAGAAGCCCAGCAACAGTTCCCGACACTGGTGTCTGACAAATATGCATATCTCCAACTGACTCACTTTCTTAAGACAAAAGCGGTGCAGGATGTACTGCGCAGGAAGCAAACAACTCACGAGCAAATTTGTGAGGGGTCGGGCACGACTACAGGGCTGATATCTCGCATACACCACATTATCACTCAGCAATCACCCCGTTACACACTCCATAGGAAAAACTGGCAGAGGGACTTGGGTATTGAACTAGAGGAGGGGACATGGGAGAGGATGGAACAAGCTGTGGCGAGGGTATCCTCTCATGTTCCATTTAAAGAGAATGCCATTAAAGTTCTATTTAGGTGGTACATGACACCAGAGCGCTTGCAGCGTATCTACCCTACCCTATCTGGGTTGTGTTGGAGAGGATGTGGAGTGAAGGGAACCATGGGTCACATTTGGTGGCATTGCAAGAAAATAAAGGCTTTTTGGAAAGCGGTTCATAGCAGGCTGCAACTGTGGTTGGGGGTACAAATCCCTTGGTTGCCCACTATCTACTTATTCTCCGCTAAAGCAGCAGGCCTCCTAGCTAACCAACAAACACTGCTGCGCTATGCTACATGTGCAGCTCGAATTGTTATAGCAGCATGTTGGAAACAGACTACGACTCCACCTTTGAGTCGGTGGATTCGAAAGCTGAGATATGTGTGTGAGATGGAGCGCCTTATTGCAGAGCGGAGCAGTCACACCAATAGATGGCGCCTGACTTGGGACTCCTTTCTCCTTCATACATAATGTACCACAGATTCATATAACCAGTCCGGGTTGGGAGAGGGTGGGAGGTAAGGGGAGGGGGGGAATAAAGTGAAGTTTGTTTGTTTTATAATATAAAAACATTATAAAAAACTTGAAGTTCTGAAGGATATCAGTATTACCTCATTCATACTCTGAAGCGGAGGCAACATGTATCATATGCTAAACTGTTGTGGTTGTTTTAAGTTGTAATGTAACCATGAGCTGTACTGTTGAAAGAATGTTCCATTTACTAATAAAGACTTCATATAAATTAAAAAAAAAAAAAAAAGAACCTATCTGAGAAATTCGGAGATACCACAACTCACTGCGGAGGAGGCAGCAGGGCTAAACGAGCCGATAACTGCTAAGGAAATCCAGAAAGCTATTAAGGCATTAAAACTATACTCGGCACCCGGACCAGATGGCTATTCGGGCGAATTTTATAAACTATTGGGGAACCAGTTGGTAGGACCGCTGTGGGAATATTATATGGAAGTGATAGAGCACGAGACTTTACCCCCACAGGCGAACACAGCATTAATCAGCCTAATACCGAAGGGAGGGAGAGATCTGTTGAGCCCTGGATCGTATAGGCCGATATCACTGATTAACGTAGACCTTAAAATTTTGTCACGAATACTAGCAGATAGATTGGCTCCCTTGCTGCCCCGGCTGGTCCATGATAGCCAGGTGGGCTTTGTTAGAGGGCGGCAGTCAGTGCTTAATGTGCGTAAACTGTTAGCGACTGTGATCCATGCAACGGTGGAGGGGGAGGGTGGTCTTATAGCTAGTCTAGACGCAGAGCGCGCTTTTGACAGGGTGCTCTGGCCCTTCATGTTCGAAACTTTGCAGTGGGTAGGAATAACGGGCTGGTTTCTACAGGCCATACGAACGCTATATTCATCACCAAAGGCAATGCTTATAATTAATGGGGTCAGAACCCGGGAACTAGACATAGAGTGTGGGACACGGCAGGGCTGCCCCTTGTCCCCTCTGCTATTTGTGCTCTCATTGGAACCGTTGTTGTGCAAGGTGCGGGCAGAGGAGGGGATAAAGGGAATAAGAATCCAAGGGGTAGCAACAAAAATTCTTGCATACGCAGACGATCTACTATTGCTGCTAGATGAGGGCCACTCATCCCTGTATTGTTTATTAGAGGTGCTGCAGACATACGGGAACCTTTCAGGCTTTAAACTTAACCTCACAAAATCGCAGGGGCTGCCATTGGGAGGAGGAACAAGGGATAGCTGGAACGGGGAATTCCCACTGGGGTGGGCAGAAGGTAATATTAAATACCTAGGAGTCCAGGTGTCAGGGGACTTGTCAACATTGTATAAACTAAATGTATTTCCAATGCTGATGGAGACTCGGCGGCTTCTGCAACTCTGGGGCGCCTACCCCATTTCGTTAATGGGCCGTATAGCGCTGTTTAACATGTTGATAGCGCCCAAGTGGCTTTACTTATTTCAAATGTTGCCACTATTCATGCGGAGGAGGGAGGAGAGGAGGTTGTCTCAACAGATTCAGGAATTCCTGTGGAGGGGTCGGCGCCCCAGATTGCCAATAACGGTGCTGCAGAAGCCTAGGGCCCATGGGGGAATGGGGTTGTTGAATGTAAGGTATTTGGGGGTGTCCTGTATATTAAGGCACATTAGAGACTGGCTGGCTGGTACGCAGAACTTCACGCCAACTGACATAGAGACCTTGCTGTCTCCCAGGGAGCACCTGGGATGGCTGCTGCACACCACGGGGAGGAGGCCGCAGCTGGAAATCAGGAAAAATCCATTTGTCAACTCAGCACGGGAAGCATGGAGATGGCTGTGTCGGCGGCACGGATTCTCACCGGCAGCAACGCCCTTTCTGCCACTAAAACACAACCCGGATTTTCCGGTGGGGACCTCTTCTAGAACATTTGCGGAATGGCATTCGCGAGGGATTCAATATCTATATCAGATACTGGATGAGGAAGGACAACTTAAGAAACTGTCTGAGCTGCAGCGAGAGTTTGGGCTACAGAGGGCAGACCCCCTTGCATATTACCAAGTGAGACATTATATACACTCATTGGGCTGGATGAACTTATGCGAAGATGTGCAGGAGGTTATAAGCTCGGCGCTGACTTTAGGGGCACAGAGTGTGGTGCCGCTGAGATTCTTTCACAGAAACCTCCTAGACTCGACGGAGGATATAGATTACAGAGGCTATGCAAAAAAGTGGACGATAGACCTCAGAGAGGAAGTGACGGAGACGCTATTCACAGGATTCCTGACTAGCATACGGAAAAGTGCCACGTTCCCTCGTGACTGGGAGCTGCAGTACAGGTTTGCACTGAGACTTTATGTGGCGCCTAATCGAGCATTTAAGGCAAAGTTCGGAGCCTCTGGGGCATGCTTGAAATGTGGTCAAGATCCAGCTACTTTGAGCCATATGTTTTGGCTATGTCCGCAGGTGCAGAGCTTCTGGAGAGCGGTGGTAGGAGCCATTGAGAAGTATTGGAACTGTACAGTGCCTGCACAACCCTTGCTTTTATTTGAAGACTTTAAAAATGTAGGTCTCCGAGTGCCGGGCTTGAAAGGGTTTTTGCAAAGAGCGATGCTGCAGGGGAAAAGAGTACTACTGACAAACTGGAGAGAGAGTGCAAGCCCAACTTTGGCCCAATGGAGGGGACAAATGATAGAGATGTTGAAATTAGAAAGACGTGGAGTACAAGACTTTGAAACTGTAGAGGGTAAACACCTGACAAGCATCTGGAGCAATTTTTGGGACACTCTTCAACCAGCAGCCAGGAGCAGACTACTTAATTGCTAAATATATGTGACTTTGGGACGACCCTGCTATGTTTGGAAAGCCACTAAATCGAGGAGTAGAGGAGGGGGGGTGGGAGGGGGGGCAAGAGGAGAAGGGATGGGAGGGGGGAGGGAGGGAGGGGATTGAAGGGGTAGAATAGGTTGTTAAAAGAAATATCCAGACATCAAGTCGAAAGCAATAGTTACCAGAAGTTAACATGTTGTATTACATTGTGATGTGCTATGGTTACAGTACATGAATGTATTTTGTTTGAGAACACCAATTAATAAAAAGATTTAAACATAAAATTATCCTCCATGTGAGTACATGAGGCAAAAGTCCATAAAACGGCCAATTGTTTTCATTTAGGTAGGAAAAAGGACATCAAAAATTAGCAGAATATTTTACAAAAGGTTCACTGAACACAGAGCCTTTTGTAGAATTGGTATCAGGGCGGAGGTATAGGAGCCAGCTTTGAGGGTACTGTGGGTGCTTGAGCACCCCTAACATTGAATAATCCTTGACTGTATCCAAGGAGAAGTAATTTCCATTGAGTTTATACCCTCCAATAATTTTGAAAATTTGTCTCCTATGGGCACAGGAAGTGCCAGGCTGTAAAGCAGGAGCATGTATTATACAAAGAAAGATGTTCAAAAAAGGAGCAGCATCACTCATGGCTCAGCAAGTGTAAACAACGGCATTTACACGTCTAAGTGGTGGATTTTGCAACCTACGTAAATGTCACACTCTTAAATGCTGGATTTGACCAAGATGGCGGCCGGGCATGTAGCAGCGTAGGAACGCTCTCATTAGCTGGTGGAATTTTCTTCCAGGTACTTGTGACTGGGACTGTCCTCTATTGGCAACAGGACTAAATGGGACCCTTGGTCTGACCCAGTAGGTTCTTTTGTACAGAACAGGATTCACCAAAGAAGGGACTAACAGGTAGGAACTCCACTTAGTAAGACTTTGCTATTAACCTGCAAGTTGAGAACCATTGGTACAAAGACCAGCTGTAACATATCAAGGATGTCATGTGATCAGCTTCCAGCAGGAGTCACATGACCGGTCCCGTTTTGAACTCATCCTGCAGGGAGCTGTGGTAGCAGAGGCATAGGAGACAACTTTTCAAAATGATTAGAGGTGCTAAACCACACAGTCAAGGAGTTTGCCCAATATTCGGGGTGCTCAAGCACCCATAGAACTGGCTCCTATGAGCAGAGGTATCACTGAACTGGACTTACTAGAAAGCTCAGCTTTCTGAGGGGAAGAAGAGGCAGAAGCTTAACCTGCTCTCCTACCACCCAAGGAAAGAGATCTGGGTCTTGTAAGAGAAGGCCTTAAGTGGTCTAACAGTGGAAGTCCTTCAGGCTGGTAACTGAACACGGTCTGGGCCTACTGGGACTCATGGAGGGTGAGGGTGGAAAAATGGCTGAGAGCTCAGGTGAAAGACAAAAAGGAACAACTGCATGTGGGAATCTACAGACTCATTTACCACTACTGGAAGAATCTCAATAGGGCAGATTGGAAGAGTCAATTTGGTCCTTCCTTCGTTTACTGAATAACTGGTCTTGCTTCTTCTGTTCAAAATGAACACTTGAACACTACAGGTCCCTGTGTACATAAATCAGGCCTGGCTCCAGTATCCAGGTCTCTCTGCAGCTCTGTGGCATTATAAACCCCTGGGAGCAGTGTACGGCCACAGCAGCTCCAGTCCCCTTTCTTGGCAATTAAAAGCTCTTGCTCTTTGGGGTAATTTTGTTTTGGGGGGGTCCCCCCCCCCCCCCCGCCAAAGGCTGCCCTGCCAAATTGTCTATGGACCGTCAACCATCCAGTTCATGGCAGGCTCTAGAGGTGAAAGCCCATCACACCTGCTGTTGTAAGTCCCCCCCCCCATGAGCCTCAACACATGCAAAGACCATGTCTACCACTTACTGCACAATGTCGTTAATAGGAATATTCAGGAGCCTCTCGTCCAGAGTTTGTATGTCTAGTGTACAGCCAATTAAAGCCTGAAAATAGAACAGAACATCAAACAAATCCAGCATCCACGTGCAGGAGCAGCTTGTGATCTTAGAATTAGAAATGTATACTGTGCACATTTTTAGGTATGAATCTGTTAGCCATTACAAATTTTAAAATGAATTTGCATAAAACCATCGCACCAAGGTCAAATAACTTTGGGGTTCGTTGAAGCATATTTCTTGAGACGTGGAAGGTTTATGACAACAACAATTCCTAATCTTCAGTCCGCTAAGGACAGATTATATTTTTGTTTCTTAATATAGTGCCTTTTGTAAAGATACAGCAAAATGGTTTACAATACTGAAATAAGAAATAAAAGTGAGAAAGGAACGCCATAATTTCAAATAGCGCAAAGTATCTAATCACACGAGTGGAGGAGTAGCCTAATGGTTTGTGTAGCAACCTGGGTTTGATTCCCACTGTAGCTCCCTTGGGCAAGTCACTTAGGGACCCTTTTACTAAGCCACCTACACGCGTCCAACACACACCAAAGTGGAACTACCGCATGCACCAGGCGGTAATTCCATTTTTGACATGTGTCCAAAACACGTGGTAGAAATTTTCTCTCATTCCCACTCACTCATTCTGTCTTCATGGTCTCCCCCCCCCCCCATACTTCTTCCTCCTCCTCACTCTCTCATCCCCCCCATGCTCTCTCCTCCCCCACTAACTCACCCTTCATGCTCCCTCTTCCCCACTCATTCACACTCTCCCCATGCTCTTTCATTCCTACTCACTCATTCCCCCTTCAGGGTCTCTTCCCGACTTGCTCCCTCCTCACTCATTCATCCCCCCCATGCTCTTGCTGTTTTTTTCTATGTCAACTGCCCACTGCGCAGCCAACAGTGCAGTCTGTAGCAGTGGCGTAGCTACGTGGACCCAGGGGGGCCTGGGCCCCTGTAGATTTGGCCCTGGACCCCCTGCTGACAACCCTCGACCCCCCCTCCCGCCTGCCTTTGCTGGCGGGGGACCCCAACCCCCGCCAGCCCAGGTCCTCTTCTTCCCGCAAAAGGCTTCCTTCTGTTTCTGACATCCTGCACATACAACGTTGTATACAGCTGATCACGTTGTATGTGCAGGACGTCAGAAACAGAAGGAAGCCTTTTGCAGGAAGAAGAGGACCTCAGCTGGTGGGGTTTTTTTTTGTTACATTTGTACCCCGCGCTTTCCCACTCACGGCAGGCTCAATGCGGCTTACATGGGGCAATGGAGGGTTAAGTGACTTGCCCAGAGTCACAAGGAGCTGCCTGTGCCTGAAGTGGGAATCAAACTCAGTTCCTCAGTTCCCCAGGACCAAAGTCCACCACCCTAACCACTAGGTCACTCCTCCAATCCAGTCCCCCGCCAGCAAAGGTAGGCGACGGTGGGTTGGTGGCAGGAGGGGGGTCGAGAGGGTTGGTGGCAGGTGGGGGAGCAAAGTTGTTGTTGTTGGTGGCGGCGGCTGCAGGGTCAGCAATGGAGGGGGGGGTCGGCGGCACCAGGAGGGGGGCTAAAATGTGCCCCTCACCTCGGCCTCTGGACCCACCCTCCCGCCGAAGTCTGGCTATGCCCCTGGTCTGTAGGCAGTGAGAGGTTTCAGCATTGAAAATAGCAGCCCCCTCGGGATCTTCACCTGCAGGATCTGGGAATCCCTGCTGGTGCTTTTCTTTAACTACTGCAGCACCTTTTCTTTGGCTGCTGAGACTTGAGAATCCCCCCCCCCCCAAACACACACAGGAAACAGCGACGATGACTCAAAAAAAGTCTCTTGACAATGCTAAGTGTGTCCAACTTTTATTGTACAACTGTGTAGACTCGACATGGCCATGTTTTGGCCAACTGGCCTGCCTCAGGAGTCTGTACAAGCCAGTGGCGTAGCCACAGGTGGGCTGGCCCACCCATTTATGGCTTAGGCCCACCCAACAGTAGCACGTGTTTAGTGGTAACTGGTGGGAATCCCAAACTCCGCCAGCTGAAGATTTCCCCCTGATGGTAACAAAAACGTTACTCTCCACGACACCGGCACCTGTGCATGCTCGGTTTTCAGTGCATTCCTGCTGCCAAGGTGGAAAGAAGCGTTTTCCCACCAGCTGAGATTTTTTTTGGGGGGGGGAGGGGGCGGAGAACACTTGGTGCCCACCCAATTCTTGCCTAGGCCCACCCAAAATCTGTTGTCTGGCTACGCCCCTGGTACAAGCTCTCAAAGATGTCTTGATGGAAAGGACAATATTTCTTATGAAAGATGCAAACCAGTGTGTAAACTGGTATGGTAGAAGCGCTATGCGAAACACTTTGCTTGGAGAGAAAGAGAAGGAACCACCGAATTGTACCGTACAAAGCTCAAATGTGTTGATCTTGATTAACGAACAAACGTCTCCTTATCCTTAGCATTGTCAAGAGACTTTTTTTTGAGTCATCTTTGCTGTTTCCTGTGTGCTTTCGAGTGTGCAAAGATTAGTGTTCTTCTGTGCATACATTGACTTGAGAATCCCCACCAGTTCTTTTTCAGCAGGACAGTTTGCCTCCTAGCAGCCCTGAGCAACCATTCACTCTACCCATAGGTCAGCCCTGATCCCAAACCTTGTTGACTTCTACAGGATCTAGCAACCCCCACTTTCTGCCCCGCCTTTACCAGCCAGTCATTGCATTCGGGATCAACTATATGAACTGAGTGTGTGCCGAGCACGGAACACAGTAATACCGGCATACCAACAATCGCTGCATCAGGCATCAAGTGGAACCAGCAGGGCAGTGCGGGAGAGAACAGCGAGACTTCTATGGGGAGCAGAGCAGGGGCGTAGCTACGGGTGGGCCTGGGTGGGCCCAGGCCCATCCAATGTCTGCTCAGGCCCGCCCACCCAAACAAACACAGCTGAAAAGCGCACAAACTACAGCAGCCTTCTCGTAGCCGTAGCGTAGCGGCGCCCGCTCAGCTGATCCAGCTAGCCCACCTACCTTTTCAGGCTTGAGGCAGAAGGCATGCACAGCATGCAGGTGCAGACCTCTAACCCCGTGCGTCTGCGTGCTGCTGATGACTCAGATGACAGAGTGATGATGTTGTTCCATCCTACGCGGTATCCAGCGGCTGTGTACGGCAGCACGCACAGCCTCGTTCTCGATCTGCTCCGTCCGTCTCGAGATAGTGAGTGTGATATAAAATTACATTCGAACTGTCGGTGGTGCAAGTTTACTGCCAAGCAGCCTGCCAGCCCACTAAGCCCAGCCCAGCACTACAGGTAATAAATTTTTAAATACGTTTTGTTTTAAACTTTTTACATCATAATTTTTAACATTTGTTTTTAATTAAGCTAGCTGGGGCCTGGGCAGTATTAAAATTTATTGTTGGGAAATTTCTGGGTGGGGTAAGCACTTCACTGCCTAGGGCAAAAAATGTATATATTTAATGATTAAAGTATACCTTTTTTGCCCTGCAGCCAGCGTTTTGACTACTCTGGTCTGGTGGGATAGACATTTCACTGCCTAGGGCAATGAGGAGTATGTATATATATATATATATATATATATATAGGCCCACCCATATTAGCTCTGGGCCCAGCCAAAATGTCAGGTCTGGCTACGCCACTGGAGCAGAGACTGGCTTCTCCGGATTTCTGACTCAATCTGGACCTAACTGCGCCTATGGTAGCCGGCTGAAGTCTGATCATGAAGAAACTTATTCACAAAGGCAGGTTATGCATTAATGCAATATTTATCGCAGGCCCTGTTACTTCCTGTGCAGTAAATACGAAGTCATTATTTAAACAGGACTTCCAGTAGCGTCCCCTGTTCGCTCAGAGTAAATGAATAGATGAAGGGCATTTTCAGTAGTTGTATATTCTCATGCCCAAAATTGGGTGCAGATCCCACCACTAAGTGCTATTCTATAAACAGTACCCGACTCAGAGCACCATTCATAGAACAGTGCTTACCGCAGGATTCTATATATCACGCCTAGCGTCCCGCGCCTAAATCTAAGCGTATTCCAGATCAACGCGTGTAACTTAATGGGCTTAACAAGCCAATCAGTGCTGTTAACAGCACTTAACAAGCAATAATGAGCACTAATTGGCAATAATTAGAATGTACGCGAATAATTCGCTAAACATATGCTGTAACTCACTGCGCCTAAATTCTAATGCGCATCCAAAAAGGGGCGTGGTTATGGGCAAATGTGCATTTCGTAGGCGTTCCCAATTTTACGCGCATGGTTATAAAATATGGCCCAGTCCGTGTAAATCCACACGCAGGGATTTATGCCACGTTTTTGTTGGTGTAAACGGATGCGTGTAGTTTTAGGTGCAGGGGTATCAACTAAGCGTATTCTATATACCGTGCCTAAATCTTATAGAATACGCTTAGGCGAAAAAGATTTCCGCGTGGATTTTCCAGGCGCCCATATATAGAATCTCCCCCTTAGAGTGCATTTTTTTTCGGGGGGGGGGGGGGTGCCACCATTTACAGAATTGAGTCTATAGTGTTTGCTGCTGAGGAAATGCACTTAATCTGCCTGTGCATTCATGCGACTGAGGATCCTGCCAAGTACTGCTCGTCCACGCTGGCAACTTCCCATCTACCAACTGTGCTCCCACCTGCCTCTGGGCAAGTACCTACCCTAGAAGTTCATCCCTGACGGTTTCCAGGGACTCTGAGATGTTCAGCGTTCCTAGAAATGCACCTACGGACAAATACTGGCACCTCTGAGTACTTTGTTAGCCCCGGGCCTGCCTGTGACTGAACAGTTTATTAGGAAATAAATCTTCAAGATTGACTTTAATTAGCCTGCGCCCAAGAAGGTTCCGGTAACAGTCTGCCCATGAAGGAGTGAGACAGGGTTACGATGCAGCTCTGGTTGACTGTACGCCTTCTGGAAAATTCTGGGCTAGGTCTTCCTTGAGCTACGCCTAACCCACAAGACACTGGATTTCTCACCAGTAATATTGCTTAATCCTGAAATGCACATAAAATGTAATATTACAAATAATATTATAAAATCCTTGGGAAAGGGCAGAAAAATACCTCCATTTTCAGTTACTACAATGTAAAGCTGACTATGCCCAGCTATACCTGCTGTGCACCTCCTTGGGTGAATCACGGCATACAAACAGTTGTTAAATCTTCAAGAAATAAGACTAGTTTAACCCCTTTGGTCCTGAGTGACATAAAGGACTGCTTCCCAGCTGCCAGGAATATATTTTTTTTTTGGTTTTTTTTGTTACATTTGTACCCCACACTTTCCCACTCATGGCAGGCGATGGAGGGTTAAGTGACTTGCCCAGAGTCACAAGGAGCTGCCTGTGCCTGAAGTGGGAATCGAGCTCAGTTCCTCAGGACCAAAGTCCACCACCCTAACCACTAGGCCACTCCTCCACTGTTGCTACTATTTGAGATTCTACATGGAATGTTGCTATTCCACTAGCAACATTCCATGTAGAAGTCGGCCCTTGCAGATCACCAATGTGGCCGCGCAGGCTTCTGCTTCTGTGAGTCTGACGTCCTGCACGTACGTGCAGGACGTCAGACTCACAGAAACAGAAGCCTGCGCAGACTTCTACATGGAATGTTGCTAGTGGAATAGCAACATTCCATGCAGAATCTCCAATAGTAGCAACATTCCATGTAGAATCTCCAGTAGTAGCAACATTCCATGTAGAATCTCCAATAGTATCTATTTTATTTTTGTTACATTTGTACCCCGCGCTTCACAACTCATGGCAGGCTCAATGCGGCTTACATGGGGCAATGGAGGGTTAAGTGACTTGCCCAGTGTCACAAGGAGCTGCCTGTGCCTGAAGTGGGAATCGAACTCAGTTCCCCAGGACCAAAGTCCACCACCCTAACCACTCCTCCACTCCAACGATAGCAGACTATTGTTGAGATCAGAGCGGTCTCCTGGAGGTAACTTAAGAGCTTGTGAGGGGAGAGAGTCACACAGATCCCAGAACAAAAGCAAGGCATCCCAAATGACACGTTGATCCCTATTTTGCCACAAAATCTTTCAGTGTACTTTGATTATTCATTGGGGCTATGCTATTAATGCTAGTACCGCAACTGCCTGCTCATTGGGAGAAGCAGGAGCGGTGGTGGAAGTGTGAGAAAAAAATGATTCTCTGTCTCAGAGGGAGGACTTCCCGTTTTGGCCAAAGCGTGAATCTCCCGCATGCAGGTCTGCATCCAAGGGTATACAAGATGCACAGCCAGAAGATATACCATACCAAAAAATTCTTACCTTTCCCAGAGCGATACTGGCTACATATATCAGGTCATCCCCTTGGCGTTTAAACCTCATGTGTGGCTTCTCTTTCACAATGAAGATGATGTCAGCTGGAATAATGTTTGGCCCCTGGTTAGACACAAAAGACCAGTAAGGAAGGAACTGTAGAATGAGTCTTACGGGGGGGGCTTTTATTCTCACTACATTGACTTCTTGGCAGCTGGTGTTACCCAGCTTCCTCTATAAGCTGCAATACCTAAACTGATAACAAGGTGTCAGTATCATCTAGAAAAAGAAAAAGATGGACCTGCCACCAGCTGGCCACTGGCGGTACTGCAGCTGAAAAAGTGAAACCCCAATTTTTTATTAGATCCACTAGAAAGCTTGTTGGAATAATAACCCAGAAAGCTTAGGGATTTTGCTGAAAACTAGGAGAAAAAATGCTGTCCTGTGCATAGATTATCTCCCTACAAAAACCAATACTTATCATGGCAATCTGGATTTTGTAGGGAGATAATCTATGCACAGGACAACATTTTTTCTCCCAGTTTTCAGCAAAATCCCTAAGCTTTCTGTGTCATTAGTCCAACAAGCCTGCCTTCATTCACCACCTCTTTATCTCTTATTCCCCCATCTTCTCACTTTAAAGGGAAGTTGAAGATTGCTTCAGTTGCTGCTCTGTGTCATGGAAGCTCTCTCTTTCTCCTTCCACACGTCTCTCTCGTAGAGCTGTGGGGCCTGCTACTCTCTCCTCCCTAACAGAGTTCAATCCCCATTTCCTACCAGGGATGTAGCTAAGTGGGGCCACGGGGGCATGGGCCCTGCAGATTTAGCCCTGGCCCCCCTGCTTTCCCCCCCCCCCCCACCGCCGACCTTCCCCCGCCACATTCGCCCCCCCCCCATCCCCCCCGCCGCTGCCGTCAGGTACCTTTGCTGGCGGGGTCCCCAACCCCCGCCAGCCAAAGTCCTCTTCAGCGCCGGTCTCCAGCGTGTTGCTGATCTGGATTCTGTTTCTGTGAGTCCTGACATCTTGCATGTAGGAACGTGCAGGATGTCAGGACTCACAGAAACAGAATCCAGATCAGCAAACTTGCCGGACTCGGAGACCGGCGCTGAAGGGGACTTCGGCTGGCGGGGGTTGGGGACCCCCGCCAGCAAAGGTACCTGACGGTGGTGGCGGGGGAGGGTTGGCGGCAGGAGGGGGGGTCGAAAGGGACAGGGGAGGGGGCTAAAATGTGCCCCCTCTCCTCGGGCTCTGGACCCCCCTCTCGCCGGTCTGGCTACGCCCCTATTTCCTACTCAATCCCACTTTGTCTTGAGACCTCTCTACACAAGCAGAAGCATGTATAAATCAAACAGCAATAAACCCGTCTTCTGCTTACCTGGTCTCCTTCTTTTGGAAAGGTGATTCTGGTACTTGGTTTCCATCCAGGTTGCACTTCGATAGATAAGATTTTGTCCCTTATGCTGGACGTGTGTCCATCTTCATTCATCACCTAGGGGCGATACCCTTATCAGCAGTGCGCTCCACTTCCAGGCACACTCACTCACTCTCACCTATGAAACCCAACAGGAAGGATGCGGGCATGCGAAAAACTTTGATACCAAACATACCACGATCTACACTCTGGATAAGGAGGATAGAATGGGCAGGAGATGAGAAGTTGAGTACGATGTCTTCTTTGTGAGGGCTGAATGGGGAGCAGACAAACAAGGGGCTCTATATGATGGCTCCTTCGTGATGGCTGGACAGGCGGGAGGGAGGTAAGAGGCACTGTATGATGGATGGTCATGAGGGCTGGATGGCAGGGAGAGTCGAAGGGCCCTGAATGATGGTTCGTTATAAGGGCTGTACAGGGAGGAGAGAGCCGAGGGGTTCTGTGTAATGGTTCTTCATGAGGGCTGGATAGGATGGAGAGAGGTGAGGGGCTCTGAATAATGGATGATTATAAGCACTGGATGGGGAGGAGGGAGGTGAGAGGCTTCATGCAATGGCTCTTCATGAGAACTGGATGGGAGGCAGAGAGTCGAGGGGCTCTGAATGATGGTTTGCTATAAGGGCTGGACAGGGAGGAGAGAGCCAAGGGGTTCTGTGTAATGGTTCTTCACGAGGGCTGGATGGCAGGGAGAGTCGAAGGGCCCTGAATGATGGTTCGTTATAAGGGCTGGACAGGGAGGAGAGAGCTGAGGGGTTCTGTGTAATGGTTCTTCACGAGGGCTGGATAGGATGGAGAGAGGTGAGGGGCTCTGAATAATGGATTGTTATAAGCACTGGATGGGGAGGAGGGAGGTGAGAGGCTTCATACAATGGCTCTTCATGACAGCTGGATGGGAGGGAGAGAGTCGAGGGGCTCTGAATGATGGTTTGTTATGAAGGCTGGATGGAGAGGAGGGAGGTGGAAGCCTGTGTTATGGATCCCTTAAGGAGCAAAACATGGTGCAATACACAGAATAATCCGTATTACAGAGATGTCAAGCGCTAGCGTAGCCAAGTTGAGGGCGTGGGGGGAGCGGACTGCTGACGCATCCAATACACGTCTACAACAGCGCAGGACATTTTTCGGCGCACCTTAGTAAAAGGACCCCTAAGCACCTGTATATAATAAACTGCTTTGACTGGAACAGTGGTTCCCAAACCTTTTTTGGGTCACGGCACCCTTAGTGTCCAAGTAATTTTTCACAGTGCCGCCTACGCAACACAGGTCTCATCGCCCCCACAGGTCTCACCCTTACACATTTCCTCTCAGGATCTCAGGTCTCCCTTCCCCCTCACCACACATTTCATCTCAGGTCTCTCTCATCCCCCCCCCCAAAGCAAAATGGAGTCCTACCTTTTCCGGCTTCTTGCTGCCTAAGCTGGAATCGCCAAGAGGCAAAGATTCTATGCCGGGGACAGAGCATCTCACCTCTCCTGCGGCTCCACTGACAGCCAAGCCTCCTCCTCCATGTCTGACCTTTACCCTGTGCCAGGTGCCCTCAGCTCCTCCCCTCCTCAAGCCCTCCCCAGGTGGGGGAGCCGCAGCTGCTTCATTTGTGGCTTTCAGCACTCCTCACCCTCCAGCAGCAGCGGGGCCTGGCATTCGCTCCAAGAGGTGTCAACTCTCAAGGTGCGGCTGCTTCCCTGCTAGAGGCTGCATGCCGAGGGCGGGCAGGAAACACAGCAGTGCACCTAACATTTTCCGGCTTAAATGCAGCAAGAACGCATGTAACCTGCAGTATTCTGTACATTATGTGTGCAAGTGGGAGTGCCACTCATGTCCTGCCCATGCTCGCACTCCCCCTTGCATTTATACACTTGCTTACCGCAATGTAGAGTAACGCTTAGGAGCCCACTGTCCTATATACAGTGCGTTTTTTCTAGCAAAAAAGGTGCCGGTACTCAAATGCTAGGCCACCCTTCAGGGGTGGGGTGATCACTGAGGGACTCATCCCACAATAGCCAGCCCCCTGCAACCAGTCACAGAATCTATGACAAGGCAGAACTGGTGTGTAGAGCCTGAGCTCTTTCATTAAAGCTTGGGGTCAATTTTAGCAGATAATGGAAAAGGTGCCGGTACTCAGTACCCCCAAGAACCCCTCAAAAAAAGCCCTGCCTAGGCACCTTGCTTATGTATACAGCAGGAAATCAGCAGTGGGAAATGAATCCAGGCACTTCAAACCAGGGTCGTAGCCAGACCTCAATGGGGGGGGGGGGGGACCAGACCCCAAAGTGGGGGGGGGACCAGACCCCAAAGTGGGGGGGGGGACACATTTTGGCCCGCCTCCTCCACCCTCACCCCGCTGCTACTGCACCCCCTCCCGCCACTGCCACTTTGGCTGGCGGGGGTCCCCCGCCGGTCTCGCATTGCTTGTCCTGTTCTCAGTCACGCCGTGCACGCTCTTTTTAATGAAACTGAGCACGAGTGAATGAGTGTGCACGGCATGACTGAGAAAAGAAGAGTAGGCAATGCAGCAAGACCAGCGAGGGACAAACGCTTCAGCTGGCGGGAGCTGGGGACCCCCACCATCCAAACTGGGGGCCCCCATGGCCCCCCCATAGCTATGCCACTACTTCAAACACAGATCAAAGAACACCCAATATTAGATTCAATATTCAAGAACACCAAATATTAGTAAAAGGACCGTTCAGCCGGTTAAGTGCCAATACTGAGCACTTAACCAGCCAGGGTAACCGCATAAAACACAGTCCAATCTTTATGTGGCAACCCATGGCCGGTTAAGTTCTGAATATCGACTTAACCAGTGTTAGCCAGCGCCGGATAAACCGAATAATTCAACGTCAAAGCCCGGACATGGCCCAGCACTGAATATCCGGGAATAACGTGCAATTAGCGAAACACTCGCCGCCGCCGGCTGAACACTGACCTCCATGGTGTCTTTAGTAAATGCTTAAATGTTTAGCATTGCTATTAAACATACAAATCCTTTTAATATCTGGCTCTCAGGGTATCAGCTAGACCTGGTTCTTGATCAGGGCCGGTCAAACCCGGTAAGCAGGGTAAGCACTGCAGGAGGGCGCCTGCCTTCAAGGGCGTCACTTTGCAAGCAATCAAGCTCTGCTGAGTATCTAATCTCTGCTGCTCATCTCAGTTTGGCTCCAAAGCTGTCAGCTCTCTGTCCCGTCCCCTCCCCCCTCCCAAGCAGAGAAATACCCTCCTTGTGTTTGTCAGAGGACGTCACTGCTCCAACTGAATCTGGCTCTGAAA
Source organism: Microcaecilia unicolor (assembly GCF_901765095.1). Classification (NCBI taxonomy): domain Eukaryota; kingdom Metazoa; phylum Chordata; class Amphibia; order Gymnophiona; family Siphonopidae; genus Microcaecilia; species Microcaecilia unicolor. Next base: position 20,536,931 of record NC_044034.1, read on the forward strand.
TAACTTGTAGGAGCTCAGCTAACCTCTGTCCTCTGCCCAGAGAGGGCTCAGACAGAGACAGCACAGCACAGCCTGGACCCTTGTTTTGTCAGAGACTGCTGTTTAGTGCTGTACCTGACCCACCTTTTTCCACCCCCATCCCCAACACGGCAACTCACAGGACAGGAGGGCTAGATGCCTGCTTTCAATTCCTAACCATCACCTATCTCTCATTCCCACTTCAGTAACTCCTGTTAGTCTGTCCAACTCAGATTGTAGAATATGTTAGTTAGAGCTGATTAAGTCTGTCCTAGCTAGATCCTAAGCTGTGCTCGATGGGAAGGCTAGTGTGCTGCATGCAGAGTCTAACTTCTTAGGATTTCAGGTTAATTTTTGAAGAATTTGAAGAGGGGCTATCTCTGTTCTACATGTGTGACTGCAAGGCCAAGTGTCTGAATAGAGATCTGTTTGTTAGATTCTGAAATTTTGATAACACATTGTTTTTCAGAGTTGGCAAGACTGTCTGTTCTCCTAATTCCTGGTCTGTGTGCTAAGTTATTTTTCTTCTATACTGGTGTAATATTTTCAATGATGCCATGGCTGGTAAAAGGGGTGTGTCTACTATGGGGGCAGAGCCATAGTGATCCCGCCTCTGGATGGGTAGGGGCGCCGACTAATAAACTGCAGGAGGGCGCTAGAAACCCTAGGGCCGGCCCTGTTCTTGATCATCTTTTCTGGGGAGAAACCAAAGTATGGATTTTTTGTTTCCATCAGTGACAGATCTACAAAGCTGCTTTGCTTGCTGTCAGTTTGCTCACGTGGCCTGTTGATTTTCAGCTCAGTTGTCAGACAGCTTTAAATGCAGCTGAGGAGATCTTTCCTGACAAGAGGTCTTACCCGACGAGAAATTTTTATCTTTTTGGTGCATCCGTGGAATAAGTCTTCCAGTGACAAATAGAGATCTCGCTCGATAGGGAGGTCCTGCTTCTTCACCCCTCTTCCACGCAGGCCTCCAAATGCTGTGATCACGTCTGAGCCGTCCGCATTGTAAAAATCTACAAGGAACAAAACATGTGTCTGTTTTCTTACACATCAGAGGTTGAGCCTCAGATTCAGTAACATACAATCAAAAGAATGACCATTAAAAATAGACAGGGAACGGCAGAAGTCTACAGTACCAGGCATGACAAATGTCCTAACTCTTAGCCTGGGTAAACAGAGGCACGGGGTGTCTTGCAGCAGTAGAGAAGAAACAACAGAAAGCTGACACCAAAAGTCCAAACAAATCCTTTATTCAAACCAGGGGTGTAGCTACGTGGGGCCATGGGGGCCTGGGCCCCCATAGATTTGGCCCTGGACCCCCCTGCTGACGACCCTCTCAACCCCCCCCTCCCGCCGCCAACCCTCCCCCGCCGTCGCCATGGGCTACCTTTGCTGGCGTGGTCCCCAATCCCCGCCAGCCAAGGAGGTCCTCTTCTTCCTCCGAAGGCTTCATTCTGTTTCTGTGAGTCTGATGTCATGCACGTACAGCGTGCAGGATGTCAGAAACAGAACGAAGCCTTCGGAAGAAGAGGACCTCCTCAGCTGGCGGGGATTGGGGACCCTGCCAGCAAAGGTAGCCCAAGGCGACAGTGGGGGAGGGTTGGCGGCGGGAATGGGGGTCATCAAAGTTGGTGGGGGGGGGTCGGCGGCGCCGGGGGGGCTAAATTGTGCCCCCTCACCTCGGGCTCTGGCCCCCCTCCCGCCGAAGTCTGGCTACGCCCCTGGTTACAACCAAAGTTTGACATTAAATCTGCTAATGATTCGATGTATCCATTAAATATGAGAGGGGAGGGGGTCACGTGACGCGATGCACGAGAGCGGACGCTAAAAACTTCGCTCCGTGCTTCCTCCCGCATTCAACCGGGCTAAAACCCTTAAAACAAAAGGAAAACATTCCGTTTTCATACATCACACTTTATTGCACTGCTGGGAAGCGGCGGTAGATGGTTAGAGTTGACGATGGCGACAAAAAACTTGAGAAAAGATAGAGACAGAGGCAGAATCGGGGAAGACAAAATGGCGGCCCCAGCGAGTCCCCCAGGCTCGTCAGTTAGCTCCGCATGGACAGCTGAAATAGTCGGAGAGGTAACTGCAGCTTTGGAAGGAATATTGGACAGGAAATTACAGGGGCTGGAACACAAGCTGGAGGGGATAAAAGACAACATGTCCCAACTTACCCAAGACGTGGCAGGATTCCAACAGAGAACAGGAGCATTGGAAGACCAGGTATCAGCTATTGAACAAAACTATGCCAAGCTATTAAAGTTGGTCGAGACACAGGCCGAAAAACTGGAAGACTTGGAGAACCGGTCATGTCGCAATAACTTGCGTTTTGTGGGGATAACCGAAGAACTGAGTGACAGAGATCTACGTTCCTTCTTGGAAGACTGGCTTGTGAAAGAACTGAAATTGCCTACCGCCATGGGGCCATTGACAATAGAGCGAGCACACCGGGTTGGGCCTAAGCGCCAGAACGAAAACAGACCACGAGTTGTAATATGCCGTGTGCTCAATTTTGCCCAGAAAGCAGCGATTATGCAAGCGATTCGGAGTGGAGACGGACTGCATTATAAAAATCAAAAGATTCTTTGCTTTCAAGATTACTCAGTGGCAGTGGCGGCGCAACGGAAAACCTACTCGCCGATATGCTCAACACTGGTAAATCATAAAATTAAATTCGCGCTGATGTATCCAGCCAAATTGAAAATATTTCACCAGACAGGCACAAAGATTTGTGAAACGATAACAGAGGCTCAGCAATATGTTCGCCAAATATTAAATACAGGCGATGAATGACTTTAGTAAGAGAGTGGACCGGAATGGGTATGCTCTGCAAATAAGGCAACGGATTTTATTATAAGCTCTAAAGTCCAAGGCATTGGTCTGCTGGGGGGAGGCTGTGGAACACGGCTAAGGATTATGCAAAACTATATACAACTAACACTAATATACCAGCGGAGCTAGTGATTTACCCCCCAAAAAAACACAACAGTTTTAAAGGAGCCCTGAATGGCGGTGGACTTTGCCAGCAAAAATCGCTGCTGAGAATGGCAGGACGGAGCGGAAGGAGCTGATTAAGACATATTCTTCACTGACGTGATTGACCGCAGTGAACTTGAGCGAAAAATGTAAGTTGGTGCTAAGTGCCGTAACTACATGATGGGGAGAGAAGGACTTGGCCAACTACAGATTTTGGATGCTGATTTGTGACTGAGCTTCGCTAAGTTGGAAAAGGTTTATAGTTTTTTCAGAATGACTCTAATTAAGGAAAATGCAGGCATAAATTATGAAGATTAGACTGTTAAATACGGTATGTTAAAGTTAAAGTCTGTTTAATGGTATGCAGTTATGTTGAAGGTTTAATGTATGGAACAGAATAAATAATATAAAGGGTTAATGTTAGGGGTGAGGACGGCATAATTGATATAGGGACTTGGAGGAGGGAGGTACACAATGTGAAATGGAATCTTCAAGGGGAGAAAAATAAATAAATAAATAAATTTTCCCTTATCACCCACGTTTATAGCGGAATGCTGGGAGGGGCATAGATGTGACTAGTTCCCTAAGAATAGGGACGAAGAGGAAGGGGGAGGACAGGGGTTGGGGGGGGAGGGTTGAGGGGTTGGGGAAGGGGAAACTATGTGGGCATCTTAGGAGTCTTTTGGGAGGGAAGGGTTTTACTCAGGCCATAATCAAGGTCATTGCTCAGCATCACAAAGTAAATGGGGGACGCCATGTGCTGGGGTGGCGCCCCCATGGAGATAAAGAACTACAACAGTGTAATAAGGACCACAGACATACAGGTAATGACTAAAATTATAACATGGAATGTGGGTGGCATAGGTTCACCAGTGAAGAGATCCAAGATATTACGTTACTTGCAGAGAATAGGTGCGGATGTAGCTCTACTACAGGAGACACATTTGTCAGATATCGAGCACATGAAATTACAGAAATGGTGGGTGGGGGATTACATTGGTTCGCCAGCAAAAGGGAGGAAAGGGGGAGTAGTCATATTGATTAGGAAAGGAGTAGCTGGACAAATAAGTGACATTACCAAAGACCCTGAGGGCAGACACATCTTCTGCAAAGTAACCTTGGGTAGGAGAAAAATTTTGTTGGGCAGCATCTATGCGCCCAATCAACTAGATAATAGATTTTACAAGAATATATTTGATCTGTTGTCAAAAGAAGATGATATCCCAATGATCCTGGGAGGAGATTTTAACATGGTGTGGGACCCGCAAATGGATAAATCGCTGGCTACCCCCGAGCCTCATGGGTGGAAGTCCAGGGGACTCCCGAATTTAGGTTCATTGCTGGATCTTTTGGACATATGGAGGGTCTTTCACCCACAGGAGAGGGACTATACACATTTGTCTAGAGCCCACAACACGCAATCACGGATTGACTATCTCTTAGAGTCTCGAACCCTGATAACAGAGATACAAGACACACAAATTGGCCCATATGCGATATCAGATCATGCAGAGGTATGGGCAACTTTGAATTTTGGGGGACAGGGTGCGAAACATAGACAATGGATATTTCCTAGCTATTTAGCGCAGAATACACGATTTCATGAACATCTACGGAAGACTTGGAGAGACTATAAAAGCCATAATGAACATTCTGTAGTAGACATAGGGACGTACTGGGAGGCGGCGAAAGCCGTGATAAGGGGAGAGATTATCAGTTTTGTAAGCCAGTTCAAAAAGACGAGGGACAGAGAAATATTGAGTTTAGAAAAACAAATTCTGACATTGAGGAAGAAACTTGGGGAATCGCCCTCACCACAATTGAAAGCGGACCTCATAGCGGCTCAGGTGAGCTTGAACTCCCTTATACACGAAAGGGAGAAGAAGTCACAGGACTATTTTCGGTTTCAATTATACAAATATGGTAGCAAGGGTGGGAGGATGTTAGCTAGATTGATAGCCCGGAAGCAAGCCTCAAGAACAGTTACAGCGCTAAAAGATAAGGCTGGAAAACTGTGTCATACAGATAAGGAGATTAGGGAGATCTTCCATGAATTCTATCAGAAGTTATATAAGGCAGAAGAAGACTCGGGCCTAGCAACCAAGGCTTACCTAGAAGGAGTGGATCACCCAGTACTTAGAGACAAAGACCAGACAGATTTGAACACCCCCATTTACAGTAGATGAAGTACATTGGGCAATTACTAGCAGCCAAATGGGGAAAGCCCCGGGACCAGATGGTATGAGAACGGAATGTTATAAACTGCTGGGCGAGGAGATAGAGCCAACAATAGCGGAAGTTTTTAACAGCTGGGTCGATAAAAGCTTGTTACCTAAGCAGCTAAATATAGCCCAAATTATTTTAATACCAAAGCCTAAAAGGGACGTGGTTTTGGCAGAATCTTATCGACCAATCTCTCTGTTGAATTGTGAATTGAAGTTGTTTGCTAAAATTTTGGCCAACCGCCTGGGCAGAGTATTACCAAAGATTGTCCATGAGGGTCAGGTGGGGTTTGTAAAGGGACGATCAATTTCCAAGAATTTAAGGAAAATATTAGCAGCATTGGAATTTACGGGCACGAGAGTAGAACCCACATTAATGATCAGTTTTGACGCTGAGAAAGCTTTCGATCGGGTTAAATGGGAATATTTGTTTGAAACCCTTAGAGCTTATGGGATTACAGGGTGGTTTGAAAGAGCGATCAAAACATTATACCTAGACCCCACGGCACGAATTATGGTCAATGAGGGTATTTCTGCAGAGTTTGCGATAGAGAGAGGCACCCGGCAGGGATGCCCACTTTCACCGCTGTTGTTTGCTCTGTATCTGGACCCTTTGATCAGAGACATCTACTCCATGCCGACAGTGAGAGGAGTAAAGATCAATAAACAGGAGTTTAAATTGGGCGCGTTTGCAGACGACCTGCTGGTAATTCTTACGAACCCAGCGGAGTCACTGAACGCGCTATTGGAAATATTTCAGGAGTTTGGTGATTATGCTGGGTTCAAGTTAAATCTGGAGAAATCAGAGGCATTGGGCAGGAACATCAACAAAAATGAGCTAGGACAGGGACACTTTCCCCTCAGGTGGGCAGAGGGTAAATTCAGATATTTAGGAATTATGTTGACACCCAAAACTGAGGACCTTTATGGAACTAATGTGCACGCCTTACTAAACACGACTAAACAGCAGTTAGAGAGTTGGAAATTATTACAACTGCCATTAATAGGGAGAATATGCTTAATTCGAATGATTATTCTCCCCAGGTGGCTTTATGTTTTGCAGACAATTCCCATTTGTCTATTACGTAAAGACCTTCGATTGTTTAATAGAATGGTAGTGAAATTTTGTTGGGCTAACAAGAAAGCAAAGATGAAGTCCCAATGGATGGTAGGGGGTTGGCAACAAGGAGGGCTGGGATTGCCGGATCTAGAGCAATACAATATGGCGTGTCTGTTAAGATTTGTCAAAGACTGGATTTTTGAGACCACCTATTATACACCTATCGAATTGGAAGAAGCCCTTTTCGCCCCAATGCGTCCACAGGCTTTGGTACAAATAGAGAGAATGCAAGTACCCGTAGAGTACCGACATAGCCTGTTGCTGGGCCCTCTGAGGAAAGCATGGAAATTTATGAGTAAAAGATTAGGCATAGGGGATGGAGGAACAGAATTACTACCGATAAGGGGGAATCCACTATTTGAGGCAGGCAGGGATAATGCAGTTTTTCTCCGCTGGGAAGAGAGGGGACTGATAACCTTAGAGGATATTATTGGGGGAACAGGGGAGATTCGGACGTTAGAACAGTTGGTGAGGGCAGAAGAATTGCAATGGGGAGACACATATGCCTATTGTCAATTAAAACACTTTGTTAAATCTATGAGCAAAGAAAGACTCTCACAGAAATTAGGAGCTAAGATTAAGCAGTTTTTTTAAAAAATTTCAGACACAAATCCCTCCATTTCAGGACTTTATAGGGCCCTGTGGGAAGGAAGGCCACCAAAGGATCTGACCCATCTAAGAGAACGTTGGGAAAAGGATCTTGGAATCAACCTAGTAACATGGGACATTACTAAGGAAGTGCAGAGGATTCCCAGATTGTTAAGTGGAGCACAATATAGAGAATGCGCATTTCGATTCATTCATAGAGCTTATATGACTCAAGCACAACTGGCGAGGCTCGGGGGGACCCAATCGGCGCTTTGTAGGAGGTGTGGGGGAGCAGAAAATACTTTTTATCATGGATTTTGGAGGTGTAGGAAACTTAAAGCATTTTGGGGGAAAATTGCCCAGTACTTGACTACAATTATGGGACAACGGGTAGCATGCACACCAAAGCACTTGCTGTTGAACCTCCCAGGATCAGGTAGAGGAATGATATCCAGGGGCAATATACTATTTGGTAAACTGACACTGCTGGCGAAGAAATGCATTCTACTATATTGGACGACAGAAACAGGTCCTGAATTTTGGCACTGGCGAAATCTGATCCACCAACTGGTGATGTGGGAGGCAAAAGAAGCCAGAAGTGGTCCCAAAAAACGTATTAAATTTCTGAAGATCTGGGGCAGATACTTGGATTCTCTGACACCTAAGAGTAGGAACTTAATACTTAAGGTGCTGTAGCTAAGGTAAAGGTCTGGAGGGTACTGGCAAGAGACGGGGGGAGGGAGAAGGGGAGGCGGGGGGGGGGGGGGGGGAAGATGATTCACAGAAAGATATGTAAACTCTTTATTGACAAGAGGTAGCCAAGCTGTAAAGTATAGTATGTTATAAATCATAAACTCAATCTGCTTAAAGCTAAGGGAGAAAGAGAGAGACGGTGAGGGGAAAGTATAAAATCAGGAATCCCTCATTTGGGTTCACAATGTCTGGACCTGAAGTGAAAATTGTAAAGGTTCGTTTTTGGCTATGAGAATGGATATTGAGTTTGTAGAGGGTTGGGGGGGTGGGTACTAGGGGAGGGGGGAATAAAAGAAAACGGACACATGCTTTAAAATCTGTTTGTAATATTTTATTGTTGTTCAATAAAAAATTGTTTAAAACTAAATATGAGAGGGGAGAAGGCCAAGCACTGAGAGACCCCACATTTGAGCTCCCAACATAACCAGATTCACTGTGGCCTAGCTCTTCCAAGATATACACGTTTAGATCTTCAAATCTGTCACCATTTTCTTTACGATGGAGACCACTGCTCTTAATATCTGCCTTCTAGACTGTCTTCATCTGGTTTATATCCTTTTGAAGATTGTATACAGTACACCAAATGAGGTCTCAACAGAGTTAATATCACCTCCTATTTCCTGCTACTCATTCCTTTCCTTGTGCACTCAAGCATCCTTCGGCTTTTGCTGTTGCTTCTTCTACCTGTTTCATACCTTAGGACAGAAACAAGAAAAATGTAGGCAGGTAAAGACCATATGGTCTATCCTGTCTGCCCATCCATGCCATCTACTCTCCCTATCACTCCCTTCCAGATCCTATTACTGTCACAAGCTCTCTCGAATTCACTACTACTACTACTTGACATTCAGATACTGTTTTAGTCTCTACCACTTCCACTGGGAGGCCGTTCCACAAATTCACCGCCCTTTCCGTGAAGAAGTATTTCCTCAGGATATTTCTGAGTCTATCCCCTTTCGCCTTCATTCCAGAGCTTCCTTTCAATTGAGACTCGGCTCCTGTGCATTTATGCCACATAGGTATTTAAATGTGTCTATCATATCTCCCCTCTCCTGCCTTTCTTCCAAAGAATACATATTGAGATCCTTAAGTGTGTCCCCATAAGGTTTATGATGAAGACCACTGACCATTTTAGTAGCCGCCCTCTGGACCGACCCCATCCTGTTTATATCTTTTTGAAGGTGGGAGTCTCCAGAATTGTACACAATATTCTAAATGAGGTCTCACCAGAGTCTTATACAGGGGCATCATCACCCCCTTTCCAAACTCAGAATAAGGTGTAAGATGTTCACCCAACCATCCCAATTAGCCATTACCTCCTTTTTGAGCCTCTAAATCGATCCCACAATTTGTTTTATTTATTTATTACATTTGTACCCCGCGCTTTCCCACACATTGCAGGTTCAATGCGGCTTACATAGTAATTTGAAATACAAAGTCTTATAAGGAGAGAAATAAAATTTCGAACTGTAATAAAACATAGTAATGGTGAAGCTTAATAATGTATGATTAGGATAAGGGAGGGTAAACAGGATAGGGTAGTATAGGTTGGGGGAAATGGGGTAAGGAGGGATATGGTAAAGGAGAGATGGAGAAGAAAAGGTTGGGGATGGGTAAAGGGAGAATGGGGAGGTGGGGTAAGTGTAGCCAATGATGAGGTCGGTATCAGTGTCAGAACAGATTTGGGAGTGTAGGCTAATCCTCATCCTTCTTGACCTATCTGCTGCTTTCGACACTGTTGACCACACCTTACTCCTCCCCTCCATTTCTTTCCTGGTTCTCTTCCTACCTCTCACTCCGTACTTTCAGTGTTCACTCTGGTGAATCCTCTTCAACTTCCCTCCCGCTTTCAGTAGCTGTGCCTCAGGGTTCTGTCCTTGGACCACTCCTTTTCTCCATCTATACCTCTTCCATTGGTGCCCTGATCTCATCCCATGGTTTTCAGTATCATCTTTACGCTGATGATGCCCAGATCTAACTCTCCACACCAGAAATCTCAGCCAAAATCCAGGCCAAATAATAAGCAAAGGAAGTTATTTCCAGTTAATGCCCTAGTCAAAAGGATTAAGGCAGGAATTCTGAAACCTGTACTGGGGACCCCACAGCCAGCCAGATTTTCAGTATATCCACAGTGAATATACATAAGAAATATGAATGACTCTAGGTTGCTCAGGACAGGTTTGGTAAACTCTGGATTAAAACATAGAAACATGACAGCAGATAAAGGCCATATGGCCCATCCAGTCTGCCCATCCTCTGTAACCCCTAACTCTTCCTTTTCCTAAGCGATCCCACGTGCTTATCCCATACCTTTTTAAATTCTGACACAGTCCTCGACTCCACAACCTCCACCGAGAGGCCACTCCACGCCTCCACCACCCTTTCCGTGAAAAACTCAACAAAGAAAAAATACACTGTCTCATCCTCTCGTCCCAACACAGCGCGGACAACCCCACAATCATCAACACCCCAGATCACACCCTCCCTATTTCAGACAGCATGAAAATCCTCGGCGTTACAATGGACCGCTACTTAACACTAGAGAGCCAAGTGACATCCACAACAAAGAAAATGTTCCACTCAATGTGGAAGCTCAAACACGTGAAGCAATTCTTCCCGAGGGAAACATTTCGCAACCTGGTACAATCAATGATACTAAGCCATGTAGATTACTGCATTGAAATCTATGCGGGTTGTAAAGAACAAACCTTAAAGAAACTTCAGACCGCTCAAAACACGGCAGCTAGGCTTATCTTCGGAAAAACGCGGTTTGAAAGCGCAAAACCCCTCCGCGAAAAACTACACTGGCTCCCAATCAAAGAACGCATTGCTTTCAAAATTTGCACTATGGTTCACAAAATTATCTATGGTGAAGCCCCCAGATATATGGCAGACCTGATTGACCTACCAACTAGAAACACATCCGAATCAACACGAACATACCTAAATCCGCACTACCCAAGCTGCAAAGGACTCAAATACAAATCAACCTACGCATCCAGTTTTTCCTACATTAGCACACAACTGTGGAACGCATTACCAAAAGCCTTGAAAACTACGTACGATCACCTAAACTTCCGGAAAACATTAAAAACTAATCTGTTTTAAAAGGCATACCCTGCCGATCCAACATAAATGCCTGATATCTGAAACACAACAAAACTAAAGTACGTAATGGACATAACACAACTCTTCCGTTCTACGATGCCCTAGTGTGGCTGTGCCACATGAACTTTATCTTACCACAACATCACTTTGTATTTGTTCACACCGGAGTCTGCAAACGCCTCTCTGGTACTATGTAAGCCACATTGAGCCTACAAATAGGTGGGAAGATGTGGGATACAAATGTAACAAATAAATAATACTTTTTTAGATTACTCCTAAGCCTATTCCCTCTTAACTTCATCATATGCCCCCTCATTCCAGAGCTCTCCTTCATTTGAAAAAGGCTCTCTTCCTGTACATAAATGCCCTTGAGATATTTAAACTTTTCTATCATGTCTCCTCTGTCCCTCCTCTCTTCCACCATATACATGTTGAGGTTCATAAGCCTGTCCCTATAATCTTTGCATTCAAGACCGCCTACTAATTTTGTAGGCGCCCTCTGGACTGAGTCCATCCTCTTTATATCCTTCCACAGGGGTGTTTCTCCAGAACTGCACGCAGTACTCCAAATTAGGCCTCACCAGAGACTTATACAACGGCACTATCACCTCCTTTTTCTTGCTGGTCATGCCTCTCTTTATGCACCCAAGCATCCTCCTGGCTTTGACCGCCACTTTTTCTACCTGTTTGGAAGCTTTAAGGTCATCAGACACAATCACCCCCAAGTCCCGCTCTTCCTTCGAACGCTGAAGCACTTCACCCCCTATACTGTACCATTCCCTCGGATTCTTGCGACCCAAGTGCATGACCCTGCATTTATGTTTCAACATTTTTATTGACCAACCAATACAGAAATAAAATTTGCACACATGAATCTACAAAAGCAATTGTCGTCTGTGATCATTATCATAATCTAACATTATTTCGCCCCCCCCCCTTTTCACCCTCCTCCCCCCCACCCCTCCTCCCCTCTTCTTTCCAGTGATACCATCCGATTGTTTTACCCTTCACCCCTCCTTCCCCCTATCCCTCCCTCCCCTATCTCCCTCGTGGCTTGTGTTCTGATAGCCCGGAGAGATCCTTCCCCCCCCACCCCCGCTGTCTGTTAACTACGAAATTTATGTGTGATCAGGGCTATCTTTAACCTTCAAGTTAGGGTGTCGCATTATGCCAATTTAGTAGTAAACTACGCCCTCTAGGGCTTAATGCCTCCAGATAAGGGCCCCATATCTGTTTAAAATGTACATATCTCTTCGGGGAGCCCCTTGCCTCCCGTGCTTCCCATGTTGCCAAAAGGTGTACCTGATTTCTCCAGTGCCAGTAAGCTGGCGACTCCGGAGCCGTCCAATACTGCAGAACAGTCTTCCGCGCCACCAAGCTCAGCTTACGGCATAAGGTGCGTGCCCCCGCTGAGTGTGTCCTGAAGGCCCTTTTCATGTCCAATACAAAGTGATCCCAAGTTCCCGTTACTGATGATCCTAGTATCCGGGACAAGAATCTCTCAACCTGTGTCCAGAAAGCCCTTACCCCTGGACATGCCCAAAATGCATGGAACAATGTATGTGGGGTTTGACTGCATTTAATGCAACTCGCTCCTTGCGGGAGGCCTATATGTGACAACTGTTGCCCTGACATATATGCACGCATGATTGTCCGATAGCCACACTCGCGTAGCCTTTCATCTGACGTAAGGGTTGCTATTCCCTTCAGCATGGTTTCCCCCTTCCCAACCCACCAGGGGTCTCCCTGCTTCTTGTTCCCATAATTCTTTGCCGGAGGTCCCAGACGGATCAATGCTTTATGAAGTGCCGACACTGACAGGCCTGTTGCTTCTGTTTCTTGAAAAAAAATCCCTCACTCTTTGCCCCAAACCCTGTCTCAGCATAGGTTGATCCAGGGGCGTAGCCAGCCTTCCGTGGGGGAGGGGTCCAGAGCCCGGGGGGAGGGGGCACATTTTAGCCCTCCCCCGGCACCGCCCCCCCCCCCCCCCCCCCGCCGACATTGCCGCCCCCCCTCCCGCCGCGAACCCGCCGCCGCTGCAGCTTACCTTTACTTTTGCTGGCGGGGGATCCCACTCCCCGCCAGCCGACGTCTTCTACTCAGTCGCTTCCTGCTCTTCAATTTGTTTGCTGACGTCCTGCACGTTGTACGTGCAGGACGTCAGACTCAGGGAAGGACTGAGAAGACGTCGGCTGGCGGGGAGTGGGATCCCCCGCCAGCAAAAGTAAAGGTAGGCGGCGGCGGGGGCGGGTTCACCAGGAGGGGGGTCCGGGGGTGAATCTGCGGGGGCCCCGGCCCCCTCAGGCCCCACGTAGCTACGCCACTGGGTTGATCTAAAGCAGATACATAGTGTTTAATTTGGACATACGCGAACTTATTCCCCCAAGAGACTCCTACTCGTCTCTGCAATTCTTCATAACCTATTAATTCTCCATCTCTCCCCAGGAGGTGTTCCAGCTTCCTAATACCCTCTCTTTCCCATTTTATAAATACTGGCTTATCTGTACCTGGCTGGAAGGTCGGATTCCCCCTTATTGCCAGTTGATCAGACACCGTATAGCTCCCCCCCCCCCCAACTTTCTCGCCAACCCTTTCCATACCTCCCTCATTGATGTGAGTATCACACAGCCTCTAAATTGTCGCGGAAGTTGTTTCTGGGTCATATGCAACAAAGAGAGGAAATCGTATGGGGCAAAATACTCCCTTCCCATATCAGTCGGAGTATATATGTTGGTCTTACGAACCCAGTCCCCCAGATGACGTAGCAAACAAGCTTGGTTATACACATATAGGTCGGGGATTCCCAGGCCCCCCTGATTCCAATTCCCTAGCAGGTAGGAGAACCGTACCTTTGGCTTTTTTGCATGACCCTGCATTTAAACAATGAATTAATCTATGAGGTAAAATAAGAAAGATGTACAATTATGAAAGGCTTATTACATTTTGCAAAATGGGAAACTTTAGTTCCCAACTAATCCTATTACTGCGGAGTGTTTCCTCCTTTAGTCAGGCTGGCGATAACAAAGTAATCAGCACTCAATTGCCAGAACAAGACGATAAGAGTTGAACTGCGGTTCGGTCAAAGTTATCTGTTGTACCACATTTCTACATACCAGCAAAAGGATTATCTCCTCCAAAGAACTCCCTGAAGGTTCTGAATACATTTCCGTGATACGTGTAGCCACTGGTCCAGGCACTTTCGCCTCCAAAAGATGTAGGGATGCCTCCCTTCAGGCCCTCTTCTCCAAATTTATCGTAAACAGCTTTTTTTCTAGCTATAAAGAAAAACAAGTTGAGAATGTAACCTTTGTGCTTTTGGGGCTCTTTTACTTAGCCGCCTACAGGCGCCCAACGTCAACTTTTGAGTTACTGCCTGGCTACCGCGTGGCCCTTGCGGCAGGGGCGTAGCCAGACACCCAATTTTGGGTGGGCCTGGGCTCAAGATGGGTGGGCAGAAGAACTCCGCCCTGTCCCACAAGTAATTTAGTCTCTCCCTCTCTCACCTGCATGCCATATGGTCTCTCAAACATCCCCCCTCCTCCGCATACCTTTTAAATAGCAGATTTTCACCGGCAGCAAGCACCAACTAATACACACTGCTCATGTTGGTTCCACAGCCTTCCCTCTGATGCAACTTCCTGTTTCCTCATAGGCGGGAATACATCAGAGGGAAGGCTGTGGGGCCGGTGCGAACAGTATGTATCAGTCACTGAAGGTGTGCAGGAGGGACAGTTGTTCAGGGATTTCAGCTGGTGGGGCTTGGGGATCCCTGCCAGCCACATCATAGGTGTACTGTTACTGGGTGGGACTAAGCCCAAAGTGGGTGGTCCTGGCCCTTGGCTACACCACTGCCTTGCGGTAATTTCATTTTTGACACGCATCTGCTATGCACGCTGGAAAATATCTATATTTTCTGGCACACGGGTGGTAATTGGCATTTTCCGCGTGTAGACCATTACCGCCTGGTTACCGGGTGAGACCTTACCGCTAGGTCAATGGCTGGCGGTAAGGTCTCAGACCCAAAATGGACGCGCAGCAATTTTCATTGTGCCACACGTCCATTTTCGGCACAAATTTTAAAAAAGGTATTTTTTACAGGTGCACTGAGAAATGATTCTGCGCGCGCCCAAAATACGCGTCTACACTACCACAGGCCATTTGTCAACACGCCTTTGTAAAAAGGCCCCTTTGTTTTTAAGCCACCGTCAAATGTGTGGATTCATGAGTCACACCAGCTTCTCTCCCAGCAGGATGCGCAAACCTAAGAATGGATACACAACTGAACAGAAAAAGAGGCAGACGGGATTCCTCAATGACTATTTATCCATACTGTCCAAAGGGAAAATACTGAGCAAAGATTAGAAAACATTTGGGAAAAGGTGGCTAAAGTTGCAGACTCTAATTCTATCCCACTGCCAGTTGGTGTACCTCAGGGATCTGTCCCGGGACCTCTTCTTTTCTCCATCTATACTTCTTCCCTTGGTACTCTGATCTCATTCCATGGTTTTCAGTATCATCTTTACGCTGATGACTCCCAAATCTACCTCTCCACACCAGAAATCTCAGCCGAAATCCAGGCCAAAGTATCAGCCTGCCTGTCTGACATTGCTGCCTGGATGTCTCAGCGCCATCTGAAACTAAACATGACCAAGACTGAGCTTCTTATCTTTCCCCCTAAATCAACCTCTCCTGCTCCCCCATTCTCTATTTCTGTGGATAACACTCTCTTCTTCCTGTCTCGTCAGCTCGTAACCTTGGGGTCATCTTCGACTCCTTCCTCTCCTTCTCTGCACATATTCAGCAGACTGTAAAAACCGGTCGCTTCTTTCTCTATAGATCACCAAAATTCGCCCTTTCCTTTCTGAGCATACTACCAGAACCCTCATCCACACTCTTATCACCTCTCACTTAGACTATTGCAACTTGCTTCTCACAGATCTCCAACTTAGCCATCTATCTCCTCTTCAATTTGTTCAAAATTCGGCTGCACAACTAATATTCTGCCAGTGTCGTTATGCTCATATTAGCCCTCTCCTCAAGTCACTTCACTGGCTTCCTATCCGTTTCCGCATACAGTTCAAACTCCTCTTATTGACCTATAAGTGCATTCACTCTGCAGCTCCTCAGTACCTCTCCACTCTCATCTCTCCCTACATTCTTCCCCGGGAACTCCATTCACTGGGTAAATCTCTTTTATCTGCACCCTTCTCCTCCACTGCTAACTCCAGACTCCGTTCCTTTTATCTTGCTGCACCATATGCCTGGAACAAACTTCCTGAGCCGGTACGTCAAGCTCCATCTCTGGCCGTCTTCAAATCTAAGCTAAAAGCCCACCTTTTTGATGCTGCTTTTAACTCCTAACCCTTATTCACTTGTTCAGAACTCTTATTTTATCATCCTCACTTTAATATTCCCTTATCTCTTGTTTGTCCTGTTTGTCTGTCCTAATTAGATTGTAAACTCTGTCGAGCAGGGACTGTCTCTTCATGTTCAAGTGTACAGCACTGTGTACGTCTAGTAGCATTATAGAAAAGATAAGTACTAATAGTAGTAGTAAACATATAAATTGGCTATTTCAGGAGCCATGGACGAACCCATGGCCGTGCCTTTAATCTGTTGAAAAAAAACTTACCCTGAAGGCAAAAGTAATTATTAGTGAGTGCCATGCTTGCAACTGTGAGAATAAATCTGTTTGGAATGCATCTGTGAGTAGTCCTTTCTCTATGGGTTTCTTCAATGAACTGTAGTGCCTCAGTCTGCCCAAGAATATAAACTCATTATACAAGGTATGTGATGCTTTATACCCGAGTTTGATTTGTCCTTGCGATTCTCAAGGCACAGACCGTAGAAGTCTGCCCAGCACTGTTGTTGTACTAAAAGTTCTGAAGCTAACATCGAAACCCCTTAAAATGTACACTTCAGCCCATCCCTTTCTATTCAGTCACGATCAGGGCGTAGACCATAGAAGTCTGCCAAGCACTGGTTTTGCTTCCCTTTAATTACTACTACTACTACTTAACATTTCTAGAGCGCTACTAGGGTTACGCAGCGCTGTACAGTTTAACAAAAAAAGACAGTCCCTGCTCAAAGGAGCTTACAATCTAAAGGACGAAATGTCAAGCTGGGGCAGTCTAGATTTTTTGAATAGAGGTATAGTGGTTAGGTGCCGAAGGCGACATTGAAGAGGTGGGCTTTGAGCAAGGATTTGAAGATGGGCAGAGAGGGGGCCAATTACCAGTGTTGCCACCCAATATCCACTAAGATTCCGTAGATCCATTCCTTCTAAACAGGATTCCTGCAGGACATCCTCCAGCAACAAGTTCCAGAGCTTAACTATTCGTTGAGTGAAAAAATATTTCCTCCTATTTGTTTTAAAAGTATTTCAATATAACTTCATTGAGTATCCCCTGGTCTTCATACTTTTTGAAAGAGTGAACATTTGATTCACTTTTACCCATTCTACACCACTCAGGATTTTATAGACCTCAATCCTATCCCCCCTCAGCCGTCTCTTTCCCAATTTGAAGAGTCCTAACCTCTTCAGCCTTTCCTCATACGAGAGGCGTTCCATCCCCTATCATTTTGGTCGCTCTTCTTTGAACCTTGCTTCACTGCTTTCTCAACCCTCTCCTGGACACACATCTAGCCAGTTGGGTTTTTGGGATTACCAAAAAGAAAATATGCATGAGACAGATTTGCATATCATGGGTCTTTGCAGTTTGATCTCGTGTACATTCACTGTGATGATCCTAGGTGTGTCTCCCGGAGAGGGTAATGAAGCACTGCTCTCCTTGATCTCCAGCAAACTCTCACACTACCATTGCTTAAGATTCGCTGTGCTTCTCCCGGGTATTCTTGAATTCTGTCATTACTTTTTGTATCTACCATCTTCATTGGACGCTCACTCTATTCATGTACCACCCCTTCAGAGAAGTAATAATTTTGGTGCTGCTGCTCCTGAGTCTACCCCCACCCCCCCAAGTCACATATCAGGATATCTCGTTGAAAAATGTTCGTTTCAATGTCTCTAATTTTTTATTTTTCATGAGATTTTATTAGTTTCAAACATATTATAGATAACAATCGTAAAAGAATCACAAAGCCCAGCTAATAATAGAACAAAGAAAATGTGCCTGGAAGTTTTAAACAAAATACCAAATGCAATCTTAAGTATTCAAACAGTATTGCATATGCTCCCCCCCACCCCGGCTGCATCCTGCGATGTTTGGCAGCGGCATGACATTCCACCCAACCTCTCTCCCTTCCGACCCAATAAACGTTCAGGTCAGACTCTTAACATAATTTATGGAAGCTTCCATTCTGCGGCTCGACTGTTCCCTCAGCAGAAGACTAGTGTTCTTACTTACGGTCGCTCAAGACGTCATACGCTTCTGCAATCTGCTTGAATTTGTGTTGTGCTCCCGGCTCATTGCTTTTAAGGGGATGGTACTTCAAGGCTAGTTTACGATATCTGGAATGAGGGTGGACCAAAATATTCATAAGTTTTCTATTATTTTATTTTCATGCAGACATAGGTATCGTTTTGCCTGTTTATTTTGGAGGGACAAAGGGTAAAGAAGTGATATTAGCAGTGGAGAGAGGGGAAACAATTCAACATTAACACCTGCAACATTTGAGGGAGCACTGCCCACCCCCAACGCCCACCTATGCCTATGCATGCAGACATGAAGTGTGGCAAAAAGTGGGAAAAGCTGGGAAGCCTTGGAGCTGGGAGGGGAGGGAGCCTTGGAGCTAGGAGGGAGAGACAGAGGGCCTTAGAGCTGGCAGGGAAGGAGGGAGGATGCGGGACATGGGAGGTCAGAAGGAGGGGGGCCTTGGAGCTGGCTGGGAGGGAGGAACGGAGGGGGGTCCAGGGGGGCCCTTGGAGCTGGGAGGGAATGGGGCCTTGGAACTTGGAGGGAGGGCGGGGGGCCTTGGAGCTGGGAGGGGAGGGACTGGGGCCTTGGAGCTGGGAGGGAGGGAAAGAGGGCCTTGGAGCTGGCAGGGAAGGAGGGCGGGCGGGGGGCCTTGCAGCTGGGAGGGGAGGGGTGAAGGAATGGGGCCTTGGAGCTGGGAGGGAGGGAGTTACACATAAAAATAGAACATACCAATACTCGCCCATTATAACGGGATTAACGGCTAGTCTATACATATTATTATAGAATACACCCACTCGGGGCTTAATTTAGGTGTTGAGATTTACGCTAAGTAAAACATGGCCTAAATTTGGTTGCATGGAAAAGCGCTCAGCGTAATTCTATATACCGTGTGGAAATTTAAACTGATTCTATCAAATTTAGGTGTACAGATTACGCCTAGGCGTATTTTTTTCCTGCGCAGATTTTTCAGTCGCCATTTATAGAATATATCCCTAAGCACTGACCACAAATATTCAGCCAGTTAAATAGCACTGAATACAGGGTGGCTTATGTATAATTTCAAACATTCCATTAGGTTGGACATAACACTTTCACAGTCCTTAAGATAAAAGTGTTAGTCAGAAGAGTTATTTAAGAGAACAAAATATCTCTAGCAGCACTGAACTAATTCCTGCAACCTCCGTTGATGCTATATCATACTACTTGTCCTTTTTATTCTTTCCAACCCAATACGTGTTGGAAAGAAATTACACAAGGGAATACTCTTATACGTCCCTGCATTATAAAATAGAGTTCTGCTTAGGGAGGGATCATGCATTATTTTATAGGTGGGAGGGGGCGGATGCAGTTTTTGTGACCATGTTCAAAGGGAGGTTAAGAGTGGAGTGGCCTAGTGGTTAGAACACTGGTCTTGACATCCAGAGGTGGCCAGTTCAAATCCCTTATGAACTTTGGCAAGTCACTTAACCCTCTACTGCCTCAGGTACAAACTTAGATTGTGAGCTGGGGCAGGGAAATACTCAGTGTACCTGAGTATAACTCACTTTGAGCTACTACTGAAAAAGGTGTGAGCAAAATCTAAATAAACATAAGAATAGACATACTGGGTCAGACCAATGGTCTATCTAGCCCAGTACCCTGTTTCCAATAGTGGCCAATCCAAGTCACAAGAACTTGGCAGAAACCCAAATAGTGGCAGCATTCCATGCTACCAATCCAAAGGGCAAACAGTGACTTTTCCTCCAGGAACTTGTCCAAACCTTTTTTTAAACCCAGACACGCTAACTGCTGTTACCACATCATCCGGCAACAAGTTTCAGAGCTTAATATTCTTTGAGTGAAAAAATATTTACTCCTATTGTTTCAAAAGTATTTCCATGTATAACTTCCTTGAGTGTTTCCTAGTCTTTGTACTTTTGGAAGAGCTTTGGGGAATTAAAGGAGACATAGGGGTTACTGCTGAGAAATATATTCCCCTGTTTGCAAGTTAAATATTATCTCCACAGTTCATGGTTTACGGTTTGATTTTTTGATAAACTGCTGATCCTGAGACATAACACAGTGGTTTATATATTCCAAGGCACTTCCTGATTTGATCCAAGGAAAAAATGTTTTTTGAACATATATTGGGGCCTACAGTGAGATGAGAGTGTTGCCTTTCAAATTTATCAGTACTTAAATGGAAGGGGAGGTAAGAAACTTAAATACATGCAGGAATGGGAGGACGACTTAGGGAGGCCCCTGCGAGAGGAGGACATAATGGGCCAGATAGGCTCATGCCGTCTCCTGTGATCAAACCTCTTTGGCCTCAATACTAGTATATCTGGGTAGTGCTGGGGCAGTCTGAGGCTAGAGCTAAGGCAAAAAAATAGCTGTCATAACTTGCCTGGATTGTTATCCTGATACTGGTGCTGAATATTAGTAGTACCAAGGAGGTTTAATTGACAGGAGACAGCATCATGTGACAAGGCTGAAGCTGTAGCCGCCATCTTGATGCACTCAAACCAAAGCAGACTTTTGTTTCATGCCAAGCCACAGATGGATGGAGGAGTAGCCTAATGGTTAGTGCAGCAGGCTTTGATCCTGGTGACCTGGGTTCAATTCCCATTGCAGCTCCTTGTGAACCTAGGCAAGTCACTTAACCCTCTATTGCCCCAGGTACAAAAACTTAGATTGTGAGCCCTCTAGGGACAGTGAAAGTACCTGCATATCAGTGGTGTAGCCAAGGGTGGGCTCAGGCCCACCCAGTAGCAGCAGGCCTATGATGTGGCTGGCAGGGATCCCTAAGCTCCATCAGCCGAAAACTCCCAACCACTGTCCCTCTTGCATACCTTGTAAATAGCAGATCTTCGCCTGCAGCGACTGATACATACTGTTCACACCGGCCTCACAGCCTTCCCTCTGACGTATTCCTACCTATGCGGAAACAGGAAGTTGCATCAGAGGGAAGGCTGTAGGGCCAATATGAGCAGTGTGTATTAGCTGCTGCTTGCTGCCGGTGGAAATCTGCTATTTAAAAGTTAGGCGGGTGGAGGGGGGATGTTTGAGAGACTATATGGTATACAAGCGAGAGAGGGAGAGACCAAATCACTTGTGGGGCAGGGCAGAGTTCTGCCCACCCATCTTGGGCCCAAGGCCCACACAAAATTGGGTGTCTGGCTACGCCCCTGCAGCATATAATGTGTGCAGTGCTGCGTACATCTAGTAGTGCTATAGAAATGATTAGCCGCATAGGCAGTCTTTATTTCTAATAAGCATTTGCTATTGTTTTGGGTCACTCGATATGGCCAGGCAGCAAGCTCTGCTTCAGGTCAGATAATGGGCCAAGCATACGCTCACCGTCTCTTGTCAATTAAACCTCCTTGAGTAGTACCCAGATAATTCCTGGCGGCTGCTCTGACAGTATATTCAGTGCTGATACCTGGGTTCAGATTTAAATGCCATTGTCAGAGTTTGAATCCAACAATGGTTGCAATGTTTAAATACTGGGTGGGGGGAAGGGGGGTATGTATGAGCCATGCTTTGTATGCTTCTCCCACTTGTTTTCCAATGATATTGGAAATAAATTATGCATAAGAGTTTGAGAACTTCTGCCTGTATCTCTGAAATTTTAACAGAGGGAGACCAAATCTGGTGAAAGGGGGAAAACCGCTCACGGTAAAGACATCCAGTTGAAAACTGGACCAGATTGTACTGAGTACTCCAGAAAAAAATAAGCCCCCACCAAAAAATAACCCAATACATATATTTATGGGAGGAGTGACACTGACAACTTCTGCATCATCACGAAACACTGATGCACTGACACATAACAGTTAGGAAAATGCACCGTCTGCTCTTTCCCGGACCCACATGTACACATACAAGAATTCCTTGAGCCATGCCCCGCATGCTTAACAAGGATCTGGGGTTCTTAGCCCATTACTACTACTATTTAACATTTCTAGAGCGCTACAAAGTGTACACAGCGCTGTACAAACACAGAAGAAAGACAGTCCCTGCTCAAAGAGCTTACAATCTAATAGACAAAAAGTAAAGCATTTAAATTAAATTAAATTAAAAATATTTAACCATTATAAACCATAAAGCTGTATGTCTCTGTTGATCACCCTCCCCTCACCTATCCACACCCATCCTGTTAGAATATCAATGATATGCTTTGATGTCCCCATGCATACCTCCTACCCACCCCCATCCTCCCACCCTGTCAGACTGTTTCACTTATATACACTGTCAGCTAGCACATTTGCTTATTTCCGATCTGAGGAAGAAGGGCAACCTTCGAAAGCTAATCAAGAAATGTATTAAGTTATGTCCAATAAAAAAGGTATCATCTTATTTTCTTTTCCATGTTTTATTTTGTTTGATTTCTATTGATAACCTACTTGCAAAGGAAGTCAGTAGCCAAAAACTAACCCTCCTCACTTGCAGCACATGTAAAGCATGAGCCAATCAGCACAGCCCCAAAGTGCCATTATACGTCTACCACAGTATGTAATGTGTATTCCTACCGCAGATTATAAACACATATCTATGGAACAAGGTAAAAGGCGGATCTCACGGATCCTCCCCTGGGCCGGGTCAGCAGCCGCCGCCTTTCCTACTCACGCCTTCTTAATTTCCTCATCGCTGGCATTGGCGATGATATCGAGCACAGCGTAGTAATCCTGCCCCATGTTCTCCCCAGGACCGGACCCGCAGCTGCACCGTGCAGTTTATTACCGGGCTCCGTTGCTAGGGACGCCCTGAGCATCCTGGGAACTGTGGTTTCTTTCGGACCTCCTGGGGTAGCTTCCTTGCCGCAAGGAACTACAATACCCAGGGTGCTCTGCCGGGAAATGCCGCTTGTTGTATTGGTGAAGAAGCGTCCAACATAACACGTTTTAATGTTCTGGGAAAGATACATGAATGCAAAAAGAAGGTGCGCTTCTTTCCCTGCTGCACCTCCAGCCTCTGCCACTTACCGTTCTCATTGATGTACCTAAAAGTCTAGCCACTGGTGCAAATGCAGGAGACCCAGGCTAGCTTTTCGGGGTGAAGCTACTAGGACCCTGTGCTCTTCTGCATTGTCTGGGGAAGAGAAAGTAGGAAAGAGAACATGAAGTACCAGGAGAAAAATAATATTAGGGAGAGGAAGAGGAGGATACTGGGAAGTGGAAAGAGAAAAGGGATTCAGATTTGCAACCACCAGCCTTTCATAATAAGGGTACTCAATAGAAATCAAACAAAATAAAACATGGAAAAGAAAATAAGATGATACCTTTTTTTATTGGACATAACTTAATACATTTCTTGATTAGCTTTCGAAGGTTGCCCTTCTTCGTCAGATCGGAAATAAGCAAATGTGCTAGCTGACAGTGTATATAAGTGAAAACATTCAAGCATTACTATGACAGTCTGACAGGGTGGGAGGATGGGGGTGGGTAGGAAGTATGCATGGGGACATCAAAGCATATCATTGATATTCTAACAGGATGGGTGTGGATAGGTGAGGGGTGGGGTGATCAACAGAGACATACAGCTTTATGGTTTATAATGGGCCAGGAACCCCAGGTCCTTGTTAAGTCCTTTCTGTTGGGTGTTAAAATATTCAATCATTCTGACTTCAAAGGTCTTACGTTCTTGTATGTTTTTAAAGTTACCTTTCAGGATTCTCACTGTGAAGTCACTGGTACAGTGTCCTGGTCCTGTAAAATGTTGACCAACAGGCGTGGGAACCCTACTGGCACCAGTATTGTTCATGTGATGTCTATGTAAATTGAATCTTGTCTTAAGCATCTGGCCTGTTTCTCCAATATAGCATCCTTCGTTACATTTTTTACACTGAATGATATATACCACATTGGAAGATGAGCAAGTGAAAGATCCCTTTATGTTGAATATGTTTCCTTTGTGGATGACTTTGGGGTCCTGTGAACTATTTTGGCATAGTTTGCAACTGGATAAATTACAGGGAAGTGTGCCCTTCTGTTCCTTTTCAGTCTGTGATGGAAGTTTACTTCTGATTAGCTTGTGTTTTAAGTTGGGTGGCTGTCGGAAGGCCAGTACTGGTGGGGATGGGAAT
This sequence comes from Microcaecilia unicolor, assembly GCF_901765095.1. NCBI lineage: Eukaryota > Metazoa > Chordata > Amphibia > Gymnophiona > Siphonopidae > Microcaecilia > Microcaecilia unicolor. Next base: position 20,561,165 of record NC_044034.1, read on the forward strand.
ATCTCTTTCAGTAATTCATCCTCCTGGAGTATAGGTTGTAGATCTCTTATGATTTTCTTCAGTTTTTCCAGCTCTGGATTGTATGTCACTACAAGGGGGATTCTGTCTGTGGATTTTTTCTCCTTGTACTGTAGCAGATTCTCCCTGGGTGTTTTGAGGGAAGAGGCAATATTCTTGGAGATTATATTGGGGTTGTAGCCTTTCTGTTTGAAGGATGCAGTCAGGCTTTTAAGGTGTCTGTCTCTGTCCCCTGGGTCAGAGCAGATACGGTGGTATCTTGTGGCTTGGCTGTAAATGATGGATCTTTTTGTATGTGAAGGATGGAAGCTGGAGTTGTGGAGATAGCTGCATCTGTCTGTGGGTTTCTTGTATATAGATGTTTGTATACAGCCATCACTGATTGAGACCGTGGTGTCCAAAAATTTGACTTTTTCTGGGGAGTAGTCAAGTTTGAATCTGATTGTAGGATGGTATGTATTGAAGGCAGAATAAAATTGTTTCAGAGTTTCTTCACCCTCCGTCCAAATCATAAAAATGTCATCGATGTACCGGTAGTATTTTAGAGGTTTGGTCTGGTGTAACATAGTAGATGACAGCAGAAAAAGACCTGCACGGTCCATCCAGTCTGCCCAACAAGACAAAACCATATGTGCCACTTTCTGTGTATACCCTACCCTGATTTGTACCTGTCCTCTTCAGGGCACAGACCGTATAAGTCTGCCCAGCACTATCCCTGCCTCCCACCACCGGCTCTGGCACAGACCGTATAAGTCTGCTCAGCACTATCCCCGCCTCCCAACCACCAGCCCCGCCTCTCACCACTGCCTCTGGCACAGACCATATAAGTCTGCCCAGCACTATCCCCGCCTCCCACCACCGGCTCTGGCACAGACCGTATAAGTCTGCCCAGCACTATCCCCGCCTCCCAACACCGGCTCTGGCACAGACCATATGTCTGCCCAGCACTATCCCCGCCTCCCAACCACCAGCCCCGCCTCCCACCACCGGCTCTGCCACCCGATCTCGACTAAGCTCCTGAGGATCCATTCCTTCTGCACAGGATTCCTTTATGTTTATCCCACACATATTTGAATTCCGTTACCGTTTTCCTCTCTACCACCTCCCGCGGGAGGGCATTCCAAGCATCCACCACTCTCTCCGTGAAAAAAAAATTAGTCTTCCTGGTTCCCTACATAGATGTGTCTTCAACCCCTTTTCTAAAAATTCACTCTTCCTCCCCCCCCCCCCCAACAGTTCATCTACACTGATGAAAACAAACTCTCAGGGAAGATCACACTTGCCCCCTTCCTCTGCTCCACAGTTCCACTTCCAATTTGTCTACAAATCAAGCTCTGCCAAATCCTAAAAGTACATATCCAAGAGTACCACCACACTAGCCCAACCCTCAGAAAGGGAACAGATAATACTGCAGAGGCATAGAAAGAGTCTGCTATCCAGACAAAACCATATTTTTTAAACTACCGAACACCCAGTTCTCAAAGTGTCGATCTACTGCAGGTTTGTCCAACCTTTTCTTGTCGGGGGCCACATTTTATACGTCTATTTAGAGGAAAGACTGAATTATAAAGAACAGTATTGGATATACAAATTGAACTCAGTGGAACGGCAAGAGTTAAACAAAGAAATAGAATGGATCACGTTTGTATGACCGAGAACTAGGATTGGTAGTTGCTTTAGATCACATGTCCCTTGAATGCTCTTTAAAAAAATAACGCCGCAGTCATTTTCATACACACAGCAAGACGCTAAGTCAGCATTAAAAGATTTAAGGTACGTGGACACTGGAGAGGGTAAAACTTTCATGTAGTTCTGAAAAAAATTTGGATAAAATTAAATGGATATTTTATATTTATATTCTGTTTTAAGGACTGCAGTATAAACACAGTCTCGCATGTCAGGCTGTCCTCTCTCCCACTCCCCACAAGCAGGCTTCATATGACTCGGACAGAAGACTGGTATAAGGATATCCCTTTTTAACTTTTATATCATGTGTATTCAGAAATGTCTCTTCCAGCTCAGCCATAAAAAGGTTGGCATATTGGGGTGCTGTCCTGGTGCCCATTATTTGCAGATAGATATCATTGTTAAAGCGGAAGTAGTTGTGAGTTAAAATGAATTTGATTAATTTTGTAATAGTTTCTGGTGAGTATTGATGGTCCAGTGTGGATTTTTTTTAGGAGTCTTCCACATGCAGCTATGCCATCCGCATGTGGAATGTTGCTGTATGGTGATTCTACATCCATCGTGACCAGAAGGGTGTTAGGTGGTAGTTGCTTGATATTTTTCAATTTATTCAGAAAGTCTGTGGTGTCTTGTATGAAGCTGTTAGTTTTGTGTACGAGAGGTTTCAGAATTCCCTCTATGAATCCAGATATTTCTTCCGTGAGTGTGCCAATACCTGATATGATTGGTCTGTCAGGGTTTCCCGGTTTGTGGATCTTGGGTAGCATGTAGAATGTGCCCACAGCAGGCTGGTTTGGTATGAGTTTCTTCAGGCGAGGTTGCGCTTGTGAAGGAAATGTTTTGATAAGGTCTTTCAGCTGTTTTGTGTAATCCTGTGTGGGGTCCTCAGTTATATAATATGGGTACTAAATGTAATATTGTTACTGACACAAGCAGTTTGGACTATGCCGGGGGGGGGGGGGGGGGGGGGGGGAGAAGGAAAGTATCCCTGGGTGGGAGTGTCCCTCTCAGTGTTGACAAAAACAAGCAGGTTTTGCTTTAAAAAAAAAAAAACCCTTAGGAGCATTGGGGGATCCTGGAATGAAGAAATAAATACAAGCTGACTAAAGTTGCACGTTGCTACCCCTATAAATGGCAACTGAGAGGGAGTGAGAGCTTCAGGTGGACAAGGGCAGCCTAGCCTGGAAGTGAGACTGGGACAAGGAAAGCCTGTCCCAAGGCTGGAGTGTAGCCCAGCGAGGTGCACTGCTGAAAGGACAGGCTGAAGGGTCTGTGCCTGAAAGTAGCAAATTGGAGTTAGGAGTAACAGCGCAGCTTTGGACTTATTGTTGGCACACCAGGACGGGTAAAAACCAGGGGCGTAACCAGACAACAGATTTTGGGTGGGCCTAGGCAAGAAGTGGGTGGGCACCAAATGTTCTCCCCCCTTCCCCAAAAAAATATCTCAGCTGGCGGGAAAACGCTTCTTTCCACCTTGACAGTCTGAAGCAGCCATGCTTGAAAACTAAGAATGCACAGGTGCCGGTATCCTGGAGAGTAGTGTTTTCATTACCATCAGGGGGAAGTCTTCAGCTGGCGGAGCTTCGGATCCCCACCAGCTACGGTTAAACACATGCTACTGCTGGGTCCACCTGTGGCTACACCACTGGGTAAAAAGAACATGTGTGATGTAATATGTACAGCTGAAACCTATCTTGTGAGTGGAGAAAAAAAAAAGCTGAGGAGCATCACTAATGATCTTGATTAAACTTTCCTCTTATATTCAGTTCCAAAGTGTTTGCCAGTTGCAGAGGTTAAAGTAAAGTTCTGTTTCAATCAAACTCTGGGAGTGCAGCGTAATCATTGGTGTGAGAGTGAAAGCAAGTGTTCCAGGACTGAGCAAACTGACACAGTGAGACCTTTACACTCCCAATATCCCAGAACTCTATTCTGGACCATTGACCCACTCCCAAGCTCGAATGGTGGAACCTTTGACTGAATGAATGGTGAGCTGAGTGGAGAAAGAACAGAGCATTTAAGAGAAATAAGCTTTGTCCTTGCGACCCAGGTCAGACCAGAGCTAGCTCAAAAAGGGGAGAGACCTGGGTTACACAAATATAATATGAATGTTCCCTCCATGGAAACAATGAAGTAGTTGTAAGGCCTGAGGCAAGCATTGCTTCTAAAAGTCTTTCACGTCTTGAATCCCCCAGTGTCTCTGAAAGACCCACAAAACGTAAATGATTTTGGCTCAACCTGTTTTTCAGGTCTTCTAGTTTCTCCTTGTATTCCGCCAATGTTTTTTGTAAGCTGGTGCACTTCCTCTACCACTGTCACTCTATCCTCCAAATCACTGGTGTGTTGATGAAAAATAGCCATATCATGGCTAAGCTGGTTCATATTATCTTGAAGCTACCCTAGTTTAGAATCAAATAGGCTTCAGTCGCTTGTCCAATACAGTTTCCATAGCAACCTCCACCACACATGCCCAGCTCGCAGACGACCTGTGGGGCATTTTGTCTTCAGGGAATTTAGCCTAGTCTTGCCCCCTTCTCAGCAATTTGGAGGTCTTATTCATTGAGAAATGGAGTAACAGCACACCAAACAGATCTAGGTAATCCTTGAGTAAATGGAGCCCAAATGCAAGGGTCGGAAGCCTGAAAAAGAACAGGGTTTAGTGAAGGGGAGACAGGAGCAGTGCAGCTAGCGACCAAGTTGGTATTTAAATGTCTCCATCATATCTTCCCTCTCCCACCTTTCTTCCAAAGTATACATATTGAGATCTTGGAAGTCTGTCCTCACATGCTTTATGACAAAGACCACTGACCATTTTAGCAGCTGCCCTCTGGACCAACTCCATCCTGTTTATATCTTTTTGAAGGTCTGGTCTTCAGAAATGTACACAATATTCTAAATTAGGTCTCACTAGAGACTTACAGAGAGAGGCATTTTCACCTCCTTTTTCCCTTCTGGACATTCTTCTCCCTATGCACCCCAAGCATCCTTCTAGCTTTCGCCATTGCTTTTTCTACCTGTTTGGCCACCTTAAGATCATCACGTATGATTACACCCAAGTCCTCCTCCACTTTCATGCACGAAAGTTCTTCACCCCCTAAACTACTGTGCATGAACCTGCATTTTTTTAAACATTAAATCTAAGCGGCCAGTTTACAGACCACTCATCTATCTTCGCGAAGACCTTCCCCATGTTATCCATGCCATCAGAAGTGTCTATCCTATTGCAGATTTTGGCATCATCCGCAAAGAGGCAAACCTTAACAGACAGCCCTTCAGCAATATCACTTACAAAAAATGTTAAAAAGAACCGGTCAAAGAACTGATCCATGTGGCACAGCGCCGGTAACATCCTTTTCTTCAGAATGAGCTCCATTTACCGCTACCCTCTCTGTTGCCTTCCACACAACCTGTTTCTAACCAAGTCAGTCAGTTTGGATCTAAACTGAGGGCACTCAAAATTATTTATTATTCGTCTATGCAGAACCTTGTCAAAGGCACAGTGGCCTAGTGGTTAGGGTGGTGGACTTTGGTCCTGGGGAACTGAGGAACTGAGTTCAATTCCCAGCACAGGCAGCTCCTTGTGACTCTGGGCAAGTCACTTAACCCTCCATTGCCCCATGTAAGCCGCATTGAGCCTGCCATGAGTGGGAAAGCGCAGGGTACAAACGTAACAAAAATAAAATAGATACTATTGGAGATTCTACATGGAATGTTGCTACTATTGGAGATTCTACATGGAATGTTGCTATTCCACTAGCAACATTCCATATAGAAGGCTGCGCAGGCTTCTGTTTCTGTGAGTCTGACGTCCTGCACGTACGTCCTGCGCGGCCACATTGGTGATCTGCAAGGGCCGACTTCTACATGGAATGTTGCTAGTGGAATAGCAACATTCCATGTAGAATCTCAAATAGTAGCAACAGTGGAGGAGTGGCCTAGTGGTTAGGGTTAGGGTGGTGGACTTTGGTCCTGGGGAACTGAGTTCGATTCCTGACACAGGCAGTTCCTTGCGACTCTGGGCAAGTCACTTAACCCTCCATTGCCCCATGTAAGCCGCATTGAGCCTGCCATGAGTGGGAAAGCGCGGGGTACAAATGTAACAAAAAAAAAAAATAGCATCCCAGCATAGGTGCAAATGTACGCACATGCAGCTCTGTGTGCCCAAAATATTTTTGCAGTTAACAATATTTATCATTGGCGTTAAATGTGCATACGTTAGTACATAAGCACCGCCATACTGGGAAAAGACCAAGGGTCCATCAAGCCCAGCATCCTGTCTCCGACAGCGGCTAATCCAGGCTTCAAGAACCCGGCAACCCCCCCCCCCCCCAAACAAAAAAAAATGTAATAATGTTCAATAGACTTTTCCCTCAGGAATCTGTCCAAACCTACTTTAAATTCCGTAAGGCCAGCTGCTGTCACTACATTCTCCGGCAACGAGTTCCAGAGTCTAACTACACGCTGAATGAAGAAAAACTTTTTCCTATTTGTTTTAAATCTACCATATTCTAGCTTCATCTTGTGTCCCCTGGTTTTGTTGTTGTTTGAAAGTGTAAACAAACGCTTCACATCTGTCCGCTCTATTCCGCTCATTATCTTGTAGACTTCTATCATATCATCTCTCAGCCGCCTTTTCTCCAAGCTGAAGAGCCCTAACCTTCTCAGCCTTTCCTCATAGGGAAGTCGTTCCATTCTCTTTATCATTTTCGTCGCCCTTCTCTGCACGTTATGCACTTGTACTGGAATGGTATTCTGACAAACACCAATAGCAACAATCGTTCAGGAGGTTCTTGTTAACCTAACATATAAACTACCTCCCATACGTTCGAAGTGTACCATAGACCTCAGCGGTGCTACTTACTGAACTTAAGACTTTATTTCTTGTTTATATTCAATTTGTCAAAACTTTTTCAATTTTTTACTTTAGCTTTTCAGCAAAATTGACTTAGTAAAAAATACTCATCTCAAGATGAAGTCAATAACAATGACCCAACAGTTCAGCTTCATCTCACCCAGAGAGAAATGCTCGTGATGGAGATGAAATTCCCCTACACTGCTGTTAGATTTGCTCCTGCTCGCTGCCAGGCCTCTCACAATGTTCAGGTATACAGTGGTGTTTGAGAGCTGGCCTCAGATTAAGCAACAAGGAAATGGAGATTTGGAGAAATCAACCCCCCCTCCCCTGTAGCATTTCTGGGCTAGCAAAGGGTCACATGACTTCTCAAAACTGGGGAGCTAATGGTCAGTTTGTTCCAAAGCCTAAAGCCTGTGAGATACTAGACCAGCGATAGTGTATTTACCACTGACCACTACATTTCTTGCTAGACTGTGTGCCCACAGACAAGCCATTATAAAACCGAAGCAACTTAAGGAGCCAGAGTTTAGGCAAAAACATGACTAAGGAGGTCGCCTCTCCTCAAAGAAGGCATAACAGACCACAAGAGAATCTAACACACCATTATTAATCAAATTAAAAAAATAAATGGGCTTTATTTCTAGTCAATATAGCATCCAGAAACCAGCACTTACTTTTTTTTTTAATCCCTCTGGATCACTTTGGATATTTTCTTAAGCATAATAAAGGTAACATTTGACATCAAATATTCATAAATACATGTCAAAGTCTATAATTGTCTCTCTTTAAAAAAAAATAAAACAAAGCCTACATATGTGAAATTTAGTCCTTTACTGCCCACTCAAATGTCAGAGAGCCTCACTCAAAGCAGTCCATACTGCAAATGGTATGTACAAGTCCTCGTGCTCGTTTCTACATGACTCCCAAAATTCACATAGAGAATGCACAAAGAGCATCTCAGCAAGTCAAAGAATGATGTCCAGTTGGTCTGTCTTTTTTTTTTTGCACACTGGACGATTTGAGGTCAAAGGTTGGAGAGTAAGTATTTTCTTACTATGCCATCCCTGCAGCAGGTATATATCAGTTTTTCCGACGTCGCCACCTGCAAAAGCATAATGGTACGTTATTATATTGCTGCAATAATGGAGTATTCTAGCACAGCAGGATAAGAGTACCTCTTCCAGGTCATTAAAGTACAATGGGGTGGGGGAAGCAACATACAGGGATTAAAATTAAAATCCAAGGAACCAGGTTACCAGGGCATCTAAATTTGGCACCTGGCACGTAACACCGAGACAATAACAGAAATAAGACAGACAAAGCTATGAAAATAAACCAAAAGCGGAGCGGAGGAGTGGCCTAGTGGTTAGAGTGGTGGACTTTGGTCCTGGGGAACTGAGTTCGATTCCCACTTCAGGCACAGGCAGCTCCTTGTGACTCTGGGCAAGTCACTTAACCCTCCATTGCCCCATGTAAGCCGCATTGAGCCTGCCATGAGTGGGAAAGCGCGGGGTACAAATGTAACAAAAATAAAATAGATACTATTGGAGATTCTACATGGAATGTTGCTATTCCACTAGCTACATTCCATGTAGAAGCCTGCGCGGCCACATTGGTGATCTGCAAGGGTCGACTTCTACATGGAATGTTGCTAGTGGAATAGCAACATTCCATGTAGAATCTCAAAAAGTAGCAACAGTGGAGGAGTGGCCTAGTGGTTAGGGTGGTGGACTTTGGTCCTGAGGAACTGAGTTCGATTCTCACTTCAGGCACAGGCAGCTCTTTGTGACTCTGGGCAAGTCACTTAACCCTCCATTGCCCCATGTAAGCCGCATTGAGCTTGCCATGAGTGGGAAAGTGCGGGGTACAAATGTAACAAAAATAAAATAGATACTATTGGAGATTCTACATGGAATGTTGCTATTCCACTAGCAACATTCCATGTAGAAGGCTGCGCAGGCTTCTGTTTCTGTGAGTCTGACTGCAGGACGTCAGACTCACAGAAGCAGAAGCCTGCGCGGCCACATTGGTGATCTGCAAGGGCCGACTTCTACATGGAATGTTGCTAGTGGAATAGCAACATTCCATGTAGAATCTCAAATAGTAGCAACAGTGGAGGAGTGGCCTAGTGCACTTTGGTCCTGGGGAACTGGGTTCGATTCCCACTTCAGGCACAGGCAGCTCCTTGTGACTCTGGGCAAGTCACTTAACCCTCCATTGCCCCAGGTACAAATAAGTACCTGTATATAATATGTAAGCCGCATTGAGCCTGCTATGAGTGGGAAAGTGCAGGGTACAAATGTAAATTTAAAAAAAAAAGGGCAAATTAGCAGAAATTGATGAGAAAGAATATCTTCCGTAGCAGATGAGCAGCAGCTCCAATTGATAAGGTGATCATTCCATGGCGCATTTTACTGCACATTAAAATGGTCAAGTGACACAGATTATTCATTGTGTAAAATGTGGAGGTCAGCCCAATTCCTTTTATCATTCATTCTGGAGTTGTCCCAAAGTACAGGGTTTCTGAGTGGTAATTACAAGCTATTAGGAATACATTGGTAGGGGGAGCAGTGGCAGGCAAGGTAGAACTGTTATTAGATAAAAAGGGAGCATTTGGTGGTAGGTCTAAGGGCTATACTATGCTTATACACAAGATGAGTTTAATAGCACATAAATGTGTATTGCAATATTGGTCATCTGCTGAGCGAATTTTTGGCATTGGAGGAAGCAACTACTCCTACTGGTGACCTGGGAGGCCAGAGATGCTAAATGATTCACCAAGAGGCGGAAGTGATTCCTCCAGGTGTGGAAGCCATACCTTCAAGCTCTGCACCCAAAAGGTCATGGTTTGATCATTAATACCTTATAATTCTTGCTGTTTTTTTTTTTTGGGGGGGGGGACTATACCATGTCTGTGGTAACAAGTGGAATTGAAGAGCACAATGGGGGGAGGGGGAGGTGTTCAGATGTGGGAAGAGATGGAAGGGGGGGGGGATTTTGGAACTGTTTCTTTGTCTTGAGTTCAGAGGGTCATAAGAGTACAGGCCTTCTGAATCGTGTAAGAGTGAGCGGTGGAGACAGAGGGATTGGAATTCTTCAGGTGTGGAAGTTCAAACAAACACAGTTATGTTGTTGATATGCATTTCATCTTTTTTTTTTTCAATAAAATTGTTTAAACATAAAATGGTCCAAAGCAGCATCACACGTATCATTACAAGTACCATAGATTCAAGACTAAAAGAGCCTGGGAATTAATACCAGTTGGGGGTTGGTAAGGGGTTTGGCATGTTTTTGTTGTAGAGTCCATTCTACTTCCCCGGGGGCTATAAGAGCTCAGGGCTCCTGGGGGTTGGTTGGATGAGTTCTGCTTTTTGGTCATCGGCTTGGGGAGAAGGGGAGGTCGAATTTGATACGAGACACCTTTTTTATTTTTATAACCAGGATGTTGTTTGGGGGAGTAATTGGGATGGGGTAAGGATTGTTGAAACGGGGGTTCTAATAAGATTAGCTCTTGATTCTGTAGGGTTGAGGAAAGTGTTAAAAATTTTGATGAAGGCATGTATTCCTGTTTTTGAAGGGAACTGGGACTTGATATACCACCTTTCTGAGGTTTTTGCAACTACATTCAAAGCGGTTTACATATATTCAGGTACTTATTTTTGTACCAGGGGCAATGGAGGGTTAAGTGACTTGCCCAGAGTCACAAGGAGCGGCAGTGGGAATCGAACTCAGTTCCCCAGGATCAAAGTCTACTGCACTAACCACTAGGCTGCTCCTCTACTATTCCAATGTAACCATTCACTTCACTGTTTAGTGCATTGATTGGCAATGTGTGTTCTGCTGGTTCATCAATAAAAATGTTCAAACAAAGAGCCTGGGAAGAACATTATCTCAGTACGTTCAACACCTCTCCAATAAGTATTTTATTTATTTATTTTAAAGAAAGCATTTCACTGCCTTTCGGAATACCAAATAGTTTAACATCCTGATTTGTATAGGTACAGAATTCCAAACAGAAGCTTAATAACAGAAACCTGATGAAAAAGCTCTTCTAAGACCAAAAAAAAAGTTATTTCAATGCTATGGGACATTTTATGGGTTTCACATCTTAGGATATATTGTCGAGAATGGATTTGTGGGATGACACCATGAACAGATTCTCGTTATGATGTACTTCATGCCAGTGGCGTAGCCAGACTTCGGCAGGAGGGGGGGCCAGAGCCCGAGGTGAGGGGGCGTATTTTAGCCACCCCTCTTTGCCGACCCCCCCACCGCTAACCCTCCCCCAAGTCCCCCGCCAGCAGAGGTACCAGATGGTGGCAGAGGGGGAGGGTTAGCGGCGGTGGGGGGGAAGGGGGGTCAAAAGGGTCGGCGGAGGCCAGGGCCAAATCTGGGGGGGGGGGGGGGCCCAGGCCACCGTGGCCCCACGTAGCTACACCCCTGCTTCGTGCTTAACACTGCCAAAACCATCAGCGTCTTCACAAAACTTATGGAGTGAACGTGCTAATCCTGTGCATCCCAACCCACAAATGGGCAGGTTGGAGAAGCATTTGCTGGTGCTTTGTGGTTCTTGTTTTGGAGAAAATTAAGAGAAAATAAAAAGGTTACTAGGGTTCACCTTATACACAGGATCAGAGTCAGGTTCTGTGAGTTCAATTACGTGATCGAGGTCTTGTTGGATAATAAAGCAGCTTCCATCACCTGAAACCCCAAAAAATGACATTAACAGCAGTGAGAAAATCTACAGGAATAAACAGCAAATGTGTGCGGGTATTGTATTCACCAGCTGTCACAGCCACTCAGCTTCATGTTGAACTCCTGCCTAAAACCGAATTTACCCTAACATGCCAACATTGTTTCACTGGTTTTGTGTACTGGAAGGTGAGGAATGAAGCAGAGGTCTGCAGGGAAAGTGTGTTAGTCCTGGCAGTCCTGCTGGTGTCCACCCCAGCTACCAGCGTAAGCTACATGGATTAGCTGGTGAGACTTTATGATATCACAAGCCTTCCAGCCAAGAACTCACACAAATACTCAAACAAATACAAAGGAGATTTTTCACAGTGTTTATACCTTTAGCTGCATTTAGAGGTGGTGCTTCCCAGGGGGAGGGGGGTTAGGTTACAGGATGATACATACATGAATAGATTGCCTTTACATTTCCAGTACAACTGGCACCTTTCAAAATGAGGAATTTGCATGTTACGTTCCCTCTGAATGAATGGATCCTCAGTAGCTTAACCGAGATTGGATAGCAGAGCCGGTAGTGGGAGGCGGGGCTGGAGGTTGGGAGGCGGGGATAGTGCTGGGCAGACTTATACGGTCTGTGCCAGAGCCCGTGGTGGGAGGCGGGGATAGTGCTGGGCAGACTTATACGGTCTGTGCCAGAGCCCGTGGTGGGAGGCGGGGATAGTGCTGGGCAGACTTATATGGTCTGTGCCAGAGCCGGTGGTTGGGAGGCGGGGCTGGTGGTTGGGAGGTGGGGATAGTGCTGGGCAGACTTATACGGTCTGTGCCCTGAAGAGCATAGGTACAAATCAAAGTAGGGTATACACAAAAAGTAGCACTCATGAGTTGTCTTGTTGGGCAGACTGGATGGACCGTGCAGGTCTTTTTCTGCCATCTACTATGTTACTCTGACATTTTGTGCATCACACTACACTGTTTGAAAAGGAAAGGGAGGTGAGCGGCTGAGAGGAAGGAGGTGCAAGTGAGAGTGTGAAATGAGATGGGATGAAAGGGCGTTGCACACTCCCCATCCCACCCACTTCTGTTCTTCCTGGAGTTAGATTCTGGAAGAAGGAGGAAAGCAGGGGGTACAGTCACTTGCCATACCCCACCACCCCCACCTTCCTCCAGACCCAGCATTTGAAATCTCCGAAAGAGCCAGGCATGGTACTCCCCCCACCCCAGCGAGGGGAGGGGGCCCAGTAATCTGAAATGGCCTGTTTGGCCCCATCACATGACGTTTTCGGATCCCTGATCTATCAGCTCACAAACAGGACGTCCTAGTAAAGGTCTTCCTTTGGAAGGACAAATGCCCCAACCCAGCTCCCACTATGCAAAGACACAGCACCAAAAAAGCATCCTTCCAATAACCAGACCAATGGTGCTAACAGTGGTGAAATGACTTAGCTTTCAGCTCTGCAGCTCATGCTTCTCTCAAAGGGTCCCCAGCATGGCTCTTACCACCAAATAATTAACAGCACTAGCACTTACATTTGAGTAAAAAGAGTAACTTGTTCGGATGCGACTTGCTGACCCAGTACTCGCTCAGTTGCACCCATTCTGGAGAAGTCCATTTATGCCAAACAAACAAGAAACAGCAAAGCTGATACAAACCCACCGTATATGTCAAAGGTGCCACAAATGTCTTTATTGTAGATCACATCAGACTCGACACGGGCTGTGTTTCGGCCTGCATCAGGAGTCTGCAATGTTTTCATTTATGCAACGTAATCTAGCACTTTAAGCAGAGCACAATCAATCCATCTACCTTGGCTGGCAATATATCCCTCTTTGAAAGGCATCAGGGATAGTACAGGCGCTCCGGATCTGTGGGTTACTTGCACTGGTGTCCTAAAAGAAAAGGAACGAAGAGGTTTAGATAGAATATCGAAGCTTCCCATCTTTACAATACGAGACTAACAAAGAACTCTCCTTTTAAATTAAAATCCTTGCCCAAAAGTTTGTATAGCTGTATTATTTGCAAAAAGGTAGGCCCTGTACTGACATCAATAAATGTGATATGTAACAAGGGGGGGGGGGGGAGGTTAAGGGATAGGGGAGAAAATGTTAAGAAAGTTTGACAGTTGTCTAATGTGGAGTTGGATGATTTGCTTAAGTGAAAGTACTGATATGGTGTACCATGTTCTACAATTCGACTTATTCAGTGCATTTGACATGGTAGATCACAACATACTAACCAAACTACTGGACAAACTTGGAATCGGCGGTAACATTATTAACTGGATAAAAGGATTCATCACCTCAAGATCCTATCAAATTAAATCACCCACTGATATCTCATCCCCCTGGTCACCTTATCTGCGGAGTACCTCAAGGATCCCCTTTATCACCCATACTCTTCAATCTAATGATGATCCCACTAGCCAAAGCCCTATTCAGGCATGGTCTAAACCCTTTAATTTCTGCTGATGACGTTACTATATTCATTCCCTTTAAATCAAACCTAACTGAAATCTCTGATAGAATATCCATGGGCATGAACATCTTAACCTCCTGGGCCAACGCCTTTAGGATGAAATTGAACAAAGAAAAAACACAGTGCCTAATCCTTTCATCTCAGCACTCCGCAATCCCCCCATCTAATCTCACCATCTCCGGCACTACAATCCCCATGTCTGAAAACCTGAAAATCCTTGGAGTGACACTAGACGGCCACCTCTCCCTCGACAATCACTCCACATCCACCACAAAGAAAATGTTCACAATGATGTGGATATTGAAACGCGTAAAACCATATCTACCCCAGAAAACATTCCAGAATTTAGTGCAATCCACGGTACTTACCCATGCTGATTACTGCAACAGTATTTTCTTAGGCTGCAAAGCCTATATCCTAAAAAAACTTCAGACCGCCCAAAATACAGCAGCAAGACTCATCTTTGGCAGATCACGTTTTGAGAGTGCAACTCCTCTCCGTGCAAGACTGTACTGGCTCCCAATCAAAGAACGTATCAATTTCAAAGCCCAGACTTTAATCCACAAGATAATACACGGAGAATCTCTGAACTATATGATAAATCTGGTCGACCTTCCAGCAAGAAACATGTCTGTATCCTCACGAAAATACCTCAACCTGCACTACCCCAGCTGTAAGGGTCTCAAGTACAAAACTTATTATGGATCCAATTTCTCCTTCCTGGGCAGCCGTCTATGGAACGCTCTCCCTAGACCTATCCGAGCAATCCATGACCACCTACCATTCAGAAAAGCACTAAAAACCCATCTATTCAGGGGAGGAAGTGACGTCACGGAGGTGAATGGCTGCCTAGCCTGTTAGCTCCCGCACTCCCCCAACGTTAAGCAGCACCAAAAGCGCCATTCGCAAAAAAAAAATAGACCAGCATCACATTTGGGGACGAGGTATAAATCGAGCTCCACAAAATGAGCAAAACCGCGGCGGCGGCACAGCGGGTAAGCGAAAAACCGCCGAAGAAACAAGCCGGGAAGAACCTCTCGCGCCCAGCTTCACCTGGCATGGCGGACTCGGAAGCGCCGGCTAGACACGTGGCGCCGAGCCCCGCGGCTAGAAGGGAGCATTCCCCAGCGGATTTGGCGAAATGCCTGGACGCGATTAGAGAGGAAATAAAGGCCTCCCGAGTTGAAATATTGGAGCACGTCGACGCTATAAGCCTGGACCTTAGGGAGCTGGGTGGCAGAGTAGAGACCATAGAGGAAAGGCTCGATGAACAGGAAGAGCAGCACAGCTTGATGAACTCACGCATTCTAAAGCAGCAAGAACAATATGACGAACTTAAATATAAAATGGATGACCTTGAGAACAGAGGAAGAAGACACAATTTGAGGTTCCGGGGAGTCCCCGAAAGCGGAGATATGGAAGATATCCAACTGCTGGTGAGGAACCTATGTGAAAAAATTATGGGTGAGGCCTGGGACCCTAGTGCAGCAGCCATGGACAGAGCACACAGAGTGCAGGGCCAGAGACTTGAAAATAGACCCAGAGACATACTTGTGAGATTCACCTCTTATGCATTTAAGGAGATGCTGTGGCAAAAAGCCCGGCAGCTTTCAACCCTGGAATACAATGAAGCCAGGATCTCAGTATTTCAAGACCTTTCGGTGTTTACACTGATGCAGAGAAGGGCTATGCGACCAGTGACTGAGGTACTGAACAAAGAAAAGATCGCTTACAGATGGGCCTTTCCATTTGCTATCTGCTTTGCGATCAAGGGGCAACAGTGCAGGACAAGGAAGGTGACAGATGCCTGGAAAAACCTACATGAGGCTGGGTTGACAAAGTCGGAGACGGTGCCCACGGAGATGGCGGGGACAACAAAAGCACGCATGCAAAAGTGGAAGAGAGTCCCGGTGAATGAGAAGACAGCGAGACTTCAGACTTGAAAGCACAAAGAGGACTTTGATTAAGAGTGGACTGTTCACAAGGTTTAACTTGAGGTTGAACGGAAGAGTGAATGCGTGAGAATGAAAGTTGCTTAATATGAGGTGAGCTGGTAGTGAGGAGGAGGAGGTGTTCAAATGCTGTATAATTGAATGGGGGGCACGTGTGAAGGAGGGGGACGGAACTGGGTGGGGCGTTGGCCTTCGCGGCCGCTTTCCTCTGGTTACCCATGCAATGCCAGAGGGTATTGTCTGGTGAGTGGATGTTAAAGGGGGGGGGAGGGAGGGAGGAAGAAAGTCAGAGGGGAGGCTGGGGAGGGGGGGTTGGGTATACACCTTTCTTTGAACATGCTGATAGAACAGAATTGTTAAATGGTGGGCTATAAATTTTTCACTTATAATATAAAGGGCTTAAATTCTCCTTATAAACGGCACGCCCTTTGGCGTGAACTGCGTCTCGCGCAACCACAAGTGGTGTTTTTACAAGAAACACACCTTTTAAAAAAGCATGAGAAACTATTGTACTCTAAATGCTATCCACAGGTGGTGTGTGCTTCAGATGCCCTAGGAGTTAAAAAAAGAGGGGTAGCCATAATGTTCCACAAAAATACCACAGTCCAGATCTTACACACTAGAAGAGATAGGGAGGGCAGATTCCTGTTTTTACATATTAGGTTGGAACAGGAGGAGTATACACTGGTTAGCGTATACGCGCCCAACGAAAGACAGGAGCGTTTTTTCCGGCACCTCCAGAAGGAGCTGCAGGCCTTTGCCAGAGGGAAGCTGATAGTGGCCGGGGATTTTAACGCGACCATGAAGCCTGGCCTGGATAGATCGACTCCTCCTTCCCAGATAGATTGTAGAATTGCTAGAGCACTAAATAACCTTGTTGAGGGGATGGGGCTGTACGATGGGTGGCGCTTGAGGAACCCTAGAGGGAGAGACTTTACTTTTTTTTCCCAAGTGCATCACACTTACTCCAGATTGGATTACATTTTTCTTGACAAAACGTTATCGGAAGGGGGGGAAGAATCTGAGATAGGTCATATCACAATATCGGACCATGCCCCGGTCTGGCTTGCTGTTCCTTCCCTGAAGGAGGAGGAGCGAGATAAAAGATGGACATTTAACAACAACTTGCTGCAGGATCCTGAAACAGTAGCTAGCTTTATCCCCTTACTTAGAGAGTACTTTGATATCAATCTGGACTCGGGGCCTACATTGGGTACCGTGTGGGATGCATTCAAGGCAGTCTCAAGAGGACATTTCATTAAGTGTGCCAGTCAGAATGCCAAAGTACATCGCCAGAGGCTGGTACGTTGCATGGATAGACTGGCTACACTGGAAGATAAGTACAAAATTTCAGGTTCAGTAGCTGATTATCGAAAATTACAGGAGGTGAGATTGGAAATAGCGGGGCTACATGAGGATAGTTTGAAGTTTGTGAGTGCAAGGATGAAACAGGTTCACTACGCTTGCACTGACAAACCTGGACGCCTGCTAGCTAACAAATTGAGACAGCTGAGAGCAGATCGACATATTCTAAGAATTAGAGATGCAGGGGGGGGCATAACGCACAAATCAGCACAGATAAGGGACTGCTTTGCCCAATACTATGAGAACCTCTACAGAGAGGATGCCACAGTACAGACGGGGGAAATAGAGGGATACTTACAGGCTAGGGGGCTAGCGGCTCTCTCTGATACACAAAGGAGAGAGTTGGAGGACCCAGTGGCGGTAAAGGAGGTGATAGAAGTAGTCAAAGCACTACCAAGGGGGAAGGTGCCGGGATTAGACGGCTTCACGAATGAGTTCTTTAAGGCATACGTGACGGAATTAGCGCCTTACCTGACGATGATAATCAATGCTGTCAGGGAGGGGGCACCGTTCCCCAGGTCTATGATGGAAGCATGGGTGGCGGTAATACCAAAACCAGGCAAGGATCACATTGAATGTGCCTCATATAGACCCATTTCGATCTTGAATACAGATGTCAAAATCCTGGCCAAGGTGCTGGCTAACCGTCTGGGGAGGGTGCTCCCCAGTTTGATCCATCCGGACCAAGTGGGATTCATAGCCAAGAGACAGGCCATGGATAATATACGCCGCACAATAGACCTTATATACACAACGCAGAAAAAAGCAAGGCCCGCAGTGCTACTCGGTCTGGATGCAGAGAAGGCGTTTGACCGGGTGCACTGGGGGTATTTAGATAGGGTCCTGCATAGAGTGGGAATTGGACAGCATTTTAGAGCCTGGATCCAGGCCTTATACTCCTTGCCGAGGGCTTGTGTGCGAGTAAACGGGGGGAATTCAGTGACATTCGCTTTGGGGCGTGGAACTAGACAGGGGTGTCCGCTGTCTCCATTACTGTTCGCCCTGGCGATGGAACCTCTGGCAGCAGCTATACGTGAGAATAACGATATCACTGGAGTGCAGGTAAGAGGGCAGGAGTATAAAATTGCGCTATTCGCAGACGATGTGCTGCTGTCACTTACCAACCCATTGGTCTCCTTGCCTAACTTAATGAAAGAAATAGGGGACTATACACGGGTCTCGGGTTACAAATTGAATGCCAGCAAGTCTATGGGCTTGGCTGTGGGGGTCCCACGGGGATTGATGGAGACATTGAGGACATCTTTTGCATTTAAATGGGAGAAGAATGCAATATGTTACTTAGGAGTCAAGATCACGAATGACCTATCAGGCCTTTTTGAAGCTAATTACCCAGCTCTGAAGAGGGAGGTGCAAACAGACTTAGACAGATGGGCTAATATGGGATTGTCGTGGTTCGGGAGGATCGCGGCGATTAAGATGAACATCTTGCCCCGTCTTTTATATTTATTTCAGGTTCTTCCATTACAAATACCCCGAGCCTTTTTTTCTGGTCTCCAAGATAGGTTGATCCGCTTTATTTGGAATCAGAAAAGACCAAGGTTATCACGGGCTCTTCTTTACAAAAGTAGAAGGCTGGGGGGGCTGGGTGTGCCAAATCTGTTCTGGTACTATTGTGCAGCACAGACCAGAGCGGCGGTGGACTGGTTTAGGAAAGATAGTTATAAATTGTGGATTGACATTGAACAGGATTTAGTGGGATCACGGAAATTAGCTCATTTAATGTGGCTACCTCAGAAATATAGGGGAAGAGTTGACATGTTCCCGCCCACAGTACAGGCCACGTTCTATTACTGGGATCTTATGTTCATAGAACGTCAACCACCGGTATCGGGCTTAGCTCCCATAGCAGAAAACCCAATGTTTGAGCCAGGCATAGGAAACAACACCTTCAGGAGATGGGCAGATCAGGGACTGGATTTGCTGGGACAGATGCATCAAGAGGAGAAAATAGTGCCTTTTGTACAGCTGGTGGACGATTTTGGGCTCAGGGAAACGGATCACTATGCTTACACACAAGTACAACACTTTTTGACAGCACAGGCATACAAAAGTAGTCTGAAGCGGGATACGCACCCACTGGAGGAAATATGTGTAGACTCTAAGATCGAACGAGGGCTGATATCCTTCTTATACGCACAGTTGATGGCTACTGCCAGACCATATGTACAACATAGGAGGAGGTGGGAGCAAGAACTACATTTCACATTACCGGAGGCGGACTGGGTCACACTGGAGAAAAAGATTTTGAAATCAGCTCGAGCAGTGAATATGCAAGAGAACGCTATTAAAGTAATGTATAGATGGTATCTGACCCCGGTTCGATTGCACCACATGTATGCTAAAGTGCCTAAGGAATGTTGGAGAAACTGTGGGGGAGAGGGGACAATGGGGCACATTTGGTGGTCTTGTCCCAAAGCAAAGGCTTACTGGAAGGGGATACAAGCACGTACTCAGAAGTGGGTAGGTAAATCTGTGAGGTGGCATCCTCTAACCTTTTTATTTGGGCAGCGACCAATAGGTTTCACCTCAGATCAGTGGCTTCTGTTGAGAGGATCTCTGCATGCAGCCCGTTTGAATTTAGCACAACACTGGAAGT
This sequence comes from Microcaecilia unicolor, assembly GCF_901765095.1. NCBI lineage: Eukaryota > Metazoa > Chordata > Amphibia > Gymnophiona > Siphonopidae > Microcaecilia > Microcaecilia unicolor. Next base: position 20,580,817 of record NC_044034.1, read on the forward strand.
CACCTTTAGTACCCTCAATGGTGAGGTGGAACACTAAGGTGCGCTACATATGTGAAATGGAGAGATTGACTGCCCAGAGAGCTAAAACACTGCCTGCATGGGAAAGGGTGTGGGAACCCTTTCTAAAAAATTGTTCAGACTAATCAGTATGATGACAGAGCATTCGGGAAGGTGAGGGGGGAGGGGGGAGGGGCAGTAGGATAAGGGAAGTTATAAGTTTAAAAAATTAAAAAAACTTGGAGTAGAATTGCTGTTTATTTTAACATTGTCATTGATTGGAAGGTATTACTGTTACACACTCATGTAAAGCTTGTTGGATACTGTACAATTGTAATGAGTCGTGCATTGAGTGATTATTGTATTGCTTTTGCAATGTTCAATAAAGACTTCTATAAAATCAAAAAAAAAACCCATCTATTCAAACAAGCCTACCCAAAAGACCTAGATTAATCTCATGAACCCATCTACCTTACATATACTGAAGAGAAAACGACATTGACCCAGAATCTATCTCCCACCTTACCCTCCTCTCTCTATCACCTGTCTCTACCTACCTACCCATCCAGCCTTCTATTATGTTATACTTAATTTCCTACTTTACATAACAAAATCCTGTGTTACCTATTACTATGTAAGCCGCATTGAGCCTGCTTTTAGTGGGAAAGTGCGGGATACAAATATAATAAATAACTAAATAACAATAAAAACCGTTTAAACATAAAATCCTTGCCCCATTTTGCCACAGATTATCTTAATTACTGGAGATCTAGGGACAGGGGAGGGGTAAGGAAGAGATTCTACCAAAGTCTTTCCCTTTGTTTCTTAGTGAAACTGTTAAGAAAACAAATAAAACAAATGATACAAAATACAGCAAGAGAGGGCAGACACTATACGTAGAGATGGGTTCAATTCCTGGCTCTACTAAATGATATAGAGGCAGTCTCGGCTATTGCTCAATGGTGACACCTAGCAGCCAGTCTGTGGCCCCTAGATCAGGGATGTCAGTGAAAGTAGGGGAAACCCCCCCCCCACCCCCACCCCCCTGGATAGTTGCCTGTCTCTGGAGGCTGCTTTTGTTCACAAATGTCATCTCTGGAAATCCTGCTAGCGAGGGAGCTTTAAATATCAAGGGATTAAGCTCCACTACAGCTGCCCAGAAATTTCAGCAGAAAACAAATTTCAATTTCTTTGTGTTTTAAGATGCCAAGTCAGCATCAAGACCTGGCTCTATGACATGGAGCTGGAGAAGGGGGGTCAGTCTTTCCCTCCCACTCATACCCGGCTAATACGCATTTCCACGTGAGTAGTGTCCTCATGTTCTCACTTACTGTGTATTTCTCATATCCAGCTGATATATATTGCCATCTTGGGCACCTGCCAGGATGTGGACACTTGAGAGAAATGCACAACAGTTAAAGGCATCAGACCCACTGAACAGGATGACCTGAGAGACGGGGGAGAAGAGAACAATTAACAGGTTCACGCAGGCTTAGCGATTTCCAAAAGGCTCCTCCAGACACATTGGACTAGCAGCAGCAGGGTGAATTCTGTTACTCAAAGATGGGATAGGATTTGTTAAAGCTTTCCTACCACTCTCTGCCCAGGAGGAAAGCAGCTTTCAAAACCCAGTTATATGTAATGGATACCCACTGTTTCCATAGAGTTCATGTGCTGGTATAATTTATAACTAACAGCAAAGGTTCAAATGTGGAGAGGAGTGGCCTAGTGGTTAGAGCACCGGTCTTGCAATCCAGAGGTGGCTGGTTCAAATCCCACTGCTGCTCCTTGTGATCTTGGGCAAGTCACTTAACCCTCCATTGCCTCAGGTACAAACTTAGATTGTGAGCCCTCCAGGGACAGAGAAATACCCAGTGTATCTGAATGCAACTCACCTTGAGCTACTACTGAAAAAAGTGTGAGCAAAATCCAAATAAATAAATATATGGAATGTTGCCACTTTTTGAGATTTTGGAATGTTGCTACTATTGGACATTCTAGATGGAATGTTGCTACTATTGAGATTCTGTTGCTACTATTTCAGATTCTACATGGAATGTTGCTATTCCACTAGCAACATTCCATGTAGAAGCCTGCCCTTGCAGATCAGCAACACGGCTGCGCAGGCTTCTGTTTTTGTGAGTCTGACGTCCTGCACATACGTGCAGGACGTAAGACTCACAAAAACAGAAGCCTGCGCAGCCGTGTTGCTGATCTGCAAGGGCAGATTCTACATGGAATGTTGCTAGTGGAGGAGTAGCCTAGTGGTTAGTGCAGTGGAACGTGGAATGTTGCTACTATTTGAGATTCTACATGGAATGCTGCTATTATTGGTGATTCTACATGGAATGTTGAGATTCTGTTACTACTATTTGAGATTCTACATGGAATGCTGCTGAATGGAGGAGTGGCCTAGTGGTTAGAGCACTGGTCTTGCAACCCAGAGGTGACTGGTTCAAATCCCACTGCTGCTCCTTGTGATCTTGGGCAAGTCACTTAACCCTCCATTGCCTCAGGTACAAACTTAGATTGTGAGCCCTCCTGGGACAGAGAAATATCCAGAGTACCTAAATGTAACTCACCTTGAGCTACTACTGAAAAAGGTGTGAGCAAAATCTAAATAAATAATGTGCACTGTCACAGATCCTGGGAACGCCACACTAAAAGCTAGCTGGAGTAGGGGTGGCTGATTTAAAAAATAAAAAAAGAGGGTGGGATATGGAAGGGAGATTGGAGGGGGAAGAATGAGTTCAAAGACTGGGGGGGGGAGGGAGAGAGAGAGAGAACGAACAAACAAGAGTGGGTGGTGAGGGGGCTACTGGCTCTGGATTTCTGCCAGTGGACTACACTGAAGTCCTGATTTACTATGCTCTCTCCCAGAGAAGCTGCAATAGATCTCAGCCCCCCCCCCCTGCAGTGGAAACAACGGAGGTTTGGGGGCTCAGCTGCCAGTTCCTAAATTAAAAAAAAAAAAATAGACGTCTGCTCTAATGTATGATGAAACCACACTATGAAAAGATACAAATGTCAACTAAAAATAAGCACATCATTTTAAAGAGGGTGAATTTTTTTTGCCACATACAACAGAAATGCTCAAATGTCAGCAGATTTCATCAGGCCCCCAAAGAAGAGTCACTAAGCAACAGTTCCAGGCAGGTCACAGATTCAGCCTGTCCTTACCACAGGATCCTTCTTGCTCAGTACTCAGTAAGGGCAGCCTGATGTGAGAACAGGGTCACTACAGACTGGGGGGACTGTGATCACGTGGCTCTGTGCTTGGTTGTTTTCTGAAGAGTGAAACGTTTGCAGGTCCTCACCGGTTGCCGGCTGTGCAGACTCACACCCTGCAGCTTTTTATCTTCTCGGGCCAGAAGCAGCAGCTTCCCTTCCGTCCCGATCTCCCGGTTACCTAAGGGAACGAGGATCCCACGTTATTTCCTTGTATAAAAGTGCAAGATAATAATACGCTCTCACTTCAGGGTCACAGCAGTGGACACCAGGGGACACAAATACATTAGAAATAAATTGAGAGATAAGCAAGATATAGTGGAATTAGAAAAGGTACAGAGAAGGGGGACAAAAATGATAAAGGGGATGGGACGACTTCCCTATGAGGAAAGGCTGAAGCAGCTAGGGCTCTTCAGCTTGGAGAGATGACGGCTGAGTGAAGATATGATAGAGGTCTATAAAATAATGAGTGGAGTGGAACAGGTAGACGTGAATCATTTGTCTACTCTTTCAAAAAAAATACTAGGACTAGGGGGCACGGAATGAAGCTACTAAGAAGTAAATTTAAAACAAATCGGAGAAAATATTTCTTCACTCAATGTGTAATTAAACTCTGGAATTCGTTGCCAGAAAATGTAGTAAAGGCGGTTAGCTTAGCAGGGTTTAAAAAAAAGAGCCTGGCCGACTTCCTAAAGGAAAAGTCCATAGACCATTATTAAAATGACTCGGGGAAAATCTACTGCTTATTTCTGGGATACAAAATAACAAAAAATATACACAGAGTGTATGGATGCAAATATAATACTCCTAAGGGCTATTTAACTGAGGTGAGGAAGAGTCTCATATGTAATACACGATAATATTTCTTTCACTCAACAGGTGAATCGATTGTTCGTGTTCATATCTTAATCACTGACTCAGCCTCCACCGTCCTAATTGTACTAACAAAGAAGTGACTTGCACAAAATTCTCAATATATTAATTAATGCACACTGCACTTATCTTAGGCAGGTTGGTGCGCTCTTAAACCTGCCTAAGATAAGTGCAGTGTGCATTAATTAATATATTGAGAATTTTGTGCAAGTCACTTCTTTGTTAGTACAATTAGGACGGTGGAGGCTGAGTCAGTGATTAAGATATGAACACGAACAATCGATTCACCTGTTGAGTGAAAGAAATATTATCGTGTATTACATATGAGACTCTTCCTCACCTCAGTTAAATAGCCCTTAGGAGTATTATATTTGCATCCATACACTCTGTGTATATTTTTTGTTATTTTGTATCACGGGACAGAGCGACGGTCTACAATTATTTAACAGTTATTTCTGGGATAAGCAGCATAAAATGTATTGAACTTTTTCAGGATCTTGCCAGGTATTTGTGACCTGGATTGGCCACAGTTGGAAACAGGATGCTGGGCTTGAGGGAACTTTGGTCTGTCCTAATGTGGCAATGCTTATGTAAAGTAGAAGACAGCAGGAATGAACAAAAAAGGCACGCCCTGCCCTATTATTTAATTTAATAGTTATTAGAGATTAGCACCCAAATCATTTTCTTTAATTTAATTTTATTTTTTTTTATTGTTGTCAAGAGTGTGCACTATGCGCATACAGGGCTAGAATAAATGCACACCGAGTGCTATTCTATAAACTGCAGTCTAAGCTGGGCACCATTTATAGGATAGCGCGTAGCGCCGGTATCGACGGCCAATGATTTACACCAACTGAAACCTGGTATAAATCCTTGTGTGTAAATTAAGCATGAATCCCCCCCAATTCTAATACTATGTGTATCTTTAGTGAACATCCCTGGCCACGCCCCATTTTCAATTGCATGCTAAAAGCAAAGAGCAATATGGAACAAAATCTCGCTTCCACTAGGCTGAGCAAACATTCAACGATCTGTCGGACTTTCAGCTTGGTCCTATATCTAATGCATTTCCCCCATTTTAGTCAGCCACACGAAGGGGGGACGGGACGGACGTCAATTTTGTTTCATAAGACACGGAATGTGAACAGAACATGGAGGGATCAAATACCGGATGGAAGAGTCCTATAGATTCATTAATGGACAGGACAGGTTAGTTTATGGTGATCATCTGTAATGCTTGTATGTTCAATAATTTTCTGGGTGGGAAGGTGATGGGAGGTTTGTACTGTACACTGCAAGGTTGTATTGCTTGTTGAGTATTTAGAATAAATAATTGAAAAAAAAATGTTTAAGTTGTATGTGCGCTTGATGCAAAGACATAGAAAATGAGAAGTGAAGGCTAATATAAATATTATAACTCATCAAATTTATTGTTATTTAACTAAGGGGGTCTTTTACTAAAGATTAGCTTGAGTTATCTGCAACAGGGCCCACAGGAATAAAATGGGACCTGCTGCAGATATCTGAAGCTAACCTTTAATAAAAGACCTCCTTACTTACTAACCAACCAACCAATCAATCCGAGATACAGCCCTCCCCTTGTCCCTTCCTCCCTTCTCACCCATTACTTCCCTCACCCGTAACTGTCTTGTTTGTCTGTATTACTTAGATTGTAAGCACTTTTGAGCAGGGACTGTCTCTTTGTGTCAGGTGTTCAGCGCTGCGTGCGTCTGGTAGCGCCATACAAATGCTAATAATAAGTTACCATAGTTTGGCATTCAAGATGATCTTACAGCAGCGTACTGAAATATACGTAGCACATTTCATGCAAAAATTGCACAAACACTTTTGCTTTCAGGTGATGAAAAACTTTTAGTGCAACAATTGTATTCAGATCTGTTCATTTTACATTAACTTAAATGAGGTAATACAGATTGGATTTTTAAAGCATAGCGTGTAGGAGTAAACCCAGCTGCTATGCAAAAGTTTTTACCCAGAGTTGTATCAGGGGCATAGCTAGACTACAGATTTTGAGTGGGCCTAGGCAAGAAGTGAGTGGGCACCAAGTGCTCTCTCCCCCCCCCAGCACCAAAAAAATATCTCAGCAGGTGAGAAAACGCTAATTTCTACCTTTTCAGTCTGCAGCAGGCATGTGCAGAAAACTGAACATGAGCAGGTGCCGGTATCGTGGACAGTACTGTTTTCGTTACCATCAAGGGGAAGTCTTCAGCTGGCTGAGCTTGGAATCCCCACCAGCTACCACCACCACTGTTGGGTGGGCCTGAGCCCTAAGTGGCCCACCCAGGCCCAACTGTGGCTACGCCACTGAGTTGTATAATCCCTACACAAAAGAATCAGAGCAGCACAGAAAGGACTCACTGGGTGTGTCTTCGGGAGAGCCGAGTTCCACTGAGCTGTCAGCAACGTCCAAGGCAATGCCGTTAATGGGAGAGCCGCAGTCTGCAACCACGCCCAGGCATGCGGACTTCCCACAATCCCACAGCCGAGCCGTGCCATCTCTGGAACTCGAAACCACGTTCCTGCCACGCTCAACGATGGCCACATCCAGGATACCTGTTCCACCAAGACAAATACCTTCAGTGCTAGGTGATAACAGAGACACAAGCTCCGGAGCCCCGTAACAGTGGATGTCACACCAGGTGTACAATGTAAGGCTTATTTTTTTGCCAAAATTGCAGCATCCCTGACTGGTGCCCAAACAAAAGGAACACCAGATGCTAAGTACTCCTCCTAGAGATAGGTTATTTGAAAACCGTCTAGGTTTTAGGCAGGGTATATATTTTAAAATAAATAAATACATTACAATAAAGGGTATGAATATGGTAATGAATGAATTCTTCATATGAATACTTAAGGCTTTCCTCTTTTATGTTACATGTTTATTTGTGTGTTACGTTTGTAAATCACTTTGTTTTGTAATAGTTAAGCAGTATATTAAGTTTTAATAAACAAGCATTGCTCTTGGAACAACTTGGGATGGTACAAACTATGGGAGTCAGAGATACGAACGCACCCATGCTTCCCTCCCCCCCCCCCCCCCCCCCCCACTGACTGGATCTGATTGTTACAATGGAAAAGTGATGCAGGGGTGACTGGAGAGCCAACAAAGATGTAAAAGCCCAAAGTTGAAGGACCAAGTGCATCACTATACTCAAGACGGTCATGACATCAACTTGCGAGGCAAGAATGTTACACTAGCATATGACAAAGTTTAGACAAGATCTGTTTAAATTTTCTCTATTTTAGATTTACCGCCGTTTTGAAGAAATTCCCCCAAGTCAGTGTACAGCCAGTACAACCCAGGCTTAGGCCATGAACAATTACATCAGCAAAATATTCAAACAGTATACATCACAGTACAGTGTGTTACTTACAATAGCCGCGATCCAGTCGGGTTTTCAGGATTTCCCCAATAAATATGCATATCAATTACAAACACTTCAATACTCTTTATTCGTTATATTATATATATCATTGACTTTTCCACATATAAGAAAAACCCTACATTCATCCTCATTCACTCTCATTCATACTTTATCACAAAGTGAAAAAATATGAATGAAAGTGAATGAGGATGAATGTAGGTCTTTTCTTATATGTGGAAAAGTCAATGATATATATAATATAACGAATAAAGGAGTATTGAATATAACTGTTTGTAATTGATATTTATAATATCGTGTACAGTTGAGTAGTTTATTTAACCCTAGAGCACACAGTGTTTACGAATAAATATGCATGAGATTTATTTGCTCTCACTGCCTTCATTGTATGGAAATAGATCTTGTGCAAATCCTGAAAACCTGACCAGGTGAAGGCCGAGGTTGAACAACCCTGGTCTAGACTGAGTGTTAATGGCAGAGTGGCATCACACTTGGTTCTCTCTTCACCGATAACAGTATTAACAGTATGCATTTGTTCTAAAGTAGAGAGTTGCCCGTCCCCGCTCATCCCCACCAGAATCTAACCCGTCCCCACCCGTCCTCATGACTGCTCTCCTCCATCCGCACAAAAAAAAGGAAGGTGAAATTAGATCTTACCTGCTAATTTTCTTTCCTCTAGACCCTCCAGACCGGTCAAGACGCGTGGGTTATGTACTCCTACCAGCAGAGGGAGACTGAGAAAACACTGAGCTTTGAACACTGCCTATATAACCTGTGCAGTACATACAGTAGCCAGTATGCCACTCACAAAGCAGAGTAACAAACACACAACTTGAACTTTAACTAGCAACCCTGTACATGGCTTCCGCCAACTGCAAGAACAATCACTGTTTCTTAATCACTGTTTCTTTTATTTGCATTGTAAAGACTGTCAATTCGTGCTTCCACAGGTGGACTGTCTGCCACGCCACACCTGCACCAGACCCAGACCAGCCACAAACTGGTAACAAGAGTCTGAGATTATGACAATCATCAGCTGCCAAGAGATGCTCACAGAAAAACTACCTCCTGGCCTACAGTATATCTGGGCGGGTCCTTGACCGGTCTGGAGGGTCTAGAGGAAAGAAAATTAGCAGGTAAGATCTAATTTCACCTTCCTCAGCGACCCTCCAGACCGGTCAAGACGCGTGGGACGTACCAAAGCAGTAACTACCTTATGGGCGGGATCTACGAAGGCCAGAGGTCAACACTGCAGCTCCAAAACTCGCCTCTTCCTTCGCATGCACATCAATCCTATAATGCTTCACAAACGAATGCAAAGAAGACCAAACCGCCGCCCGACAAATATCTGAAGGCGGAATCATACTATTCTCCGCCCAGGAGGCCGCAACTGCTCTGGTAGAATGAGCAGAAAACCCCTTAGGAACCTCACGGCCCTTCACCAAATAGGCCGACGCAATCGCCTCCTTCAACCATCTTGCTATAGTCGCCTTGGACGCCGCTGCGCCCTTTTTAGGGCCACCATGAAGCACGAACAAACGATCTGACACTCTGAATTCCTGAGTTCTAGACAGATAACACCGCAAGATGCGACGAACATCCAACTTCGCCAGCCGACGCTGTTCCGAATCTCCCTTCAAGTCACCTAAAACAGGCAACGAAATGACCTGATTAACATGAAACTCTGACACCACCTTTGGCAAAAAGGAAGGCACCGGCCTCAAAGACACCTTTTCTTTGGAAAAAGACAGAAAGGGCTCTCTACACGACAAAGCCTGCAATTCCGAGACTCTCCGAGCTGAGGTAATAGCTACCAGAAAAACCGCCTTCAAGGAAAGATCTTTGCAGGAAGCCGTAACCAAAGGTTCAAATGGAGGTCTGACTAAGGCATCTAAAACGAGATTCAAATCCCACGGGGGAACCAACCGCCGACGAGGCGGCCGCAACAACTTCACACCCTTCAAAAAACGAACAACCTCCGGAATAGAAGCAATGGACTTCCCCTGAACCTTCCCCCGAAAACATGACAACGCTGCCACCTGAACCTTCAAGGTAGCCAAGGCCAGACCCCTGTCCAAACCATCCTGCAGAAATTCCAACACCTCTGCCACCGAGGAACGAAAAGGCAACACCGTCCGCTCTGCACACCAGTGCTCAAACACTCTCCAAACACGAACATACGCCAAAGAGGTGGAGGTTCTGCGGGACTTCAACATGGTATCAATAACTCTGGCAGTAAACCCTTTCTTCCTCAACCTGTGCCTCTCAAGAGCCAAGCCATAAGCGAGAACCGAGCCGGGTCTGGCATAACTATCGGCCCTTGACACAAGAGTACCGTTTCCGACAACTGAAGGGGCTTCGCGATCGCCAACCGCACCAGATCTCCGTACCACGGTCGACGCGGCCAGTTTGGAGCTATCAAAATTACCCGGCCTGAGTGCCGCTCGATGCGCTGAATTATTCGACCTACCAACGGCCACGGAGGAAACACATACAGCAATCCCTGCGGCCAGGGTAACAGCAGAGCGTCGAGACCCTCCGCACGCGGATCTCTCCAACGACTGAAAAACCTGGGGACTTGGGCATTGCGCGCCGTGGCCATCAGATCCATAACTGGCATACCCCAGACCGACACAATTCGGCCGAACACCGCCTGATGCAGAGACCACTCTCCGGGATCCAGAGTATGCCGGCTCAAAAAATCTGCGTCTACATTGTCCACCCCGGCCACATGAGCCGCCGAGAGCGCCTGAAGATGACCTTCCGCCCAGTGGCATAACAGTGCTGTCTCCTCCGCGACCGCCTGGCTCTTTGTGCCCCCTTGCCGATTGACATAGGCCACTGCTGTGGCATTGTCGCAGAGCACTCTGACTGCCTTGTGGAGAAGCATTGACTGAAAACTCTGAAGAGCCAACCGAATGGCCCGAGTCTCCAACCGGTTGATGGACCACCTTGCTTCCGCCTGGGACCACCGCCCCTGCGCTACCTGACCGAGACAATGCGCTCCCCATCCTAGCAGGCTTGCGTCTGTGACAAGAACCACCCACTGAGGGGACTCCAACGGCATTCCCTTCTCCAGATTGCAAGTTCTGAGCCACCAACGGAGGCTGCGGCGGACAACCAGCGACATCGGCAGCCGTACCTCCAACTCCTGCGACAGGGGAGCCCAGCGACTGAGGAGAGAGGACTGAAGCTGACGCATGTGCGCCCGGGCCCAAGGAACTACCTCTATGGTCGCCGCCATCATCCCCAGAACTTGCAGGTAAGCCCGGGCCGTCGGGGACGGCAGTGCAAGAAACCGCCGAATCAGGTCCTGCAACTTGCTGATTCTCGGGGGAGGCAAAAACACTCGACCCGACCTCGTATCGAAGAGAACCCCCAGATACTCCAGAGCCTGCGATGGCACCAACTGACTCTTGCTGAAATTCACCACCCAGCCCAGAGACTGGAGAAACTGCACCACACGCGACGTCGCCCCTTCGCTCTCCGCCCGGGACTTGGCCCGAATCAACCAATCGTCTAGATACGGGTGCACTAAGATACCCTGCCGGCGCAACGCTGCCGCCACCACCACCATGACCTTGGAAAAGGTGCGGGGAGCTGTTGCCAGACCAAAGGGCAGGGCACAAAACTGAAAGTGCTTCCCCAAAACTGCAAAGCGAAGAAAACGCTGGTGCGCCGCTCGAATGGGAATGTGAAGATACGCCTCCGTCAAGTCCAGAGAAGTTAGAAACTCTCCCTGTCGGACTGCCACAATGACCGACCGCAAGGTCTCCATGTGAAAAGAGGGAACTTTGAGCGCTGCATTGACTCTCTTTAGATCCAAAATAGGCCGAAAGGCATCCTCCTTCTTTGGCACCACAAAGTAAATTGAGTAACACCCCGAGCGTTGCTGAGCGGGCGGAACAGAAACCACTGCTCCCAGACTGAGAAGACGACGCAACGTGTCTCGTACTGCTGCTCTCTTGAGCCTCGAGTGACAAGGGGACTCTAGAAACCGCTCGGGCGGAGAGGTCTCGAACTCCAGGGCATAACCATCTCGAACCACTTCGAGAACCCACTGATCTGATGTGATGTGGACCCAGTTCTGGTAAAACTGACTCAGCCGAGCTCCTACACGCACCAGAACCTGGGTCCGCACACCTTCATTGGGCAAGCCGCCCCGAGGACTGACCTCCCCCGAACGAGCCCCGGCCTCCGCGACGACTCCCGCGAAAGGACTGGGTGCGCTGGAAGAACCTACCTCTAGAGGCCCCACTAAACCTACCAGGCCTATACCGTCGAGCCTCACTGAGTCTACCTCGAGAGGAATTACCCCTAACTCCCAGCTTGGGACGAAAATCCGGGAGTCGAGGCACCTTTGCCTCACTAAGGCCTTTCACTAACTTATCCAACTCTTCGCCAAAAAGCCTAGAACCCTTGAAGGGAAGAGAACACAACTTAGCCTTAGAGGCCGCATCCGCGACCCAACCTCTTAACCAGAGAGCCCTACGCGCTCCCACTATCATAGCCATATTTTTAGCCGACGCACGCAACAAATCATACAGTGCGTCAGACAAAAAGGACGAACCCATCTCCAACTTGGCTAAATCCTGTAAACCCGAGGTCCCAAACTCCCCGGGATCATCCAGGAGCTTCTCGGCCCAGCGAAAACACGCCCGCGCCACCAGGCCCCCACACACCGAGGCCTGGAGAGCTAGCGCCGACAAGTCGAAGCTTCGCTTAAGAAATGCTTCCAATCTCCTATCCTGGGGTTCACGGAGTGCGGCCCCACCATCTACTGGAATAGCCGTCGCTTTAGTAACCGCTGTCACCACTGCATCTACCGTAGGAGCCCTAAGGGAATCCCTATCCTCCTGCGGCAGGGGATAAAGTCTCGCCATTGCCTTAGAAACCTTACACGGCGAATCTGGCGAATCCCATTCCTGGGAAATCATCTCCCTGAGATCCTTGTTCATAGGGAAGGTCCGAGCTCTACGCTGAATGCCTTTCACCAAGGGATCCTGCCCAGATTCACCTGAAGCCACCTCAGGATTAAATTTAAGGGTAGCTGTGACCTGATCAATGAGCTCCGAAAGCTCATCCCTATGAAAAATCCTAACTACTGAGGGGTCTTCCCCAGGAAGGGAGTCCACCGGATCTACCGGACCCTCAAACTCCTCAGACTCTCCCAGATCACTAAATGGGCCTTCCGTGCCCACCTGAGACAGACATTCCTCATCCTCTGTCCACTCCATCCGGGGTCTTTTAGACAGCATGGGACTAACCCCCTCCACTCCCAGGGGGGGGCCCGATTTCCAAGCCTGGAAAAGAGTCCAAACAAACTCTGGAGGAAAGCTAACCCCTCCTGGACTCTCATTAGGCACTTTGTGTGCCCCCACGGGAGCAACTGGCTCAACCACAGAAGCCTCTGCACATCGCGCTGAATTCAAAATGGCGGCCGTTCCCGCCGAAACTGAAAGCGCCGCTGCCGGACTCGCTTGAGTTGCCGCTGCTAAGGGGGCCGCCGATAACGCCGGGACTTCCGCGGTCAACTCTGGGGGAACTGCCTCTACACGTTTGGGCTCACCGCACAACCGACACTGACCACCCGGCGATTCGATGCCCCGGCGCGAGCACGCGCGACAACGGAGTAGTTTTCCCGCCATAACTACACAGGTAAAGCCAGCGCTTCCCCTTACCGGCCCCAATGTCAGACAGGCTCCAGCAACACTGCTCTCTCGCTACTAAGACGGAAAAGAACTCCCGTTCGTTCCGTACTAAATAAATAAATATATCTCCCTTAAAGAGACAGGAGACAGGTCTGGCAGCTGAAAATTGCAAGGCTCTCAAGGCTGCAGTACACAGACAGCAGCCGAGGCACAAAGCTGCCAGTAACCCAGTACTGGAGAGCAGCACAGGGGGAGGGACCCGCCAAAGCAGGTGTGACACCCCAGGGGGAACTACTGGGCCCCACCGGACCCAGGGCCCCGAAGCACTTTTTTTTTTTTTTTTTTTTTTTTTTTTTTGGTAAACCACGTACAGGGTACTTAAAGGATAAAAATCCTCTGAAAGAAATCCAAAACCTGAATCCCTAAAATCAAAGCTACCTCACCAGACTATTGAAGACTGCACAGGCTGTCCTTCTACCTCTGCTGAGACTGAGAAAATACTGGCTACTGTATGTACTGCACAGGTTATATAGGCAGTGTTCAAAGCTCAGTGTTTTCTCAGTCTCCCTCTGCTGGTAGGAGTACATAACCCACGCGTCTTGACCGGTCTGGAGGGTCGCTGAGGAAGCAGGTATTTCTGAATTTTAAAGACTCACTACATACAACTTGAGCAAATCTCCTGCACGTGTTGAACTTATTTGAGAGAGAGAGAGAGACCTGGGTGAAAACGTGCAAGTGCTCGTCAGGGACGTCCTTTTTTTTTTTTTTTTTTTTTTTTAAGATTATGGATGAAGGACGTCTAAGTGTTAGGCGCTCAAGTCCCACCTTCGCTATGCCTCCAACACCCCCCTGAAATTTGGCCATCCCTGGCGCGATGGAGCAGTTAAGGACGCCCAAAATGGACATTTCTTGGAGCACATCCACGCCTTTGCTCTGCCCCACACCCCCCCTTGAAATCTGGCCGTCCCTGGCGCGACGGGGCAGTTGAGGGCATCCTTCTTTTCCCACTGGAGGAGAGCTTGGTGTCTCCGCCCACTAAAAGAAGAAGGGGCGATTGGCGAACCAGCAGCATGATTGATGTGTTAGGGGCACAGATCGGCAGAAAAGCAGCGGGCTCTCAAACAAAAGGTATGTGCGCGCGTCCCCACGGGAATCCCGCCAGAGCATCCTCCATCCCCACGGGAATCCCGCATGTTTATTTCCGTCCCCACGGCACTCCCGCGGACTCTGCGGGATCCCTGCAAACCCCTATTCTAAAGTAAGGGAATACTGGTGCAGCTTCAATTCAATATTAATACATTCTGTAACAAAGCAGACACTCCTACTGGCATCACCATGTCTATATGTCCATCTGTGCACCCAATTTCTGCTATTTGGTTAATAAGGGATGAGCATGTTCATATGCCTTCAAAAATTTGGTGCATGCACAAATACATACATAAAGTTGATTGAGTGGAGGAGTGGCCTAGTGGTTAGGGTGGTGGACTTTGGTCCTGGGGAACTGAGGAACTCAGTTTGATTCCCACTTCAGGCACAGGCAGCTCCTTGTGACTCTGGGCAAGTCACTTAACCCTCCATTGCCCCATGTAAGCCGCATTGAGCCTGCCATGAGTGGGAAAGTGCAGGGTACAAATGTAACAAAAATAAAATAGATACTATTGGAGATTCTACATGGAATGTTGCTATTCCACTAGCAATATTCCATGTACAAGCCTGCGCGGCCACATTGGTGATCTGCAAGGGCCGACTTCTACATGGAATGTTGCTAGTGGAATAGCAACATTCCATGTAGAATCTCAAACAGTAGCAACAGTGGAGGAGTGGCCTAGTGGTTAGGGTGGTGGACTTTGGTCCTGAGGAACTGAGTTCGATTTCCAGCACAGGCAGCTCCTTGTGACTCTGGGCAAGTCACTTAACCCTCCATTGCCCCAGGTACAAATAAGTACCTGTATATGTAAGCCACATTCAGCCTGCCATGAGTGGGAAAGTGCGGGGTACAAATGTAACTAAAATAAAATAAATAAAATTTATACATGTTAAAATTTGTATTAACAAATATGTGAGAACAAACCAAAAAAATCTGGGGGGAAAAAAAAAAAACCTGAGAAGAGGCCAAGAATCCAAAAATTGAACTAAAAATCTTAACTGGTGCCTATCCCTCGTGGCTAAGCATACATGAACTTGCTTGCACGTCTGGGGAGGGAGGAAATACCCACAGAATGTATTCTCCATTAAACTCTGAAGCAGTTCTGAGAAAGAGAGGATATGCTCCCTGTTATGTCAGCTCATTGCTGACACCCTTTACCACCCTCCCCCACACTATAAGAACCAGCTGCAGAACAGCTAGCCAGCCCACTTCAACCAACCAGAGCACCTGTAGCTTTTGATCTGATCAGAAAACAGAGAAGCATTGCTGGGGAGGGGGAGGGGGGCGGCAGCACATCCAGTGACAGGAGCCTGTACGCTGCAAGCTCACTGGGGAAAGAACAAGTGCATTGCTTTCTGGTCTGAACAGAATTTGGTAGAAGCCACAGCTCAGCTTCTCCCTCCAGAATCTCCTCCCTAAGGGGTCCTTTTACTAAGGTGCGCCGAAAAATGACTTGTGCTGTCGTAGGCACGTGTATTGGACGCACGCAGGTGCAATTTTCAGCGTGCCTGAAAAAAGGGCCTTTTTTTTTGGCCGAAAATGGACATGCGGCAAAATAAAAATTGGCGCGTGTCCATTTTGGGCCCGAGACCTTACTGCCACCCATTGACTTAGCGGTAAGGTCTCGCACGTTAACTGGGCGGTAATCGTCAGCACACATACACTGCCAATTAGAGCCACGCAGTAGTAAATAAATATTTTCTGCCGCGCGTAAAAAAAATGTAATCACCACCCGGGGCACGCATTCCAAATTGACGCATGTAGGCACCTACGCACCTTAGTAAAAAGGACCTCTAAATTGCTTTCTACCTCACCAGTGAGCTAGGTAGCTACACCTTTCCTTTTTCTTTCATGCTCCTCTCCCAAAACATCTCAATTTTTTAAAAACTTTTATTTTATTTATTTTATTGTTTATAAGGAGAAGCAAAACATACAGCTATAGAAAAAAAGAAAAAAAAGCAGAATATAAATGAAACCCCAACCTTCCCTCTCCACTAATCCCCCTCCCAAGTCACAGTTGTGCTCTCACAAGAGTTCCTTTATAACACATCAAGCTAAATACAAAACTGCTCAGCAGATCAAAACACAATAATCATAGAACAGATACCCACATCTCCCGCCACCACCCTCTTCCTTCCCTCACACAAAAAATCCTCTTTCCCCCCCCCCAACCCCCACTATATCACAGTCCCCCGAGGTGTCAATGTCAACAGTTCTTTTATTTATTAAATTTACTAGGAAAAAATGCCCGTTTCTGAGCGGAATGAAACGGGCGCTAGCAAGGGGCCC
This sequence comes from Microcaecilia unicolor, assembly GCF_901765095.1. NCBI lineage: Eukaryota > Metazoa > Chordata > Amphibia > Gymnophiona > Siphonopidae > Microcaecilia > Microcaecilia unicolor. The sequence goes on from NC_044034.1 coordinate 20,597,406, forward strand.
CCTCCCTCCGTCCCTCGAAGCTACTTGCCTTGTCCGCCCTCCCTCCGTCCGTCGAAGCTACTTGCCTTGTTCGCCCTCCCTCCGTCCCTCGAAGCTACTTGCTGCCTTGTTCGCTGTGGGCCGTTTCGGCCGTCGAGTGTCAATAGCTCTGCCCTCGACGTCATGACGTTTTGACGCGAGGGCGGTGCAGACACTCCAGGGCACACCGGATATCTCGGGCGCCTCAACTTCCGTGGAGGCTTCAGAACGTTGGGGTTGCCTTTTATATATATATATATTACTTTTTTTTTTCTCTCTCTCTCTCTCTCTTCAGAAAATGGGTAGTGATGGTGGTGGGGACAATCTACTCTCTTGAGATCCGCCTGATGTGGGGAGGAACCCAATAAGGGGAGCTCCTGGCAGTGCCCTGTATAAACCTCCTACCAGCTAAACTCAACTGATAACCAGTTCTATAATGGAAGAAAACAAGCACATTTACATTAAACATGTTCACTGTGGATATCCTGAAACCTCAACTGGCTGTGGAGTTAAGACAAATTTGGGAAGCCCTGATTTAGATATACTGGGGGGGGGGGGGGGGAGGGGGGAGTAGAAGACTGCTGAAGGAAGGCCTTTAATTTTGTCTGCTGTTCTCCTGCCAGCCCAGAGAAACCAGAGCTACCTTTGCCCCCCTCGTCTTAGGAGCCTGTAAGAATGGCATTTACAATATGCAACAACATTGGGAACAAGCCATCCTAAATGCAGAGCTCACATTTAGAATTACAAGACGGACGTACATCAGCCCCTACTGCAGGGGTCCTCAAATCCCAGTTCAAGATCCACAGCCCAGTCTGGTTTTCAGGATTTCCACAAAGAATATTTGCATGCAATGGAAGCAGTAAATGCAAGTAGATCACACATATTCACTGTGGAAATCCTGAAAACAAGGCTGGGTTGTGGATCTCAAAGACTGGATTTGAGGACCCCTGCCCTACTGCCTCTGGGTATCACTGGAATGGGAGAGAGAGATTTTTTTTTTTTTTTTTACCTCCTTTGTGACCTTTCAAAGTTACAGGGCAGCTGGCGTCTTCTGCTGACCAGATCTTCACCTGGGAATCCATTCCCCCACTCAGAACCACAAGTCCAGAGGGGAAAAACTTGCAGCAGTTCACATCATAGATGTGGCCTTCCAGTATTCTCTTGAGAGAAGAGAAACAGAGCATATTGTAATCCCATCTTTACCACAGTTCTATCTTAAGTGTGACAGATACCCAGATGCCATGTGAAGCTCAAAACTGCTATAGGTGCCTCTTACCTAATCCTCTTAAACTACCACAACCAGGGGTGGGGAAAAAACATGTGCCTAAAATCAGGCGGAAATAAATTCAGGTGCCTAAAATCAGGCACTTGGTGCTTTGTCACTGTTCCACAGTGGGAGGTACTGCAGCTGAGGCTGCTCCCTGCCACATAGAAGAGGAGAGGCTGGAGGGAGGAAAGCATGGAAGGAAGGAAATGGGACTTGATATACCGCCTTTCTGTGGTATTTTGCAACTACATTCAAAGCGGTTTACATATATTCAGGTACTTATTTTGTACCAGGGGCAATGGAGGGTTAAGTGACTTGCCCAGAGTCACAAGGAGCTGCAGTGGGAATGAACTCAGTACCCCAGAATCAAAGTCCGCTGCACTAACCACTAGGCTACTCCTCCACTAGCAACATTCCATCTAGAATCTCCAATAGGGAAAGGGAAATGGGATTTGATATACCGCCTTTCTGTGGTATTTTGCAACTACATTCAAAGCGGTTTACATATATTCAGGTACTTATTTTGTACCAGGGGCAATGGAGGGTTAAGTGACTTGCCCAGAGTCACAAGGAGCTGCAGTGGGAATTGAACTCAGTACCCCAGAATCAAAGTCCGCTGCACTAACCACTAGGCTACTCCTCCACTAGCAACATTCCATCTAGAATCTCCAATAGGGAAAGGGAAATGGGACTTGATATACCGCCTTTCTGTGGTATTTTGCAACTACATTCAAAGCGGTTTACATATATTCAGGTACTTATTTTGTATCTGGGGCAATGGAGGGTTAAGTGACTTGCTCAGAGTCACAAGGAGCTGCAGTGGGAATTGAACCCAGTTCCCAGGCTCAAAGTCCACTGCACTAAACACTAGGCTACTCCTCCACACCATGGAGAAGAGCAGGGAAGGCATATGGGATGGGAGAAGCTGGAAATAGGTAGAGAATGACACGGGAACAAAGTTTGTCCCCGTCCCATCCTCATGGGCTCTATCCTCATCTGCAGAAGCCTCAAACATTTATGATTTTATAAAGTATAAAAAGGAACAATATGCTCTGCAACTATTGTGTACAAATTACAAATAGAAAACAATAATAACAGTGAGCAGCTTTAACAACCCTCCTCACCACCACCCTGCCAAACCCAACAATAGCTGATTTCTACTACCCCAAGGAATCCTAATCCACCCCTGTTAAATGTCCAGGAGTACAAAATACAACCCGTTCTGTAAGACCTAGAGGGAGAAATATGCCCTTTGAATGCACTATTATGATTTTTTAATCTGTGGATGAATAAGTCATCAACAATCTCAGGATTCAGTCTAGCTCTCCTGTCTTCCACAGTCCTTCCTGCAACAGAAGATGTCTTCTTAGAAGATATGCTGGTAGCGGGCTTTACAGGATCCCCCAGGCAAATTTTGGTACTCATGGCAGCATGTTTGCTTGTTTCTCCAAAACTCCAAATATCGTCTGAATCACTCAAACATAAACAACAGTCCCAGTTCATTAACAGGCAAAGTAGAAAATGACACGGGGACAAAGTTGGTCCCCATCCCCACGGTTACTGCAGGTCCCTAACCCTCTCTCTAGATGGAGGGTAAAGCAAAGCACACACAAAAATAGCAGAAAGTTGAGACAAAAAAAAATTAGTCTTCCTGGTTCCCTACATAGATGTGTCTTCAACCCCTTTTCTAAAAATTCACTCTTCCTCCCCCCCCCCCCCCCCCCCCCCGTGGTTCATCTACATTGATGAAAACAAACTCTCAGGGAAGATCACACTTGCCCCTTCCTCTGCTCCACAGTTCCACTTCCAATTTGTCTACAAATCAAGCTCTGCCAAATCCTAAAAGTACATATCCAAGAGTACCACCACACTAGCCCAATCCTCGGAAAGGGGACAGATAATACTGCAGAGGCACAGAAAGAGACTACTATCCAGACAAAACCATATTTTTTAAACTACCGAACACCCAGTTCTCAAAGTGTCGATCTACTGCAGGTTTGTCCAACCTTTTCCTGTCGGGGGCCACATTTTATATGTCTATTTAGAGGTAAGACCAGTGTGTGTTTTCTAACAAAAAAGGTGCTGGTACTCAAATGCCAGGCTACTCTTCGGGGGGGGGGGGGGGACGGACTCACCCCACAATAGCCAGGCCCACTGCAACCAGTCACAGAATCTATGACAAGGCAGAATTGGTGTGTAGAGCCTGAGCTCTTTCATTCAAACTTGGGATCCATGGGTCAATTTTTGCAGACAATGGAAAAGGTGCCGGTACTCAGTACCCCCAAGTACCCCCTCAAAAAAAGCCCTGGGAAAGACTGAATTATAAAGAACAGTATTGGATATACAAATTGAATTCAGTGGAAGTGCAAGGGTTAAACAAAGAAACAGAATGGATCATGTTGGTATGACCGAGAACCAGGATTGGTAGTTGCTTTAGATCACATGTCCCTTGGTTATTTTTTTTAAAGAGCATAAAAAAAAAACACCGCAGTCATTTTCATACACACAACAAGACGCTAAGTCAGCATTAAAAGATTTAAGGTACGTGGACACTGGAGGGAGCAAAACTTTGATGTAGTTCTGAAAAAGTTTTGGATAAAATTAAACAAATGGATATTCTGTTCTAAGGACTGCAGTATAAACACAGTCTCGCATGTCAGGCTGTCCTCTCTCTCCCCCTCCCTCCAAGCAGGCTTCATATGACTCGGACAGAAGACTGGTATAAGAATATCCCTTTTAACTTTTATATCATAGCCCTTACCCGAGTTTCTCCATTGGTGGTCTGCCAGATTTTCATTGTTCCGTCGGTGCTTGTAGACACTCCAAGCCCTCCCCCACTGGAAATATCCAAACATGTGATCTGGTTTTAGTTTAAAAGAAAAAAAAATAAGAAAGTAACACTTAAGGAACAAAGTTTGAGATATGTGAATAGTCTGCTTGTAAGACACAGTGTGCTGTATACCCTTCGCTCCCTTTGATACATGAACTCTAAACCTTAAGATCTCAATCAATTTTTACATTATTATGGATACTGCTCCTCCTTTGGAAGCCAATATGTAGTACAAGAGCTGGAAACAGCTCCAGAGGGTTTATAAAAACCAAACACAGAGCTAGTACAAAAGGGTGTTTCATATGAATTCATAGGACTGGTGTACAGGTCTGTATATATGAGTGGGCATTATGATATATATATATATATATATATACAGGATTATTATACTAATGAATTCAAATAACAAGCCCAGCTCCTATGAATATTTCTTTTTTGAATTTAAGATTGTTTTTATTCAACATTTCAATAAAGAAAATCATACAATACACTTAACTGCAGCCACAAGGCTACCAACTCTCCAAAATTCCTCAAACTCATCTGTAATGCATAATCAACATTGTATTTTTTCCCCCTACCCAACCCTTCCACCCCCCTCCCACCTCTCCTCCTCCCGTTCATGGCTGCCCCCCCCCCCCCCCGGTGTACCACTAGCAGTGTTCCATATTCTTTCTAAGTTTGTCCATTCTTGTGCATCATGTCTGTATCTGCCAGCTCTTCGATCTGTCAATTTCTCAAGATCCGTTATGACCCGGAGTATTAATTTCCAGTCTAAGATAGTGGGCCCTACTCGTTGCTTCCAATGGGCCGCAATTTCCAACTTAGCTGCTGCCAGACATAATCTCTTAATCCGCCTCTGCCATTTCTGGCCTCTTTTATTTCCCCATCCCAGCAGGCACCACTTCGGTTCTGTCGGAAACTGTGTGTCCAAAGTTCGTGTCAGTTGTGCAACAACTCCCGCCCAGAAAGTCTGGATGAGAGAGCAGGTCCACCACACGTGCAGAAAAGTGCCGGTCTCTTCTTCGCATCTCCAGCACCGGTCAGATGCTGTCGGGTACATACCCTATGAATATTTCTTATCGACAAACACTTTGACTTACAATTATAGACTTACTATTGGATCCATCAGATACGCATGCTTCAACCACTAGGCTAATTTCTTTTTAGCCTGGCATAAATAAGGGTGAGCACCTTAGGTAGATTGATGACGATTACATGCTCACCCTTATTTATGCCAGGCTGAAAAGAAATTAGCCTAGTGGTTGAAGCATGCGTATCTGATGGATCCAATAGTAAGTCTATAATTGTAACTCAAAGTGTTTGTCGATAAGAAATATTCGTAGGAGCTGGGTTTGTTATTTTTGTGGAACATTTTGCCTTCTCCTTTACAAATATATTTTGGTGCCTGGTCTATTAAGAATGAATTCAACTAGTCATACTCCAATCTGGAAATCACCCTGCTCAAAAGGATTCTGGGTAAAGGATGCTTCAGCACGCTCTAGTCCGAGAAGATACCCTTTGCGGGACTTTGCTTCATTCTGCCCCATCTTTCCACCTCAAAGCGAATTTAAGTTCTACTGTGTGAGTGTTTGTTCAAAGGTGAGGATCCTAGACTTCAGGTATCTAACTTTGTTAAAATGGGAGACTCTCTCAAGGCGTCGTTAGCTGGATGGGAAAACCTTGGAGAAGCAGAGGGAAAAACTGAAAGGAGATATCGTAAAGGGCAACAAATCTTTTTTGTTGGAAAGCAAATAAAGAGATAAGAGAGCCTGTTATGGATTTCTAAAGCAGTAGCAGAAAGGTAAGCGACAGAAGCCCAGTCATTAGAACAAGATGGCAGACATGACTATGTGGCCTACATTACTTACACTTTTTTCATGAATTCTTGAAAATGTTGTGTATGGAGCCAAAAACTTAGAAGTAACATTTTCCTCAGGGCACGAAATAAGAATGCTTTTCTGTGGGGGGAAAACAAACAAACAGAAATATTAACCTTTTCAATCTACTTAAACTCAGGAAGCGTACCGTATCACTACATCTCTTACTTTGAGTACCTCGATAGCAAAGAGAGTTGCACATTTTTGTAATAAAATAACGTTTTGTTGTTAACTGGACAAATGCAGAATTCAGGTAAAAGGATAATATTTCTTATTTAATGTTTCAGCCACCTTCAACAGTTTATTATCATGGGCTACTTATCCATGCTATGATGGGTATGGGCGCCATAGTATTGGCTTGGTTTCATTCTTATTTAGAGCGTGTGCAAAGGATCAAAGCTTGGGTGATGAACTGCCAGACTGCTATATTCTGCCATGTGATACGCCATAGGAATCTTCACTTTTTTCCCCATCATTTTTAATGTATATCTGAAATCCCGACAGACTAACCCCTGTTTACAAGGCTGCGCTAGCAGCTGCTGTGTGGCATTGCCAACACAGCCCATTCAAAGTGAATGGGCTGTGTCAGCAATACTCAACCGCCAGCCGCTAGTGTGGCTTTGTAAATAGGAGCTTTAATGCCTCTGAATGAACTGTGTCGGCAGTACCACACCGCCAGCATGGCTTTGTAAAAAGGGGCCTTAATGCCTCAGTATTTATGCAGATATGATGACGACCTTTTCTTTTTCGTGTCATTCCTGCCCCCAGTGGTAGAAAGCACTCAAAAACTGCATTCAGCAAATCTTCATTTAATCTTGAGGTATTGTTTTGAATTTTTTGTTTTGTTTTGTTACATTTGTACCCCCACGCTTTCCCACTTATGGCAGGCTCAATGCGGCTTACATGGGGCAATGGAGGGTTAAGTGACTTGCCCAGAGTCACAAGGAGCTGCCTGTGCCGGGAATTGAACTCAGTTCCTCAGTTTCCCAGGACCAAAGTCCACCACCCTAACCACTAGGCCACTCCTCTTAGGAAGACCCGAAGGTTGATTGCAACCTCGCATGTCCTTTTCAGTGTGGCCATCACAGATTTCGCTTGATAGTAACATAGTAACATAGTAGATGACGGCAGAAAAAGACCTGCATGGTCCATCCAGTCTGCCCAACAAGACAAACCCATATGTGTATACCTTACCTTGATTGTACCTGTCTTTTTCAGGTCACAGACCGTATAAGTCTGCCCAGCACTATTCAATATCTGTATTGATATTTTTATCACAAGTAGCTGAGCAAGGTTTTGTGTTTCCACAAATCAAATGTGTGGAAGTCAGTCTTTTTTCAGTTTAATTTATGGTCCTACATAGAACTTTCAAGCCATCCTTCAAGCATTTGTATCACTTTGCCTAAGGCAATCCATAAAGGCCTTGCAGACAGTAAGCCTTATAACTGGAGTAACATGTTCCAAGTGTGAACATCCTGTCTGGCTCATTTGCACTGGCTTCTTTTATTGAGAAGCATATGCACTTTAAACTGTTTAAGGCTTCGCATGGGGAAGCTCCTCAATATACCAAGATCTTTTGGTTGGTTATCATCCATCGCAAGATTTGTGTGTTAAACCAGTTTGACCGAGGGGACTTTTGACAACTCAAGACTTTGGCATCATACTTGTTCTATTGCTTGTCCTACATTATGGAATTCTCTTCATTCTAATCTTTGTTCAGAGACTCTAAGTCTCATCTTCAAAGAAAGGATAAAGGATCCGAATGAAGAAAATAAGAAGCAACATAAGCACTGGCAAGCTAGAATCAAAGCACTGGTAAAGAAAGATAACAGAGAATATGAAGAAAAGATTGCCATGGAAACAAAAAACTCATAGTAAACAGATTTTTCAGGTATATCAGAAGCAGAAAGCCTGTGAGGAAATCTGTGGAACTGTTAGATCATAAAGGAGCAAAATGGACAATCAGGGAGAACAAGGCCATAGCGGAGAGAGAGTGAATGAAGTCTTTGCTTCGGTCTTTACAGAGGATGTAAGAGATCTACCTGTACTGGAAATAGTTTTCAAAGGTGATGGAGGAACTGAAAAAAATCTTGAAGAACCTGGAAGACGTACGTACTGAACCAAGTCGAGGTCTGGCTACGTCCCTGGGATGAACCACACCGAATCTAATTAACTGTACTCATACACTTTATTTGTTCACACCGGAGTCTGTAACCTTCTCTCTGGAACTATGTAAGCCACTTTGAGCCTACTAATAGGTGGGAAAAGGTGGGATACAAATGTAACAAAATAAAAATAAATTAAAGAGTGAAATCACCTGGACCGGATGGTATATATCCCAGGGTACTGAAAGAACTCAAACATGAAACTGCTGATCTGCTGTTAGTTATCTGTAACCTGTTAAAGTTGTACATAGTAACTGAAGATTGGAGGAGTGGCCAACATGACAGCGATTTTTAAAAAGGGATCCAGGAAGTTACAGACTTGTAAGCCCGATGTCCGTGCTGGGCAAGATAATGGAAACTATTATAAACATATAAAGAATAAAATTACGGAACACAAATAAACATGATTTAATGGACAGAGTCAGCATGGGTTCAGCCAAGGAAAGTCTTGCCTCACCAATCTGCTTCATTTCTTTGAAGGTGTAAATAAACGTGGATAAAGGTGAGCCGGTTGATGCAGTGTATCTAAACTTTCAGAAAGCTTTGACAAAGTTCCTCATGAGAGACTCCTAAGAAAATTAAAAAGTCATGGGATAGTAGGCAATGTACGTCTGTGAATTGGGAACTGGTTACTGGACAGACAAAAGAAGGTAGGCTTAAACGGTCCATTTTCTCAAAGGAGGAGGGTGAATAGTGGAGGTCCACAGGGATCTGTACTGGGACCGGTGCTATTTAACATATTTATAAATTATCTGGAAATAGGAATGACAAATTATTAAATTTGCAGGTGACACAAACTATTCAAAGTTGTCAAAACACATGCGATTATGAAAAATTACAGGAAGAGCTTAGGAAACCGGAAGACTAGGCATCCAAATTGCACTCAAGAAAAAGATCTAGGTGTCACTATAAACAATACACTGACATCTTCTGCCCAGGGTGTGGCAGCAGCAACCAAAAAAAGCAAACAGGATGCTAGGAATTATTAGGAAAGGGATGGTAAATAAGACCAAAATTGTTATAATGTCTTTGTATTGCTCCATGGTGCGACCTCACCTTGAGTATTGTATTCAATTTTGATCGCTGTATCTGAAAAGAAATATAGCGGAATTAGAAAAGGTTCAAAAGACGAGCGACCAGAATGAGTAAAGGAATGGACTCCTCTCATATGAGGAAAGGCTGAAGAGGTTAAGGCTCATTAGCCTGGAAAAGAGACGGATGAGGGAGGATATGATTGAGGTCTATAAACTCCTGAGTGGAACAGATAGAAGTGAATCAATTTTTCACTCTTTCAAGTACAAAGACCAGGGGACACTCGAGGGAAACTACATGGAACACTTTTAAACAAACAGGAGGAAATATTTTTTTCACTCAAAGAACAGTTGAGCTCTATAATTTGCTGCCAGAGGATGTGGTAACATCAATTAGTGTATCTGCTCAGTGTGCTGCTGCGGCTAGGAAAGCGAATAGAATGTTGGGTATTATTAGGAAAGGTATGGAAAACAGGTGTGAGGATATTATAATGCCGTTGTATCGCTCCATGGTGCGACCGCACCTTGAGTATTGTGTTCCAATTCTGGTCGCCGCATCTCAAGAAAGATAAAGTGGAATTGGAAAAAGGTGTAGCGAAGGGCGACGGAAAATGATAGCGGGGATGGGCCGACTTCCCTATGGTTTCCTAAAGGACAAGTCCATAGACCGCTACTGAATAGACTTGGGAAAAATATCCACAATTTCAGGAATAACTGTATAGAATGTTTGTACGTTTGGGAAGCTGCCAGGTGCCCTTGACCTGGATTGGCCACTGTCGGGGACAAGATGCTGGGCTTGATTGGCCTTTGGTCTTTTCCCAGTATGGCATTACTTATGTACTGGAAGGAATGTCCATAGTCTGTATTGAGATGGACATGGGGGAAGCCACTGCTTGCCCCGGGATTGATAGAATGGAATGTTACTATAAAATCGATTTCTGACAGGTACTTGTGACCTGGATTGGCCACTGTTGGAAGCAAGATACTGGGCTAGATAGGACCAGTGTTCTGACCTAATATTGCTAATTTCATTTTCTTAATATCATAAAGATTCTATGGAAGCTAGATGCAACAGTTGAGAAGTCTTCAAGAGGTGAATCATCTTCAAATAAAACTCAAGGTTTGTTGCAGAGTTTAAAGGGTCCGAGGTTGATTTTACAACTTAGATAACATCTGTTAAGGGAGAAGGTTTACAAACCAGTTACTACAGCTATCGTAAAGGGTAAGATTCTCTTACATAGAAGAATTGAACAGATTGAGATCTACAATAGAAGGTTAAACCTGCTGCTGATGTATTGAGAACATATTTCCTCAAAGTTTTAAAAACGTTTCTTCCAGAAGCTAGTCTCCCTTTAAATAAAAGTGTATTATATTCCTTCAGTGAAATTATCAGGGGATGGTACAGAGATTTTGGTTCAAAGAACAAAACAAGGAGATTTTAGAAACATCTTTAAATGAAATTCTAATATTAAAATTAATACATACTTAAGACCACCATTCATTCTAATACTCACAATAATTTCACCACAATATGAACATTCAACTTTCACACTCTCCAACCAATCATGAAACTTCCTTGGGCAATAAATGCGCATGCTCTGGCGTCTTCTTTCAGTTGAGTCCGAACTGCAGCGTTTTCATACAGCCTTGGAGCCTTGAAGTGTTTCCAGCCAACACACAACTGAAAGTAATTTTAAGAGCTGTTTTAAAGGTAAACTTGCCATTATTAAATTTGTGTAATTTAGGAGCAGTTTCTTACTAGTCTTGACCCCTAACAATGCTACACAGCGAAACATGGCTCCATGTCGGGTCAGAGTGGCAAGTTTGATACATTAATGAGGAGTCGAATTTTTACTACCTTCACCATACTCGCTCGCTGTTTGAAGACTTTTGGAGGGAGAGTTATTAAATACTAGTAAAAGAGGCCCGTTTTCAGAGCAATGAAACGGGCGCTAGCAAGGTTTTCGTCGCCAACACCCCCCCTCCCTCCCTGGCCAACCCCTTCGTTGTTCTGCCATTGATCCGCCCCACCGTCATGACGTTTGACGCTGAGGGCGGGGCCCGGAGCGATTTTCCCCCCCCGTCTCCCTCCCTGCCAACCCCTTCGTTGTTCTGCCATTGCTCCGCCTCGAGGGCAGGGCCCGGAGGGATTTGGTGGCTTCACCAATACGAACTTCGAACCTTTTGAAGGAAGTCAGGGCTTGCTTCACGGACGTCAGTGTCCTCAGAACGTTGAGGGTGAGTTTTATTATAGTAGATTGGGCCTTGGCATTTAAAGTTGGAATCATAAAAGAAACTGAAAAATGTGACCTTCTGGTACTTTAAGATAGACAATAACAGCGATTGATCCAATAAATCAGCACAGCATTACGAAGATCTTCCTCAATCTTTGTGGACTATTGGAGTATGCTGATATTGTGGTGAAATTGTGAATATTAGGAGAATGAATGGTGTTCTTAGACACATAATTTTTAATATTGGTTTCATAAATTTATGGCATTTATATCCCACATTATTCCCACCCACGGGCAGGCTCAATGTGGCGTACAATAGTATTAAATAACAATAGTACAAAATACAGTAATTAATTAGAGTCGTAATAGGGAAAGAGGAACAGCAGGAGGGAGCAGGAGAGAGGGGAAGGTGACAATTTGTCGCTGTGGGCAGCCGTGGTTCAGAAGGATGAGACACCAGGAGGGCTCACGGCATATGCTCTACCGAAAAGGAAGGTCTTGAGCCGCTTCTTAAAGTCGAGTGATCAGTGGTGAATTTAACCACTGGGGCAGCCCATTCCAGAACTGAGTGCTAAGAAAAGAAAAAGGAAGCATAGACAGTCTTATACTTTAGGCCACTGAAAGCTGGATAGTGGAGATTGAGATACGAGAGCGCGACTTGCAGGAGTTCCTGGGTGGCAAGTTAATGAGAGCGTCCAGTAAGCAGGAGCATCTCCATAGATGATTTTGTGCACCAATGCACAGATCTTGAAAATGATACGGTCCTTCACAGGAAGCCAGTGCAGCCTCTCACGTAGTGGGCTTGAACTTTCAAATCTCGATTTACCGAAGATGAGTCGAGTTGCCGTGTTCTGAGCAGTTTGCAGTGAGTTTGAGAGGTGTATTTTTAAAGCACTTAACCTATGAAACTTTGTAAGTGTAAGTGCTTTAAAATAGTCCCCATGTTTCATACATGGGATGATGATTATTGATGTATGTATAAATTATAACCATACTGCAGTATATTTTACCCAGATTTATGGTACACGAGAATCAGAGAGCAACATAATAGTATCTTTTGTTTTGAACAAAACTACAATGCTATTATGAACTGTATTTTCGTAACTCTCAAGCCCTTTTCCCAGATGTGAGAGAAACAGATGCAAGAATGTAGGAAAACCTTTTTGGTATTAAAGCATGAGGCAGTAACTTGGGAACTTTTTTCTCTATTAGCCTACCCTTGCAAACGTTTGATAAAATATCTAGGTGTTAAATATGTGTATTTTTCAACCAGAGCAGCTCAGGGCCTTTTGGACTTGAAGACTGGGACCGTTTTGCGTAGTAGATTTGAGAAGATGACGTCAATGGGGGTTATTCATGTTAATGGCCTTTTGATATTGTGTTTTCTTTTGTAGACTTCCTTTGTCTTTCAGCTTCCCGCCCCACACAAACACTTTTAGGTCGTCTAAGGAGGATAGGTTTTAGTTTCCTAACTGATTTATGGTATTCCATTTTGCTTTATCAAGTGGCTTTTTGATTCTACGACCACTTTATACAGTTCATCCTTTTCTGACTGCACAGACACGTCACATGCTTTATCATGCTTTTGTAACTTCTCGCAGGGACTATTCCAATATTGTCTATGCAGGCTTACCTCAAACACCCATAAAAATAAGACTTCAAACACTTAACACAGCAGCTCACTTTCTTACAATGCAAAGCACTGTGATGTCACTCCATTGTTTCAGAAATTGTACTGGTTACCATTTTGTTGAAAATCCAGTTTAAGGTTTTACTTTTGGCTTTTAAGGCATATAGAGAAGGAATTCCGGATTATCTATCCAACTCACGATCTCCTATGTTCCGAGACGGGTACTGCTGTCATTTAACCATTGTTTGATCCTCCCAACAGTGTCATGGGCTCACTGGGCCTTCACCGCACCAATGCATTCTTTTTTTCCAGCCCCTTCAACGTGGAATAACTTATCTGGGCAGCTTTGGGCTGAACTTTCATATAAAAATGTTTACATCAGTTTGAAAACCCACCTTTTTTCGATAGCTTTTAATACTTGTTGAGAATGAAGGATAATTGCAGTACTCATTGTACCTTTTCTTTTACTTGCATCCTATTGCTTGTAGATTTAAGAATGTTTGGATTATCTTAGTAAAATGGGAGTTTTCTTTTCCTGATTTTAATTTTAATTGTACATCGCCTAGTCTTGGCTGCTCCAATTGTGGTGATATACAAAGAATTTCGAATAAATGTAACTTGTAATCTAGATATAGAAAAGGCACTCCAACGTTCCAATTAAGCCTCAAGCTGGAAACTTGAGGCGCCAGAGATAACCGGTTTGGCCTGCAGTCAGCATAGCTCCGCCCTCGCGTCAAAACGTGATGACGTAGAGGGCGGGGAAGGCACAACGCACGAGTTCCACAGATTCTGTGACAGCAGCGGGGAGTCCCACACATTCAGTGACCGCAGCGGGGAGAGCGCTGCGAACTTTAATCACAAACTCGCAACCAAGTGACTGAGGGATGGAGGGAGGGAGAGGGGGGTGTGGAAATCGGAAGGGAGGGATGGAGGGGGGGTCTGGAACTCGGGAGGGAGGGAGGGAAGATGGGGGGGATTACCTTGCTAGCGCCCGTTTCATTTTTATCCGAAACGGGCATTTCTCACTAGTATATAAATAAAGCAGAAAGAAAGGAAATGATGGCAGGTAAAGCAATTAGTTGTAACTACCCCTCCCTGTGCCTCCTCTAACTCTATGCAGTCTGTATCCATTTCATTCACATTACCAATATACAAAACTGGAGGAGGATTTTCTGTTCTGTTTCTTGTTCTACGTAAGACTTATAAAGAGAGCAGAATCCCTCCATTATGAATGCAGATTGCATTTACTAGGACACTGTCTATCCTCCATGCTTAGTTCACCAGTTCTACTCTTCACACCTCCCCCGCCCCAAATACCCACAGACAGCTAAATTCAATGGTACCTTTTTATGTTGAAAATATTTTTATTAAGTCACAAAATTGAGCATTATACAAAATACCTACAAAATGCAAAATAGATAAAGGTGACAAGATTTTTTTTTTAGTTTAATCCCCTCTCTGGTGTCCACAAGAACCAATAAACCCCACCCCTACTATACCCATCACTACGTCCACTCCAATTCCTCTGGTCACAAAACACCTTTCCATAAATCCCCAAAATTTTAAGTCAAGATTTACACCTCCAAGTCATTTAACAAAGCAGACTTTAGATTGTAAGCTCTCTTGAGCAGGGACTGTCCTTCCCCATGTTTAAACTTGTACAGCGCTGCGTAACCCTGGTAGCGCTATAGAAATGCTAAGTAGTAGTAGTAGTATGGTACCTTTTTAACTTCATTTACAACAAAACCTTCTGATGCAGTGACTTCCAAAAGCCCATCTGAGCCCACGCCTTGGCATTTCAGGCTGCCGTAGAGGGTAGGTTTCCCTACAACACAAAATCATTTACAAATGGGACAAAGTAGTTCATGACAATACATAAGTACTTAATATGCAAACTCCTGATCTCATACTTTTTAATATAAATAGTAGTGGAACATAGGATTCAACTGAAAAGGGTAAGAATAGCAGAAGATGCAATGGCAATGATGAAACAACATTTCTCCTCAACTTTGGAACTAATTAGGTTGAAGCTTTGCTTTAAATGTGATACTGGATAAATAATTAAGAGTGTGCAAAGACAATACAATGTGATTGGATCTGAATTTATAAAAAAAATAAACAAACTGTCAGCATCTAGGGTAAAATCAAAATTTATTTTGCGAACTTCATGTTTATTTCAAAACAAATATAACTTCTTGCAGAACAAGTAATCATCCACATTCAAGAAAAATGACAATTTTTTTAAACTACTTCAATATTTTCAGGTGAATTGATTAGATTTATTCACAAAAGGGGAAAATGCCAAAGTCAGCCTTGGAATCAATCTTCAAGTGCAGAGATTGCCAGGGCCAGGATATTATGTAACACAGTTTGCAGTCTGTGAAGGGGCACCACATTCATAGGTGGAGGTGACATCCAGGCCAATTTGAAGCTTGCTCACTCAGAAGCGATCATGCCCAGATCCATCTTTACTATATCTGACCTAACAGAATCTATCAGAGTCATGGGTTTGAGCCTCTATGCCTCCGAATCCCATTTTTTTTCTCCCACAGCTGCATAACCCAGGTAACTGCGAAGGAGCCATCATAGGAAGAGTGCAAGAGATGCAAGCGCATAAATGAGAGGGTGCAAAGATTGAAGGTGCTGTAAGCCTAGGGAGTCCATCAATTGATGAAAATGGTGACCAGGATCAACTGCAGCATGACAGCTCAAGTTCAGGTTTGTTATTTCATACACCAGCCAATTGAGGAAAAGAAACACATCTAAGTGGTTTACAAAACTTTTTAAAAAATAGGAATAAAACAAACACAGTAAAAAGATATAAGAACAAAACATAAGCGTTGCTATACTGGGACAGACAGAAGGTCCATTAAGCCCAGCATCCTGTTTCCACCAGTGGACAATTCAGGCCACAAGTACCTGGCAAGATCCCAAAGTCAAAGAACACATTACCTGTATTATAAAGAAAGAAAAAGAGTTGAAGATATATGAGGTGGACGTGCCGTTGTGACCAAAGTGATTAAGATGATGGAACACAGTGGAGGAGTGGCCTAGTGGTTAGGGTGGTGGACTTTGGTCCTGGGGAACTGAGGAACTGAGCTCGATTCTCACTTCAGGCACAGGCAGCTCCTTGTGACTCTGGGCAAGTCACTTAACCCTCCATTGCCCCATGTAAGCCACATTGAGCCTGCCATGAGTGGGAAAGCGCGGGGTACAAATGTAAAAAAAATTAAAAAAAAAACTCCTCTCACACCAGGAAAGGCTAAAGAAGTTAGGGCTCTTCAGCTTAGAAAAGAGGTGACTCAGGGAGGATATAATTTAGTAAACATAGTAACATAGTGTTGGTGTACAAAATCCTGAGTGGTATAGAAAAGTAAAAATTAATCCATTTTTTACTCTTTCAAAAAGTACAAAACTAGGGACCACTCAATGAAGTTACACGGTAATACCTTTAAAACGAATAGGTGCAAATAGTTCTTCACTCAGTCAACTTCTGGAACACATTGCTGGAAGATGTGGTTAGAGTGGTTAGCATATCTGGGTTTAAAAAAACAAAAAGGTTTGGACAAGTTCCTGGAGGAAAAGTCGATCCTCAGGAGCTTAGTCAAGATCGGGAGGCGGGGCTGGTGGTTGGGAGGCGGGGATAGTGCTGGGCAGACTTATACGGTCTGTACCAGAGCCGGTGGTGGGAGGCAGGGATAGTGCTGGGCAGACTTATACGGTCTGTGCCACAGCCGGTGGTGGGAGGCGGGGCTGGTGGTTGGGAGGCAGGGATAGTGCTGTGCAGACTTATACGGTCTGTGCCAGAGCCGGTGGTGGGAGGCGGGGCTGGTGGTTGGGAGGCAGGGATAGTGCTGTGCAGACTTATACGGTCTGTGCCAGAGCCGGTGGTTGGAGGAGGGGCTGGTGGTTGGGAGGCAGGGATAGTGCTGGGCAGACTTCTACGGTCTGTGCCCTGAAGAGGACAGGTACAAATCAAAGTAGGGTATACACAAAAAGTAGCACATATGAGTTTATCTTGTTGGGCAGACTGGATGGAGCGTGCAGGTCTTTTCTGCCATCATCTACTATGCTACTATGAGGCATATTTTCAAAGCACTTAGCCTCCCAAAGTTCCATAGAAACCTATGGCACTTAGCCTCCCAAAGTGCTTTGAAAATATGCCTCTATCTGAGACAAACATAAGGGAAGCCACTGTTTGACCCCAGGATGGGTAGCACTGAATCTTGCTGCTGTTTGGGATTCTGCCAGGTAGTAGCCTGCATCAAACCTCTTGCTGCCATCATTGCTCAGACGGTCAGACCCAGCAGGTCTACCTCCCCTTCCATTGCCCCTTACCTGGGATTTTACATGCCACCCAAACTTCTCCTTCCACCTTCCTGCGGCAAAAAAAAAAACAACACCAAATTAGCGAGTTAACGCGGCCCAGAACTATAAACCCGCGCGTTAATTTCAGCTAAAACGCAGCGCCCGCACCTCACTGCTGCCTCTCACCTCAACACCTGCGGCCAATCACTCTGTAGCAACAGCCGAGCGGCCATATTGGTAGCTGGCCGGCGCCGGACGTGACCTTCTGTTAACCCGGAAAGGCTTGTAAAAGCCGACCAATCAGGTCCTCGTGCTCGCCCCTTTAAAGAGGTAGCGCTTTAAATTGCCCGGCAGAGAAGGAAGGAATTCGTGTGTTGGGTAACTTCCAGCTCAGTGGGGATAGTGATCAGGTAACCCCAGTGAGAAGGAAACAGGGGTTTCATTGCTTATCTCGTGTCTTCTTCCTGCTTCATCCCTGGGCGCCTTCAAATCCAGGCTAAAGGTTTACCTGTTTGATGCTGTTTTTAATTCCTAACCTGTCACCTGCTCTTAACCTTTATCTTGTTTTCCTCTCTTTCCCTATGTGTCCTATCTGTCTGTCCTGTCTATCCTGATTTAGATTGTAAGCTCTTCGGAGCAGGGACTGTCTTTTCTTCATGGTCAACTGTGAAGCGCTGCGTACGACTGGTAGCGCTATAGAAATGATTTGTAGTAGTATTTATAAAGTGCTACCAGGGTTACGCAGCACTGTACAATTAAACACAGAGGACAGTCCCTGCTCGAAGGAGCTTACAATCTAAAGGTAGTGCATGCTTTCCTTTTATGTTTCTCCTGTGAGGCCCATCTTACCACCCCCCCCCCCCTAAATTTTCTGTTAAATGTTTTTATATTTCCCTGGTCGATAAACCGACAACATCTGGCCTAACCTCTCTGGAGGAGGAGATGGAACAGGTTTGAACTCTTTGAAAAAGTACAAAGACCAGGGGACACTCAGTGACATTATGAAAATACTTTTAAAACAAATATGAGGAAATATTTTTGTACTCAAAGAATAGTTACGCTCGGGAACTCGCTGCCAGAGGACGTGGTGTGTATCTAGGTTTTGAAAAAAAAAAAAGGTTTGGACAAGTTCCTGGAGGAAAAGTCTATAGTCTGTTATTGAGATAAGATGTGGGGAAAGTCACTGCTTGCCCTGGGATTGATAATAATTGGTTTTTTGCCAGGTACTTGTGACCTTGATTGGCCACTGTTGGAAGCAGGATACTGGGCTAGATTGGCTATTGGTCTGACCCAGTATGGAAATTCTTATGTTATGATGGCAGCAATATTAAGCAACCATGTAATGGAAGAATAGTCTAATGGTTACTGTAATGGCTTGTGAACCAGCGGTACCAGGTTTGATTCCCACTGCCGGTCTTTGTGTCCCTGTGCAAGTCACCTAACCCTCCCTTTACCTCGGGTACAAAAATCTAGATTGTAAGCCCACTAGGGACAAATATATTACCTGTATATAAATATAATGAAAAATCCACATCAATGGGGGCTGATGTAGACCTTTGCACTAACATTTATCACATGGCTTCCTAACACAAGAGTAATGCCAAAGTTTTGCTCCTCAGTGCAATAAACAAATATGCAAATTAGCCCTGCATGAAAAACCTGTGCTAATATGGGAGAGTATACCAGGCACACATGGATCTGTATTAGTGGCCACAATATCTTGGAATGCCACTAAGGCCTGCCATTTTCATGGTATAATGGCATCATGCTGACTTGCACTCGTATTCTGTAGCAGAATGATACCATTACAGAATTGGCACGGAGCACATGGCATTGGGGCACCCAAACTGAACCCCCAATTTATAGAATCATTCTGATGTTCTAAATGTTTTAATGTTCTTTTGATTTCATGTCTATTGCTTTGAACACAGGACATTTCTGTACCACAAGAAATAAGTACATAAGCACCCCCATACTGGGAAAAGACCAAGGGTCCATCAAGCCCAACATCTCTGTAGTGTATGGCAAGCCAAGGTTTTGTAGGTGGGGAAGATCAATTGACTTCCAGAACAAGGCCAAATTAAGCTTGGCAGCATTTAAATCTTTTGAAACAGAAAAAATTGCAAACTACTGAGGTATGTTTTTATTAATCGCCCTCCCTATTCCAAATTGTATAGCCTTCCAAGATGCATGGGCTTTAGGGAATATGGGTTATGGTCCCCCTCTCATCCAGTCTCTAACAACCCTCTGATACTCTTGGAAAAAACCTGGCCAGTCCAGATGGAGTTAGATCAAGGAGATTTGATAACAGGAGATGGCATGAGCCTATCTAGCCTGAAGCCAGTAGGTGGAGCTTGTTGCTCTATCAATTTAATTGTTTTGGGTGTGCCAAGATGGCGGCAGCTGCATGGGGAGAATTAAAACTTCCTTGAGTGGAGACTACCTTCAGCCTTGTGACATCATACCAATATCCTGTTATCAAACTTTCTTGAGTTAGATACCTTCCTATGTAAAACTGAGCAAGTCAGTTAACCCTCCATTGCCCCAGGTACAACAGTAGTACAATGTGCTACTTAGACTATGAGCCCACCTGTAAAATTAAACTGTAAAAACCGCTTAGGTCTAAGCGGTATATAAAATGAATGAAAAATGAAATAATTATTTTCCTGAACATGGACAACAAATGGAGTGTGTGAGATGTCACTCTGCATCTGTGCTCCTTTATGCTTATCCCACGCATGTTTGAATTCCGTTACCGTTTTCATTTCCACCACCTCCCGCGGGAGGGCATTCCAAGCATCCACTACTAGCCGGTGGTTGGGAGGCAGGGCTGGTGGTTGGGAGGTGACAGTGAGGATAGTGCTGGGCAGACTTATACGGTCTGTGCCAGAGCCGGTGGTTGGGAGGCGGGGATAGAGCTGGGCAGACTTATACGGTCTGTGCCAGAGCCAGTGGTTGGGAGGCAGGGATAGTGCTGGACAGACTTGTACGGTCTGTGCCAGAGCCGGTGGTTGGGAGGCAGGGCTGGTGGTTGGGAGGTGAGGATAGTGCTGGGCAGACTTATACGGTCTGTGCCCTGAAGAGCACAGGTACAAATCAAAGTAGGGTATACACAAAAAGCAGCAAATATGAGTTATCTTGTTGGGCAGACTGGATGGACCGTGCAGGTCTTTTCTGCTGTCATCTACTATGTTACTATGCATCTGTGCTCAATAATCCTCCTCTTGCCATTGGGCCCTGTGAACTACAGGGGAAGGACCACACATGGATCTGTTTATACCAGATAACTACAAGGCCCTTGGTAGAAGACAATGCTCCACAAAGCCCAATTAGCTCAGATTCAATTTGGTTAAGCTTCTCCGTCACCTGGCTCCTTACAAAATGTGGCAATTGCATATATTTATAGTAATGGAAAGGAGAAAGCCGGTATTCCCACTATAAAGTTGCAGAAGGAATCAGTTATCCGTTATCATAGACTTGACCCAGGGCTGCCTGCACTTTTTAGTCATTTTGTTCCCTTTTAATAATGGAAAAATTGAGGCTCAGGAAGTGGCTGCAACTTAGTTTTGTGGTGGAACTTTCTGTATTGTAGTGGTTTAACACGTAACTGCTATGTTTTATTTACTTCCTCTACCCTTTACAAACAGAACCTGAGGAAGATGTCTGCTCCTAACCCACCAGGTCACAACTGGAGTAGGAAGGTGGAAAGAGAGGAAGAGGAGGAGGAGGATCCCTTAGATCAGATGATCTCCCGCTCTGGCTGTGCAGCCTTTCATTATGCGCTGCAGGAGTGCATGTCCGAGCAACGGGACTGGAGAAAGTGTCAGCAGCAGGTGCAGCTCTTCAAGGACTGCATGCAGGAACAACAGCAAAAGCGCATGCAAGAACTGCAGAAGAGGCAAAAATAGAAGCAGAGAGCCCAGGAGCAGACCCCAGGCCCAAGCCCACTCCAGTGGAAGGCGGCTATAGCCCTCTAGCTGTGTTCTGAAGATGGCCTCGGGGAGAAGGGAGGGAGAGGTGTTGGGGCATTTGTGCCTGGTTCATAAATGCAGAAGCTAAGACTTCAAATCTAGGTTTTGCTTAAAAAAAAATTGCTGTGGATTTCTCAAATGTTTATGCCAAAAACTTTAAATCCATTTGCATTTTCGATTTACAAAAATCTGCATGAACAATAAATCAAAATTAACATGTGCTGTACTGAGGTGGCCAAGCGGAGGATACAGCAATACGTTACATTCTGCCCACCCAACCTCCAGCAGGTTGCAGGAAGCACATACTGCTTTAGACACCAACATAAGCTGTCTGGGCGTAGGTGGGAGTGTGAGTAAGCACTCAAGGATTAGGTGGGAGGATAGTGGGGCTAAGAAATTGAGTAGAGATCAGGAGGACAATGAGAACTAAGTGACAGGGTGAGGGTTATGAGTAGAGCTCTGAGACTGAGTTCAGAAAAATGGGGAGGATGCCACTGCTCATGGAGACTGGTTTGTTAGGGTTTTAATTTCAAGTCTTATTCTTTGTGATGGTCTTCTTTTACCATATAGGATTGGTGTAGAAATCCAGCTTGTTTCTATTTCCAGTTTGGAAAAGAAACGTGAAGTTAGATAAAGACCATATAGCCTCTCCAGTCTGCCCATCCTACTACTACTACTACTACTATTTAGCATTTCTATAGCGCTACAAGGCGTACGCAGCGCTGCACAAACATAGAAGAAAGACAGTCCCTGCTCAAAGAGCTTACAATCTAATGCTATCTACTCTCCCTTCCACATCCTCTACTTGTCACAAGCTTTATTGAATTCAGATACAGTCCTTCATCTCCACCACCTCCACTAGACAAGTTGCAGAGCTGACTCTTCAAAGGTAGATGTGCTGCTGGTAGGGTAGGGTAAGCTTCAGACGCTGCTGGGTTTGGTGTTTTTACTTCACACAGTGTCTGGCAGTGGAGGGGGTTGGTGTTGCTGTTACTGATGTGATACCAGACTTTAAAGAGAATTATTCTCATGTTGAGTGGTAGAGTGAAACACCACACTTTGGTTCTGCTCCTTTTGTTGAGGGTACTGGGAGTTCTGTTGGTGGGATGGGAATGTCCTATGTGAATGAATACGCTATACGAGTTAAACAATGACATTATAGGGTGATTTTTTAAAAAATTTATAGACGTCTTTATTATGCATTGTTAATACAGAACAAAGCATACTCAACTCTACACATCGCATAATGGAACAAGTATTCTTAATGTAACACAAAGTATGTAACGTAAGAAAGCACAAATACAAGTATCAATGCTATTAAATACAAACTATACTTCAAGATTTTTCAATTTTGTTGATGATAGATACCCCTTTCCCCTAACTACCCACCTCCCCCAACCCACCCAATAAATTCCCCTTCTAAAGCCTCTAACACCCCCCCTCTACCCCATCCTTTCATCCAAACCAATCACCTTTTAATCAGAACACACATTCAAGAAGGGTCTCCAAACCCTTTCCCATTTAGGCAAGGTTTTCCTTTTCACTGCTGTCAAACTCTCCATCTCACATATATAACGCACCTTAGAAATCCAGCCTACCAATGAGGGGAACAATGGAGACTTCCGACTCTTTGCCAAGTTTATTCGAGCCGCATGCAAGGCTCCCCTCACCAATAAACACTGACTCAATGTAAGTCCCTCCGGCCTCTGCCCAAGTAAAAAGACCGCAGGATGCCACTGTACAGACCTACCCACCCGAACCTGAAGACAAGACTGCACACCTTTCCAGTAGGCCTTTGCCTTGGAACAAGACCAGCAAATATGCCCCATGGTCCCCAATCCCCCACATCTCCTCCAGCAACCATCCAACACCGTAGCAAACATATGATGCAAACGTGCCGGAGTAAGGTACCACCTATAAAACATTCTAGGGTGATTTTTAAAGCATTTTCCCCAGGTAAAGATTGTTTTACACACATGCATGCATAAAAAGTATGGATAGGAAAAACGTGTTTACTTTTCACTTTACGTCTGCATAGGCATTCCCAGGGCTGTAATTTGGGTGGAGCAGAGGTCGAGATGTAATATACACACAGATTATGTATGCTCACATATTTACACTTTTCTTCAGAACGGTGCAAATCTGTGCACCAATGTGTCTGGGATCCAGGAGCCTATTTTATTAAAGAACAGATATGCCAATGTTGCCTTTATAAAAACCTCACACTGACTATTCAACAAGTCCCCCAATAAGCTCTCTTATCGGGTAAAGAGTAACTTGGCTACTCTAGCACATGCCTTGAGGCTGTCATGCTTAGGCAGTTGTAACTCTCTCCTTATAAGTCATCCCAAGATTTTATTGGCACCTTTGGTGGATTGCTGGAATGGTGTGTTAAAAAGATTCCACACCATCTATTAAATATGGAGATTATCAAATTATGGGGAAAAATATTGGATCTTTAGTGTACAATCTGTTCAATCAGGGGCTTTAAATGAGGAACGGGATTGAATTAGTTTGTTGTAATCATATGATCTGTGCCAAAAGACCACACTGACACCATTTGGGAGGTATGAACATATACATAAAACCAACTACCTTGATTAACATAAAAATAAGAGTGGTAGATTATCATCTCAGAGGTAGCAGCTATTATCCTATCAACTGTTTTCCTACCTCCTATCATAATAATCATTGGTCCTTGTAATTAAAAACAAAAGTATGGGATTTGCAATACAAGACGTATGAAGAGAGACTTGCTGAACTAAACATGTATACTCTGGAGGAAAGGAGAAACAGGGGTGATATGATACAGACGTTCAAATATTTGAAAGGTATTAATCCGCAAACGAACCTTTTCCGGAGATGGGAAGGTGGTAGAACGAGAGGACATGAAATGAGATTGAAGGGGGGCAGACTCAAGAAAAATGTCAGGAAGTATTTCCATATCATCAAGCTGATCAATCCATAGACTGGTGGGTTGTGTCCATCTACCAGCAGGTGGAGATAGAGAGCAAACTTTTGCCTCCCTATATGTGGTCATGTGCTGCCGGAAACTCCTCAGTATGTTCTCTATCTCAGCAGGTGGTGGTCACACACAGCAGCAGCTCTGGCTAGGCCTCCAAGCCTAATCCTTAGGTTTTGTTGAGGCCTGGGGTTGAGGGCTCTTTTGAGCAAGTGCAAACCTGGTGGTGCCAGGTCCCTCCTTTTCTCCCCCCTCCCGCTGGCTCCGTTTAAAAAAAAAAAAAAAAAAAAATTTTAAACGTCTTTAAAGGCGTTTAATTCGACGTTTCTTTAAACGTTCATTGCAGCTACTCACTGGGACACCAGTTCGTTACAGCTCGGAGCGGCAAGCAGGTAATTTTACCTTTTTATAGCGGGCAGGGGGTTCCCCGATTCTTCTCCTCGTGGCATATGGCGTCGGAGGGCGAGGGCGCAAAGGGTCGCTCCCCGGATCGCTGGAGCGCTTCTAGAGGGGATGCGGGGGTTTTACAACCTGATTCGCCCTTGATGGGTGACAGTTTAGTGACCGATGAATGTCCCGGTCGTTCCTCCGGCGTGGCGGTTTTTTCCCGCCATAAACGCCCATCCCCCGCTCCTCGCCTCCGCCATCTTGGCCGGCCACGCGGCTCGGACGGCTTCTTCGTGGGCCGCCCTTGAGGTTGGAGACATTAATGCCATGAACGCCCTTAATTTGGGCGACGGCACAAGCGGCTAAAGTTAAGCGCCGTTCTTCCCGCGCGGCTCCTTCGCGGAGTTTCGCGCCGGACGCCATTTTGGATGCGCAGCATGTCTCTCCCCCGCTATTGCAAGCGCCGGTTGAGAGTGCGTCTAGGGCTGTTGCCCAGGCTGCGGAAGTGCACAGTCTGGGGGGTTTCTCCCCCGAGTTTGTTTTGCTGCTGCATCAGGCTTTCCTCATGCAAAACGCTGCCCCTGCTCCCTCTTCTGATAAAGAGGTTGAGGTTCCCAGAGGTAAACGCCCTCGGGTTGATTTCCAGGCCTTGGAGGACTTTGTCTCCTCCGATGTAGATGAGGGCAGCGTGTCTGAGGTCTCCCAACGGTCCTTTGCGGATTCCTTGGAGGAGATAGATCCCCGCTCGGATGGAGCGGATGACCCCTCTGCAGCGCGGCTTTTTAGCCCAGAGGATTTGCCCAACCTGTTTTTACAGGCCATGGACACTTTGAAGATTTCCTCTCCGGAGGACGTCTCTCCCTCAGCCCCTGTTGGCTCTGCCATTATGCTGGGGACGAAGCGCCTGCCTAGATCCTTCCACGTGCATGATGCCATGCACACCTTAATTGCGGCTCAATGGGATGTCCCGGAAACGAGCCTTAAAGTGGCTAGGGCTATGTCCCGCCTCTATCCTTGGCTGTGAGTGAACGTGAGGCCTATCTGTGGCCTACCGTGGATTCTTTAATCACTGCGGTGACTAAGAAAACGGCGTTGCCGGTGGAAGGTGGCACGGCCCTAAAGGACGCCCAAGACAGAAGATTGGAGGCGGTCTTAAGGTCGTCCTTTGAGGCAGCTGCTTTAAGTTTGCAGGCCTCAGTTTGCGGCTCCTATGTGGCCAGGGCGTGCTGACTATGGTGCAGCGGGCTTCCCCCTCGGATCTTTCCTTGAGGGCTGATTGGCCGGCCCTGGAATCGGGCTTAGCCTATTTGGCAGCCTTGCTGTATGATGTCTTGAGAGCCTCAGCTAAAGGCATGGCTCAGACAGTCTCTGCGCGGCGGTGGTTGACCACGCCTCTAAATCCCGCCTGGCTAGATTGCCTTTTAAAGGCAAGCTGCTCTTTGGGGTCGAGCTGGACAAAATCGTGACCGATCTCGGCACGTCTAAGGGCAAGAAATTACCAGAGGTCAGGGCTCGGGCTAGTACTCGTCCCGGTACCTCCAGAGGACGGTTGCTGGAAGCCCGTCGGTACCGCCCGGGCAAGTCGGGTTCCTCTGCCCCCTCTTCCTTCAAGAGGAATTTCTCCCCCAAGCAGCATTCCTTTCGCAGAGACCGCCGTCCCGGAGGTGCTCCCTCCGGTCCTCCCCCAGGGTCTCGTACCCGATGACGGGGCCTTGGTCCACGTCCCAGTGCAGATTGGAGGACGGCTGTCCTCGTTTCTGGGCGAGTGGACCTCTATAACTTCAGACGCGTGGGTGCTGGAAGTCATCAGAGACGGCTACAAGCTAGAGTTCTGCCAACCCTTAAGAGACGGGTTTGTACTCTCTCCCTGCAAGTCTCCGGTCAAGCTGTGGCAGTGCAGCAGACCTTGGACAACCTGATCCGCCTGGGTGCGGTCGTTCCGGTGCCAAAAAATCAGATTGGCAAGGGACGTTACTCCATTTACTTTGTGGTTCCAAAGAAAGGAGGTTCTGTCCGGCCTATCCTCGACCTCAAAGGGGTCAATCGGGCCTGGAAAGTGAGGCACTTTCGCATGGAGACTCTCCGCTCTGTTATAGCGGCAGTGAAGGCAGGAGAGTTCTTGGCTTCCTTGGACATCAAGGAAGCGTACCTGCATATTCCCATCTGGCCTCCTCTCCAACGCTTTCTGCGTTTTACAGTCCTGAGACGACACTTCCAGTTCAGAGCCCTCCCTTTCGGGTTGGCTACTGCTCCGCGGACCTTTTCCAAAGTAATGGGGGTCATAGCGGCCTTCCTGCTAAAGGAAGGAGTACAAGTCCATCCTTATCTGGACGACTGGTTGATCCGAGCCCCCTCTTATGCAGAGTGCGGCAAAGCTATGGACCGGGTAGTTGCTCTTGTGAGCTCCCTGGGATGGATCATCAACTGGAAGAAGAGCCAGCTGCGCCCGACTCAGTCCCTGGAGTATCTGGGAGTTCGATTCGACACCCAAGTGGGCAGAGTGTTCCTGCCAGACAATCGGATTGTCAAGCTTCAGGCTCAGGTGGACTAGTTCCTAGTAGCCTCTCCTATTCGGGCTTGGGACTACGTGCAGCTGTTGGGCTCTATGACGGCCACGATGGAAGTAGTGCCCTGGGCCAGGGCTCATATGAGACCACTACAGCTATCTCTGCTGCTGCGCTGGACTCCGATGTCGGAGGATTATGCTGTGCGCCTTCCCGTGGACCCAGCAGTGCGCAAGGCGCTGAGCTGGTGGACGCAGACAGACAAGTTGTCTGCAGGATTGCCTCTGGTGACCCCGGAGTGGATTGTCGTCACGACAGACGCCTCTTTGATGGGCTGGGGAGCCCACTGCTTGGGAAGGACAGCGCAGGGGCTCTAGTCTCCTGCAGAGGCAAGTGGTCTATCAACCTCCTGGAACTCAGAGCCATTCGGTTGGTGTTATTGGAGTTCATCCCGGTACTGGTGTTGTAGCCTGTACGGGTCCTGTCGGACAATGCCACGGCTGTGGCCTATATCAACCGCCAGGGAGGTACCAAGAGCGCCCCTCTAGCCAAGGAGGCTATGAGTCTTTGCCAGTGGGCGGAAGCGAACCTGGAGCAGCTTTCAGCGGCCCACATTGCCGGAGTCATGAATGTCAAGGCGGACTTTCTCAGTCGCCATACCTTGGAGCCCGGAGAGTGGCAACTATCTGCTCAGGCGTTCTTGGACATCACGAAGCGCTGGGGCCAGCCGAGCCTAGATCTGATGGCGTCATCGGCCAATTGCCAAGTGCCGCGCTTTTTCAGCAGAGGACGGGACCCTCGATCCCTGGGAGTAGATGCTCTTCTCCAACAGTGGCCGACACAAGAGCTCCTCTATGTGTTCCCGCCCTGGCCCATGTTGGGCAGGGTGCTAGACCGGGTGGCAAAGCATCCCGGCAGGGTAATCCTGGTGGGTCCGGATTGGCCCAGACGTCCCTGGTATGCGGACTTGATCAGGCTCTCAGTCGACGATCCTCTGCGGCTGTCAGTGGAGCAGGGCCGGTTACATCAGGGTCCCGTGGTGATGGAGGATCCCTCTCCCTTTGGTCTTACGGCCTGGCTATTGAGCGGCAGCGTCTGAGGAAGAAGGGCTTCTCAGACAAGGTCATCGCCACTATGCTGAGAGCGAGGAAACGCTCTACTTCTACTGCTTACGCCAGGGTTTGGCGTATCTTTGCAGCATGGTGTGAAGCAGGCTCACTTTCTCCCTTCACTGCCTCCAATTTCTTCAGTGTTGGCGTTCCTGCAAGAAGGTCTGGAGAAAGGCCTGTCGCTCAGTTCCCTTAAAGTCCAGGTAGCGGCTCTGGCTTGCTTCAGGGGCCGCCTGAAGGGTGCTTCCCTGGCTTCGCAGCCAGATGTGGTGCGCCTTCTCAAGGGAGTTAATCACCTGCGCCCTCCTCTGCACTCAGTGGTGCCTGCGTGGAATCTCAACCTGGTGCTAAGAGCATTGCAGAAGCCGCCTTTTGAACCCTTGTCGAGGGCATCTCTGAAAGACCTGACGTTGAAAGCAGTCTTTTTGGTGGCTATCACTTCAGCCAGAAGAGTTTCCGAGCTCCAGGCGCTCTCATGTCGAGAGCCTTTTCTGCAGTTCACTGAGGCAGGAGTGACTATTCGCACAGTGCCTTCCTTCCTGCCCAAGATTGTTTCTCGCTTCCATGTGAATCAGCAGCTCTGTCTCCCTTCCTTTCGTAGGGAGGACTACCCAGAGGAGTACTCTGCTCTTAAATATCTGGATGTGAGACGAGTCATCTTCAGATACTTGGAAGTGACCAATGATTTCCGGAAATCGGATCATCTGTTTGTCCTGTTTGTAGGTCCTCGTAAGGGTCTGCAGGCTGCTAAGCCTACAGTGGCAAGATGGGTCAAGGAAGCCATTGCAGCGGCTTATGTGGCCGCGGGGAAGGTGCCGCCTATCCAGCTGAAGGCTCACTCCACGAGAGCTCAGGCTGGCCTCGATGGCAGAGGCCGGATCCGTCTCCTTGGAAGAGATATGCAAGGCGGCAACTTGGGCTTCGGCTCATACATTCTCCAAGCATTACCGTTTGACTGTGGCTGCACGGGCGGAGGCCCGGTTTGGAGCTTCAGTGTTGAGGTCAGGGATTTCAATGTCCCGCCCTGGGTGAGTACTGCTTCGGTACATCCCACCAGTCTATGGATTGATCAGCTTGATGATATGGAAGGTAAAATTATGTATAATCATACCTGATAATTTCTTTCCATTAATCATAGCTGATCAATCCATAGCCCCTCCCAGATATCTGTTTTTATTCTAGTTGCATTTCAGGTTCAAGTTTAGTCTTCAGTTATTTCAGAAAGACTTCGTGTTCAAGTTCTTTCACTTGGATTCTTCAAGAGTTGAGACGAGTTTGTGTTACAGTGAGCTGCTGCATTCCTCTCCCCTCCGTTTTACGGGGCTGGATTGAGACATAAATTCTGCCGGCACTCCCTCCCGCTTCGTGCGGCTGTAGGGCAGCTTTGTACCCCTCCCGCTTCGGCGGTGTTAGGGTCAGTCAGCTCCTCCCGCGGTTGCGGTTGCAGGATAAGCCAGATCCCCCCGCATCGGCGGGTGTGGTGTCCCTCCCCCGCTCCGCGGGGATGAGCTGGACGGATTCCCCTCCCCCACTTGTGTGGGGATGAGCTGGGTTAATTCCCCTCCCCCGTTTCGGCGGTGGTGAGCTGGGCAGAGTGTCCCTTCGTGGGTGTAATTCTCTAAGTGCTGAGTCCTGCGGATGGAGCTTTGATATCGACATACTGAGGAGTTTCCGGCAGCACATGACCACATATAGGGAGGCAAAAGTTTGCTCTCTATCTCCACCTGCTGGTAGATGGACACAACCCACCAGTCTATGGATTGATCAGCTATGATTAATGGAAAGAAAATTATCAGGTATGATTATACATAATTTTACCTTTTTCATGGAGAGAGTAGTGGATGCTTGGAATGCCCTCCCGCGGGAGGTGGTGGAAATGAAAACGGTAACGGAATTCAAACATGCGTGGGATAAGCATAAAGGAATCCTGTGCCGAAGGAATGGATCGGGATCAAGATCGGGAGGCGGGGCTGGTGGTTGGGAGGCAGGGATAGTGGTTGGGAGGCAGGGATAGCGCTGGGCAGACTTATACGGTCTGTGCCAGAGCCGGTGGTGGGCAGCGGGACTGGTGGTTGGGAGGCGGGGATAATGCTGGACAGACTTGTACGGTCTGTGCCCTGAAGAGCACAGGTACAAATCAAAGTAGGGTATACACAAAAAGCAGCAAATATGAGTTATCTTGTTGGGCAGACTGGATGGACCATGCAGGTCGTTTTCTGCCGTCATCTACTATGTTACTATGTTTTAATTACAAAGACCAATGACTGTATCATGTGAGCTGTTTTCCAATAGCTGCTGCCTCTGAGTTGATGGTTTGCCACTCTCAATGTTTTTTGGTTTGCCTTTAGAAAATAGGCACCGTGTTATAAAATGATCTTCCCCCCTCCCCATGTAAATGGAGAGATAGCATTGGGAGGAGGGGGTGGAGGTGGGGAATGGGACTTGGTGGGTTTGCTGAGCCCGTCCATCCAGAAAGGCATCCAGCCTCTCCCGACTGGTTTCTGCGTCATACCAACCAGCAAGAAATCTTGAGTTCTGTAAATAAAGCCCTGTGAGAGGTTCCATCTTTTTATTTTGGGCGATTTGAGGAATGTCGCTCAGCTATATTTATAACAGTTGGTCTGCAACTTTGGAATGCTTTGCCTCTAAGAGGCAGATGCACTAAACGTTTTTCATCGTTAAATGAGCCCTCGGGGAAGAATTTCCGATCCTTTCCATGCACTAAAGCCTATTTTTCGACGGTAGTAGCAGCTAACGAAAACGGAATGGAGATGAGCAATTAGTGTGAAAACCCCATTGAAACGACATGCACTAACCTTTTCCGATTGCCTTTACGCAGGAAAAAGGCAGGAAAAAGGCAGGAAAACTAACGAGAGGTCTGGACCTCTCGTTAGGACAGCTCCGTGGCAGGAAAAAGTGTTAAGTGAAAAAATAAACAAACTTTGAGCCAATCCCAGCGCATTAGCAGAGCTAAAAGCGCTGTGATTGGTCCAAAGGACCTCAGAAATCACATAAAAAAATAAAAATAAAAAAAGGATCGGGAGGGGGCAAGGGCGCTCATCAGGAGCGTCCTGTACGGACGGCCTTGCCCCCCCCCCGCTGCTCCCCACTTTCCGCTGCTCCCCCCACCCCGAAAAAGCAAACTTGTAGAAGCCCCTGCCCCCCTCCCTTCCTCACTACTCTCAGCTCCGCCTCCCGACATCCTCCGTCTGTGCCCCGCCCCCTTTGGGGATCGTCGCCGCCATTCCCCTTCTCCATCGGGCCCCCCTTCCTCTTACCGGGCCCGTGCAGCGCCTCTCTCCTCTGTCCGAAGGCGCTGCACGGGCAAGAAGAACGCTGAATCAGCTGATGCCTGCCTTCGCGATAGAGCGTCTTTCTCCTCCTGGGCCCGCCTCTGTCTGACGTCAGTAACCTACGTAGGTTACTGACGTCAGACAGGGGCGGGCCCAGGAGGAGAAAGACGCTCTATCGCGAAGGCAGGCATCAGCTGATTCAGCGTTCTTCTTGCCCGTGCAGCGCCTTCGGACAGAGGAAAGAGGCGCTGCACGGGCCCGGTAAGAGGGAGGGGGGCCCGATGGAGAAGGGGAATGGCGGCGACGACCCCCAAAGGGGGCGGGGCACAGACGGAGGATGTCGGAGGCGGAGCTGAGAGTAGTGAGGAAGGGAGGGGGGCAGGGGCTGCTACAATTTTGCTTTTTCGGGGTGGGGGGAGCGGCGGAAAGTGGGGAGCAGCGGCGGGGGGGGGGGCAAGGCCGTCCGTACAGGACGCTCCTGATGAGCGCCCTTGCCCCCTCCCGATCCTTTTTTTAGTTTTATTTTTTATGTGTCAATTCAATTTGCCATGTGCTTGTGATTTGACTGTTGTGGCATGCGCAGAGCAGCTAACATAACGCTTGGCTGCTCTGCGCATGATTTGGGGGCCGATTAACGATGTGTATTGTGATTCTTTGATACATTCTACGTTCAATACCGATTCCAGCATGTGTGACTTTTTTTTTTGGTGCATTTTTCGTTATTTTAAAATCGTTAGGGACTTTAACGATTTAGATTTTTTTACGTTTGGTTGCTGCATCTGCCTCTTAGTCTGAGAAGGCTTCAGAACTTGCATCTTTTTAAAAAGGAATTGAAAACATTTCTGTTTACTCAGGCATATGGTAGAGTTTAATACCCAGAATTGAGTCTTGTATTATCAGGAATCGATAAGCGGAAGCTGAGAATCCTGGAGTTAAGATAGGACCTCATAGAGAATGACTGTAGTATTTTATTATGAATGGTCTATGTTATTGTGTATTTTTTATTTGTAATCTGCTGAGAATTGCTAAAATGTGGAATATAAGTATTTTAAATAAAGGTTGGTGAGACCAGGGTTCTGTAAGCAAGTGAGGGTATTTATTTATTTAGATTTTGCTCACACCTTTTTCAGTAGTAGCCCAAGGTGAGTTACATTCAGGTACTTTGGATATTTCTCTGTCCCAGGAGGGCTCACAATCTAAGTTTGTACCTGAGGCAATGGAGGGTTAAGTGACTTCCCCAAGATCACAAGGAGCAGCAGTGGGATTTGAACCAGCCACCTCTGGATTGCAAGAGCAGTGCTCTAACAACTAGGCCACTCCTCCACTCCACTGGGTAATTTTCATAAACACATTTTTGCCTGGAACTAGGCTGTTATGTAGTACACGCTATGAAAGCTAGCATTGTACACGAGGCAGACTCAGGGGAAGAGTTTTTATTTTATAAAATACACGCTTACACTTACGCCTGCTCCCAGGCAGGCATTATGGCTGTGGTTTCAATCAGCACAATTTCTGTCTGAGTTGTGCTAGTGTTTTATAAAGACGCATAAGCACGTGACCTCGAAGGGTGTTCACTTAACGGAGCCTGTAAACTAAGCTACTTGTTTTAGCATCACTGCACCTATTCTATGGAACTCTCACGTTGGATCTTCAGAAGGCACTTCGGGGGCCCTTTTACCAAGCTGTGAGTAAAAGGGCCCTACGGGGGGCTGTTTTTCCCATGTACCAGGGCCCTTTTTACCGCAGCAGGTAAAAAAAAAGCCCCCAGCACACATGGCTATGCGGTAAGAGAACTCTTACCACATGGCCATGTGATGGGGAGCCCTTACCACTACCCATTGAGGTGGTGATAAGGGCTCCCATCCTAACCTGCTGCTAACTGGGTTACCACCATGCAAGCAACTTTCGGGGGTTCCCCACCCCCCCGGAAATGGCGTGCGCTCAGGGCGGGACTACCACCGGCAGTAGTCCCAAAAGAGCGAGCAGTAAGCCCACATTGGGTTTACCTCCGCTCTGTAAAAGGGCCCCTTAATTTTAAAGTACTTATATTATTTTATTTTAAACAAGCGTTTCCTGCCACTGACAGGCAGATGCTCAAAAGTCACCATTAAATACCACATGCGTTTATAAAAAAATTGCAAGCCGACTGCACCACTGAGAAGTCGCCCTCATGCAACGACGGACAGTGCCAGCCCTTCTGGAACGTTTTGCACATTAAAGGTAGATGCTCCTTTCTGTGCAGTGCACAGAATGCTCATTTACTAATGATCTCATTGTGATACTTTTGCATAGGATTATCAGTAGCTGCCACAGCAAATGGTTTAAGCAATATAGAACCCCCTCTATGCATTAGACGCTGAATAACATGCGCACTAGATTGGCTTCAACCAGTCTAAATCAAACGTTGCAAGCATGGTAAGCTTTGAGCATCAAGACCTGAACAATTATAAACAGCGGCGTACCAAGGGTGGGGGCGGTCCGCTGCTGCTGGAGGGGTCTTATCGCTCTATCTCCCTCCTAAACTGTGATGCAAAACTGTATGCCAAGATATTGGCTAATAGATTATCTCACATACTGCCAGACTTAATATCCTCCCCACAGGTGGGCTTTGTGACAGTGACTAGGAATGTTCGGGCACTTTTGGCCTCCTTGGATGTGGTGGACAGGCTTCGTTTACCATCTCTATTAATCAGCTTTGATGCGGAGAAGGCCTTTGATCGCGTCGTATAGTCATTCCTTTTTGCCGTAATGAGGAAAGTGGGCTTGGAGGGTTTCTTTGGTGAGGCAGTGAAGGGTCTTATATTCAGACCCTCAGGCATTTTTGTTTGTAAATGGAGAAAGATCCGAGGCATTCCCTATTCGTAGGGGTACGAGGCAAGGGTGCCCATTGACCCCTTTGTTATTTCTATTAATACTAGATACACTTCTTAGGGATATTAGGTCTCACCCAGAGATTTCAGGAGTTTCCACTGGGAAATCTACGTTCCTGATCTCAGCGTTTGTGGACGATTTACACACCCTCGGAGATCTTT
Organism: Microcaecilia unicolor; assembly: GCF_901765095.1. Taxonomy (NCBI): domain Eukaryota; kingdom Metazoa; phylum Chordata; class Amphibia; order Gymnophiona; family Siphonopidae; genus Microcaecilia; species Microcaecilia unicolor. The sequence continues at coordinate 20,632,024 of NC_044034.1, forward strand.
AACAGCGCTTTTGGAGTTATTTCAGGAATTTGGGGATTTTTCTGGGTTTAAATTGAAATTTTCAAAGACGCTGGCTATCGCCTCTACAGAGCAGTTGAGACACGAATGGGGGGAGGTCTTCCCTTTCCGTTGGGCTCGCAAATCTTTTACATACCTGGGAATAAAGATTGGCATGAAAACAACGTTTATATACCAGACTAATATTTCTAGTTTGTTAGAATGGGCCATGGAACATCTACATAAATTGAGATCTTTGCCTCTCAGAATTCACTTGTTTCGTATGGTGGAGTTTCCAAGATGGCTATATGTAATGCAGATGCTCCCCCTTCGTATCCTAAATAGGGATTTGCAGATGTTATATAAACATCTACGCACATTTATCTGGGGTGGTAAGAAATCAAAACTAGCAATACAGCTTATGTTGGGGTCCAGGAGGGAGGGTGGCTTGGGCATCCTGCACCTACGGAGATACAACCAGGCATGTTTACTGCGTAACTTGGGGGACTTGCTCCTCCATAGAGAGAATTTTACTCCCAGGCAGTTGGAGGAGGACTATTTTAGTCCGTGTCACCTGTACTTTTTGTTGCAAGCCCCTAGGCGGACTATTCCAGCCTGCTTCCGGAATAGCGTTTTGTTGCGGCCATTACAGGAACTTTGGAAGGATTTGACCAGACGCTGGGGAGACTCGGAGGTCTCTGATTTATTGCCTTTGCAGGGCAATCTAGCGTTCTCCCCAGGCTCAGAGAATCAGGCGTTTCGGAGATGGGCAAGCATGGGTATAATGAGATTGGAACGTGTTTTAACTGCAGGTGGGATCTTGTTGAATTTGGGGGCAATGGGGGTTGGCTTTGACTTTAGCAACATATTTGCGTACAATCAGCTGGCACATAATGAGGCATATTTTCAAAGCACTTAGCCTTCCAAAGTTCCATAGGTTTCTATGGAACTTTATAAGGCTAAGTGCTTTGAAAATATGTCTCTGGGCTGCGTGGTGAGGCATTGGGGGCAGGACATGGTAGACACGTTCAAGATCTGTTTGGTTCGGTCTCAGGGGAACGGTTCTCGGATTCAGGCCTGTATAGGGTGCTAACAAGGTTGGCCTTAAGTAAGGATAAATTGCATATTGCGGCCTGCTGGGCACAAGATCTGAGACGTCCGGCTCTAATGATAGATTTTAATAAGTTAACAGCCCGTATTCCTACACTGTCCATGAACGCGGATATTCGCAAATGCCAATACAGAATCCTACATAGAGCATATCTGACCAAGGCCCAAATTTTTAGAATGGGAGGGGTGGAGAAGCCTCTTTGCTCTAAATGCAAATATGGGGTGAGCTCTTTTTTTCATTCTCTATGGGAATGCCCGAAGGTTCAGTTTTTTGGGGGTCCCTGTTTAAATTTTTGAGAGGACTGTTGAGGACCCGGATAGCGCCTTCTCCTTTGGGCACTCTGCTGAATAAACATTAATCTTTTGCTTTGAAGGGTGGGGGTGCACTTATATTAGTACGTTGGGGAAAAGGCTTATTCTCTGCTTGTGGAAGGGGGAGTCACCACCTGATTATTGGCATTGACATAATAAATTACATGAACTCATGTTATTAGAACGCTGGGTGGTTGGGTTATCTTCTCGGAGGCACTGTTTGTTCCTCGCTCCTTGGGAGCCATATATACAGTCTCTGTCCCCTAGAGCTTGAAGCTTTGTTTTGAATTCTTTTCCAGATCGCTGAACTAGTTTTTTTTTTGGGGGGGGGGGGGGGGGGGGAATTCCAGGGGGATACGCTTCTGCACCACTCATGGGGATGGTCTGTTTGTAGGTTGTATGTCTTGTATGGGGCATATTCAGATAATCCTTCACAGGAATATTGGTATATAGGTCGCGAGAGGTTATAAGAGACAAGGTATCTCGGTTGGAGGGGTTTTATTAGTATATTTAATGTTCCAGCTATAATGGGATGCAGGGAATATAGTTACACTGCACATTGACCTTCATGGTTGTTGTATGTGAACATTTTGTAAATAGGGTTCATATGTCTCTGCACTTCCATGAAGAATTGAGATAATAATAATAAAGTGCCAAGGAGGGATGGGGTTTGAGGCTGAGTTGGGAGAGGGCGGAAACGTTAAAACATTTTTTTGATGATACCACTATTATCTCTTTCGCATGTAGAAGGATATGTTAACAATTTCTTTTTTGGTTGTATATTGAAAGTGTTGATTGCTTACATTGATGAATCATCAATAAAAATTGTTGAAACTAAAAAGCGGTATTACATTGGCCACCCTCCAAACTGCCGGTACCATGCTTGATTTTAAAGATAAACTACATATTACTAACAATAGTTCTGCAAGTTTTTCAATTCTATCAGTACTCTGGGATGATGAATACCATCTGGTCCAGGCAATTTGCTACTCTTCAATTTGTCAAATTGTGCCATTACATCTTCCAGGTTTATAGAGATTTCATTCAGCTTCTCTGACTCTTCAGCTTTGAATATCTTTTCTGGCACTGGTATCTCTCCCAAATCTTCCTTAGTGAAGACTGAAGCAAAGAATTCATTTAATCTCTCCATCAGGGCTTTGTCTTCCCCGAGTGTCCCTTTAACCCCTTGGTCATCTAGCGGTCCCACTCTGTAATTTCAGAGTTACAATGTTTTCTGATAAGTCCGATGAAGATGTTGAACAACTGCATCCCCTTGCTATAGGATTATTGCAATTATTTTGATATCAGCAATGTCCTTGATGACTTGATATCTATGCCCTTTTTGTTATGGCTTTTACACATACCATAGGAATGTCTTGATGCTAGTCTGGAATTTTACCCCAAATTTCAGGGCTCCAGCCAGGCTGTATCAATATGACCAAGGAGAAATTACGTTTTACCTGATAATTCTCTTTTCTTTAGTCAGTGTCACTGTTCTGAACCAGTGGGCGTTATCCCTTCCCACCAGCAGATGGAGGTAGAGAAAACTGAATTCTACCAGTGACATCATCAGTTATACTCTGCTGTGCTCTCTAGAACAATCCAGTATGCATCTGCCCAACCAGCAGAAGGTCCCCTGTGTTAACACACCCAGCCCCAGCAACCACTGCAGCTGCAATAAGCAAGTGAGCAAAACATCAGAGTGGCACTCACTACCCTGTGTATACCAGGGAATAGCCATGTCAGGGTAAACCCGTATGGCTGCCAATTAAAAGCCGATCACTTTCTTCAATGACCTAATAAGACAGAGCATACCCAGTACCTCAGGATGAGGTCTTCCAAGGGCAGGATTTCAGAACAGTGATGCTGACTAAAGAAAAAAAATATATCGGTAAGACTGTTCTAAACCAGTAAGATGTATCGAAGCAGACATAAGGGGCAGGGGAAGATAAGGCCCCCTGAATGACTACTCTGCCAAAGACCGAATAGATCCTGGCAAGAACATCCAACCAGTAGTGCTTAACAAAAGAGTGAAGACCATGTCGCTGCCCTGCAAATCTCCAAGGCTCCCTAGGGGTGCTAATTAAGGGAAATCCCTCAACCTTGAGGTAGAGCTCTGCTTTTTTTTTTTTTTTTTTCCTTAAAGCCACAGGAGCTGCAAAAAACAAATTCCCAAAACAGGGAAAACAGCTGCCCAGGGCAATCTGGGGAGAATTTAGGCACCTGGGACCCCACAGAGGAAGCCTGTGGGGGATGGGAAGGTGAGGAGTGGCCTAGTGGTTAGGGTGGTGGACTTTGGTCCTGGGGAACTGAGGAACTGAGTTCGATTCCCAGCACAGGCAGCTCCTTGTGACTCTGGGCAAGTCACTTAACCCTCCATTGCCTGCCGCATTGAGCCTGCCATGAGTGGGAAAAACTGCGGGGTACAAATGTAACAAAAAATACAAAATACCCCTTCAGGCGAGATCTCTCAGGACCAAGACAAAGCCTCACCCAGTGGCACTAAGTAGTGCAACTGGGTGCTGCAGAGTCAATCTCCGAACTCAGTCAGGTACAGTCTTTAGAATGACAATTGGGAGTGGCTATTAAGCTCAACCACACTGTGCAGCCACAGTCAGCAGCAGGGACAGAGCAGCACAGCATAACCAACCACCTGCAGGAAGGTAGAGAAAAATACTGGATTGCTCCAGAGAGCACCACAGATTATAACTGGTGATGTCACTGGTTGAATTCATTTTTTTTTTTTTTTGTACTTCCATTTGCTGGTGCGAAGGGATAACACCCGCTGGTTCAGAACAGTGTAAGCTGACACTAAGAAAGGGTCCTTATCCAAGGTTGCCCACATTCCTTTTATTTGCATCAGCCAGGATGCCATCTAGCTGGTTCCATCAGGGTCACGGTCCTTTCCCTTCAGAAAGGCATGTCTGGGCAAAAGTCCTTAGCATATAAAACAGTACACATTCTGTTAGCTGTACAAGACATACCACAAGTCTGGTATAATCAAGCTCTACAATACACTAATCATATTGAGGCAGGGGCTCTTAACCCCAAAACTATCCATTATGTGCCTGGTGGAGTACTGGGGGGGGGGGGGGGGGGGTTTAGTCTAGGCCTGTCTAAGGGAGGCCCAAATCTTTAAAGCATTTTTTTTTTGTTACATTTGTACTCCGCACTTTCCCACTCATGGCAGGCTCAATGCGGCTTACATGGGGCAATGGAGGGTTAAGTGACTTGCCCAGAGTCCCACCACCAGCATTCCATGTAAAAGTCGGCCCTTGCAGATCACCAATGTGGCCGCGCAGGCTTCTGCTTCTGTGAGTCTGACGTCCTGCACGTACTCACAGAAACAGAAGCCTGCGCAGCCTTCTACATGGAATGTTGCTAGTGGAATAGCAACATTCCATGTAGAATCTCCAAGTGTAACAACATTCCATGTAGAATCTCCAATAGTATCTATTTTATTTTTGTTACATTTGTACCCCGCACTTTCCCACTCATGGCAGGCTCAATGCGGCTTACATGGGGCAATGGAGGGTTAAGTGACTTGCCCAGAGTCACAAGGAGCTGCCTGTGCCTGAAGTGGGAATCGAACTCAGTTCCCCAGGACCAAAGTCCACCACCCTAACCACTAGGCCACTCCTCCACTTTAGGTGGGGGTGCAGGTCATAGATGGCTAAAGAGTGCAGAGTGCTTTTCAGAACATTAGGGGGGCAGAGGTTGGGCAGCCGCACAATTTTTTTTTTAAGGACTGGGGGTACAGTTGAGGGGCAAATTATCCTAGTGCGGCTGGGCCATATTATACAAGGTAGCAGACTGGGAATGCGCGAGTTTGTCAACACAAAAACACTTTTCAAATCACTTAACCATCCGTTGCCTCAGGTACCAATTCAGATTGCCAGGACAGAAAAATACCTACTGTATCTGAATGTATACTGCACCAATAACTTTTGGGTTTGCAGGTAATATAAAAGACATTAAAATAATTTTATCCTGGGGTTCACTAACCCACAGAGTACACCACTGGTTAGTGAATCTCAGAGTAAATGTTCCCATGGTAATATAGCGTACAAAATGTTATTTTACCACAGGTTAATAAACAGGGGCACTTTTTTTTTTTTAGGGCTATGGTTTAATGTTTGCTATACATACTTATGTGCCTCACGAGAGCCTTACTTAAAATATCAATGGTGCTCAAGGCCAAAATTAAATGGAGAAAGAAAGGCTACAGGGAAAGAGAATCAGGCCATTTCCTAACCCCCCTTTCAAAACCCCTACCTCCAGGCAAAATCTGAAAATAAAATGCAAAAAGGTTTGAGAGGGTTTTAATGATTAAAAAAAAAATGACTATTTTACATATAGGAAGAAGGCTGCCAGCACGGGAGGACCAATGAGCAGATGGTATTGAGAAATCCACCTTCAAGGCTTCTGCGCTCGCTGGTTGGACCTGCTGGGCGAGGGTTCAGCTCATTTGTGCCTTTAAATCTTGCAGTTCTGGTCGGATCTTGAAGCGTACCTGGAAGTCTGCCTCTGTGTGCTGCGAAGAGAAAGATAGGAAGAAGCTTAAGAATTTGTCAGATCTAGGTCGCATGTTCTTGAAGGAAGAGCGATGGCTGCACGGAGTAGAAACAAACAGAACTTGGATGGGAATTGTGTGCAGACTGAGGGGATCCCTGGTGTGTAGGACACAAATAAAACTGGCAATCAAGCAAGGTCTACAGTAGGAAAAGGGGAAGATAAAAACCAGAGAGTCCATTTAAGAGCAGGCTTTATACTGAAACAATCCAGAACCCCCCCCCCCCCCCCTCCAAAATCAGGCTTATACAGATCCTAGAGTGGGGGTTCTGAACCTAATCTTTGGAATACACCCAGCCAGTCAGGTTTTCCGGACATCCAGAATGAAAATACAGATATATATGCATTGTGGATATCCTGAAAACCTCGCTAGTTGAGAGTTATCTCAGAGCAACCTACAGTCTGGATACTCCAAAATGGGTGTATTTCTGCAGTACTGTTACACCAACCTCCTTCCGTAAGTACATAAGTATTGCCATACCGGGGCAGACCGAAGGTCCATCATCCAGCATCTTGTTTCCAACAGTGGTCAATCCAGGTTAAAAGCACCTGGCAAGATCCCCAAACAGTACTATACATTTTATGCTACTTATCCTAGAAATAAGCAGTGGGTTTTCCCCAAGTCCATTTTAATAATGGCTTATAGACTTTTCTTCTAGGAAGATAGCCAAACCTTTTTTAAACCCCGCTAAGCTAACTGCTTTTACTACATTCTCTGACAAGCCAGCACAGAGGGGGATTTGAAATCGTTTTAAGTTTAAAATTTATCTGATATACCATATTGTTAAAATATCTAGGTGGTTTACAACATTAACATCAATTACAAGCTTTGCCCCTCTCCTCTTATTTTCAGTTTCAAGCTTCACTTTTTTTTTTTTTTTTTTTAACCATGTGTACTTTATTGTCTTTAACACAATCAGTCTCTCTCAACTCAGTCCTTAAGACACCCATAGCCGGTCAGGTCTTCAGGATTTCCACAGTGAATACGTATAACTAGATTTGCCCAAAATACAGGTAGTGCATGCAAATGTCTCCCATGCATATTCATTGTGGATATCCTGACCACTTGGTAGGCTGGAGTATTCAAAGGACTAGGCTGAGAACCTCTTGACTTAAATAAACCAGATCAAGCTTCAGTTATGCTCTAATGGTATTATTGAGTTAGTCTGCTGTCAACTAATTGGGGGGGGGGGGGGGGGGAGAGGGGAATTTCAGAGAAGGTAGGAGATGAACCAAAATGAAATGAAGAAATTGTAGCCCAGTTGTGATTTTTCATCCTAATTTTCCAAAGAAAAATTGTTTCCCCCTTTTCTCTCATACTCCTCCCAATAGAAACACAAAGCAATTCAGCTCCAGAGAATGCAAGCCACAACTCCTACCGTACTGCTCTTTAAATAGTCACTAGGTGTCACTGCAGAGCAGTATGTAATAATTCCTCCTCATTTTTTGAAATTGTATATGCTACATGGTGTGGGGATGTATGTGTGTATGTGCATGCATGAACGTACTTCTTTGACAAACAGTTGAACTCCTTCAGGCTGATTCATCTGAAGAACCTCTATGAGGACAGGTGCCAATGTTGAACTCAAATCACTGATCTGAAAGTCATAAAATAAATAAAAAATAAAATAAAAATGTACACAAAATATAAAATTGCAACACATATCAAGAGCAAAAGACCAGACAAATTATTTCCTACCAAACGCAGGGACCAGCTAAGTCCCTTTTCTTTAAGGATTTCAGGTGTAAGAGTCCCTCTTATTTTTAAAGATTTAATTGATGGCTATTCATTACATGGAACAATCAACAAAATAAAGTCACAATAGCAGTCAACTTCATTTTGTTATACAACTAGAATGAACAACCTCTATCCCCCTCACCCCCCAATTTCCTACACATTTTTTTCCCCTTTCTCCTTCCAGAAAGTATATGCTCAGAAGGTCGTAAGAAGGGGCCTCTGATAGCTGATAATGGTGAGTTGTTTTCGGAGGGGGTGTTGATTGTGTTAATGTGGTGATGTACTTTACCATCCTGTTATAATCTCAACTCCTGGATTATAAAGGGGGGGAAGGGGGTTATCCTACCTCCCCCCTCCCTATTAGATGATGTTCTGGTTATAGCTATCTACTATAACATTCACTGCTTATTTCGCATCATCAGAAGTTTAGAATAAGCTTCGCCCTCTTGGGCTTAGTATTTTTAAATAAGAATTCTAGACAAACACTTTTGCTGCTTAAGTGAGCCCCGAGCATCTCGCCTCCCAGGTTGCCAATAAACATAGTTTATTTATTGCATTTGTATCCCACATTTTCCCACCTTTTTGCGGGTTCAGTGTGGCTTACAATAAGAGTTAAATGTTGGAAATACAATTTGTTACAGATTGGTTATGGATTACATTGTGCAGAGTTATGCGAAACAATTGAGGTGTCGTTAAGGAATGTAACAATGGAGCACAAACATTGAAACTTTGGAAGGAAACAATGGGAGCTTAGAGGGCGCTAAAAAGGCATGAAGACATATGGTATATATCTTTCTGTGAGTAAAGGTATGAGAGATGTGATATTACGGGAATGAGAATTCAGGGGTGAATGTATGATGCACTAGTGAACATTAAGTGTGGCCTTTAAGTGTTTTGTTTCTTTCCGTAAATTTTTTCGAAAAGATGGGTCTTCAATAACCTGCGGAAGGAATCTTGCTCGTTGATTGTTCTTAAGTTGCGCGGCAGTGTATTCCAAAACTGCGTGCTCATGTGAGAAAAGGTTGACGCGTGTAGCGCTTTGTATTTCACGCTTCTCCAGTGCCAGTCAGCTGGAGGTTCAGGAGATGTCCAACGTTGTAAAATACACTTTCATGCTACAAGGCACATTTCATGAAACAAAAGTGTCTCTCCTTTATCATTACCTCTAAAGGCCCCTGGTGTATCCAACTGTTCAGCAGAACCAATTAATCTACACCCTAAGATGGAAGTCATAACTGACTACCGCAGTCAGAAATTGTTGTATAGTCAAGCATCCCCAAAAGGAGCAAAATAGATTTTCTTATTCCCTTTGACATTTTAGGCAGGAGGAGGACAAATCTTCACACCAACTCAAACAGCAAGCAAAACACAACAAGGACAACAACCAATCCACTCAGTCAGTAAATGGTGCTATAAAACTTTAATCAAAGTCATACACGACTCGACACGGGCCTATGTTTCGACCACCTGGCCTGCACCAGGAGTCAAATGTTACTGAAGATATCAAAATAAATTAAAAGGTCACTTATCTTGATTATCGCTAATCGATGTCATCTACACAGAAACCTGATTAGCGATAATCAAGATAAGTGACCCTTTAATAGGATCGCCAACTTTCTTCATCTTAGTACCTGTGGTGCACACAGCATTTATTTTGATATCTTCAGTAACATTTGACTCCTGATGCAGGCCAGGTGGCCGAAACACAGGCCTGTGTTGAGTCGTGTATGACTGATAAAAGTTTGTTTGTTTTTTTAATTTAAACGAGGTCTTTATTAATCTGAGCAAGATAGAAACAGTAAGCAATATAAAACATTCAATGCCAAGTACAGTGTTCAAAGTGCTGAAAGAAAAAAATAACACTCTCTCTAAGCACACCTCTAATATTTTCAATTTTATAGAACTATTCAAAAGAAAAAGAAGAAAAAAGAAAGAGGAAAAAACTGGGGAAGGGGGAAAGGGGATCGCAAAGAGGAGATATAACCCAATGATTGGAACCCAAGTGTAGGACAATAGAAGGAAAAAGGCCAAACCATGCCTCACTCACCCACAAAATTCAAATTACATACAGTCCCCCAAATCTTTACCCAGGTCTTAAAGGAGTTACACCTAATAGCTGTTAGCATCTCCAATTTATATACTGTATACAGCTGGGACTTCCATTTTGCTATGAGAGGAACCCCTGGACTCTTCCAAGCAGCTGCAAGGGTAAACTTGGCCACATGTAGATGACGAACCAAAAGTTTCTGATATTTCCGAAGTCCCAGAATCTCTTTATTCAACAAGATCATCCCAGGATACCAAGGAACTCTCAAGCCCGTTATCCATAGTATCTGAAAGCTAATAGATTTCCAAAAAAGCAGTCGCCTTCAGGCAAGTCCACCAAATATGGCCCACTGCAGCTCCTTGTAACTCTGGGCAAGTATTTTAACCCTCTACTTGACTGTAACCACAGAAATGCAGTATATCAAGTCCCATCCCCCTTTCCCTATGGTATAGTATCCCCAAACCTCCACTCACTGCATTCCGAAAAAGAATCAGATGAGAGAACCTGGGCCTCCTGCCACCCCAAATAAACTTATTCAGTACATCAGTACACCCTGAAGAGAAGAGAGAGCCCGGCAAGGAACTTTAACTGGAAGCACCTGAAATAAATACAACAGTCTAGGTAACATACCCATCTTAATGGTTGAAATTCTATCAAACCAAAACAAGGTCTGTTGTTTCCATCGGCCCAAATCAGCCTTGATAGCAGTATACATGTGAAAGTAATCAGGTTTCAACCACACCCCAAAATAACGCAACACAGCGAAAAGGAAAAGATTGTAGGAGATGTAATAATGTGGGCCCATCTATAGTCATGTTAAGAGTTTGGTTTTACTCGTATTAACTTTAAACCCTGAGACTCCCTATGAGGAAAGGCTAAAGCGTCTAGGGCTCGTCAGGTTGGAGAAAAGGCGGCTGAGGGGAGATATGATAGAGGTCTATAAAATAATGAGTGGAGTTGAACGGGTAGATGTGAAGCGTCTGTTCACGCTTTCCAAAAATACTAGGACTAGGGGGCTTGCGATGAAGCTACAATGTAGCAAATTTAAAACGAACTGGAGAAAAACTTTCACTACTCAATGTGTAATTAAACTCTGGAATTTGTTGCCAGAGAATGTGGTAAAGGCAGTTAGCTTAGCGGAGTTTAAAAAAGGTTTGGACAGCTTCCTAATGGAAAAGTCCATAGACCGTTATTAAATGGACTTGGGGAAAATCCACTATTTCTGGGATAAGCAGTATAAAATGTTTTGTACATTTTTGGGATCTTGCCGGGTATTTGTGACCTGGATTGGCCACTGTTGGAAACAGGATGCTGGGCTCAATGGCCCTTTGGTCTTTCCCAGTATGGCAATACTTATGTACTTATGACTCGAGAATAAGCCTGCAAAACAGAAATTAAATTAGGCAGAGTAGTAATAGGACACGTGAAATAAAGCAAAATATCACCAGCAAACAAAATAATTTTATGCTCAATAGCACCCACCTGAACACCCTGGATATTAGGATTAGATTGAAGAGCTGAAGCTAATGGTTCCACCACCAGGGCCAACAGCAAGGAAGATAACAGGTAACCTTGCCTCGTACCTCTAAAGAGGGACTCTGATTAAAGTTTTATAGCACCATTTACTGACCACGTGTGGATTGGTTATCATCATCGCTATGCTTCGCGTGCTGTTTGAGACAGGAGGGCAGCATTTGCACCTGTAAAATATGCTCCATGCAATACTCTAACAGCACTCCCTAAGTCACGCACATCAGGCTATCTGTTATTCCTGAGATGCAATCCATATCAGAGTCTGGGTCACTGCTTGTAGGGTGCATTTATCATTAGCTCACGTGTGGCTTATTTTACACCTCAGAAAGACTTACACACACACACATAAGTACATAAGTAGTGCCATACTGGGAAAGACCAAAGGTCCATCTAGCCCAGCATCCTGTCACCGACAGTGGCCAATCCAGGTCAAGGGCACCTGGCACGCTCCCCAAACGTAAAAACATTCCAGACAAGTTATACCTAAAAATGCGGAATTTTTCCAAGTCCATTTAATAGCGGTCTATGGACTTGTCCTTTAGGAATCTATCTAACCCCTTTTTAAACTCCGTCAAGCTAACCGCCCGTACCACGTTCTCCGGCAACGAATTCCAGAGTCTAATTACACGTTGGGTGAAGAAAAATTTTCTCCGATTCGTTTTAAATTTACCACACTGTAGCTTCAACTCATGCCCTCTAGTCCTAGTATTTTTGGATAGCGTGAACAGTCGCTTCACATCCACCCGATCCATTCCACTCATTATTTTATACACTTCTATCATATCTCCCCTCAGCCGTCTCTTCTCCAAGCTGAAAAGCCCTAGCCTTCTCAGCCTCTCTTCATAGGAAAGTCGTCCCATCCCCACTATCATTTTCGTCGCCCTTCGCTGTACCTTTTCCAATTCTACTATATCTTTTTTGAGATACGGAGACCAGTACTGAACACAATACTCCAGGTGCGGTCGCACCATGGAGCGATACAACGGCATTATAACATCCGCACACCTGGACTCCATACCCTTCCTAATAACACCCAACATTCTATTCGCTTTCCTAGCCGCAGCAGCACACTGAGCAGAAGGTTTCAGCGTATCATCGACGACGACACCCAGATCCCTTTCTTGATCCGTAACTCCTAACGCGGAACCTTGCAAGACGTAGCTACGTGTCGCTCTGTAAGGCTCCATCTCCTCAATTGACGACATGTAGTTACGGAACGTTGCAGGAATGCTTCAAGGCTTGAAGGCTTCACGGATAGGATGTGCTCGGTGCTTTTCTGTAGCACATGAGGGGAATTTAATATATGCTGATTAAAGTGGAGGAGTGGCTGGAGGGGGGGCAGGGGAGAGAGAGAGGAGATTCGCTGGGTGGCTGGAGGGGGGGGGGGCAAGGGAAAAAGGAGAATTGCTGGGTGGCTGGAGGGGGGGCCGGGGAGATAGGTTAATCGCTGGGTAGCTGGAAGGGGGGGCAGGGAACAGAGGAGAGTCAGTGGGTGGCTGGAGGGGGGTCAGGGGAGAGAAGAGCATCGCTGGGTGGCTGGAGGGGGAGCAGGGGAGAGAGGAGAATCGCTGGGTGGCTGGAGAGGGAGCAGGGGAGAGAGGAGAATCGCTGGGTGGCTGGAGAGGGGGCAGAGGAGACACACTCGCACCCAGCGGTCTCTCTCTCTGTCACATACACACACTCGCACATTCACTCTCTCTCTCTCACACACAAAGTCAATCTCACACATACTCTCTCAAACATACACACTCCGAGGAAAACCTTGCTAGCGCCCGTTTCATTTGTGTCAGAAACGGGCCTGTTTTACTAGTCCTATATAATAATTCTCACCTCCAACAGGATGTGCTTGGGACCGTGCCTGCCGGAAGTGGTCTGCTAGGCAGGCATGCACTGACCTCAGTGACATCAGTGACAGACAATTTGGCAAAGCAAAACAATCTGAGTGCTGGCCATTAGGACACAGGGTAGATAGGAGAGTTTTAAAAGACTGAAGGAAACGAAAGTGTTAAACTGGAGAAGGGGGGGGGGGGGGGAGTTGTGAATGACTGAAAGACATGCAAATTTGGGACAGGAAAACAATCTCAATGCTGGCCATTAGCACACAGGGTACATAGGAGAGTTTTAAAAGACTGAAGGAACCAAAAGTGTTCGGGGGGGGGGGGGGGGGGGGTGGGGGCAAGTTCTGAATGAATGAAAGAAATGAAAATTTACGAGAGGAACACAATCTGAATGCCCGGCATTTGTACACAGGGTAGATAGGACACTTTTTAAAAAAAATGAAGGACGTGAAAGTATTACATCTTGGGGGAGGGGTGAGGAGGAAAGCGGTGGGGTATCCAGATACTGGGCGTTAGGGCCACGAGGGTACATAGACTTTTGAAAGCCTTAAGGAACCCAAAGTGTGGGAAGGAGGAGGAAAAGGAGGGGAGGGAACGGGGTGAGGGGCATTAGGAACAGGGGAGGGGGCCCTGTCACACACTCTCATTCTCACACACACACTGTCACACAGACAGTCTCACTCTGTCACACACCCGCACATTCACTCTGGCTCTCTCTCTCAAACATACACACTCCCAGGAAAACCTTTTCTAGCGCCCGTTTCATTCGTTCCAGAAACGGGCCTTTTTTACTAGTATATATATAAGTTCCATATGCTTCACCTAGGATTTTATGCTCTCAAACACACAAGTTAGCAGTTCTTCTGTTGGTAAGGGAAGATTGGATAGTACTCATGAGGCAGCAATTTTCTATTTAGCCCTGTCGCTGCAGAATTCATTAGCACTACACCTCTGAGCTGAAGCCCTATTTTTCTCTGGCATTTCCTGATATTTGCAGAGAATATAGGAAGACAGGCTGGTAGAGAATGAGTCGGACTGCAGACTAAAACCTGGGGGGCCTCCTTCGTGCCACTTTTTTCCTTCTTTGTTTCACTGAATAATTTGTTATTCTATTTTCCTTTCTGCTTTTATAATTGTAAACCACTTTGATTTCTGGACGGAGCAGTACAGCAAACTTAATTAATAAATAGGTTTTCCATTCTTTGTTTATGGCAAAAGTAATTACAAAATGGAAGCCAGCATGACCTAACCTTAGACAATAAGTTGACATTTTGGTACAACCCTAAAAAGTGTTTGGATAGCCAAACCTGCCCGGCCCTCAGTTTACCTGGGCTGTAAATAAGCCAGAGAACAGACGCTCCAGCGGCTTACATATGAGCTACGATCGCTCAGTTATTCAGCTCCTTGCTCAGGTGTGTTCCAGCAAATGCTATAACCAAATAGTGGAACAAAATTACTATTATGTTACATTACACGTTGCTGAGATGGTGCTTCAGTGTCGGCTTTCTTGATTTGTTCTTTGGTTGCGTTTAGCATTTGATAAATAACCTGTTTTAGGCTGTGAGAAAAATTTTACACTGAAAAGATTTTTGTTTTGTTTTTATTATTTTAAAAGCTTGAAGAACATTTACAATACAACAACCTTTACAAGGTTCCTGATGAAGGCCCAATAGGCTGAAACATGACTCTCTTGGCACATTGTGTTCCTCGAGTCACCTTCGCTGTGATTGGTGTGTCTGTGCGACTGCGAGGGCTTTTGTTCCTCTGTATTGACATCGACAAAATTATCATTGCCAAGAATGATAAATTTTCCTATAACATCCTATATATCAGCTACTGAACTGTTGAAGAAATATTTCTCTGATATTTTGCAAATCCTTTCTGATAGCCACCCTCTGGTGTCTAAAGTGATTTATATTTCCCTTAAAATGTTCTTTATCAGAGAAAAGAGATGTGAACTTAACTGACGTTTTGGAAAATTCAGAAATTACAGATAGAGTTATATTATTAGTGACTTTCGCCTTTGATTTAGATAGGAACAATGTTTTGAAATTGCATTTCTGACAAATGGCTGATAGTTTTTTGGGTTCAAAGATTAATATATTCCCTGACATATCAAGGGAATCGCAGACTAGGAAGCGTGAATTCTTGGCTTTTAAGCCAGGAATCATTGTCCTAGGTGGGACCTTCCTAGTGCGATTCCCTTGTAAGTGTTCTATTTCCTTATTACTTATTTGTTGAACCTAAGTAGAGAGGTGTGGTAGCCGTGTTAGTCCACTCTTAAAGGTTATCAATAATTGAACCTAAGAAATTACAGAGTTTGTGGAGTTGAAAGAACAGATGAAGAACCCTCCGCAGCAACTTCCTTTAGTTACCACTGTACTGACTGCAATAACCGATTAACCTTCCTCCCTCAGAAAATGTGAATTGTAAGATTAACCATTTTGAGTTTTTCTTATTTTCTTTGAGATTGTTTTCCTGATCTTGGATCTCCCAATTGTGGACAATTATATAATATATATTGATGAGAGAATATGTTTTTTTTTTCCTTTATATTAATTTCTGTTTTTCCTTACATTTATGTGATCAACATGAATGTAATTAAGTAAAATGATACATAAAAATTTTTAAAAAATTACCATTGCCAGCTTTGTGAGTGAAGCTGAACTATGTGGACTTTCAAAAGATACGGGTTTGTGGAGTAGGATTGAGGAGATTATGTAGGGTGGGATGTGAAGCACTGGGCTTTTATATTAGAGGGGAAGGTATTAGTGGGACATATTTTCTTTTTCTAATTTTTTTTTTTTTTATGATTTTGAGATTCTGTACTGAAATATGCAAGCAAATAATCAAATTGAACAAACTAACTAAGTCTCCGTCGGGCTGTAATCATGTCCTCCTTGCAGGGGCTTCAGTCTCTGTGCCGAGCAAAATTCTTCTAACGTAAAATGCCAAACCTGGTAGAGTACCTGAACAATACGTTCGTGGGTCGTCAGGACAGCATCCACGTACATCTTGCTGCTTTTTTCCTGCGTAAGCATCATTTCGTGGGTCTTAGTGGGCATGGCATAGCTGCATAAACCACAAAAGCACTTTAATCACTCACACACACAAACAATTCAAAACGTTACCTAATACTTATTTCCGCTTACATCAGTTCCTGGTTCGAAGCGGATTATGTAATATAAGAGCAGTAGCACTAAAGTCAATAATATTTGTATTAACTCAACCATTAAAAATAGACTAAGATTGAATCATTGATGTTCATTAATATAGAAGTCTGGTCTTCCTCTCAACCATCTCTCTCCTCTCCAGTCTGTGCAAAATTCTACAGCACGACTTATTTTCCGCCAAAACCGTTATACCCACACTAGCCCACTCCTCAAGTCATTTCACTGGCTCTCTGTCCGCTTCCGCATACAGGTCAAACTTCTCTTACTGACCTTTAAATGCATCCCATTCTGCAGCCCCCCATTACCTCTCCACTCTCATCTCTCCCCGTCAACTCCGCTCACTGGACAAATCTCTCTTGTCATCCCCCCTTCTCCACTACTAACTCCAGGCTTCGATCCTTTTCCATCGCGGCACCTTATGCCTGGAATAGACTTCCTGAGCCTATACGCTGAGCTCCATCTCTACCTGTTTTCAAATCTATGCTGAAAACCCACCTTTTCACCACTGCTTTTGGCTCCTAGCCACTACTCAATTGCCCTCCCCTTGTTCCTTTCTCACCCAGTACTTCCATCGCCCTTAATTGTCTTGTCTGTCTGTATTATTTAAGATTGTAAGCTCTATTGAGCAGGGACTGTCTCTCTGTGTCAGGTGTTCAGCGCTGTGTGCGTCTGGTAGTGCTATACAAATGTTAATAATAATCTCTCTATATAAAAGGCAAAACCAACGTTCTATGAAGCCTCCAGCCGGAAGTGTGAAGGGGGCGAGATATCCGGTTTCCCTATGAGTGTCTGCCCCGCCCTCTCTGTAACACAGTCAGTGAAGGAAAACAGCAGAGCACGAAATCAAGTCGCTGCCTCTGTAACAGTGAAGGACTCAGAGGGGGGAGGGGAGAGAGGGCAGAGGGCAGGGACACACACACTCCCACATGCACACAGAAGAAAACATTGCTAGCCCCCGTTTCATTTGCATCAGAAACGGGGCTTTTTGACTAGTAATAAATAATAATAATAAGTCCCAGGACTTCTTTTACAAAGCTGCGCTAGCGATGCCTGCATGGCAAATATGACAAATCTCATTCAATTCCTATGGGCTCTGTTGCATTTGCTGCGCAGGAATCGCTAGTGCGACTTTGTAAAAGAAGCCCTTAGTCTGAAAGTACATATTTCTTAAATAAAATATGAAAAGAAACAGAGTCAAATTAATTACATACATAGGTAATACATTCCAAATCTTGGCAGTCTAATAAGAAAAAATAAATAAATAAGAAAAATTCTCTTAGATCTTAAACCCTTACACGTTGGAAGTGATGGCCTTAAAAAAAATAAAATAGGCGAGACCTGACATTCCAAACAAAAGACTAGAATAAGACCAAAAAATTAAATTAACAAATGGACAGTTAATTACAGACCGAAACCCAACCAGTGACCCAGGATCCTGAATGCTACTGAAAAATATTGGGTCTTTAAAGCCTTTATAGAAATAGGGAGTTGATTCCGAAAGCTGGGAACCAACTAGAAGAATGGGAAGGGAAATGGGACTTGATATACCGGCCTTTCTGAGGTTTTTGCAACTATATTCAAAGCGGTTTACATATATTCAGGTACTTATTTTTGTACCCTATGCCTGGAATAGACTCCCTGAGCCAGTACGTCAGGCTCAGTCTCTGGCTGTCTTCAAGTCTAGGCTTAAAGCCCACCTCTTTGCTACTGCTTTCCACTCCTAACCATGACTCTCTTACTCAACACCCTCACTTATCACCCCTACCACTGCAATTTCCCCACCCCTAGCTGTCTGTTCGTCTGTCCAATTTAGATTGTAAGCTCTGTTGAGCAGGGACTGTCTTTTCATGTTCATTTGTACAGCGCTGCGTAAGTCTAGTAGCGCTATAGAAATGTTTAATAGTAGTAGTAGTAGTACCAGGGGCAATGGAGGGTTAAGTGACTTGCCCAGAGTCACAAGGAGCTGCAGTGGGAATCCAACTCAGTTCCCCAGGATCAAAGTCCACTGCACTAACCACTAGGCTACTCCTCCACTAGCAACATTCCATGTAGAATCTCAAATAGGGAAAGGGAAATGGGACTTGATATACCACCTTTCTATGGTTTTTGCAACTACATTCAAAGCGGTTTACATAGTATATACAGGTTCTTATTTGTACCTGGGGCAATGGAGGGTTAACTGACTTGCCCAAGGTCAAAAAGAGCTGAAGGGAATCGAATCCAGTTCCCCAGGAAAGTCCACTGCATTAACCACTAGGCTACTCCTCCACTAGCAACATTCCATGTAGAATCTCAAATAGGGAAAGAGAAATGGGACTTGATATACTGCCTTTCTGTGCTTACAAGCAAAGTGGTTTGAATATTATATACTTATTTTGTACCTGGGGCAAAGGAGGGTTAAGTGACTTGCCCAGAGTCACAAGGAGATGCAGTGGGCATTTAACCCAGTTCCCCTGGTTCTCAGGCCACTGCACTAACCATTAGGCTACTTCTCCACTGTAGAGAAGGGTTAAATACAGAGGGGGGATTTCTGTGCATAATAGAAGAGTAAGACCTGGGGGTAATTGTATCTGATGATCTTAAGGTAACCATAACAAGTAGGTAAAGGAATAGACAGAAGGATGCTTGGCTGGTTAGGGTGGCTGTTGTAGTTGGTGATTCGATTATTAGGCATGTAGATAGCTGGGTGGCGGACCTCACGTGTCACCTAGATAGGATTTTAGATAGTTCTGGGGAGGAGCTGGCTGTCTTGGTACATATGGGTACCAACAACATAGGAAAATATAGGAGGGAGGTTCTGGAAGCCAAATTTAGACTCTTTGGTAGAAAGCACAAATCCAGAATCTCTAGGCTAGCATTTCCAGAAGTGTTCCCCATTCTACGCGCAGGGCCCAAGAAACAGGCAAAGCTCCAGAGTCTCAATGCTTGGATGAGGCGATGGTGCAGGGAGATGGGTTTTAGATTTGTAAGGAACTGGGAAACGTTCTGGGGAATGAGGAGCCTATTCTGAAAGGATGGGCTCCACCTTAACCAGAGTGGGATCAGGCTGCTGGCATCGGCATTTAAAAAGGAGATAGAGCAGCTTTTAAACTAGAAACGGGGGGGAAGGATATAAAAGGAATTCATTGACGATTACAAGGATTTGGGCACGATTTGATGACAGCTGCATTCTGCTTGGTGTTGATGGTTCACATAAGTACATAAGTTGTACCAAATTTGCGTCAATGAATATGATTAAATATAAATATAAACAACACAGTGGGGGGGGGGGGGGGGGGGGGGTAAAAATGTAAAAACGTTTGATGACAGTGAATAGAGGTGTTTATTTGTTATGTTACTACCGTGCATGTTGCAATATTGTATTGAGATTACTGTATTGAGGTGGACTTGTCTTTCTTGACTTGTCATCAATAAAAACCGTTGAAACATAAACTAGAAACTGGGGGAAGGCCAACAGTTGTTCAAAAGCGCATGGTTTGGAACAAGGTATCTTTCAAAGATATCACCAAGATAGGGTATCCAGATAGCGAGGTTGCAAGAGAGACCATAGTAGACCGAGGAGCTCATTTTCAAAGCACTTAGACTTACAAAGTTCCATAGGTTTCTATGTAACTTTAAGTCTAAATGCTTTGAAAATACACCTCCAGGTGTCTTTAAATAAAAAGCAGACATATTTTCAAGAATTATCACTGTCAATTAAGATGTAAATAGAAAGAACAGTTGAAGTGTCTACGTGGAAATGCCAGAAGCCTAAGAAATAAGATGGGAGAGTTAGAATATATTGCACTAAATGAAAGATTACATATAATAGGCATCTGAGACCTGGTGGAAGGAGGATAACCAGTGGGGCACTGTCATACCAGGGTACAAAATATATCAAAGTGACAGGGGTGGATCAAATTGATCCAATAGCACTGTATGTTAAGGAAGGCCTTGAATCAAATAGACAACAATTCTGCAGGACACGAAAGACATCTTGGAATCCCTATGGATTGAAATTCCATGAGTAAAGGGGAAAAGGATAGAGATAGGAGTGTACTACCGTCCACCTGGCCAGGATGGACAAATGTTAAGTAGTAGTAGATGTAGAAATGTTATCAGAAATTATGGAGACTAACAAACCGAGGAACATAATCTGGTGCAGGAGGTAATGGTGCTGAGGCCGCTTGATAACAGTGATCATAATATGATCAGATTTGGTAGTAGCTCTGGAGTAAGTGACACACAGGAAATCCAATACGTTAGCATTTAACTTTCAAAAAGGAGACTATGATAAAATGAGAACAGTGAGCAGCGGCAATGGTCAAAAATGTACAACAGGCATGGATGCTGTTCAAGACTACCATCCTGGAAGACCAGGAGGCATATTTTCAAAGCACTTAGCCTTCCAAAGTTCCATAGTTTTCTATGGAACTTTGGAAGGCTAAGTGCTTTGAAAATGAGCCCCCAGGCCAGTTATATTCCATGTATTAAAAAAGGAGGAAGGAAGACCAAATGACAGCCAGCATGGTTAAAAAGTGAGGCGAAGGAAGCTATCAGAGCTAAAAAAAAAAAAAAAAAAAAATCTTTCAGAAAATGGAAGATGGATCTGACTGAAAATAGTAAGGAATGGCGAGTCAAATGCAAAATGCTGGTAAGGAAGACAAAGAGAGACTTTGGGAAAAAAAAAAAGACTGCGTTGGAGGCAAAAACACAGTACAAACATTTTTAGGTGTATTAGAATCAAGAAGCCGGCAAAAGAATCAGACTGCTACATGACAGAGGGGTAAACTCAGGGAAGACAAAGCCATAACGGAGAGCTTAAATTAATTCTTTGCTTCGGTTTTCACCGAGGAAAATGTGGGAGAGATACCAGTGGCAGAAATGGAATTCAAAGCTGACGAGTCAGAGAAACTGAAAGAAATCTCTGTAAACCTGAAAGATGTAATGGCACAATTTGACAAATTAGTAAATCACCTGGACCAGATGGTATTGCTTCCAGAGTACTGACAGAATTGAAAAATGAAAACTTGCATTATTGTTAGTAATATGTAATTTGTCTTTAAAATCAAGCATGGTACCGAAAGATTGGAGAGTGGCCAATGTAACGCCGATTTCTTTAAAAGGTTCCAGAAGTGATCCGGGAAACTATAGACCTGTGAGCTTGACGTCGGTGCTGGGCAAAATGGTAGAGACTATTATAAAGAACAAAATTACAGAGAATATTCAAAAGCATGAATTAATGAGACACAGCCAACATGGATTTAGTGAAGGGAAACCTTGCCTCACCAATCTACTACATTTTTTTGAAGGGGGTGAATAAGCATGTGGATAAAGGTGAGATGGCTGATATTGTGAATCCGGACTTTCAAAAGGCATTTGACAAAAGTACCTCATGAAAAACTCAAGAGGAAATTGGAGAGTCATGGGATAGGAGTAAATTTAAAACGAATTGGAGAAATTTTTTCTTCACTCAATGTGTAATTAAACTCTGGAATTCGTTGCCAGACAATGTGGTAACGGCGGTTAGCTTAGCAGAATTTATGTTTAAACTGTTTTATTAACGATTATCACAATACAAAGTAGTGTAGAATATGCATATAGCATTGCTTGATATACAAAACAGCATTCTTGCAACATATTCAACTTCGCCAAACACTTTTCGTCCCCATTTTTCTCCCCCCTCCCCTCTTAACGATTCCTTGGCCCATGTTAACATTAGGTTTTAAATGACTCATATTCCTAATATCATACACTTGAATGCTTAGCAGAATTAAAAAAAAAGGTTTGGACGGCTTCCTAAAGGAAAAGTCCATAGACCATTATTAAATGGACTTGTGGAAAATCCACTATTTCTGGGATAAGCAGTATAAAATGTTTTGTACTTTTTTAGGATCTTGCCAGGTATTTGTGACCTGGATTGGCCACTGTTGGAAACAGGATGCTGGGCTTGATGGACCTTTGGTCTTTCCCAGTATGGCAATACTTATGTACTTATGTGTTCTATTGTGGATTAAAAACTGGTTAAAAGACCCCGATTAGATGGGAGCAGGCATTGTATAAACCTTGGCATGTAAACTTTCTTTTGCAAGCCAATTCAGATAGCCTACCGTTAGCATGTAAGAAAAGCTTTTTGCGACGACCTTTGAGACAAGTTTGGCAATACCTAATGAAAGCTTGGAATCAGAACCCAAATGTTAGTGATCAGTTGCCTATTCGAGGAAATGGGGACTTCCAACCTGGAATGGAAGCAGGGATCATTAAAAATTGGTCGGAAAAGGGAATCACATTAGTTGAACACTTAGTCAATGAGGATGGAAAGTTATACACATTTCAAGACCTGCAACAGAGGCTTTCCCTTACCAACAAAGATTATTATGCTTATAGACAATTACATCACTATTGGTTTAGTTTAGACCAAGAGGCCTTGGGAACAAAACTGGGTCAAAAGCTCCGAGACTTCTTAAAGGGGCATGAATACGATCAGGTTTCGATATCTAGTTTACATAAAGCACTGCTGCTGGTTTGCCCCCCCCCCCCCCCCCCCCCCCGTAATTATGAAGCACTTAAAGAGGCATGGAGCAAAGAACTAGGTTATGAATTGAAGGGAGTAAATTTTGCAAAATTGATAACAGATATCCCAAAGCAGGGGGGGGGGGGCGGAATTGCAGGAGAGTCAATACAGGATAATACACAGGGGATACATGACACAAACACAAGCAGCAAGGGCAGGGTGGACACCTGACGCTCAATGTCCTAAATGTAACAGGGGACAGAATACCTTTATGCATGCATTTTGGAGCTGTGATAGAATGAAAATATTTTGGAAGGTGGTGCATAAATATTTTGAAAACATTACTGATCAAAGAATAATCCCATCTTGGAGAGGAGTACTTTTAAATAGAAGGGCAGCTTTTGGGATCTCCGACAGGAATTTGGAACTATTATTATGCAAAGCACTTGCTGTGGGAAAGAAATGTATACTCAGGCACTGGATGCAGGAGGAATCGCCCTCTTTTTGGTATTGGAGGAATAAATTTCATGAGCTGATGTTATGGGAGGCCAGGGAAGCTCAGGATTCCCCAAAGAAAAGAAAGCGGTTTGTTTCTATTTGGAATAAATATTTGCAAAGTATTTCCCATAAAGCGAGAAGTGCAGTGTTAAATACATTTTCTACACATTAAGAAGGAGAAGGAATATCTTTTTTTTTTTTTTTGGGGGGGGGGGGGGGGGGAGTCTGGACAAGGAATACAATAGACAGAGAGGATAATGGTATATAGAGCTTTAAGAAGCACCAGTAAGGCAGTGAACCTTTACCAACACATTAAATATAGGAAAATGAAGAGGTTGGCTAGGACTAGACCATGAAAGGATTACGAATGAGCATGGAGTTTTTAGAAAGACGGGGGGGGGGAGGGGATGAGTGGGAGGGGAGGGGGGATAATAGTAACAAGGGGTTCAATCACGGAATAATGTAAGGTGCTACTACTGGAATTACGGTTTGAGTTTAATGTAACATGCTGACTATTGTTTCTTTCAGTGTACATGGCAAAAGTGAAGGTAGTAAGGGGGGAGGGGGATAAGAGAGGGTACTGTTATAAAAACAAAAACTGATGATAGCAACTTAAGATTAATGTACATAAGAACGATAGCTTTACAATTTGTTATGTATGTACTCTAATGGATGTGTTACCAGGTGGAATCATCAATAAAACCTGGTTAAAAGATAGAAAACAGAGTGGGGTTAAATAGTCAGTATTCTGAATGGAGAAGGGTAGATAGTGGGGTTTCCCAGGGGTCTGTACAGCCATGTGGGGCTAACACAAGAACCGAGGAGGATTTAAAAGGGTGTAAGCTGCTCTCCATCTTCCCAAGGTGCACTCTTGGTGACAATCAAAGGTTATTTATCTGGTGATCCTGAGAGGATGGAGCATTTTCTGCAGTCAGTGTGGGTTATCAAGGTATGTTAAAGACTGAAGGATCAACAGAGAAGCACAGAACATACAACAGATTTAAAACGTCACACCACCTCGTTTTCCAGCTCTCTTCAAGCTTTGGTGTTTTTTATCAGCATGAAAAGTAATTCTGGACACAAGCAGGCTTTCAACCCAGATTTGGGAGTGTAACAATGCACAGAATAGTAGTATTAAGTAATTACTTTCAAAGAAGGCTGGGCGTTTGTCAAGCTGGGCCATGGCATGAGTCATTCCCAGGGGTTTCTCATGCTCTGTACGGTACCTGCCTCGCCCAGTGCCTGACCTCACACACAGGTGAAACGCAAGGGAACCGCTGTACCTTTCCTCCACCTTAATGTGTAGGTGTCTGCAGAGGTTCTGGATGTACTGTGCATAATGTTCCACCAGGGTCATATCGTATCCCGATGCACAAATATTCACAGCCCCGTGCTCGTGGTCAGTAGCAAGCGTCACCTGTCTGTCCGGCAGTTTATCCTTCTTCTTCTTTGGCTGTAAAGGGTCAAAGGGTAAAGAGTCGCAGATTTGATATACACAAAGTTACAATGAGGCACATTTTCAAAGCACTTAGCCTTCCAAAGTTCCATAGAAACCTATGGAACTTTGGAAGGCTAAGTGCTTTGAAAATATGCCTCAATGTGTGCACTGCAATTAGAAGCACCTTCCTGAACTACATCAATGGTACAATGCCTAACAAACCACGAGAGCAAAGTCTTCTCAGCCACAGTGAAAGTATCACATCCTCCAGGGACTCATTTGATCAACTATGTAAGTGAGCTACCATCACACAAGATGTGGTGGCCATGTTAGTCCATTTGAATGCTGAGATTCAAGGACTGCATCACCCATTATCCTTTCTCCCTGCAGTTCTCTCACAGCTCCACCTCCAACATACCCTCTCCTCCTCACCACCACGGAAATGTAATCAGGGATATCACCTCTATAGTCAAGTAATATCTTAGCTTGCCTTGTAGGAAATTATTATTTTTTATTTATTTGCTGCATTTGTATCCGACATTTCCCCACCTTTTTGCAGGCTCAATGTGGTTTACATTATGTCGCAAAGGCGGACATCATTAACAGAATACTGAAGAGGACAGTACAAATAAAAAAAGTAGCTTGGAGAAGAGACGGCTGAGGGGAGATATGATAGAAGTGTATAAAATAATGAGTGGAATGGATCGGGTGGATGTGAAGCGACTGTTCACGCTATCCAAAAATACTAGGACTAGAGGGCATGAGTTGAAGCTACAGTGTGGTAAATTTAAAACGAATCGGAGAAAATTTTTCTTCACCCAACGTGTAATTAGACTCTGGAATTCGTTGCCGGAGAACGTGGTACGGGCGGTTAGCTTGACGGAGTTTAAAAAGGGGTTAGATAGATTCCTAAAGGACAAGTCCATAGACCGCTATTAAATGGACTTGGAAAAATTCCGCATTTTTAGGTATAACTTGTCTGGAATGTTTTTACGTTTGGGGAGCGTGCCAGGTGCCCTTGACCTGGATTGGCCACTGTCGGTGACAGGATGCTGGGCTAGATGGACCTTTGGTCTTTCCCAGTATGGCACTACTTATGTACTTATGTACACATATGAATTTATCTTGGGCAGACTGGATGGACCGTGCAGGTCTTTTTCTGCTGCAATCTACTATGTTACTATGTCTGGATCTTGCCGCATCCGTTTCAGCCATCATCGGGTTCCACTTACCCAGACACGCAAAAGCCAGACAAACTGCAACAAGCATGACGCCAGCTGCGAAAGCCTAAGCACACGCCTAAAACATTTTACTGTATTCTTTGCTTCACATCCCTCAACAGCTGCTTTAGACTATTCATTAATTCAAATCCTCTCGCAGACCCAAGGCCCTCATCCAAACCAGGCATCTCTCGTGATTTGTTATTTATTTATTTATTTTATTTATTTGCATTTGTATCCCACATTTTCCCACCTATTTGCGGGCTCAGTGTGGCTTACAATACATTGTAAGTGATGGAAATACAATTAGTTGTAATACGATTATGGATTACATTATGAAGAGTTATGGGAAGACAGAGTAAATTCAGGATATCATTTGGGAGTAGAAACAGTGGAATATAACATTGGTGAATTGAGAAGGGGACAAAACAGTGTCAGGGGGACATAAAGGTCTAATAATTTTATCTGTGGGTAGGGTTTTAAGAGTGGTGAAGATACGGGAGAAGAGAATTCAGAAGAGAGTGTATTGGTGCGTATCTATTAGTTTGTATGGACTTCATGTGTTTTGGTCCTTGCCGTAGATTTTCTCTAAAATGAGCTTCTTGCTGAAACATTATTTTAGTTGGCATAGCATCTATTTATAACAGTGAGTATACTTAATTTTACCTGCATTCTAGGCTCTGGTCTCCTTTTTAACTCACTTAACCTGACAACCCACAGGGCCGGCAATGATAAAACATAACACTAGAAACAAAGGAAAAATATATCTCCAGGAAGCAGAGATACCCACCGTCTCCTCAGGCAGTAAGTGTCGGTACCTGCCAATGCCATGGCTGGGCTTGGAATTGTGCTGCCTCTTACTGTTCAGCAAAACACCACCTTGAAAACAAACAGATTTCTAAAATAGCAAGACAAGTTCGGAACCTGTTAGACTAGAAAACTAGCAGTCAGGCTCTCAAAGCACACTAGATATCAGAGCCATTAAGTAGGACACAGTATCATGGCACAGTGACAGATCTGTCCGGTCGTCTTCATGCTACTACAAATCTATAAGCTTAAGCCTTCAGCTCACTAAGGAAGGGTTAGGAAGGCATTTTTCTACCTACTGCCTCCATCTTTCCGGCACCTTTATGTCACTCAGGACCCCTTTTACTAAGCCGCGTAGGTGCCTACTCACACCCAATGCGTGTCAAATTGGAGTTACCGCCCAGCTACCGCATGGCCCTTGCGGTAATTTCAATTTTGGTGTGCTACCACTAGATCTATGGCTGGTGGTAAGGTCTCAGAGCCAAAATGGACATGCGGCAATTTTGATTTTGCCGAACGTCCAATTTTGGCCCCCCCAGAAAAAGGCATTTTTTTTGCAGGCACGCTGAAAAATGGATCTGTGCACACCCAAAACCCACGCCTACACTACTGCAAGCTATTTTTCAGTGCGCCTTTGTAAAAGGACCCCTCAATGCCTGCCGTGTACCACATTGCCACTGCTGCTGTCATGTGGTCTTTCACTCACAGCCTTCGTATTGCATTGTGTTATCTTTAAATAAGTTGCAAGAAAATCCGCAAAAGCGAAGAACTAGAAGGTCCCACGAGAGATATACGAACAGAAGAGGAAGAAAATGGGAAAAGGACCACGGACTCTGGAGTCCGTGGTCCTTTTCCCACTTCCTCCCTCTTCTGTTTACCTTTAAATAATGCATATCTGCGTCAAACATATCCCTCAGTTCTACAAGTATATATTTGTTCAAAGTTCAGAGAGTGTACACACAAAGCAGAATCAAATGAGTCCCAATGGAGGAGCAGCTTAGTGGTTAGTACAGCGGACTTTGACCCTGGGGAACTGGGTTCGATTCCCACTGCAGCTCCTTGTGACTGTGGGCAAGTCACTTAACCCTCCATTGCCCCAGGTACAAAATAAGTACCTGTATATATGTAAACCGCTTTGAATGTAGTTGCAACGTACCACACAAAGGCAGTATATCAAGTGCCATTAACAAGATTCCATGCACAATCTCAAAGAGTAGCAACATTCCATGTAGAACCCCAAAGAATAGCAAGATTCTGGAATCTCAAGGAGTGGAAGAGTAGCCTAGTGGTTGCTACTATTTGAGATTCTACATGGAATGTTGCTAGTGGAGGAGGAGCCTAGTGGTTAGTGCAGCGGACTTTGATCCTGGGGAACTGAGTTCGATTCCCACTGCAGTTCCTTGTGACTCTGGGCAAGTCACTTAACCCTCCATTGCCCCTGGTACAAAATAAGTACCTGAATATATGTAAACCACTTTGAATGTAGTTGCAAAATACCACAGAAAGGCGGTATATCAAGTCCCATTTCCCTTTCCCTTTAATATCTTTATATATTTCAACGGTTTTTATTGATGACAAGTCAAGAAATACAAAGTCACCTAAACATAGTGATGTAAGTACAATAATGCAGCATTCACAATAGTAACACAACAGATATACATTACTGCTTATAGTCATCAAACTTTTAACATTTTTACCCCCCCCCCCCTTCCTACTGTGCTTTATATTAGGTTCAATACTTTTTCTTTGATGAAACCACAGTTACCACACAACCTTTAACTTCAAGATTTGGGGTCCTTTAAAGGGCAACTGATTGTCTACAGCACTGGGCTGTTATTTCAAGTCGATTGCTTTTTTTAGTCTTTTGGTACATCTTTCTTACATGTACAGTCATATTCCTAATGTAATGACAACAATGTTCAGGTAAGGACAATCTACCCCCATTTTGTGTACATTGTTTTATTTTATTCCTTTTTTTTATTAATTCTTCTTTCTTTGTATTATTACTAAAATACTTAAATAGAAGAAGGCTGTCTATAGCATTGACATTTGTAATAGACCAATGTTCACATTTAAGGTCAATGATGGGTTCATATTGTTTCATAACTATGCTTTCATTATAATGCTCCTTTTGGCAGCCCATCGCAATCTCTCTCCCCCCCCCCATCATACCCCTTGAGCATTACCCCCCCCCCCCTTCCCCTCCATTCATTCCACATTCATCCCAACTCATTCAATACCTGGCTTCTAACTTTAGGAGCTATAACATTTAAATATGCTTTCCATGTTTTAATAAACCTTTGCCTCCGTTTTGGCGTATATCGAGCACCTTTTGCCTCCCAGAGCATAAGCGCGTGTAGTTTATTCCTCCAATACCAGTATGAGGGCGGTATGTCCATCAGCCAATGATTCAATATGCATTTTTTCCCCAGAATGCAGGATTTACTTAGGAATATCTTCTCTTCCCTCGTCCCTGTTGCCCACACCAATACTGAGCTAAACATTATCCGTTCAAATGTGAGTTGTACCCTATATCCCAAAGTCCCTGAAATCCCTTTAATATCTTAAGGTCTGGACTGGAAGGTGGGGGGAGGGATGAGTAGGTTAGTAATTTAATTGATGTTACCAGTGGTTAAATGATCATAAAGGAGGAAGTGGACGCCGTGTTGATGTTGGATGAGACTTGCTGGGGTCACTTAGAGGCTTATTTTCAAAGCACTTAGCCTCCCAAAGTTCCATAGAAACCTATGGAACTTAGCCTCCCAAAGTGCTTTGAAAATATGCCTCTTAGCGTGTTTATCTGGCAATAACAGTAGTAACATCGATACTTCAAAGGAAAGGGGGGGAGGGGAGGGAGTTTGGGGGACAAAAGTGGGGGGCAGTTGTGGGACTACATTGTTATTCGTTGGACTGTTTTTTGTTACATTTGTACCCCGCGCTTTCCCACTCATGGCAGGCTCAATGCGGCAGGCAATGGAGGGTTAAGTGACTTGCCCAGAGTCACAAGGAGCTGCCTGTGCCTGAAGTGGGAATCAAACTTAGTTCCTCTCTTCCCCAGGACCAAAGTCCACCACCCTAACCACTAGGCCACTCCTCCACTGTTGCTACTATTTGAGATTCTACATGGAATGTTGCTATTCCACTAGCAACAATCCATGTAGAAGTCGGCCCTTGCAGATCACCAATGTGGCCGCGCAGGCTTCTGCTTCTGTGAGTCTGACGTCCTGCACGTACGTGCAGGACGTCAGACTCACAGAAACAGAAGCCTGCGCAGCCTTCTACATGGAATGTTGCTAGTGGAATAGCAACATTCCATGTAGAATCTCCAATAGTATCTATTTTATTTTTGTTACATTTGTACCCTGCGCTTTCCCACTCATGGCAGGCTCAATGCGGCAGGCAATGGAGGGTTAAGTGACTTGCCCAGAGTCACAAGGAGCTGCCTGTGCCTGAAGTGGGAATCAAACTTAGTTCCTCTCTTCCCCAGGACCAAAGTCCACCACCCTAACCACTAGGCCACTCCTCCACTGTTGCTACTATTTGAGATTCTACATGGAATGTTGCTATTCCACTAGCAACATTCCATGTAGAAGTCGGCCCTTGCAGATCACCAATGTGGCCGCGCAGGCTTCTGCTTCTGTGAGTCTGACGTACTCACAGAAACAGAAGCCTGCGCAGCCTTCTACATGGAATGTTGCTAGTGGAATAGCAACATTCCATGTAGAATCTCCAATAGTAGCAACATTCCATGTAGAATCTCCAATAGTATCTATTTTATTTTTGTTACATTTGTACCCTGCGCTTTCCCACTCATGGCAGGCTCAATGCGGCAGGCAATGGAGGGTTAAGTGACTTGCCCAGAGTCACAAGGAGCTGCCTGTGCCTGAAGTGGGAATCAAACTTAGTTCCTCTCTTCCCCAGGACCAAAGTCCACCACCCTAACCACTAGGCCACTCCTCCACTGTTGCTACTATTTGAGATTCTACATGGAATGTTGCTATTCCACTAGCAACAATCCATGTAGAAGTCGGCCCTTGCAGATCACCAATGTGGCCGCGCAGGCTTCTGCTTCTGTGAGTCTGACGTCCTGCACGTACGTGCAGGACGTCAGACTCACAGAAACAGAAGCCTGCGCAGCCTTCTACATGGAATGTTGCTAGTGGAATAGCAACATTCCATGTAGAATCTCCAATAGTAGCAACATTCCATGTAGAATCTCCAATAGTATCTATTTTATTTTTGTTACATTTATACCCTGCGCTTTCCCACTCATGGCAGGCTCAATGCGGCTTACTTGGGGCAATGGAGGGTTAAGTGACTTGCCCAGAGTCACAAGGAGCTGCCTGTGCCAGGAATCAAACTCAGTTCCTCAGTTCCCCAGGACCAAAGTCCACCACCCTAACCACTAGGCCACTCCTCCACTCCATACTTATGTATTTGGAATGTTGTAGACTGGGCTAGTTGTGATGCCTGCTTTATGAAAGTCTGTAATGTCATAACAGATGAAAACACTAATAAAAATCGTTTAAATATAATATCTTAAGGTCTGGAAAACTAGAGAGCAAAGCTATCAGAGCAGTGTACAAGTTCAAACTAAAAACTGAACACACAAATACATAAAATCATCATTCATACAGCTTTACCTCCTGAACAGAAGGGAGGACTTCTTAACACTGTTAACCTAAAAGGGAAAGATTTGGAAACTGTAAATCACTGCTTCACGCCAAGTGGCTAATCTGCAGGAAAAAAAAAAACCATAGTGCAATAGTCTGTGTATCACCAACAGAGTTCGCAGGCACTTCACAGCAGCAGATTCTTAAAAAGTACCTACAAACATTGCAACAAAAGCATAATGGGGGAATTTGAGTGCCAGAAATGACTGGCACTAAGCACAATTCTATAAATTGCACCTAGTGACGATTCCTGCATCCTAACTTCAGGCGCCATATTTATGTCTCCTGAAACCAGGTGTAAATGCTGGTGTCCAAGTTGGGGACGCTGATCTCATTATTCAGTAATACATCCAACACCCCTAACACACCCATGCCCCTCTCATGGCCATGCCCCTTTTGAAATACGTGCTATGGATGTATGCACCCAGGGGCCCTTTTACTAAGGCATGCCAAAAAATGGCCTGCGCTGGTGTAGGCGTGTGTATTGGACGTGCACAGGTCCATTTTTCAGCGTAGCTGCAAAAAAAAAAAAGGCCTTTTTAAGGCCGAAAATGGACATGTGGCAAAATAAAAATTGGCGCACATCCATTTTGGGCCTGAGACCTTACCGCCACCCACTGACTTAGTGGTAAAGTCTCACGCAGTAACCGGGCAGTACTCATCAGCGTGCATACACTGCCGATTACCACCCAGTTTGCGCCACATGGTAGAAAATAACAAATATTTTCTGCTGTGTGTAAAAATTAGAATTACCACCCAGGGGACGCGGTAGCTCGGCGGTAGCTCTAATTTGGCAACACACCATACTACAAACTCCAGGGCAAGCAGTTGCTTCCCATGTCTGCCTCAATAGCAGACTATGGACTTTTCCTCCGTCTAGCATATCTGGGTTTAAAAAAAGTCTTAATCACTGTTACTACATCCTCCGGCAAAGAATTCCAGAGCTTAACTATTTGTTGCATGAAAAAATATTTCCTCCTATTTGTTTTAAAAGTATTTCCATGTAACTTGCTCAAGTGTCCCCTAGTCTTTGTACTTTCGGAAAAAGTAAAAAAAAAATCGATTTACTTCTACTCATTCTACACCACTCAGGATTTTGTAGACCTCAATCATATCTCCCCTCATCCGTCTCTTTTCCAAGCTGAAGAGCCCTAACCTCTTTAGCCTTTCCTTGCACGAGAGGAGTTCCATCCCCTTTATCATTTTGGTCGCTCTTCTTTGAACCTTTTCTAATTCCACTACATCTTTTTTGAAATATGGCGACCAGAACAGAATGCAATACTCAAAGTGCAGGCGCACCATAGAGCGATACAAAGGCATTATAGTGTTTTTGGTCTTATTCAGCATCCCTTTCCTAATAATTCCTAGCATCCTGTTTTCTTTTTTGGTCGCCACTGCACATTGAGCAGAAGATTTCAGCATATTATCTACAATGGCACCAGATCTTTTTCGTGAGCGCTGCCCCCCCCCCCCAAAGTGGACCCAGCATCAGGTAACTATTCCAATGTGCATGACCTTGCATTTGTCCACATTAAATTTCAAGAACAAATTCACAACTTGCAAACAGATTTTGAGTGCTGCTGCCGCTTTAAAGGACTTGCCTGCTGAAACCGTACAGATCTTATACTGTCCATCTTTTCTTCGCACCTCTTACCTTGCCAGTGCTATAACCTCATTCAAGACGGTTTCATTTCGCAAGCACAGCATCTACAAGGAACAAAACACATTATATACCAGAATACTTCAAACACAAACTAAGAAATACTTAAAACTATAATTAGGGCTTTTTTTGAAGAGATACTGAGTACCGGCACCTTTTCCATTGTGTCCCCCAAATTTTAATGAAAGAGGTCGGGCTCTACACACTAATTCTGCCTTGTCATAGATTCTTTGACTGGTTGCAGGGGGCCTGGCCATTCTGGGGTGGGTCCCTCAGTAATCTCCCCACCCCTGAAGGGTGGCCTTGCATTTGAGTACCGGCACCTTTTTTGCTAGAAAAAACACACTGATTATGTTTCAATGATTTTTATTGGTGAAGTCAACAGAAAAACATACCACATACCACGATGATCAACACATGTGAACTCTTCCACATGTAACCAGAACTATCCTACTCTATTATGTGTTATAATATGATCATGTTTTATTATTATCATGCTATCCAAGATCCTTTTGCAACACTATACTTTCCTACAAATTTCCACAATTCATGATGTATTGTAAGCCACACTGAGCCTGCAAAAGGGTGGGAAAATGTG
The DNA here is from genome assembly GCF_901765095.1 of Microcaecilia unicolor. NCBI lineage: Eukaryota > Metazoa > Chordata > Amphibia > Gymnophiona > Siphonopidae > Microcaecilia > Microcaecilia unicolor. The sequence goes on from NC_044034.1 coordinate 20,665,731, forward strand.
GGATACAAATGCAATAAATAAATAAATAAAAATAAAAACATTCCATGTAATGCTTGTCTACCTACTTGCCTAACATCGTTGATGCTCTACCTTAAATTTTTACAACTTATTGTATGTCCTGCTGCATCAAAGGACTCATTTCTATTGTCTCTCCAAGTAGAGGAGTGTGGTAGCCGTGTTAGTTCACTCTTAAGGTTATCAATAGAAATCAAACAAAATAAAACATGGAAAAGAAAATAAGATGATACCTTTTTTATTGGACATAACTTAATACATTTCTTGATTAGCTTTTGAAGGTTGCCCTTCTTCCTCAGATCGGAAATAAGCAAATGTGCTAGCTGACAGTGTATATAAGTGAAAACATTCAAGCATTACTATGACAGTCTGACAGGGTGGGAGGATGGGGGTGGGTAGGAGGTATGCATGGGGACATCAAAGCATATCATTGATATTCTAACAGGATGGGTGTGGATAGGTGAGGGCTCGGGTGATCAACAGAGAAATACAGCTTTATGGTTTATAATGGGCTAGGAACCCCAGATCCTTGTTAAGTCCTTTCTGTTGGGTGTTAAAATATTCATTCTGACTTCAAAGGTTTTATGTTCTTGTATGGTTTTAAAGTTACCTTTCAGGATTCTCACTGTGAAGTCACTGGTACAGTGTCCTGGTCCTGTAATGCTTGAATGTTTTCACTTATATACACTGTCAGCTAGCACATTTGCTTATTTCCGATCTGACGAAGGCAGGGCAACCTTCGAAAGCTAATCAAGAAATGTATTAAGTTATGTCCAATAAAAAAGGTATCATCTTATTTTCTTTTCCATGTTTTATTTTGTTTGATTTCTATTGTCTCTCCAGAAACGTTTTACATTTTCATCCCCCTCCCTCCCCCTCCCATTCTCTGTCAAAACACACTGATTATTAGAAACATGTGCATAAGAACTTGCTGGGGATGTCTGGCTGATTTTCAGCACTAGACCTTCACTGCCCTGTATATTCAAAGAATCCAGCAGCAGTGGAAGCTTGCACAGCTGAGCACTCTCTCCGCACGCATTCAAGGACCCAGGACCCCCACCTCTCCCCCCCGCGGTCTAGCAGACCTTTATCTCTCTAAATTACGCCAACCCCCACAATCCCACCTTGAAACAGGTATTTTCAAGATCAGCGACAGCAGAACGATTCATAAGACCTACCTTGGAACTCACTGGTGGCGTCCCGTCCCGTCCCACCACTGACGCAACTTCCTTCGTGCAGCAAGAAACAGGAACTGGAAGGACGTCGCGTGGGGAGAGGGGGCGGGACGCCGGAGAGCGAAAGGTTGGGGGGGTCAAGGAGACGGGGTGTTCCTATGTAGTGCGTTATACGGGCTGAAGCCAGTAGGCGGAGCTTTAGTTCACCCAAAAAACAATAGCAAAAGATTCTTTAAAAATGATGAAATGCGTGGTGCATCTGTAAAAAGTCTAAAGCTGTTCCAGTTGGATAGGCAGTGACTTGAAAGGTGGAGCAAAATGTTTTTCTTTTTACTTAGTTGACAGCTTTTTTACATTTATTTGAAAGCTTCCCATAAGTAGAGGAGTGTGGTAGCCGTGTTAGTCCACTCTTAAGGTTATCAATAGAAATCAAACAAAATAAAACATGGAAAAGAAAATAAGATGACACCTTTTTTATTGGACATAACTTAATACATTTCTTGATTAGCTTTCGAAGGTTGCCCTTCTTCGTCAGATCGGAAATAAGCAAATGTGCTAGTTGACAGTGTATATAAGTGAAAACATTACTATGACAGTAAAATAGCATTACTATGACAGTAAAATAGATACCATTGGAGATTCTACATGGAATGTTGCTACTATTGGACATTCTACATGGAATGTTGCTATTCCACTAGCAACATTCCATGTAGAAGGCTGCGCAGGCTTCTGTTTCTGTGAGTCTGACGTCCTGCACGTACGTGCAGGACGTCAGACTCACAGAAGCAGAAGCCTGCGCGGCCACATTGGTGATCCGCAAGGGCCGACTTCTACATGGAATGTTGCTAGTGGAATAGCAACATTCCATGTAGAATCTATAGAAATCAAACAAAATAAAACATGGAAAAGAAAATAAGATGATACCTTTTTTATTGGACATAACTTAATACATTTCTTGATTAGCTTTCGAAGGTTGCCCTTCTTCCTCAGATCGGAAATAAGCAAATGTGCTAGTTGACAGTGTATATAAGTGAAAACATTCAAGCATTACTATGACAGTCTGACAGGGTGGGAGGATGGGGGTGGGTAGGAGGTATGCATGGGGACATCAAAGCATATCATTGATATTCTAACAGGATGGGTGTGGATAGGTGAGGGGTGGGGTGATCAACAGAGACATACAGCTTTATGGTTTATAATGGGCTAGGAACCCCAGATCCTTGTTAAGTCCTTTCTGTTGGGTGTTAAAATATTCAATCATTCTGACTTCAAAGGTCTTACGTTCTTGTATGGTTTTAAGCATAGTAATGCTTGAATTTTTTCACTTATATACACTGTCAGCTAGCACATTTGCTTATTGTTATTTCCGATCTGAGGAAGAAGGGCAACCTTCGAAAGCTAATCAAGAAATGTATTAAGTTATGTCCAATAAAAAAGGTATCATCTTATTTTCTTTTCCATGTTTTATTTTGTTTGATTTCTATTGATAACATATATAGATATAAATGTCACGACATAAAATTTGAATCTCTCTAAAGCACCTTAAAAAATTATTATAGCTGGAAGAAACCGCAGTTATAACCTCGGTATTTTGTGCACATTTTTTTACACTGCTCTATACACTACAGATGGTGAGATTTCAGTGAGTATAGTAAAGAGAGGGAGCAAAGTTCAAACCAAAGTCCAAAGAAAAAAAAACCAAGAAGTACCAGGGGCCTTCAAAAAAGGGGGAACACCTTTATTCCTATATTTTGTTGAAAACAATCCTTAAATGGACCCGACACGGTCCGTGTTTCGGCGCACAGCGCCTGCGTCAGGGGTCACAAAGCATATCATTCAATACATATGCTTGAAGCGATGTGTCTCACCGCCGTGTTATCCCTTCTTGCACGATTGAACAGAGAGAACTCCTTTGCTAGAAGGCAGAGAGGCCATCCCGGTGCCTCAATCCAAAGTACGCACCAGTCGCTATTCCATCTACTTTGTGGTTCCTCGAAAAGGAGGTTCCTTCAGGCCTATTCTCGACCTCAAGCATGTGAACGAGCGTCTCCGAGTCCGCCATTTCTGCATGGGCACCGTTCTGTCGGTGATTGCGTCTGTCCACCCGGGAGAGTTCCTCACGGCTCTGGATTTGAAAGAGGCGTGCTTGCATATCCCCATTTGGCCTCATGAGAAGTTTCTTCGGTTTGCTGTGTTAGGCTGTCATTTTCAGTTTTGCGCGCTTCCCTTTGGCCTAGCTACGGCCCCTCAAACATTTCCAAGGTTATGGTAGTCGCTGCGGCTTTTCTTCAAAAGAGGGGATCAAAGTCCACCCTTATCTGGACAATTGGTTGATCCGGGCACACTCGGAGCAAGAGAGTCTGAAAGTCACCTCTCAAGTTGTCCAGTTCCTTCAGTCCCTAGGATGGGTAATCAATTGGCCCAAGAGTCATTTGGTTCCCTCCCAGTCCTTGGAGTATCTGGGAGTAGTTTTCGACACAGCCCAGGGACGTGTCTTCTTACCAGAAGCCAGGAGACTCAAACTTTGTTCTCAGATTCGCTGTCTTCTTCAGACTCCCTCCCCTCAGGCTTGGGATTATGTTCAAGTTCTCAGGTCAACGACATCCATCTTGGAGGTGGTTCCATGGGTGAGGGCTCACATGCGACCCCTTCAGTGTGCCCTGCTACTGCGATGGTCTCCAGTCTCTCACGATTACCAACATCATCTACCTTAGCTTCCTTTGGCGAGGGACAGCATGACTTGGTGGTTGCGTGCTCCCAATCTGCAGAAGAGAATGCCTTTAGCATCCCCGCAGTGGCTTCAGGTAGTGACGGATGCCAGACTCTCGGGTTGGGGGGTGCATTGTCTCCACCGGGTGGCGCAGGGGAGTTGGTCAGTGAAGGAAGCGAAGTGGCCCATCAACAGACTGGAGTTGAAAGCCGTGTTGCTAGCTCTTCAATCCTTTCAGGATATCCTGGAGGGTCAGGCAGTTCAAATTCTCTCGGACAACACGTCAGCGTTAGCTTACATCAACTGGCAGGGAGGAACTCAGAGCAGGGCTCTGATCATGGAGGCCTCCGCCCTGTTGCTTTGGGCGGAGTCTCATCTTCTCTGTCTGTCAGCGACTCACATTGCAGGCCAGGACAATGTTCAAGCAGATTTTCTCATCCATCATCTAATGCATGCAGCGGAATGAAAATTGGTGACAGAAGCATTTCTTTTGAGCTGCCAAAAGTGGGGCTCACCTGTAATGGATCTGATGGCAACCAAATCCAATGCCAAAGTTCCCAAGTTCTTCAGCAGAAGATAAGAGATTGGTTCTGCAGGTATAGATGCTCTGTTACAGCCCTGGCCGGAAGCACATCTTCTTTAAGTCTTCCCGCTGTGGCCTCTAATTGGGCGTCTTCTACATCAGATCAGATTTCATTGCGGTCCGGTGGTTTTGATAGCCCCAGATTGGCCACGTCGTCCGTGGTATACGGACTTAGTTCGTCTTCTGCTGGAGCCTCTGCTCCAGCTGCCAGTTCTTCCCAGACTGCTCAAAACACCTCCTGCTTTGGTCTTACGGCTTGGCTCTTGAGAGGGCAAGATTGAGGAAGAAGGTTATGCTGACTCAGTCATTGCTACTTTACTTCAAGCCTGGAAGCGTTCCACTTCTACAGCTTATGCCAGAGTGTGGCGCACATTTGACGCTTGGTGTGCAGAGCGGGGTTGGTCTCCCCTTAAGACTTCTATTTCTCAGATTTTGGCATTTTTACAGGAAGGGTTGCAGAAGGGTTTGGCTTATAATTCCCTTCAGGTTCATGTCGCAGCCCTTGCCTGTTTCCGTGTTCGAGTGTCCGGCTCTTCTCTGGCAGCTCACTCTGATGTTAATTAGTTTTTGAAAGGAGCTCTTCACCTTAGGCCTCCAATACGACGTCCGTGTTCTGCCTGGAAGTTGAATCTTGTGTTCAGTGCATTGCAGGGTCCGCCATTTGAACCCTTGAGTTTGACCTTCGATAAAGATATCACTCTGAATACAGTGTTTTTGGTGGCCATTACCTCAGCGCGTTGAATTTCTGAACTGCAGGCACTGTCCTGTAGGGAACTTTTCTGCAATTTTCAGACTCTGGCGTTTCTCTGAGGACTGATCCGTCCTTTTTGCCTAAAGTCGTGTCTGCTTTCCATTGAATCAGCCACTTTTTCTTCCTTCCTTCCGGAGGTCGGACTTTCCGCAGAATTTTTCTCTTCTAAGACTATTGGATGTTCGTCACGTCCTCCTCCGGTATCTTCAGATAATGAATGACTTTCGTTGTTTGGATCATCTTTTTGTCCTTTTGTCAGGCCCTAGACGGGGTTTTCCTGCTTCCAAAGCGACCACTGCTCGGTGGCTTAAAGAAGCCATTCTTTTGGCTTACCTTCTGAAAGGTCAGATTCCTCCTGACGGCTTGCGTGCCCATTTGACTCGCGCTCAGGCTACTTCTTGGGCTGAAACAGGGGTCCTTTCTCTGGATGACATTTGTCAGGCGGCTACTTGAGCTTCTCGATATTCTTTTATTAAGCACTACAGATTTGACGTTGCAGTGCAGGAGGATGCACTTTTTGGGGCAACGGTGCTCGCTCGGGGGGCAGCGGCTTCCCACCCTAATTAGGGGATTGCTTTGTTACATCCCACCAGTTCCTGGATTCATCTGCTGCTGAAGCTAAGGAAGGTAAAATTAGGTCTTACCTGATAATTTTTCTTTCCTTTAGTCGCAACAGATGAATCCAGAATCCCTACCCTGTATTGTTCGAGCTGCGCATTTCCGCATTTCTTTCTTCAGATAGAGGACCTGATTTCAGAGATTAAGATAAAATGAAGGAAAATAAAGAAAAAGAGTTTCTGGAATTATTGTTATTTTTCTGACAAGTTCAAGTTATGTGTTCGGCTGTTGCCGCATAGTTGTGAGGAGTGTTCTTGTTTTAATACTTTATCCTTATCCTCTGCTTGGGGTTGAGACCTATACTGACGTGATATGGAGCTGGGCGTCCAGGGTCACTGCTATCTCTTCAGTGTTCTCTATCTCTACCTGCTGGTAGTCGGATGCAACCCACCACTTCCTGGATTAATCTGTTGCGACTAAAGGAAAGAAAATTATCAGGTAAGACCTAATTTTACCTTCATTGGGGCACATGGAATCACATCTGCACTGCATCTGTGGAAGAGGTGAAAAGAGACATCTGGTCATCATGGGGGAGGGGGGAATGGAGGAGAGCAATATTGGTTAACACTTCAGACTTCAGAAAACCTATTGTTCCTAATGATAGCCCAGGCGTTTATTAAAAACAATACAATATGTGCATATTTACAGAATAGCACTGACATGGGTATTTGCTTTTATGCACATATTACTACTACTACTACTACTTATCATTTCTATAGCGCTAGACGTATGCAGCGCTGTACACTGGGCATGAAGAGAAAGTCCCTGCTCTACAGAGCTTACAATCTAATCAGGACAAACAGGACAAATAAGGGATAAGGGAATTACTAAGGTGGGAAGGATAAAACATGGGTATTGAACAAGTGAGTAAGGGTTAGGAGTTAAAAGCAGCATCAAAAAAGTGGGCTTTTAGCCTAGATTTGAAGATGGCCAGAGATGGAGCCTGATGTACCAGCTCAGGAAGTCTATTCCAAGCATGTGGTGCAGCAAGATAAAAGGAACAAAGTCTAGATTTAGCAGTGGAGGAGAAGAGTGCAGATAAGAGAGATTTACCCACTGAACAGAGTTCCCGGGAAGGAGTGTAGAGAGAGAGAAGAGTGGAGAGGTACTGAGGAGCTGCAGAGTGAATGTACTTGAAAGTCAATATGAGGAGTTTGAACTGTATGCGGAAACGGACAGGGAGCCAATGTGACGAGGAGAGGGCTAATATGAGCATAGCGACACTGGCGGAATATAAGTCGTGCAGCAAAGTTTTGAACAGATTGAAGGGGAGAGAGATGGCTTAGTGGGAGACCTATGAGAAACAAGTTGCAGTAGTCTAAGCAAGAGGTGATAAGAGTGTGGATAAGGGTTCTGGTAGTGTGCTCAGAAAGGAAAGGGCAAAGTTTGGTGATATTATAGAGAAAGAAACGACAGGTTTTAGCAGTCTGTTGAATATGTGCAGAGAAGGAGAAGAGTTGAAAATGACCCCAAGGTTACGGGCTGATGAGACAGGGAAGATGAGAGTGTTATCCACAGAGATATTTTCGCATTCTTGCTAGGCAGCCTGTTAAAGCGTTAGCAACATTATAGGATATGCTGGCAAGTAAGGACTATAAGACCAATCCAGTTTGCCCACTGTCACTGTAACAAGAGAAATGTGAAACATATAATATACCTCAATAAATCAGCAAAACAGAATAAAGAGAAATGTGATGAACTTAGATCCTAGATTACCCAGGGGCAGGGGAGGGGTAGGGAAGTCCATTGCTGTGGGCATGACAGGGAAGTTGAGAGAGCGATCATCCACTGGCTCCAAAGTTCTCAAATTAGCATCTAGATCCACGGAAATGCTAAATATTCACTGTGAACATCTTGAAAATCAGGTCTGACTGAGGTCCATGAGGACTAGAGTTAAGAACCTTTGATTTTGCCAGATACAGAAAAGGAAACGTAATTAGCACAAGTTTTGAGATCTATAAGAAGAGATACCACTGTCAAATCTTCAATTGCTTTTCTACGCCAGAACTTCCAAGTAGCCCAGCACAATTTCTATTATACCTCTTGCCTAATGCATGGAACGACTGCTGATTAGAAACAGAAAGACACAGGACTACAAATCCCACAATGCACCGAGGTATGAAACCTGAAAACCTGGACTGGCTAAGAGTTGACCGGGTCACTTGACAGCCGTTCATCCTGGGAAGATTAAGCAGCAGCCCCTGTCCAGACATGCTGCGGCTTTCTTGCCTCTCAAGGTAAATATCTTCAGCCGAAATGAAGCCACCAACAAAATGAAAACCAAGATAAAGCCCCAGCGTGGAGACTTTAGCATTTAGAAAATGTCATAAAAATAATGGAGAGCACCTAACGTGGAAGTGTCTTTCATCTTTCTTCTCGCTGCCCTTTCCGCTGTGGAGTCCCAGCAGGTGCCTGCTGTCAGATGGTGCCCTCCGGATCTCACAGCTGATTAGCTGGTATGAACATTCCATTTGTTAGCACTATTCAAGTGATGCAAATATCATTCATCAATGCAAATTCTCTATGTGATTATGCGTTGCTCTACTGTAAAGGTCAAACGTTAAGGTTTATGTTATAACCTGCTATCTCCCAGGAGTTATACCCTAGCAGTGTCAAAATAGATTGGGCTGCAAATTATCCTTCTGCTTCTCAGGCAAAGGATTTGTTTTGTGATTGAAATATGGTTTATATATTTATAATTTTTAATTTGAGTTGATACAAATGGTTTGATATCACTGCAAAAATTCTGAAGTTGATTTTATGTTTCAGCAAGGAAAATATTGCAAGGTAGTTCAGTTGGAAAAAAAATAAGACGAAGCTGTGTATAGGAGCTCTCAAAGAGGGAACACTTTGGGAGGAGATGACTAATTGTTAAATATATGGACTACTGAGCATGCTCCTCTGCTTTTTGGCTTTGGTCCTGATGTTCAAAGCTGGGTGCTAAAGCAAACATTGCCTTGTCCCATACTGTAGGAATAGTGCAGAAAAATAGCCCTCAAATGCTTAAATCTAATGGCACTCAACTTATATGTGTGCTTTGAGACTGGAAGTAATGAGGAGGAACATGCCTGGTTCATGCGCACAAGAGTTACGTGGTAAGCACAGCTCTTGTGCACATGCCCAGGCAACCCTTGAAGTGAAGCCCATATCGCACAAGAGTTACGTGGTAAGCACAGCTCTTGTGTACATGCCCAGGCATCCCAAGTGAAGTACATATTGGCGCTGCTCTTCTGCGTCTTTAAATATAAGCTTTTCAGACATTTTATTTCACTTGGAAGGCTTATACTTAAGCACGGAAGACAGGTGCCAATATGTGCATTCACATTTGTGTTTGCTTAAACACACATTTCTTTCTCAGAACTGGTGCTTAGAGGCTTGCACAGGCTTTCTTCCGCTTCTGCAAGAAATCAAAACTGGCAGATTTTAAAACAGAAAATCATTAGAAATCCTCTCTTCAAACCCCCAATGCCAGCTCTGAGCTGGCAGTAGGTATCCAATGGTAAGAGCAGGGTTGGTTTGTGTGCTATTCTCTGGGCATTGGGAGGGCATAGCAAATGACCTCATTAACATTTGATTATATGTAAATACAATTTGCAGCCATCTTTGATGAGCATGTTGTTTCCTGTGCTAAGGTCCTCTGAACCAGTGGTGTAGCTATAGGTGGGCCTTTTGGGGCTCAGGTCCACCCAAAGTTCTGGCACTCTTGTTATGGCTGGTGGGGATCCCCAAGCCCCACCAGCTGGAAGAGGTCCTCTGGAGGCTAGAACAGGTCATTCTCCTACTTGTTGCAGCTGGTGGCACTGTCCACACGTTGCTGCTGCACCACCCCCCCACCCCCCCCCCCCCCCATACTGCTATGGATTTACAGCCTGTCTCACTAACGCAGACTATTCAATAATTACTGTGGATTCTTTTGGATTCGTATTAGGTAAATGAGACCTTTATTAGAGGTTCTAAAATCTACAATGATTGAGATATATACAATGATTAAATAATCTAACTAAAAGAAAGCTATAAGGCAGATATATACATATTATATATACAACATCACTGGTCAGGAATTTCAGGCCCTTATCTCATCGGCCGGGAGGCCCGTTGCAGCAAAAGCCCGAAGTCTCTTTATGACCAGGAACAGTCTTTTCTGCGCGATGCATCCATCCACAGATGAGCCTCCCAATTTCACTGAAAGAAACTCCCCCTTTTATTAGGCTTAGGACTCATGTTCAGAGCTAAGGAAAATTACAGAATGCTTGAGAATCAAGCCATTCTGTGGGAACATGGTCACATGTTTCCAAGTCCAGGTGGCCAATCTGAACTTGAAAACAAGTTCCATCCCCCTCTTCACATACCAAATTAATTAGAGCTGTGTCTTATCTTCTACATTCCAACTTATTTTCACACAATCAAAGTTAAACAATCATTTTTAAACATAATTACTTATAATCACAAATACAGACCCCGAGTACACTTGTTGGTCAAGGCAGATAGAGTTGAAAAGCAATCTGTAAAATCCTTTTTTATTACACTCCCCCCCCCCCCCCCCCCGCCTGCTTGGTTTTTGCACATTCATGAAAACTGAGCATGTGCAGGAGGGAAGAGGCTGGCGCATCAGCAGCATGTGGACAGTGCCGCTGGCAGAGGTAAGAGAATGACGTGTTCTGGCTGGAGGGGCTTGAGGATCCCTGCCAGCTCAGTTGGAGGTCGCTGTTGAAGGGGCAGGGTTGGGGAGAATTGTGTACTCACCCACTTTGGGCTCAGGCCCACCCAGAATAGCATATCTGACTACGCCTCTGCTCTGAACATTCTGCGCAGATTAACGCAGGATAATTGGCTCTAATGCCGGTGTTAGGTTCTGAGCATCCGCCCCTGAGAAATGTAATAATGGACAAAGGTTCTATCGACTGTTTCGATACCCAGCTCAGGAAGCAACAGCACGGGTGGGAGAGGGAATGTACCAAATGACCAAGGCAAATAACAGAGTAAGAACGTCGAAAAGTAAAGCACTGCTTTTTAGTTCTGATGATGATTCATGTTCATTGGAACTATGCATTCCTTATCTCGGTGTTCTCTCTTTACATTATCATGTCTTAATATCTTGGTTTTCTTTTCTATTGTAGCTCCTTTACTCTTGGTTTCATTCCTTATCATTGCTAACATTTTTACATCACTGCTGCCCAAGGTTTTACATGTTAACATTATTGCATTTGCAACACAAGATATGGAATTGATTATTAACACGCTCACAGCGCAAGGTTTGGATTTGCTGATTAATAATTCCAGTACGCTGACAGCTGTGTTAGATTGTTCAACTTTTTTTGCAATTACTTTGTCGTCGGCTTGTTATTTCTGTGGCATTGCTTTTTCATCTTTATGTTTCAACATTTTTATTGATGATTCTTCAACAAGAAAACATCCCACAACCTCGTTTTACAGTAAAGTGTTAACATAACATAACATAACATAACATAACATAACACAAGCATCGGAGTGTAAACAAGAGATTCCATTCCTCATCAATCATTTTTAGTCCTTTTCTCCAACCCCCCCTTAGGCTTAGTATATCCGCATTTTTAGTACATTTAACATTCAGCATCTCCTTGACATCTGCCCAGAAGAGCCCACTGACAGTTCACTATCCTTGGGCACCAGCAGCGTACTATTTCACAGGGTCATAGCATCTCCTATTTTGCCCTATTTTTATGATTCAACAAAGGACACTTTCCATGGCCTGAAAATATAAAAATTCAGATGCGATATTATACTCTCTGGGAAGTCAAATCATTACAGCCCGTCATCATCAGTTTAACCTTTTGTCCCCTACCCCAATAATCCCACCCCTCCCCCGCCCTCTCTATTTGCCTTTTCATCTTTAAGCGTGATCTGTGCCACCATTTTCTTTACACTTTTTTTGATGTTCGTGTGGTTTTACACCTCCTCATCATAGTAGAGAATGACCCGGGGATAAAATTTGTCCCCGTCCCTGCCCCATCCCCATGGGTTCTGTCTCCGTCCTTGCCCCATCCCTACATGCCCCATCTCTATCCCCGTCCCGTCTCCGCAGGTCCTGTCTCCGTCCCTGCCCCATCCCCGCAGGTTCTGTCCCCGTCCCATACCCATGGGCTCTGGTTTCATCTGCAGAAGCCTCAAACACTAATGATTTTATATTTAAATCTTTTTATTAAAGTATAAAAAGGAATATGCTGTGCAACTATTGTGTATATATTACAAATAGAAAACAATAATAACAGTGAGCAGCTCTAATAACCCTCCTCACCATCACCCTCTACCATTCCAACCCCAACAATAGCTGATTTCTACTACCCCAAGGAATCCTAATTTGCCCTGTTAAAATGTCCAGGGGTATAATATACAACCCGTTCTGTATGCCCTAGAGGGGAGAAATATGCCCTGTGAAGCACTGTTATGATTTTTTAATCTGTGGATGAATAAGAAGTCATCAACAATCTCAAGATTCAGTCTAGCTCTCCTGTCTTCCACAGTCCCTCCTGCAATAGAAGATGTCTTCTCAGAAGATGTGCTGGTAGCAGGATGTACAGGATCCCCCATGCAAATTTTGCTAGCTATGGCCAGCATGTTTGCTTGTTTTTCCAATAAATAAAAATATTGTTGTCTGCATCAATCAAACATAAATAATAGTCCAGTTCATTAACAGGCTTCAAAATAGAAAGTGACACAGGGACAAAGTTATGTTCCTTTATACAGTTGGTGCTACATAGGTGCACTGTTATACAGGTACCCCCTATAGGGGTAATTCTCTACAGATCGCTAAAAGTTAGGCACCAGGATGCTGTGCCTTAACCGTGTAACTGTCATAAGAATAGCCATACTGGGTCACACCAATGGTCCATCTATCCCAGTATCCTGCTTCCAACAATGGCCAATCCAGGTCACAAGAAACCCAAATAGTAGCAAGATTCCAGAATTCCAAACAATAACAAGATTCCGGAAGCCCAAAGAGTAGCAAGTTTCCATGCTACCAATCCCAGGGCAATCGGTGGCTTCCCCATGTCTATCTCAATAGTAGACTATGGACTTTTCCTCCAGGAACTTGTCCAAACCTTTTTTAAACCCAGATACGCTAACCACCATTACTACATCCTCCGGCAAAGAGTTCCAGAGCTTAACTATTCTTGGAGTGAAAAAATATTTCCTCCTATTTGTTTTAATCGTATTTCCATATAACTTCCTTGAGTGTCCTCTAATCTTTGTACTTTTGGAATGAGTAAAAAAAAATCGATTCACTTCTACTCATTCTACACCACTCAGGATTTTGTAGACCTCAATCATATCTCCCCTCATTCATTTCTGAGAAGTTCTGAGAGAAGAGGAAATTTCTCTGGTAAGTGAACACTATTTTGCTTTGTGCTTTGGGAACTTAAAGATTGGGGTTTAAAGGAGGAATTGTAGGTTAGTGATAGGCAAAATAAAAAATATAAAAAAGCAAATTTTATCAACTAATCTCCATAGCCTTTTCCCCTTAGTTTTAAAAACGTTGTACCTCAGCATTAACAGATAGACTCTTGCAGGCACTGCAGGATCTGGTTTAGTCTTCCCACCCATCCCTAGAACAACTCTTCATTTATAGTCAATTATTGTAATTAGGGTAACAAGCAAGGAGTGTTCTTACAGAGTTTTAAATACATTTCATTATCATCTAAGAAGGAAACAATAAATAAATCATATAATATACTATATAAACTAAAAGACATTGTTATATTAGGCTAATATCCTTAATACTGTAGCAAGTTTTAAATTATTGAAAAACTCAAAAACACTAAGATGGAGTCAGCAGTCCAGCAGCGAGAGGGGTGCTATCCAGTCTTTTGCACTGAGTGTCACATGTATGATTATCTCCCAGTTGGTGAGATGTCATGTGTGTGCCCGATGCAAAGAGCTCCTAGCTCTCAGAGAACGTGTCCGTTCTCTTGAGGCTAGAGTGGCAGACTTGGTGGAGCTGAGGGAGACAGAGAGGTACATAAAGGAAACCTACAGGGATGTTGTAGAGAAGTCCCACCTCCAGTCTGGTAGCCCCTGTGCTACCTTGCAGGAGGGAGGTCTCCTAGAAGGAGAGCATCACCCTGGTGAAGTAGGAAGTACTCCTGTAGCCAGGACCTGCCCACCAGGGGATGTACTATCCTCTCGCACCGAGGATATGTCTCCAAGTGCTGCCCGGGAGGGAAGGGTTAGGACAGCTGCTGTTGCAGTTGGTGATTCGATCATTAGGCATATAGATAGCTGGGTAGCTGGTGGACGTGAGGATCGCCTGGTGACTTGCCTGCCTGGTGCGAAGGTGGCGGACCTCACGCGTCACCTAGATAGGATTTTAGATAGTGCTGGGGAGGAGTCCGCTGTCTTGGTACATGTGGGTACCAATGACATAGGAAAATGTGGGACAGAGGTTCTGGAAGCAACATTTAGACTCTTAGGTAGAAAGCTCCAGAACCTCTAGGGCCCAAGAGACAGGCAGAGCTCCGGAGTCTCAATGCGTGGATGAGACGATGGTGCAGGGAGGAGGGTTTTAGATTTGTTAGGAACTGGGCAACATTCTGGGGAAGGGGGAGCCTATTCCGAAAGGATGGGCTCCACCTTAACCAGGGTGGGACCAGGATGCTGGCATCGGCATTTAAAAAGGAGATAGAGCAGCTTTTAAACTAGAAATGGGGGGGGGGGGGGAGGCCAACAGTCACTCAAAAACGCATGGTTCAGGATAAGGTATCTTTCAAGGATATCACCAAAACAGGGAAGATAGGGTATCCTGATAGCGAGGTTGCAAAACAGACCATAGTACATGTGTCCTTAAATAAAAATAAAAAACAGACAAAAGATTGCAAATTAATACTGTCAAGTACTGAGCGTGATGTAAATAGAGGAACAATAAACATAGTTTGAAATGTCTATGTGCGAATGCCAGAAGCCTAAGAAATAAGATGGGAGAGTTAGAATATATTGCAGTAAATGAAAAATTAGATATAATAGGCATCTCTGAGACCTGGTGGAAGGAGGATAACCAGTGGGACACTGTCATACCGGGGTACAAATTATATCGTAGTGATAGGGTGGATTGAATTAGTGGAGGGGTAGCATTGTATATTAATGAGAGCCTTGAATCAAATAGATTGAAAATTCTGCAGGAAACAAAACACTTCTTGGAATCACTATGGATTGAAATTCCATGTGTAAAGGGGAAAAGGATGGTGATAGGAGTGTACTACCGTCCGCCTGATCAGGATGAACAGAAGGATGCAGAAATGTTAAAGGAAATTAGGGACGCAAACAAACTGGGCAACACAATAATAATGGGTGATTTCAATTACCCACGAGTGTCAGGGTGAATATGGACCTTGTTGAAAGGAGGTGGAGAAAAAAAGACCTCAGTGAAAACCAGGCCTGCCTCTTAGTAAAGGACACGCCTTTTGGATAAAGAGGAGACCTCTTTAATCATCAGTCTTCAAAAACACCTCCACATTATTTACTTTCATCTTAAATGTGCCAACACACCCTACCAAACACTCATAGGGGCAGACACTGTAATTAAATGCTGTCGTCAAAAACTCCACTACTTATCTTGGATGGTGGACAGACGTGGATTTCTTCCACAAATCAGTGCGACTTTTTAGTTCTCATTTTGCACCACTCTTCCGTTCTCCTTTACTCCCGACAGGGAAGCCCTGTTTCGCCGCAATCCGGCTGCATCAGGGGAAAGTACTCTTAATAAACACCACCAAGAGCTCAACTCGCCTACAAAGTGTCCTCTGGCATCTACAACAAAATGGTGGCCGGCGTCTTCTCCCAATTACCAAGTTTAAATACTCTTGGTGGTATTTATTAAGAGTACTTTCCCCTGATGCAGCCGGATTGTGGCGAAACACAACCTTGGAGTTATCTTCGATTCCTCTCTCTCCTCTGATCATATTCAACAAATCGCCAAAACCTGTCGCTTCTTTATCTTCAACATTAGCAAAATTCGCCCCTTCCTTTCTGAACACGCCACCAAAACCCTTATCCACACCTTGTACTTCTCGCTTGGACTATTGTAATTTACTTCTCACTGGTCTTCCACTCAACCATCTCTCCCTCTCCAATCTGTCCAGAATTCTGCAGCATGACTTATTTTCCGCCAGAATCGTTATGCCCACACTAGCCCCACTCCTCAAATCACTTCACTGGCTCCCTGTCCGCTTCCATATACAGTTCAAACTCCTCTTACTGACCTTTAAATGCATCCACTCTACGACCCCTCATTACCTCTCCTCTCTTGTTTCTCCCCACATTCCTCCCCGTGAACTCTGCTCTCTGAACAAATTTCTCTTGTCATCACCCTTCTCCTCCACCGCTAACTCCAGACTTCGTTCCTTTTGTCTCGCAGCACCTTATGCCTGGAACCGTTTTCCCAAACCCATACGTCTAGCTCCCTGTTTTTAAATCTATGCTGAAAGCCCACCTTTTCACTACTGCCGTTGGCTCCTAACCACTACTCATTTGCCCTCCTCCTCTTTACCCATTAATTCCCTTGCCCGTTCTATATCTTGTCTATCTGTTCTACCTAGATTGTAAGCTCTTTGAGCAGGGACTGTCTCTCTATGTCAAGTGTTCAGCGCTGCGTGCGTCTGGTAGCGCTATATAAATGTTATTAGTAGTAGTAGTAGTAATAGTATCTCTTGTTTGTCCTGTTTGTCTGTCCTAATTAGATTGTAAGCTGTATCGAGCAGGGACTGTCTCTTCATGTTCAAATGTACAGCGCTGCGTACGTCTAGTAGCACTTTAGAAATGATAAGTAGTAGTAGTAGTAATATTTAATATTAGCTTTGAAGTAAGCATACGTGGAGGGGCATAATTGAACGGCGCCCTTCTCTGTACCTTTTCTAATTCCACTGTATCTTTTTTTGCGATGCAGTGACCAGAATTGCACACAGTATTCAAGGGGGTCCTTTTTACTAAGGTGCCCTGAAAAATGGCCTGCGGTAGCGTAGACGCGTGTTTGGGCGTGCGCAGAATCATTTTTCAGCGCACCTGCAAAAAATGCTAGACACCAAGCACTTTTATAAATGATGATGATTTCTGCATGTGAAATGCTGTTTTATGCACAGAAATATCTCATAAAATTACCCCCATTGCTTGATGAATTTAGTTTATATGAAGATAATAAGCTCATGGTTTTTTCTTCAATGTCAAATGAAACACTCGTAGTCTACTTCCCATATTCTGTCCACAGCACAGTAAAATGTGTAGTGCTCCCTACCACACTCATCTTTCTCTTTGAAGCATGATATAGGATCTGCAGGGTCTTCCAACTAATGAGCCTCTTTCAAATCTTCTCATTATCTGATTCATGGTACTGGAAGGTCTTTCAAATACTGCAATTGAAACTGGGACATTTCGGAGCCAGCTGCTGGGGAAGGCAGAGCAGAAAGAGATTCATTCTCTGAAGTGCCACTTTTAGACATGAAATATAAAAGATATTCCTCTATATTTGGTTTGAATAGATTCTGTGTCTGCACCTCAAAAGCTCCTGCACAGTTCTGCCACATTTTCATTCTTTCCAACCCAATGGAAATTGGGAGGTAACAAAACCTGCAGCATGCCGGCAGGTGGCTGGGAGGAGGGAAAGCTGAAGTGAGCAGAAGGCAGGGGAAAAGTCATGGTTTGGGCTGGGGAAGACAGTCTTCCCAAGTCATTTATTATTGGCGTCTATGAGGCGCACCGTTGTTGGGTGGGCCCGAGCCCAAAGCCCCAAGCCCCTGTTGGAATGAATTATACAACAAGGGTTGAGAATATCAGTCTGGGGGGCAAAATAACTCTGCAAATGTAACAGAGAGGGATGAAACTTGGAATGGGGAGAAAACAGTGAAAAGATTCACTGAGTTTGAAATTGGCCAACTCAGCCTGAGAAATAAGCTCTCCCAAAATGGTCCCAATGCATTTCTCTGGGAAAAATAGTTACAGCTTCTATCAAACTGCCTCTCCCCTGTTCTTTACTCTCCCTACTGTTGAGAAGAACTGGCTGGGGCATGAGTGGCCATAGCCGCTGAGAGGAGGGGGGCAGGGGGGACAAAATTCCCCGGGCCTGGGCCTCCAAGGGGGGCCCGGTGCCACAGTCCCACCCGCGCTCCGTCATCGACCGTCTGCCCCCTGCATTGAAATCGCAGTTTCACATCTGTGAAAGCAGCGCTGCAGGCAGCAGAACGCCTCCCTTCGGCCCTCCTTCCCTCCCTGTATCCCGCCCTCGTCTGATGTAACTTCCGCGAGGGCGGGACACAAGGAGGGCCGAAGGGAGGCGTTCTGCTGCCTGCAGTGCTGCTTTCACAGAGGTGAGACTGCGATTTCAATGCAGGGGGCCCGGCCCGGTAGCGGATGGAGGGGGGAGCGGCGGCTGCGACCTCAGGGGAGGTGGAGGGGGGAGCGGCGGCTGCGGCGATCTCGGGGAGGGGGAGCAGTGGCAACCTCAGGGGGTGGAGGGGGAGCGGCAGCGGTGACCTCGGGGGGGGGGGGGACAGCAAGGGTGGCAGGGGCGGGCCTGGCCCAGTCTCTTGGCGGCCCTGTGAGCGGCCACAAGGAATTGGTCCCCTAGTAATAAGCAGTGCACGCCACAGAAGATTCAAAGGCAGTTTAATCTTCACTAACCTGCCAACATATAGATTAATCGTATATATAGACTGTGCAATAGGCCCGGTCCCTCACTCACCCCTTTGTGGACTGATCTTACTTTAGGGCCCTGTGCGGACCAGTTTGGAGAGACCCCTCCCAGTGGTCTGGTATGTCCTCCTGTCTCCAAATCCCCCACCTTAAAACAGTATTTCTCCATGGAGGGCTCAGGGCAGTGGCAGCAATTTGCAAAGGCATTTGCTGCTGCCCATCTTGCCCTCGGCTGTGTGTCCCGCTCTTGTGGAAGCAGGAAGGAGATGGGACATAGCAGAAAACACTCCCCTGATCCTTCTACTAAGAAATGCTGTTTTAAGGTAGGGTGAGGGGTTCGGAGACAGGGGGACATGCCGGAGAGCAGGGGCCGCATGTGACAGCTCATGTTTGTGGGAATCCATAAGTACGCAGAACTGACAAGGAATCCAAGGATACACAAGACATGGCCGGCTAGAATGAAGACACAAACCCGGAACAGGGGAGCATGAGGTATTATCAGGGCCACCGAGAGACAGATAGGGCACAGGAAGCAGGGATCACAACCAGCTGGAAACTCACAAGAGTGACATCAGGGTTCTTGACCAAAGAGGAAGGCAATGGAAATAAATAACTAATTAATAGGTGTTAACACATTTCAATAAATGATGCCCATAGATAATAGGCACTCAAAACTTTGGCATTGTGCCAAACAGCACCAGAAAAATCCCGCCAGATCAGCACGTCAGAACTACTCCCTACTGCTCAACATTAATGAGATGCAAGCTGGCGTAAGGTTTGGCGTGCTGGTCATTGGGGATGAATAGGTTTAGCATGCATTTGTATGCGCTAAGGGCCCTGTTTTGCATGCATTTGTATGCGCTAAGGGCCCTGTTTTGCATGCATTTGTATGCGCTAAGGGCCCTGTTTTGCATGCATTTGTATGCGCTAAGGACCCTGTTTTGCATGCATTTGCATGCTAGTTGTGTTCAGGGTGGTAGCAACAGCCTCTAGCGCCTGCATTTGTTTCTGATCATCGGCCCATAAGCCAGTCAGGTTTTCAGGATATCCACAATGAATATGCATGAGACATTTGCATGCAGTGGCTCCATTGTATGCAAATCTTTCTCATGCATATTCATTGTAGATATCCTGAAACTTGAGTGGTTTGGTGTGAACCAAGGACTGGACTGAGAACCCATGATCTATGCGAACGATGTTACTGTTATCCTACCCTTTACTCGGGGCAATGTACATCATGAGACAAACCTTTTTCAATGTTTGGCAATAGAAGCCTGGGTCCAATCATTCAAGCTAAAACTGAATAAAGGAAAAAAACAGAGTTTTTATGGTTGGGCTCTATGGCTTTTATATGAGATAATCCTTCTATAGAAATAGGTAGTTTCTTGGTAAAATTAGATTCTGTCTCATGAATCCTGAGAGTTCAGGTGGACTTTCAGTTGTCCTTCAGTTCCCAAGTGGGTAAAGTTGTCAGACACTTATTTCTCCTTCTCAGGAAATTACGAGCTATCCGTAAGTTTTTTGACACAGAACTATTTCGTCTGTTGGTACAATTTTTGATACTCAGTTGAATTACTGTAATTCAACATACGTTGATTGCTCTAAAGCTTTAAAGACCAAATTACAGAGTGTAAAATGCTGCTATATGAACTATTTTTGCAGTAGCTAAGTACGAGTCTATCACTCCTCTTTTACTACAATTACATTGGTTACCGATAGAGGCTAGATTACAATTCAAAATAGCTATTATGACTTTTAAGGCTTTTTATTTATTTATTTACTAGTTAAAAAAAAAGCCCGTTTCTCATTTAAATTAAACGGGCGCTAGCAAGGTAATGACCTTCTGCCATTAATGTTTTTAAGGGAAATGTCAGACCCAATGGGGGGTGTCACAGAGAGAAAGACAGAGAGAGTAGAGAGCTGCACGGGAACGGGGTTTTGCGGGAATCCCGCGGAACCCGCGGGTTTCCCGCAGGGACAGAAGCAGTTCCGTGGGGTTCCCGTGGGGATGGAAGTTCTGCAGGGTTCCCGCAGGGATGGAAGCAGGTCCTGCGGGGCTCCCGTGGGGATGGAAGCAGTTCTGCGGGGTTCCCGTGGAAGTGTAAACTGCACTGCATCATCCTCTCATCTACCAAGTACCTTGAATGCTGTCTCCTCCTCCTCCTCTTCCTCCTTGCTTTAACAGCACAAATGTGGAAAATCTTTCGTTAAGGAGGTGGTAGAGACACAAATGATGATGGAATTCCAAAAGACTTGGGATGAACACAGAGGATCTCTAATTAGAAAATAGAAGTTATAAAAATCATAACCTTAAATGGCTGCATGTGTCAAGTGACGCTTAGATGGCGACTCTGGCTGTGATTAACTAGGGCTGATACCAGGCAGACTTGTATGGTCTGTGTCTAATATATGGCAGTCTGGTTTAGGATGGGCTAGAAATGGCGTAAACAGCAACTTCAGTGGCTGGAACATAAGGACAGTGCTGGTCAGATTTTTACGGTCTGTATCCCACAAATAAGACGAATAGACTGGAGCAGGCTTCAACTGCAACTCCAGCAGTTGGAACATAAGGGTAGGGCCAGATAGACTTCTATGGTCTATGTTCCAGAAACACGAAAGAAAGTATATAATATCACACTCGTTGATTTAATCATGAATTGATAATGAGTGTGACTATTGGGCAGACTGGGTGGACCGTTCAGGTCTTTATTTGCTGTCACTTACTATGTTACAATTAATCCTCTTTGTTCCCAGGCTGATGCGCAGACCTCAGGTCTGACACCTGACCTACTGGCGCGTGCATGTGGTGACCTCTTAGCACACAGTGCCAGAAATCAGAGACAAATCTTACATGTGCACACCAGAGTGTTCTAAGTTTCAGCTTCCATTCCTTCCTTGCCTACAGTGATGTGGCTCAAATCCAGAGAGAGACTGAGGGAGCTAACCAGAATTTTCTTTTATGTGCCATTAAATTCTTGCGGGGATGGGTGGGGATAGGTTAAATTCTTGCGGGGACGGGTGGGGATGGGTGAGATTCTAGCGGGGATGGGTACGATTTCTGTCCCCGTGCAACTCTCTAAGAGAGAGTGATTATTCTTCTCTCCTTCCGTTCTCTCCACTTGCCTCCTCCTTTGATGTCTGTACCTTGGAGTTCATTTTCAGAGAGAGGAGGGGCATAATCGAATAGCGGTGGCCATCTATATGGCTGGTGCCGCAAAGAGCGGTCCCAAACTGTGTTATAGAAAAAGATGGCCTGCCATCTTTCGTTTCAATAATACGGTTGGGGCTGGCCAAATGTCAGAGATGGCCGGCATCGGTTTTCGCTGATAATGGAAACCACATTCTCTGGCAACGAATTCTACTTTAGCAAGAACAGCAAAGTTCCATATTTTGGAGGCGCTGATGAGCAGCTGAAAAGAACAGCTGCAGAGCAATGCAGTTCCCGCCGTCATCCAATCTAATTGTGTGTTGGACCCTCTCCCTGAACAGTTCTACATTTTGTTCATATGTCCCGCAATGGCAGCAAACACTCCCTACTCAAAATGTGTTTGGGAGGGGTGGGGGTGGGGATGGAATATGGCAGCTAAGGTGAAATAGCTGAGTAAGAAGTCTAGGCTGGCACAACAGAGGAGGACATGATGCCAGATCGGTCTGGGCAATTAAGCAGGTTATGGATAGATTGGCAGCAAAAATCCATACATTAGACTCTTGGCTGGAAATCATGGTGCCTAAGGCGGCACAATTGGGTCCCTCGGTAAGACTGTCACATGTATGGATGGTATGGAGGAAAAGCAACTGACTCTCACTGAAGCTCAAAACAAGATTATTGCTTTGGGACAGAGAATTCTACGGGAGCATAGCAATAATCTTGAAAATCACATTCAGTGAAACAATATCCACATTATGGGGCTGACAGCACAGACTGAGGGCTCTGACCCGATTGCATTTTTTGGACAGTGGCTCCTCACTGTGCTTTACACTGAGGCGGTAAGCGGACAGGTCAAGCTAGATTGGACACATCAGGCTTGACTCTGGCTCCAGAAGGGGACAGGAGGCCATGGGTGGTCCTATTCATGTACGTAACTTTTGAGATAAAGTCCGCATAATGGAGATGGCCCAGAAAGCAGAGGACTTCAAATATCCGAATAATAGACTTTTAATTTTCCAGGGCTTGTCTGTGGAATTTGGTTCCCATCCCTAATACAGACAGATGGAGAGACATTTATGTGTAATTTCTTTCCAAAATCCATTAGATTGGAAAGAATAACAAATGGGGAAAGCATGATGCGTACTGCTCATAGAATTCTTTCTAACCCCTGTGCGTGTGTGTGTGCATGTTTGTTTGTGTATGTCTCTCTCTCTCTCTCTCTCTGACTTGGAGGTGAAAAGTGGGGCAGTTTGAATTTCCTTGGTTTGGAAAAAAAATCATAAGATGAAGCAAAGTGCAATGATATATCAAACCATTATACATGACTGTCAACAGATTTCAAAGGATGGATGTTATAGGTTAATCACAGGGTGCAACTATCCCAGGACAGTAGGTATTGTCACTAGGAAGCAGTACATCTAGCAACCAGTTCTGGTGCAGGGCCAGCCCAACCCATTAGGCTAAATTGGGTGGTCACCTAGGGAGGCAGTTTCTGGAAAGTAGGGAAGGGGGCAGCAAAGAACAGCTACACACAAAGCAAAACAATAGATCCTGACAGCCACATAAACTCAAATAAATGTCAATGCATACTTTTACCTGCATGAAAGTTGGACAACTTTCAAATTGCCTGTTTACATGGCTTTTGGAATTGCTACCACTACTACTATTACTACTACTTATCATTTCTATAGCGCTACTAAACATACACAACACTGCTAGCGAAACTGGACGTACACAGCACTCTCGTTATGTGCGTATATATGATACACACATGCACAAACAACAAGATTTAATATTTCTAAATCCATGATGACTTGGAGTCACAGATTAGGGGCCTGATAATTGTGTGGGTGGGATTAAAGCTGAAGGGTTGCCTAGGCCATCCAATAGCCTTGCACCAGCCTTGATACATAGCAACCTTATCCTATATAATAATTTGCACCATGAACGTTCCATGAAGCTGCCTGGGCCCGTGTCTCCATTCTGATTGGCCGTGCCTGGGTCTGAAGCCTCGGATGACGTCATCCATAGAGCCCAAGCAACAGCAGCGCGAGTCGATTTGCAGCCCGCCACCCCGCACACCAACGCCAGCCCGTCCAGGAGCACGAGTCGACCTGCAGCCCGCCACCCCGCACGCCAACGCCAGCCCGCCCACCCAGGAGCGTGAGTTGACCTGCAGCCCGCCCCAAAAAAAAAATAGCAGAGAAACTGCCAGATCGCCCACTGCCAGTCAAAAACGGCACCCCCAGCAGCCGGAAAGAAAAACAAAGGACTGCAGCCTGCCCTGCCAAACAACATCGCTACGAAACCGCCAGCCAGCCCGCCCGCTGCCAGTCAAAAACGGCACCCACAGGAAAACGAATCACAACGGAACACCAGGTAAGAGGAAACGCAATCTTCACCCCCACACACACTTCAACAAACCCATCACCCCAACCCCCCTCTGTTATTCTGACAGAGAAAAAAAATGTAACACCCTGTCAGAAAACCTCCCCTGTCTCACACATACACACACAATCTCTCTCTGTGACACACAACACACACAGTTCCCCCCCCCCATACACACAATTACTGACTCACACACCATCTAATATCATCAAACACACCCCACCACTGTCACTGACAGACACAGACACACACAGAATATAAGTCTCACATACAGAGACACTGTCTGTCTCATAGACACACACAATGATGAAGCCTGGAACTTCAGAATCAACTACCGCTCCTCTGTCAATAGAACAGTAATACCTAACAATTCTAAATTCTAAACTCCACTCAAACCCCACCGCAACCCCATACCACTTCACCAACTACACCCCCCCCCTCTGTGATTATGACAGACACAAACAATCTGTACAACACACACACATACAGTCGCCTCTATCCTCAATTCCCACAATGCCCATGAAATTGGAAGCCAGATAACCTGCCAGCCTGACGTGCCCACAGAAAAACACATTACAACAGCACAACAGGTAAGAGGAAACACAAACAACCCCTCTCAGACATTCTGACACACACACACACACACACACACACTTACGCCCCCCACTCTTAACTTTCCAAAAAAACCACTATCTCTCTCTCTGAGAAACACACACACACTCTCTCTGTGAACCCCACTACAACCCCCCAAGCAAAAACTACCAATACAACCCCCCCAAACCCCCTCTGTCTCATGATGATACACACACACACAAAACATCTCTAACAGACACATAGAGACACTTGTGAGGGTGTGAAAGGGGGCAGGGCATGTGTCCTCCTTTTTTGGGGGACAAAATATGGTAACCCTACCCCTGGTCCAATCTGGCCCATTTTAATGCCACCTTGTGCCCTCATGCCAAATATTGTATTGCATTTTTGGAGAGCTATTCTTCAGAGAGAAAGCTTAAGTTTAAAATTTAGGTTTATTTCGATAAAGTTAATTCGATATTGCCATCCATGTATTTCATGTATCACCAATTGTTTCTTTCACTCTGGAATGGTGAATGCTACTACTACTACTACTACTATTTAGCATTTCTATAGCGCTACAAGGCATACGCAGCGCTGCACAAACATAGAAGAAAGACAGTCCCTGCTCAAAGAGCTTACAATCTAATAGACAAAAAAATAAATAAAGTAAGCAAATCAAATCAATTAATGTGAACGGGAAGGAAGAGAGGAGGGTAGGTGGAGGCGAGTGGTTACAAGTGGTTACGAGTCAAAAGCAATGTTAAAGAGGTGGGCTTTCAGTCTAGATTTAAAGGTGGCCAAGGACGGGGCAAGACGTAGGGGCTCAGGAAGTTTATTCCAGGCGTAGGGTGCAGCGAGACAGAAGGCGCGAAGTCTGGAGTTGGCAGTAGTGGAGAAGGGAACAGATAAGAAGGATTTATCCATGGAGCGGAGTGCACGGGAAGGGGTGTAGGGAAGGACGAGTGTGGAGAGATACTGGGGAGCAGCAGAGTGAGTACATTTATAGGTTAGTAGAAGAAGTTTGAACAGGATGCGAAAACGGATAGGGAGCCAGTGAAGGGTCTTGAGGAGAGGGGTAGTATGAGTAAAGCGACCCTGGCGGAAGATGAGACGGGCAGCTGAGTTTTGAACAGACTGGAGAGGGGAGAGGTGACTAAGTGGGAGGCCAGCAAGAAGCAGATTGCAGTAGTCTAGACGAGAGGTGACAAGGGTGTGGATGAGGGTTTTGGTAGAGTGCTTGGAAAGAAAGGGGCGGATTTTACGGATGTTGTAAAGAAAGAAACGACAGGTCTTGGCGGTCTGCTGGATATGAGCAGAGAAGGAGAGAGAAGAGTCAAAGATGACCCCAAGGTTTCGAGCTGAGGAGACAGGGAGAATGAGAGCCATCAACAGAAATAGAAAACGGGGGGAGCGGGGAGGTGGGTTTGGGGGTGCTATAACGGAATATTGTAAGCCACATTGAGCCTGCAAATAGGTGGAAAAAATGTGGGATACAAATACAACAAATAATCATTAAAAACATGTGGTGCACGTGCACATACAGTGAACCTAAAAAAAAAATCACAGATATGAGCCAAGACAGCCATTCTCGATCTCTTATATAACTTCTTTATAATTTTCTGCTGGGTTGGAAAGATTCAACCAAAAAAGCAAACTGGAGCCAACCAACAAAGCAAATACAACTTTTAAAAAACGTGGGAAAGCCCAACAGGAAGTGAAGGTGAAGCAGCTCCAACCATCATCCCCAGGCCGGAACGCTCAAGCTAAGCAACAAGGAATTATCCAACCCCCCTTGCTGCCCAAAGTCCAGCGCCAGCACCATACGGTGACGGTGGCAGCCTCAGAGCAAAGTGCGCCCGCTGACGTCACCCGGAATCGAACGTGGGCACGTGGCGACCACTAAGCTGCAACCAAGGAGGCTGCAACTAAAGCAGAAGCTCCATAGGACTCCGCCCTTCACCGCGCCTCCGCATCGCTTGCAAGCTATTGGCTGAGAAAGATCACCCTGACGTGCAGTTCCGATCGGTGGAGGGGGAGGAGCACCGATTGAAGCCACGCCCACCTGATTGCATCCTAGAGGATGTGGTGGTTCTTTTGATGTGTTGCGCTGGCAGGAAGTTTGGATACGAGATCCAACAGCTTGTGTCTCTAGTAAACAGTGTCGCAGTGCAGTCGTCTCTTGTTGAGGTTTAAATGTCTACTTTTAATAGTTTTACAGCTTAAATGTACCATGGATAATGTGAGCCAAAATAATACTGCATGTCAAAGCGTGACAAAGCTTTATACAACAACTAGTAAAAAAAACCCGTTTCTGATGCAAATGAAAGGGGGGCTAGCAAGGTTTTCTTAGGCGGGGAGAGTCTGATTGACACGGACGGGGAGAGGGATCTTGGGGTGATAGTATCCGAGGACCTGAAGGCGACGAAACAGTGTGACAAGGCGGTGGCCGTAGCTAGAAGATTGCTAGGCTGTATAGGGAGAGGTGTGACCAGCAGAAGAAGGGAGGTTTTAATGCCCCTGTATAAGACGTTGGTGAGGCCCCACCTGGAGTACTGTGTTCAGTTTTGGAGGCCGTACCTTGCGAAGGATGTCAAAAAAAATGGAAGCGGTGCAAAGAAAAGCTACGAGGATGGTATGGGATTTGCGTTCCAAAACGTATGAAGAGAGACTTGCTGACCTGAACATGTATACCCTGGAGGAAAGGAGGAACAGGGGTGATATGATACAGACGTTCAAATATTTGAAAGGTATTAATCCGCAAACGAATCTTTTCCGGAAATGGGAAGGCGGTAGAACGAGAGGACATGAAATGAGATTGAAGGGGGGCAGACTCAGAAAAGATGTCAGGAAGTATTTTTTCACGGAGAGGGTGGTGGATGCTTGGAATGCCCTCCCGCGGGAGGTGGTGGCGATGAAAACAGTAACGGAATTCAAACATGCGTGGGATGTGCATAAAGGAATCCTATGCAGAAGGAATGGATCCTCAGAAGCTTAGCTACAATTGGGTGGCAGAGCAGGTGGAAGGAAGAGGGGTTGGTGGTTGGGAGGCGAGGATAGGGGAGGGCAGACTTTTATACGGTCTGTGCCGGAGCCGGTGATGGAAGGCGGGACAGGTGGTTGGGAGGCAGGAAAAACTGCTGGGCAGACTTATACGGTCTGTGCCCTGAGAAAGACAGGTACAAATCAAGGTAAGGTATACACATGAGTTTATCTTGGGCAGACTGGATGGACCGTGCAGGTCTTTTTCTGCCGTCATCTACTATGTTACTATGTTCAGAGTGTGCATGTGGGAGTGTGTGTGTCCCTGCCCTCTGCCCTCTCTCCCTCCCCCTCCCCCCTCCGAGTCCAGTCCTTCAGTGTTGTTTCCTGCTGTTCTGTGTTTTTGTTACAGAGAGAGTGAGGGCATCTCTCTCCCCTCCCCCCTCTGAGTCCTTCACAGTTTCGTGGGATTTCCTGCTGTGCTGTTTTCCTTCACTCATGGGGAAACCGGATATCTCTGGCGCTTCACACTTCCGGCTGGAGGCTTCAGTGGTGCCTTTTATATATATAGATTTTATATACAAGATATGCAGTAATATAAAACAAGGTATTGTATTTAGCAAAGACTCCTGATTTCTGCAATAGTAATACAGCACCCCAATGTCTTATCTTTTGATGGAAAGATCAAGACAATGTTCTTCAATGCACCGGCGGTTGGCAGCCCCCAGAGACGTGTGGGGTGATCCCCCTTGTCTTTCTGGGTTTTTTTTTTTGTTTGTTTGTTTTTTTACTTCTACTCTGTCTCTTTACCCAGGTTCAAGAAAGAAAGGGGAAAGTGAACAAGGCATTTCTCAATAGATAAAAAAGAATGCATTTCACAACCTTGAGGATATCCCCCAATGAAATTTGAAGGTGGGCTGGTGAGGATG
Source organism: Microcaecilia unicolor (assembly GCF_901765095.1). Lineage (NCBI taxonomy): Eukaryota > Metazoa > Chordata > Amphibia > Gymnophiona > Siphonopidae > Microcaecilia > Microcaecilia unicolor. The sequence continues at coordinate 20,694,254 of NC_044034.1, forward strand.
ATGTAATTGCAGCTGTCATGGTCCCACATGGAAAGAACCTTGGCAGCTCACCTTTAGCTCATTAGAATCCAAAGCTGCTCCGGCTTAAAAAATTGTTGAAGACGACTGGATTATGGTACGATTTTAAACTTGAGAACAGAAAATGTTGTTCTGAGCCCCTGTCAGCCAAGATTTAGCCGCACCAATGCCGACTTGCGCTAGTATTCTATAATGGACTCAACGCCAATATGCCATTATAAAATTGGCACTCAGTGCATGGCATTGGTTTGCCTAAATCTTTGCACCGATGTATAAAATTGCACCTTAGGATGAAGTGCTATGCCCCTCCCACATCCAAGCCCCTCTTGCAGTTTCATGTATGTAGGTACTAACATTATAGAACTGTTCTGCGGTCCATGTGTGTGGAGGCTATTTTGCTTGGAGGTAAAATACATTTTTTCATTATTTGAATTTATTTAGTGCATTTGTAGCCCACATTTTCCCACCTATTTGCAGGATCAATGTGGCTTACATAGTTTTGTTATGACATTTTCATTCCAGGATATCAGATACAATTAGTAATGTGTAGAGATTAAGTAAGTGGAAGAAGAAGGAAGTGATTAGGTGGGTAAGTATAAAAAGTGGACTTTCGTAACTGGATGGGTTGGTGAGGTGGATTGTTGGGGCTATAGGTTCTCTTTGTAGGCCTTGTTGAGGAAATATGTCTTCAGAGATTTGCGAAAGCAATGAAAATGATGAATAGGGAGGAAAAAGCCTCAAGAAGCTCAGATCGATAAGCTGAAAAAGCAGGGCTTCTTCATCATTGGCCAAAAAAAACCTCCCTAGTGAATTTAATTGCAAATTACAAAATTAGTAGATTTATCAAAAACTTATAAAAAATAACAGCTTTAAACACTTAGCTGTACAGTTTCTTCCACCTGCATCAAAAATCAGACCATGACCAATGGTGACCAGTGTTTCATTAATCTGCATCAGGGTCAGTTGGTCAGAAATTTTAGACTCTGTTCAAAACTGATGGAACACAAGGTGGCGTGGAGGGGCATAATTGAACAGGGCACCCAAGTTTTCATGAGGGCGTCCTCGCAGGACAGCTCCGCAAAGGGGCGGGGAAACCCGTATTATCGAAACAAGATGGCCATCCATCTTTTGTTTCGATAATACGGTCAGGGACGCCCAAATCTCAACATTTTGGTCGACCTTAGAGATGGTCGACCTAAATGTTGAGATGGTCGACCTTAGAGATGGTCGTCCCCGGTTTTCGGCCATAATGGAAACCGAGGACGCCCATCTCAAAAACGACCAAATCCAAGCCCTTTGGTCATGGGAGGAGCCAGAATTTGTAGTGCACTGGTCCCCCTGACATGCCAGGAAACCAACCAGGCACCTTAGGGGGCACTGCAGTGGACTTCAGAAATTGCTCCCAGGTGCATAGCTCCCTTACCTTGGGTGCTAAGCCCCCTAAACCCCCCCCCCCAAAGCCACTCCCCACAACTGTACACCACTACCATAGCCCTAAAGGGTAAAGGGGGGCACCTACATGTGGGTACAGTGGGTTTCGGTTGGGTTTTGCAGGGCTCACATTTACCACCACAAGTGTAACAGGTAGGGGGGATGGGCCTGGATCCGCCTGGCTGAAGTGCACTGCACCGACTAAAACTGCTCCAGGGACCTGCAAACTGCTGTCAGGGAGCTGGGTATGACATTTGAGGCTGGCAAAAAAAAAATTTTAAGTTTTTTTTTTTAGGGTGGGAGGGGGTTGGTGACCACTGGGGGAGTAAGAGGAGGTCATCCCCGATTCCATCCAGTGGTCATCTGGTCAGTTCGGGCACCTTTTCATGGCTTGGTCGCAAGAAAAAATGGACCAAGTAAAGTCGGCCAAGTGCTCATCAGGGACGCCCTTCTTTTTTCTATTATCGGCCAAGGATACCCATCTCTTAATCACGCCCCAGCCCCGCCTTTGCTACAGTGCTGACACATCCCCCGTGAACTTTGGTCATCCCAGCGACGGGAAGCAGTTGAGGAAGGCCAAAATCGGCTTTCGATTATGCTGATTTGGGTGACCCTGAGAGAAGGACTCCCATCTCCCGATTTGTATCGGAAGATGGGCACCCTTCTCTTTTGAAAATAAGCTTGATAGAGTACACACACACTCTTAACGATTTACATCATCTTCGAAGAGGCTATACTACTACTACTTAACATTTATAAAACGCTACCAGGGTCACGCAGCGCTGTACAATTTTAAACAAAGAAGGACAGTCCCTGCTCGAAGGAGCTTACAATCTAAAGGACAAGTATGCAGTCAATCAATTGGGGCAGTCTAGGTTTCCTGAATAGAGGTAAATGGTTATGTGCCGAAAGCTACAGTGAAGAGGTGGGCTTTGAGTAGGGATTTGAAGATGGGCACTGTCAGAGCTGGTTCTGGATGCCTGTTTTATAAAGGCATACAGACACCTATGTTACCTTTGTAGAATAAGAATATGAGAGACAGTGGGGTACACAGAAAATTTTAACAGGGTGTGTACCCCCTGCCCCCCCCCCCCCCGTGCCTTAAAATCACCTGCTCCATTCCAGATTTTGCCTGGGCAGTGGCACTGATAGGCTGCCTGTGGCCTGCACCAGGGCTTTCTCTGTGAAGTGTCTCGCCCTTCACAAAACAGGAAGTTGCATCAGAAGGGGCGGGATGGTGCAAGCTGCAGGCAGTCTATGAGTGCCACTGCCCAGGTGAAGATTGAGGGAGATGATTGTAAGGCAGGGGGGGGGGGGGTGTCTGACAGGGAGTGCGTACACAACACACATACCTGGAATAAATACACTACTGAAGAAAGGCACCTTTTTGAACTTTCAACACAGGCTTTGTGTTGTAAAATTACCCCCTTATTACACCGGGCATATCAGCCTGCGAGATTCCAGCATATTTAGAGAGAGAGTTATTTATGTCCCTTGTTAACCAGACAAACAGAAAAACTCCAGATAGCAAAGCAGCAGAGAAGACCCTGCTGGTCTGCAGATCCGAAGATAATTATAGTTACAAACCCCAGATTTTTTTTAAGAATAGTTAAAACACTATGACATTCCTCAGTCCAAAGGATTCACACCACCCAGATAGCTTTATGCATTGTCTTGATTATTTACTGTAGATTAGGAGGATTCTATGTAGACAAACCTCAACTGTTTTTTGCTTGTTCTTCTCCTTTGCAATTGTTCCTTATCAATCAATATCTACTATAATAAACCCTGAACGTTCTGAGGACAAAGGTTTCTGAACTCACAGCACAAGGGTTCGTAACTTCATGGTGGTGAAGCCATCCCACTATGACTCGGAGCCCTGCCCTCACGTCAAACGTCATGACGTGAGTTGAGAACCTTAGCAAAAAGAACCTTCAGGGAGCGTTTAAAAAGAAAAAAAGTCAAGGAAAAACAAAAAACAAACAAGCTGGGGGAGCAAACCGCAAAAAAAAAGAAAAAAAACCCAGCCAACACATGCTGCAGGTGCAACAAACACACCTGCGCCCCCCCCCCCCCCCAAGGCCACCCACAAAAATCCTGCAAAAAAAAAAAAAACACGCAACACAATCCACATGAAGGAACCCCCCACCCCTACCCACCCACCGACGTGTAGCTTTGCCGCCGGCACCGGGGAACCCGAAACCCCACAAGAACACATCCGGCGTGATCTGCAGGCAGGGCTTATGTGCGTCTGACGTCATGCACATGCACGACGTAAGACGCACATAACCCCACCCTGCACAGCCTAGATGCAGAACATCAAGTGGCACTCAGCAGAGCCCACGACGAAGGACTTCTGCTGGCGGGATTTTGGGTATGCCGCCAGCAAAACTAAGACACGGTAGGCTGGAATGGCGGCGGGAGGGGGGAGCAACGCGTGGCGGCGGCGGGTGCATCACGCGGAGGAAGCGGAGACGGAACACAACAAACAACCCCAGAAAGCAGCCTCCGCTTCCTTCGAAATTCAACACAATACAATCCCCCACCCAAAATGAAAGAAAAAACACACACACACACACACACACACACACACACTCTCACAACAGGCACCGCTCCATGAAACCCCAGCCCCCACCCCCCACACACAATCAATCATTCATCTGGCAGCGGTCCCAGAACCCACCACCCAAAAAAACCCCCCACTTACTCTCAATTGGCCACAACTCCTCAACGCACCCCCCCCCCAACAGACACACACACACACTCACTCACTCACTCTCTAATCTGGCAGCGCTTCCTGAAACCCCTGCCCCCCCCACACAGACTCATACTCTCATTTTGCAACAGTTCCTGACCCCCCCCCCCCCAAACACACACACACACTCACTCACTCTCTCATCTGGCAGCGCTTCCTGAACCCCACCACACACACACACTCTCTCATGTGGAAACACACAATAAACACACCCTCACACACACACTCATCATCTGTCAGCGCTTCCATAACCAACCCCCAAACCCCTCTTCTTCCCTGCTGAAACCCCAAACACACACACCCCGACACCCCTACAACACACACACACACACACACACACACACACACACTCTCTCTTTAACTAGGGCAGCTCTTCCTGAACCCCCCTCCCCCCCCCCCCCAAACCACTCTCTCACATCTGGCAGCGCATCCTAAAACCCCGTACACACACACACTCACTCTCTCATCTACACACTCACTCTCTCATCTGGCAGCGCTTCCTGAAACCCCTGCCCCCCCCCCACACACTCATATTCTCATTTTGCAACAGTTCCTGAACCCCCCCCCCCTCAAACACACACACACACTCACTCTCTCATCTGGCAACGCTTTCTGAACCCCACCACACACACACTCTCTCATGTGGAAACGCACAATAAACACACCCTCACACACACACTCATCAACTGCCTGCGCTTCCATAACCAACCCCCAGACCCCTCTTCTTCCCTGCTGAAACCCCAAACACACACACCCCGATACCCCTACAACACACACACACACTCTCTCTCTAACTAGGGCAGCGCTTCCTGAACCCCCCCCCCCCCCCAAACCACTCTCTCACATCTGGCAGCGCATCCTAAAACCCCGTACACACACACACACACTCACTCTGTCACTCATCTGGCAGCGCTTCCTGAAACCCCTGCCCCACCCACACACACACTCACTTAATAATCTGGCAGCCGTCCCTACCCCCCCCCCCCCACACACTCACTATCAATTGGCCCTGCTACCTCAAACCTCCCCCCCCCCCAAACACACACACTCACTCTCTCTTCTGCAAGTGCTTCATGAACCCACGCCACAAACACACACACACTCATCTGACAGTCACACAATCACTCACACACTCGCTTGGTTTCATACACTCAGTCTCACAGAGCATCTCAGTATCACACACACTCTCTCCCACGCACACACTGAATCTGTGTGAAACATTCACAATGTGTCTCACATACGCACTTGCACACACTCTTTCTCACACATACACTCACACCCACACTCTCTCTCTCTTACACACACACACACACTCGCACTTTCACTCTCACACACACTCACTTTCACATACACTCTCCCAAACATACACACTCCGAGGACAACCTTGCTAGCGCCCGTTTCATATGTGTCAGAAACGGGCCTTTTTTACTAGTTTACCAATAAAAAGCAACAAGAGGGACCACAATGTTTTTTTTTTTTGTTGGCTTGTTGCATTTTTGTTCTATGCTTATGTTCCTTGCTGGAATAGTGGTTTGAATAATTTGTACTATATTTGGTTTTCTTATTTATTTATTAGGATTTATTTACCGCTTTTTTTTTTATTTGTATTAAGTCTTTATTAAACTTTTTCGAAGCAACAGCTCAAGACACATCAAGCCAAAACAAGCAAACATCAAGGCTGCTGGCAAACAATACCAAAACAACCTACATTATAGTAAGCAACAATATGAGATAATAGTACTTCCTAGTGTACAGAAAGGTAATCTTAACTTCAAAAGATTTTAAGCATTTTTTTTATTTTTAGTTACATTTGTACCCTGCGCTTTCCCACTCATGGCAGGCTCAATGCGGCTATGGAGGGTTAAGTGACTTGCCCAGAGTCACACCAATGTGGCCGCGCAGGCTTCTGCTTCTGTGAGTCACAGAAACAGAAGCCTGCGCAGCCTTCTACATGGAATGTTGCTAGTGGAATAGCAACATTCCATGTAGAATCTCCAATAGTAGCAACATTCCATGTAGAATCTCCAATAGTATCTATTTTATTTTTGTTACATTTGTACCCTGTGCTTTCCCACTCATGGCAGGCTCAATGCGGCTTACATGGGGCAATGGAGGGTTAAGTGACTTGTCCAGAGTCACAAGGAGCTGCCTGTGCCTGAAGTGGGAATCGAACTCAGTTCCTCAGTTCCCCAGGACCAAAGTCCACCACCCTAACCACTAGGCTACTCCTCCTTACCCATTCCCCCACCCCTCCCTACCCCCCTCAATGTTACCTTATAGATTGGCTTACCCTCCAAACCACCCACCCTGTTAAACTACTGTACAAGACCCAAGTACACAGCAAAACAAATCAGTAAGAACAATATTCAAAAATATTTACCGCCTTTTTTAAAGAATTTACTCAAGGCAGTATACATACATAGTAACATAGTAAATGACGGCAGATAAAGACCTGTACAGTCCATCCAGCCTGCCCAACAAGATAAACTCATTTACTTGGTATGTGATACTTTATATGTATACCCAAGTTTGATTTGTCCTTGCCTCAGTAAGAATAAATCAAACATAAGCAATAGATAATTACAGCAGAACAAATATTCAAATAACAATACAAAGTATGGCATAGTATACTACTTACAATGTCAACACAATACGTAATATTTTAACTGACAGTGTAGGTGTCATGTCCCCTATCTCAACACAAGTGGTGTCCTTGGGCTGTGCGGGGTCCCATCGACACGCACACTTGACTGGCACTGCCTGAGCCATATGTCTGTAGTCTGCTCTGGGTTTGTTCAGAGAGCAGTGGTTGCTGACTCCTTAATTGCTTTGCTTCCACCCACCTGGGTCTGCTCTTCCTCTGCCTGGCTTCCCTTGCTTCTCTCCTGTTGGTCTTCCGGTTCCTCCTTCCCCTGCTGTTGTCCTATGGCTGTGCCCCTTCTGCCTGCTGAAGTCAGACGCCAGCACTTTATCAGCTGAGCTCTCCCTGGACTCCATGCTTCGGCTTCTACTTTGGTAGGTGTTTTTAACTCTTTAGTCTGGTTCTTATCTACTGGTCCCTCGTTGCTGTTTTTGCATGTACCTGGATTACCCTTCTGCCTGCCGCGTGCCTACTGACTTTCGCCTGCATCTGGATTACCCTTCTGCCTGCCGCCTGCCTTGCCTGTACCTGGATTACTCTCTTGACCTGCTGCCTGCCTACTGACTGCTGCTTGTACCTGGATTACTCTCTTGACCTGCTGCCTGCCTGGCCGATACATTTATCACCCCGCTTCCAGCTCTGTCCCGTAAGTCCTGCAGGCCACCCGCACCTAGGGGCTCAACCTCTGTGGAACGGCAGTCAGCGCAGGTGAAACCCGGGGTTGTCCAGCCGCCAAGCATAACCTGGTCCGAGTACCGGGCTCAGCAGCGCTCTACTTGTTACAAGAACTACAAGTCTGACAGTAGGTTATAAGCAAAGATGGAACATATAGATAGGTAAGAGAATAAGAAGAGTTAGAAAGTAAGGTGACTGATTTGAAGAAAGTTGCACATGGAGGAGTGGATAAACATGTCCCGCTGCAGTATGTGCAGCCCGAGTCACTCCTTGTGTGTGTGAGTGAGACTAACAAGTTAGTTGCTTCTTCCATTAAAGGCTTGGTTGAAGAGCCAAGCTTTCACCTGTTCCTGAAGTAGAGATAGTCTTGTGTTAAGCGGAACCTTTCAGGCAATTCATTCCAGAATGTGGGGTCTACTCTGGAGAAGGCTCGCTTATGGATATCACATTGTGTAATGTCTTTTGGAGAGGGTGTGGTTAGTGATAGTCCTTGAGAGGACTTTAGTGTCCTTGGCGGTGAGTAGAGAGTCAAAAATGAAATTAACGCCTGTGCCACACAGTAGTTTACAAGTGGCTTAGTAAAAGGGCCCCTTAGTTTCCAATGTTAAAATTCAAGATCTAGGAAATCAAATTCAGCATTTAACAACAGAAAAATGTTCTGGTTCAAGAAAAAAATGATATTTCATTGTAAGGTTGAGAATTTTGACAAATTTACCAGATATTTTAACTTGCAAATATTGAATTTTCCCAGATGTTAACAGTAACTACTAAAGACCTGTCTTACAGGGTTTTAAAAGAAATGTTCCAATATGGTGACACTGTTGTCCCTTTTTTACATCAACTTTATTATGTTTCTGGATTCGGAGCACCGAATCTAAACCTTATCTCTCTGTGGTTGATGCTTCTTCAGATAGTTGAAATTTAACCGATATTTTAGAAAGCTCTGCAGATGAAGTTACATCCAGATCTATCCTGATAGTCACGTTTGTATTTTTGCAAAGGTAAATATGCGCTTTTGAATAGTTTTTTTTTCATAAATCTGAGTGTGTAGGGAGATATCTCTCTTTCCTGATATACTACTACTACTATTTAGCATTTCTATAGCGCTACAAGGCGTACGCAGCGCTGCACAAACATAGAAGAAAGACAGTCCCTGCTCAAACAGCTTACAATCTAATAGACAAAAAATAAAGTAAGCAAATCAAATCAATTAATGTGTACAGGAAGGAGGAAAGGAGGGTAGGTGGAGGCGAGTGGTTACAAGTGGTTACGAGTCAAAAGCAATGTTAAAGAGGTGGGCTTTCAGTCTAGATTTAAAGGTGGCCAAGGATGGGGCAAGACGTAGGGGCTCAGGAAGTTTATTCCAGGCGTAGGGTGCAGCGAGACAAAAGGCGCGAAGTCTGGAGTTGGCAGTAGTGGAGAAGGGAACAGATAAGAAGGATTTATCCATGGAGCGGAGTGCACGGGAAGGGGTGTAGGGAAGGACGAGTGTGGAGAGATACTGGGGAGCAGCAGAGTGAGTACATTTATAGGTTATATATCTGAAAGAAGTTGTCCACAGGTTCATACTTTGAGGGCTGAGTTGGAGGAGTAGCCTAGTGGTTAGTGCAGCGGACTCTGATTCTGGGGAACTGGGTTGGATTCCCACTGCAGCTCCTTGTGACTCTGGGCAAGTCACTTAACCCTCCATTGTCCCAGGTACAAATAAGTACCTGTATATAATATGTAGACCGCTTTGAATGTAGTTGGAAAACCCACAGAAAGGCAATATTTAAGTCCCATTCCAATTCAATTGAAATATCCTTACAAATTTTTCTGGATAGTTCTACATGGTTTTTTTTTGTTCTTTTTGAAATAAGCCTTTACAATTATAGCTTTTTTTGGAGGTTAAGGGGATAGCGGTAGACCATTGAATATCTGCCGCCTTTGTAATGTCTACTGGACCTTAATTTTGTTTAAAGCCTGTTGTTATCATTACCTTAGCTTTTCCTTATGATGCATAAGCCTTGTGAACTATTTGGTGAATTAACCATTTTAATTTTTGTATTACTTTTTCTTTGGTAATTTAACTGTAATTTCCTGCTCAAAGGTGTTTATTTGATTGTCTGTATGATGCAAAAAAAAAAAAAAGGAAGTTATAGACCGGTGAGCCTGAGATTGGTGCTTAGCAAATGGTAGAGACTAATATGGAGAACAAAGTTACTGAGTGTATACGTAGGCATGGATTAATGAGACGTGGAGGGGCATTTTCGATATGACGTCTAAGTCCGACTTTGGACGTTTTGCAAAAAATGTCCAAAATCTAAATAGGAAGGAAGGTCATTTTCAAAAAAGAAAAATGTCTATCTTTTTTTTCCAAAATACTGTTTTGAACAAGGTTTTGTGATTTGGACGTTTGTTGTTTTTTTTTTTTTTGTCCATTTTCGAACAAAAACAAAACAAAAAAAAACATCCAAGTCAAAATGCACAAAATCGAGTCATTGGGATATAGGAGGGGCCAGGATTTTTAGTAGACTGGTCCTCCTGACATCCCAGGAAAGCAATAGGGCCCCCTAGGGGGCACTGCAGTGGACTTCATAGAATGTTTCCAGATACACACCTCATCATTGCTCCCTTACCTTGTCTGCTGAGCCCCCCAAAACTCACCCAAAACCCACTACCCCCAACTGTACACCACTACCATAGCCCTTACGGGTGAAGGGGGCACTTATATGTGGGTATAGTGGGTTTCTGGTGAGTTTTGGAGGGCTCGCAGTTTCCTCCACAATTGTAACAGGTAGGGAGAGGTAGGAGGTTGGGTCCACCTGTCTGCAGTGCACTGCACCCACCACTAGACTATTCTAGGGACCTGCATGCTATTCTGATGGACCTGAGTATAACATCTACTACTACAACTACTACAAATCATTTCTATAGCGCTACCAGTCGTACGCAGCGCTAACATCTGAGGGTGACAAAGAGGCTGGCAAGTAATGTTTTTAGAGATAACGCTAGTCAGCAGCAGCATCTGCCATGTCTTACTCCTGTGGGGCTTCCTCATATATTACACTGCCTTTTTGTTTCTTGAGGACAAGTAATAGAAACAGCTGGAGGAGCCATTTGTCTGCCGGACTCCCAATGGAGCCATGTGCTTTTTATAACAGTTGAAAGTGCTGTGTAAAGAATTTTGCTTTTATTATTAGCTTCTCTATCTGGTGTGATTGTTTGGCTCTCATATTGTATCACAATCAGTTATAACTACAACATTCTTTTGTATTTTGTTCTGAAAAAGAACAAAATATCGCATTAATTTGTTATGGGGGGGGGGGGGTGAAATAAATCCCCATTTTACATTCCTACAGTGTTTTGATAAATTATTATTAGAGGATACAACAATATCTTTCATCCAGCAGATTACTGAGTACATTTCTCTTATCTGCACCCTTCTCCACCGCTAACTCCAGACTCCGTTCCTTTTGTCTTGCTGCCCCATATGCCTGGAATAGACTTCCTGAGCTGGTACGTCAAGCTCCATCTGTGACTGTCTTGAAATCTAGGCTAAAAGCCCACCTTGCTTTTAACTCCTAACCCTTTCTCACTTGTTCAGTACACTTGTTCATTCCCACCTTAGTAATTCCCTTATTTCTTATTTGTCCTGTTTGTCTGTCCTAATTAGATTATAAGATCTATCGAGCAGGGACTGTCTCTTCATGTTCAAGTGTACAGTGCTGCATACGTCTAGTAGCGCTATAGAAATGATAAGTAGTAGTAGTAGTCTTTGGGATTCCAGAATCTTGCTACTCTTTGTCTTTGTCCTTATCTCTTATTTGTCCTGTTTGTCTGTCCTGATTATATTGTAAGCTCTGTCTAGCAGGGACTATCTCTTCATGTCCAGTGTACAGCGCTGTGTACGTCTAGTAGCGCTATAGAAATAACACGTCTAGTAGTGCTATAGAAATAAGTAGTAGTCTTTGGGATTCTGGAATCTTGGTACTCTTTGGGATTCCGGAATCTTGCTACTCATTGGGATGCCACACAGAATCTTGCTACTCTTTGTCCTTATCCCTTATTTGTCCTGTTTGTCTGTCCTGATTAGATTGTAAGTTCTGTCGAGCAGGGACCGTCTCTTCATGTTCAAGTGTACAGCACTGTGTACGTCTAGTAGCGCTATAGAAATTTTAAGTAGTAGTAGTAGTGGTAGAAAGCTAGCACTGCTGAAGCAGAGGGATTTGAATTTTAGATTTTGATTACTCGACTTTCCAAAATCCAAACTCAAGGCAGATTATATAGAGAGGTACAATAGGTATTTCCCTGCCCAAGAGAGCTTACAGTCTAAGTTTTGTATCTGAGGTAACGGAGGCTCAAGTGACTTGTTCAAGGAGTGTCAACCGGAGAACAGAATCTGAATCCTGACTTTCCCTGATCTTGATCCATTTTTAAAAAGGAGGAGAAAGTCTAATCCTCACGAGTATACACAGCAACAGAAAAAAGGAGTGAGGTGGTAAAAGATGAGGAAATCAAGCTTATAAATACAAGTCTTTATTACTTATCAGTGGCGTACCTAGAGTATTTGACACTCAGGGCTGATCATTTTAAACCCCCCCCCCCCCATCAGTGATAGTGATGATGTATGTATGTATGTTCCCTAGTACTGTGCAAAATCAGAAGGGCCTTGTTTATTAAGCCATGGTAAGGGCACGCTAGCGTTTTTAGCGCATGCTGATTAATAAGCACTAAACTAAAGTCGCCCATAAGAACATATGAGCAACTCTAGCATTTAACGCATGCTAAAACTGCTAGCACACCTTAGTAAACAGGGCCCAAAGATAACAGATGTAAATTTGGGGAAAAAACCCCCAAATACCTTTACAAATTAACAAACAGAAATAAAACAAATACAGAAAATAAGATAATACCATGTTATTGGACTAATACCTTTAGCTTTCAGAGACCAAAACCTTTTTCCTTAGGTCAGTACAGTATACTACTATTACAGTATCCTGTCCTGACATGAGGAAGGGGATTTTGGTTTCCGAATGTTAGTCAAAATGTATTAAAATTAATCCAATAAAAATTTACCTTATTTCCATTTTCTGTTTATAAACATGTATTAACACAACTGCAATGATAATTTATCCTAAAGGAAAAATACATTTTTATCTGCCTTTGTGGTCTCTGGTTTCTGCTTTCCTCATCTGCTTTTCACTCTCTCCTTTCCATCCAGCATCTTCCCTCTCTCTCTGCCCCTTCCATTCAGCATCTGCCCTTTCTCTCCCTTCCATCCAGCACCCGCCCCCTCTCTACCTCTTTCCATCCAGTTTCTGTCCCCTTTCTCTGCCCTCTTCCGACCAGCTTCTGCCCCTTCCATCCAGCGTCTGACCCCTCCATCCAGTGTCTGCACTTTCTCTCCCTTCCATTAGCATCTGCTCCCTCTTGCTCCCTTCCATCCAGTGCTCCTGGCTCCCCTCTCTCCTTTTTACATATCATGTCCCCCCTCCCCCCATTCTGCTGCTCCTGCTCCAAACTAGCAGCGGAAGCAAACAAAAAAACTAAAAAAAAAAAAAAGCCAAGACAGGCTAAAATACAAATATTAAGATCGTGGGGCCTAATTACCTGTGGCTGCTGGCTCTTGTCTCTAACTGGAAGTGACCTCAAAAGGAGTGGAGTCGGCAGCCACGGGTAGTGCAGAGACCCCACGATCCAAGATATTTACTGTTTGCTGCTACTGCTGCTTCTCTGACAGACTAGCAGTGGTGGCAGCCTGGGCGGAGGTGGAGGCGCAGGCTGGAGGAAGGTGAGAGATGGCGAGGAGCCGACCAGAGGAAATGCAGTGGCGGTGACCCGGCGGGGGGTGAAGGTTGCAGGAAGGCACAGCCTGCGGAACAAGTCTAAAGTTTCAAGAGAAGGGACTGACTTGGGACCGACAGAGCAGCGGAGTGGAACACCCCTCTTTGATTTGCACACGGGGTGGTCCATCCCGCCCTTGGTACGTCAATGTTGCATATGAATTCCGAAGGTCTATTGTGGGAAGACTCAACAAGGGCCGTGTTTCAGCCAGTGTGCCTTCTTCAGGAGCCTTTATGCCTTAGCAACTGGCAATATAGGAGAAACTAAGCAATAAACAGGATACATGCAATATGCATCAAATACAGCATAAACAAGTGTCTGAGAAGCAGTGTTCTGCACACTCAAGGCCATCCCCAACCATGTCCAGCATCTCCCCTTCCCTACTTACCTCCCAAAAGGTGTCCAGAATAATTATGCATTCAGATATTTAGACCGCTCTTCCAATAACACCCAAAACAAATTACAAAGTGACATACATAGCAAAACTAATGACAGATAACAATACAAATACAATATTTATTTATGTATTTGACACATTTGATATACGGCCAAAGGCCTACACATAGGCATCAAAGTGGTTTACAAAACTACAGATAGAGAGGAGTAGTGAGGACAGGGAAGGACACTTTCAGGGGAATTTTTGAAAGAGAAGGGCGCCCATCGTCCAACACAAATCGGGAGATGGGCATCCTTCTCTCAGGGGAGTGGGGTTTGGGGGGGGGGGGGTTAGGGGGCTCAGCACCCAAGGTAATGGAGCTATGTACCTGGGAGCAATTTGTGAAGTCCACTGCAGTGCCCCCTAGGGTGCCCGGTTGGTGTCCTGGCATGTCAGGGGGACCAGTGCATACGAATGCTGGCTCCTCCCACGACCAAATGCCTTGGATTTGGTCGTTTTTGAGATGGGTGTCCTCGGTTTCCATTATGGCTGAAAACCGGGGACGACCATCTCAACATTTAGGTCGACCATCTCTAAGGTCAACCTAAATGTTGAAATTTGGGCGTCCTCAACCGTATTATCAAAACAAAAGATGGACCCCCATCTTGTTTCGATAATATGAGTTTTCCTGCCCCTTTGCCGGGACGTCCTTAGAGATGGGCGCCTTCGTTCGATTATGCCCCTCCACGGGGTTAATTCTTCAAAGAGATAAATATCCAAAGAGTGTCATAAAGCAGCATTTGGACGAATTTCTTCTCAAAACGTCCAAATCTGTATTTTCACAACCTATTTTGCAAATGTTTATGTATGCAATTCATCTGCAGTGTGTCCAAATCACAAGGGGGCATGTCAGGGCGTTTTGGGGATGGGCTTAGGGCGTTCTTAACACATGGATTTTACAACCATACTTGAACAAAATTAAAACGTCTAGAACTGAAACTTCAGCATTTTGGTCTAGACCTGTTTTTAGAATGAATAAGGCACAAAAATGTGCCCTAAATGACCAGATGACCATTGTAGGGAATCAAGAATGACTCCCCTTACTCCCCAGTGGTCACTGACTCCCTCCCACCCCCCAAAGATGCGATTAAAAATATTACTTACCAGTCTCTGACAGCTTAAAATTTTATAGCCAGGTCTATTAGAGCAGCAAGTAGGTCCCTGGAGTAGTGTAGTAGTCAGTGAAGTGCACTATAGAGAGGAGAACCCAGGCCCACATACCACGCTACCTGTTACACTTGTGGTGGAAAGTGTGAGCCCTCCCACACTCTCCCAAAACCTACTGCACCACTTATAAGTGACCCTTTCACCCATAAGGGCTATTGTAGTGGCATACAGTTAGGTACAGTAGGGTTTTGGTGGATTTTGGAGGGCTCAGCATACAGTATAAGGGGGTAATGGTGAGATGTGTACCTGGGAGCTTTTATATGAAGTCTAATGCAGTGCCCCATTGCTCTGCTGGGTTGTCTGTGTGGCTAGTCTACTAAGAATACTGGTTTCTCCTACATCCCGATTACTTGATTTTCTATGTTTTGCACTTGGACCTTTTTTTCTTCCAAAAATGGCCGAAAAAGATAAATGCATAGAGCACGAAGATTTCTTGTATGTGGTCATTAAAAAAAAAAAAAAAATATATATATATATATATAGACATTTTGCTGTTTCGAAAATGGTCATTATTTCCTATTCGGGTTTGGGTTGTGGTTCAATGATTCCCATGAATAAGATATCACTATACCAGGCTATAATCTTTTTAGGAAGGATAGAGAGGGCCAATGAGGTGGAAGAGTGGCGCTGTATGTGAGAGACAATACCAGAGCAGCTGAAATGCAGGGAACCTGGGGAAAGGAAGAAGCTTTATGGATCGACCTGGAAAGAGAAGATGGAACCTGTATCCACACGGGGGTTATCTACAGACCTCTGGCACAAACAGGGAAGCTAGACAAGGATCTGATAGAAGATATTCAAAAGATTGGTATGAAAGGGGAGGTGCTACTGTTAGGAGATTTTAACTTGTCTGATGTGGATTGGAACGTCCCGTCGGCAGAATCAGAAAGAAGTAGGGAGATTGTGGACGCCTGTCAAAGTGCCCTGCTCAGACAAATGGTGATGGAACCCATGAGGGAAGGGTCAAGGCTGGATCTAGTGCTCACGAATGGAGGAAGTATTTCCAATATCTGGGTGGGAACCCACCTATGTAATAGTGATCATCACACAATATGGTTTGATACAAGGGCAAAGGCGGCGTGCGGACGCACAAACCTCAAAGTACTGGATTTCAGATGTACTGATTGTGATAAAATGGGGGAATACCTGAAGAAGGAGCTGTTGGCATGGGAAGGCGTAGGAGAAGTGGAATATCAGTGGTCCAAGCTAAAGGTTGCTATAATATGGTAACTGATCTTTATGCAAGGAAAAGTAACCAACAACAAGAGAAACAGGAAGCCAATATGATTCTCCAAACAAGTAAAAATAAGAACAAAAGAGGCTTTGTTCAAGAAATACAGAAGAATGCAACTAGAAGATCACGGAAAAGATTATCATATTAAACTCAAAGAAGCGAAGAGATAAATACAGCTAGTGAAACCAGAAGCGGAAGAAAAAATGGCTAAAGATATAAATACTCCTGACCTTCCCATTTGGGACACATCTGGTGAGTGCCAACATTCCCCGGCACTTGAAGATCTGGTTGGGCAGGCACAAATAATTTAACTGGGCAGGAGGCTTTCCTGCCTGTTGAAATCGCTTTTAATATTGATAGGTATGTTTTATTTTTAGTGATACTCCTGATGCAGAGCTATCGAATCCTCAAAACATGATCGTATTGGTGATTATATTTTTGTGAAGTAGAAGACTGGTGAAATTGTAATTCTGTTAATGGCACCAGTACTTATTTTCAAGCTAAGTAAGGTCTTAGTACTTATTTAGATTGTTTGACTTCTTACATGGAAGATATTATTTTACAAATAGAAGCTTTTTCTACTGATATTTAAGAAAGGCTTCCTCTATGACAGCCCAAAACATTTTGTAAATTAGACCTTACCTGCTAATTTTCTTTCCTTTAGTCCCTCCGGACCGGCCCATAATGTGACTGATGGGTTGTGCACGCCTTCCAGCAGGTGGAGACTGAGAAAAAAACTGTGACTCTAGCCAGCCAATAAGAGCCCTTGCCAGCTAGAGAAAGATCCAGTATTAAGGTACCAAAGCAGAAGGAAAGGCATAGAAGAAATAGAAAACCTGTGCATCCAAAAACCTGAGCAGCTACCGGCACATTGCCAACAACGGGTGAGTGCCTTCAAAAACATCATGGTCCTTCATACAGGACATTTCAGTAAGATTCTTTGTTTGTTTGTTATTATTATTATTATTTTTTAATATAGACCAAGAAACTAACAACACGGCTCCGAACAAACACAGATATCTGAAGGGAGGGATCTGGGCCGGTCCGGAGGGACTAAAGGAAAGAAAATTAGCAGGTAAGGTCTAATTTACCCTTCCTTAGCGTCCCTCCGGACCGGCCCAGAATGTGACTGATGGTAAGTAACAAAGCAGTGAAAATATGGGAGGGACCCTAGCAGCCCCGCCGACAAAAACGAACGCTTCAAAACGAAACCTGCCGACGACTGAGGACGTCGAAACGTCAGAGCTTAGAAAAAGAATGCAGAGATGACAAAATGGCCACCGTATCACTGTCTTGTGGAGGCCCCAGACCACACTCTGTCTACAAGACTACATGACCTGTTGCAGAACGAGCTCCAAAATGCTGTAGAACAGGTTTCCCCGAAAGAAGATAAGCCTAAGTACTCTGTACTTAAAATCATCGAGGAATAAATAGGTTTAGAGGCCATGAACCCTTTACGCCTATCTCAAAATACAACAAAGAAGAAGATCGACAGATGTAACCAGAAAAAAAATAAAAATAGTGGATGAACCCCCATTTGACATCCAAACACTTAAAATGCCGCTGTTTCTCTGAGCCGAAAAAGGAACTTAACCCAGGCAAGACCACCAGCTGAGAAGCATAAAAGCAAAATACCACTTGGAGAGATAGGAAGGAACTGGCCGGAATACTATGCGATCGGAACAGAAGTCCAAGAAAAGCGATATACACGACAACACCTGCAACTCCGAAACTCGCCTAGCGGAAACAATGGCCAGCAAAAATATTACCTTCAAAGTTAAGACTTTCAGAGTACAGGACGACAAAGGATCAAAGAGAGGCTTAGTAAGAACTGCCAGCACCAAATTCAGACCCCCAACGAGGAAACGTACATCACTAGGGAAGAGGAAGGAGATTAACCACGCTCAAAAAATGCACCACAGCTAGAAAACTAGCTAAAGACCTCCTCCAGATACCATCCCAAAAGGAAGAGAAAATCGCAATCTGCACCTTAAGAGAAGCGAAAGGAAGAGCTTAGATCAAGTCCCCCTACACAAATGTAACCTTACATAACCGAAGCACGAAAGGAGATTGGTGCAAGAGCTTTAGCCTATCCTCAAGATCCTCCAAGAGCGCTCATCAATCAAAGAAGTAATGAGCTAAGAAAAATAACCCCTGCTAAACAATTGAGGCCATTCAAGAGCCAGGCCGTAATACAGCAGAGAACCGGATTCGGATGAATGACAGGACCCTGTAAGAGGGAAACAAAAAACCTCGCTGCACCAGAAGTTTGAAAGAAAAGTTCACCAGAGGACGTGGAAAACCGGCACACCATGGACTTCGAGACCACGCCAGTGCTACCAAAATCAGACGTTCCCTGTGTGTGTCGACCTTCCAAAAGAAGACACCCTATCAGAGGACAAGGAAGAAAGGCATACCTTAAACCAGCTGAGAAGCATAGTAGAAGAACGTCCACACTCTGCGCTTTGGAAACCTCATGACGACGGCAAAAATAGAGGAAATCTGCATTGCTATCAGAGGACCACAGATCCAACCTGGGATACCCCCAACGATCTAGTAACAGCCGCAACACCACTTAGATTGGTGACCACTCTGTCAAAATGAGCCTGTAACGACAGAGAAAAGGTGCTTGAACATTTAGGACCCATGCTACATGAGCCACTGAAAGAGCCACCCGATGAATGTGCAGCCCTTGAAACAATAGCAACGGGATTCACTCCAACGGTAGAGTCCTCATTCCTCTTTGCGGAATAATAAATATATAACCGCTGCGACATTGCCCAAGATTACACGAACTACTCAGCCTGTCAGTAGCAGAAGAACCCTGAGGAGCGCCAGACGAATCGCTCTGGTCCCCAACCGGTCTAATTGATAATAATGTCTTCTGAAAAGACAGAGACCCTGACCAAACTGCTTCAGAAAATGAACTCCCCGGCCGAGGAGACTGGCATCCGCCGACACTCCAGACTAACAGAGGAGATCCAAATGCATATCTTTGGACAAATGAAAGTGCCAAAGCCACCAATGTAGACTGGTCCTGACCTGGAAAGAAAGAAGCAAAGACTGATGAAAGGAAACCTTCTGAGATAACCCTCTGGGCAGTTGCGACCTCTGAAGAGACTCCATGAAAATCCTAGTGCAAGGCACCGCCTCCATTGGTACTGCCATGGTTCCCCAAAACCTGTAGAAACAATCTCTTTCCGATGGACTGAAAATCTGCCCGGAGTGACGAAGTTTACACTGGAGCGTGATGACTCGAGGCAACAGTAAACACTCGACTCTGGCTTATGGGAAAGCTAACTCTCAGAGGCTCTATCGACTAAGAGGGTAGAAGACGGCTCCTGTGCCTAACTAGTATCCAAGATAGGAACTGCAAGAATTCTGCCCCCCGAGCTGTCACCAGAAGACTCTCGTGTCAAGAGTTTGCCCAGAATAACCAATTATCCAACTGAAGATGCAACAAAATGCCCTTTGTTCTGAGAGCCGCCACTACAGCTACCATGACTTTAGTGAACAAAGGAAACAAAAATCTGCAGGAGAAATAGAAATGTGAAAGTAGGCTTCTGAATGACACAAGAGAAGTCAGAAACTCCCCTGACCACACTGCGACAAAGACAGGCCGCAAAGTCCCCCTTAGAAAGAGGGCCGCTAGAGGTCTTGAGCGACCGGCAAGAGATCTAAAATCGAAGAGAAAATGGGGGAAAGACCTTGTCACTGAACCGTCCGAGGGGAAAAAAATTGGACAAAGGTCCAGACGCCTACAGAGAACCGCTCTGACGGCCACGAGTTTGATGCGAGCCATGGAAAGAGATACTGGAGTAAACTGAAATGCGTACCCTACTTGCATAATCTGCAATACTCAGCAATCCGAAGAAAGGTAGACTCGCCTCTCTTGAACTGGCGCCAAGCGAGCGCCTACAGGGAGCAGAGGCAGTACCTGCACCCCTGCATTGCCAAGAGCAGGAGAAGCAATGGATAGAAATCTGACAGCAAGAAGACCCATAATAGCAGACTAATACTAGAGTGCTATAAAAAGTATAACTCATGAGAATTGCCTCAAACTAGCACGTAAACTACCAGTGACCTGTTACAAAGAACTCCCATAGAGATCAGAATTCCAAGAGATACAACTGGAAAACGCTGCAGAAAATTAGTACCCACCACCTAAAGTAAAACCAGACATTTAGTGGGTAGTCTGGATGCAGATGTGGGTATTGCTGGAGACCGGACACACCTGAAGTACCTACAGAGTGTAAATGCTAAATAGTAGTAGTCTTAATAGTGCCCCCAGTGTGACAACGCTTATGCTCTGAAAAACTCAATTAGGCTTGATTATAGGAATTTGATCAGCCAAAAAAAAGGAACTAGAAGCTGTAGCTGGTTCGACTTGGCTAATTAGGGCCGAGAGCAGGCACTGAACCAGAAAAATAGTAGTAGTAGTAGTAAGAGGTAGGTGTCAGCTGCGCACCCATCTCCAAATGCTACTGACTGGACATGGCTCAGCACTGGACAAAAATCATAAGGACAATTATATACTGAGGCTGGAAAACTGCATCAAGAGCAGCGTATGCCAGAATATGTCACCCCACTAAAAAGTGGATAAAGGAGAGGGAGAGAAGGGGAGGAGGGGAAAGGAGGAGAGATATAGGCAAAAATGCCTGATTATATACATATATATATAGCTGTCCAGAAGGGAGCATAAGACTACAACCAAAGTGGCCAACTGCAGAGCTGCATGAAAGTAGCAAAAATAAAAAACACATACAGAACCCACTTATATTCTATTCCTCTTGTTTTTAATGTCTGCCTGCTAATAAGTTCCCCCTGCTGTTATATCAAGGATGTAAGCACAATGAGCAGGGACTGCCAATTTGTATATGTTGTACAGCGCTGCGTATGCCTTGCAGCGCTATAGCAATGATAAGCAGTAGTGGCATTGCAGAGAGAGCAATGCAAAGCGCTGCATGACCTGCTAGGTC
This sequence comes from Microcaecilia unicolor, assembly GCF_901765095.1. Classification (NCBI taxonomy): domain Eukaryota; kingdom Metazoa; phylum Chordata; class Amphibia; order Gymnophiona; family Siphonopidae; genus Microcaecilia; species Microcaecilia unicolor. Next base: position 20,715,416 of record NC_044034.1, read on the forward strand.
TTGACCACCTTTACTCAACTGGTAAATACCTTATGGGAGGCCCATATAAGAAACATAAGCAAGCCAAAAATCCCCTCAGCTGCAAGCTCCCACCTCGAAGGCAAAGCACCAGACTCTCTCTTCAGAATGCTGACATTTGTCACTGCACGCACTTCTGCATACAATATGACCTCCAAAATGGCAGCAGTTCCCGACAAAATCGGAACCGAAGAGGAAAACGCGAGTAGCGGCAGACCAACGGACTTGGGCCCAGATGCACTAAATGTTTTTCATCGTTAAATGAGCCCTTAAGGTAGAATTTCCTATCCTTTCCATGCACTAAAGCCTATTTTCAGACGACAGTAGCAGCTAACGAAAACTGAATGCAGATGAGCAATTCTTCTACAAATCCCATTGAAATGACATGCACTAACCTTTTCTGATTCGTTTAACGCAGGAAACACTGTGAAATCTAACGAGAGTCTGTACCTCTCATTAGGGCTGTTTGTCTGCTAGAAGTTTACAAAATCCATAAAAAAAAATAACAGGGGGGGGGGGGAAACGCGTCAGGGGCGTCCTTTATTGACGCCCCAGGTCGCCGCTGCTCCCCTCTCCCTCAGCACCAAAAAAGAAACAAAAAAAGGATCGGGAGGGGGCAAGGGCGCTCGTCATGAGCGTCCTGTATGGACGCCTTGCCCCCCCCTCCGCTTCCCCCCCATGAAAAATCTCCAATTTTAGCAGCCCCCGGGCCGGCCCTCCGCTCTTCCTGTGTATTCTCCCACACTAGCTCCGCCTCCTGCCATGCTCCGGTCCCGTGCCCCGCCCCCGCCGCCCCCCTTTGGTCGTGGCTGCCGCTCCCCCCCTCCAACGACCCCCCCCCCTTTGCCTTACCGGCCCATGCAGCGCCTGTCACCTCTGCTGCATGGGCAAGAACAGCTGATCCGCGATTCAAAAGGCCTCCTCAGACGTCCCTTCTTTCTTCCTGGGCCCGCAAATCAGCCAGCAAGAGGGAGAAAAGCTTTTTTTTTTGTTTTGTTTTTTTTTTTGTTTAAGTAGCTGCCTCTCCCTACCTCTACAGTTCTTACAACGAAGAGCTGGAGGAAACTCACATCAGTCAGACTGCTCCTGACAACAGTCTGCTTTCCAAAGCATCAGAAATTAGGACAGAATGCTTTTACTTCAGGGAGGAATGGGGGAGAGGGACTCGGCCTACCGAGTGTGACACCCCCGAGGCTCTGAGGGACCCCCACGGGTTTCAGGCTTCAAACAGCAGGTTTTTGTTATATCTCTTCAAAAAATGCACAGGGACACAGACGAAAATTATACCAACACTCAACAAAAGAGAGAAAAGAAAAGTATAGAAAAGTCTGAGACTGAAGGGCTCACCACCTTCCACCTGCTGGAGACTGAGATTACTGGATCTGGATTACTGGCAAGGACTCTTATTGACTGGCTAGAGTCACAGTTTTTTTCTCAGTCTCTACCTGCTGGAAGGCGTGCACAACCCATCAGTCACATTCTGGGCCGGTCCGGAGGGACGCTAAGGAATTAATGATATTCAAGTGTTTTTGGTTGGTTATTCTATAAATTTCACCTGAGTTTGGTTTGAACTATTGATGAGCTAGTTTATACATCTTATAAAGGCAATATATGCACATATAAGTTGTTACGAAAATGTCTCCCAGAAAATAAGTGTAGACATTTACACCTGTTCTGATCCTTGCACAAGTTTTCCATTGTATTTTACGCAATTCTGCACATCTAATATAATAAAACGCACCCTCAACGTTCTGAGGACAACGTTCTGTGAAGCCATGAAGCCATCTGACGTCACTCCCAGGCTGAAGGGTTCGTGGATTCGTGGTGTGAAGCCTTCAAGCCAGCCAGCCGTCTCTGCCCCGCCCTCGCGTCTAAACAAACAAATCCGGAAGCGAAGCGTCAGGGAAGGAGGCGGTGCTCCCGACGTCTAGCCTTCCCTTCGCTGTGTTCCGCCTTCAAAAAAAGGCGGAACACAGCGAAGGGAAAGCTAGACGTCGGGAGCGCCGCCTCCTTCCCTGACGCTTCGCTGCCGGAAACGCCACGGAGGTAAAGTTAAAAAGAATAAAAAAAACAAAAAAGGGATGCATGGATGCGAAGGGGGGCGGGGGCATGGATGCGAAAGGGGGGGGGCATGGATGCGAAGGGGGGGGGCGGGCCAGGCTGGAACATGGGAGAGAGAGGAGCATGGATGCGAGGGGGGGGCCATGGAAGGGAGAGAGGGGACTTGCTGGAAAAGGATGAATGGAGGCGGCAGGGGACAGAGGAGCATGGATGGGCATGGATTGGGAGGGCAGGGCTCAGGGAAAGAGGGAAATTGCTGAAAAGGGATGAATGGAGGGGGCAAGGGACAGAGAAGCATGGATGGGCATGGATTGGGAGGGCAGGACTCAGGGAGTGAGGGAAATTGCTGGATAGGGATGAATAGAGGGGACAGATGGGCATGGATGGATATGGATTGCAGGGCAGGCCTCAGGCAGAGAGGGCAATTGCTGGATAGGGATGAATGGAGGGGCCAGGTGACAGAGGAGCATGGATGGGCATGGATTGGAAGGGCAGGACTCAGGTAGAGGGGAATTGCTGGATAGGGATGAATGGAGGGGACAGATGGGCATGGATGGATATGGATTGCAGGGCAGGCCACAGGCAGAGAGGGGAAATGCTGGATAGGGATGAATGGAGGGGGCAGTGCCCATGGAGAGAGGGGAATTGCTGGAAATGGATGAATGGAGGGGGCAGGGGACAGAGGAGCATGGATGGGCATGGATTGGGAGGGCAGGACTCAGGGAGAGAGGGAAATTGCTGGATAGGGATGAATAGAGGGGACAGATGGGCATGGATGGATATGGATTGCAGGGCAGGCCTCAGGCAGAGAGGGGAAATGCAGGATAGGGATGAATGGAGGGGGCAGGTGACAGAGAAACATGGATGGCCATGGATTGGGAGGGCAGGGCTCAGGGAGAGACTCACTCTCTCTCTCACACACTCACTCTTTCACTCTGACTCTCAAACAGTCACTCTCACATACACTCTCCCAAACATACACACTCCGAGGAAAACCTTGCTAGCGCCCGTTTCATTTGTGTCAGAAACGGGCCTTTTTTACTAGTCTAATATAATAATTTGCACCTCCAAGGTTCTGAAGCTGACTCCGTGGCAGAGTGGCAGTGAAGCCGTGTAGTGTTCGTAGGGTTCGTAATCGCCCCACCCTCGAGTGAACTCTGTATAGTTGCCAGGGAAACAAACGCGACGTCAGAAGGAGAAGGGACCAACCACAGGCAATCACACTCGCTCTCACTGCCCTGCCCTCGGAGGGAAGGGAAGGCTGCATATAATATTCACCCACCGGGAGTTCATTACCTCCCTCCGAGTTCCAGGGTCGTCGTCTGTCCCCCCTCCCTCCCAGTTCCAGGGTCATCGTCCCTCCCTCCCTTCCAGTTCCAGGCCCTCTCCCTCCGAATTTTAAAAGTCATCCTGATTTACCTCGCGCGTAAAAAGCGTGCAGGCTCGGCACTTACTTCAGTTTTCCCTTCTCTGTCTCTCAGCTCTGGTTCCGCCCTTGTGGAAACAGGAAATGCGGGCGGGACCAGAGCTGAGAGACAGAGAAGGGAAAACTGAAGTAAGTGTTGAGCCTGCACGCTTTTTACCACTGCTGCCAGCCGCCGTAACCCCGACGAGGTAAGTCAGGATGACTTTTAAAATCTGGAGGGAGGGGGCCTGGAACTGGAAGGGAGGGAGGGAGGGATGACGACCATGGAACTGGGAGGGAGGGACAACGACCCTGGAACTGGGAAGAAGCGAGAGGGGACCCTGGAACTGGAAGGGAGGGAGGGAGAGAGGGAGGGCCCTGGAACTGGGAGGGAGGGAGGGAGGGGGGATGCTGGAACTTCCCTTAGAAACATTAATAGCAGAAGGTGATTACCTTGCTAGCGCCCGTTCATTTCAATGAGAAACGGGCTTTTTCTACTAGTATTTTATAAAGCGTATGTGTAAGTTGCAGCTCTGTCCCAACAAGGAAATTCTGACACCTATAGGGTTGGATTCAGTAAATAGCACCAAAAAGTAGCCAGGAAAAATTCATGCTCAGCATGCAGGAGTAGCCTAGTGGTTAGTGACTTGGCTTTTGATCCTGGTGAACTGGGTTCAATTCCCACTGCATCTCCTTATGACTCTGGGCAAATCACTTAACCCTCCATTGCCCCAGGTACAAAGAAGTACCTGTATATCAGTGGCGTACCAAGGGGGGGGGGGGCGGTCCGCCCCGGGTGCACACCGCTGGGGGGGTGCCGCGCGCCTGTCGGCTCTTCGTTTTCATGCTCCCTTTGCCCCGGAACAGGTTACTTCCTGTTTCAGGGCAGAGGGAGCATGAAAACGAAGAGCTGGCAGGCGCGTGGCACCCCCCCCCCCCCCCCAGTGGCGTGCACCCGGGGGGGGGGGGGTCTTTCGCCGGGAGATCATGGGTTCTTTCGCCGGGGGGGGCGTCGCGCTGTTCCTGGGGGGCGCTGCGCATCGGCGATCCGCCCCGGGTGTCAGCCCCCCTAGGAACGCCACTGCTGTATATACTATGTAAACCGCTTTGAATGTAGTTGCAAAAAAACACAGAAAGGCAGTTTATCAAGTCCCATCTCCCTATCTGAGATTCTACATGGAATGTTGCTATGAGAGGAGTAGCCTAGTGGTTAGTGCAGTAGACTTTCGGTCCGTTGACACGTTGTTCACCACATTTGAAAATTAAGTTAAGTAATTTTTCACTTTTCTTTGTGGATCCATCCGAAGTCAGTTCTGTGAAGTTAGCATTTTATACTCAAAGAAATAAGGGGTTTTTTTTGTGCCAGTGAAGATAAAACAGCCAATCAGATGAGATAGTAACGGCATTCCATGCTTATTTTAAAGCAATGTACTCTTCGAAACAGAGAGAACAGGGACCTTCATCCTGGGAATATCTAGCAGATGCAGGTATGCCACGCTTAACGCAGTCAGTCCAAAAACAGTTATCTTTACCTGTTCGAGCGCAAGAACTACAAAGAGTACTCAAATCCCTCCCACTGAGGTCGGCTCCTGGCCCAGATGGATTTTCCAATGAATACTACAAAATCCTATCTCACCAAATATGTGGCCCCTTCATCTCTTATTATGACTCTGTGGTTGAACAAGGCTTTTTTTTCCCAGAGCGAAAATTAGGCTGTTATTACTCTCATCCCCAAGCCGGGCAAACCGCGTGATCAGGTAGAATCTTAAAGGCCGATCTCATTGTTAAATGTTGACATAAAAATCTTAGAACGAGTGTAGGCAGATTGGCTCAGCACATTCCCTCCCTGGTGGGAGACCACCAGGTAGGATTTGTTTGAGGTCGTCATGCCACCCTAAAAGTTCGGAAAGTTCTTCTTTCCATTGCCCATAGTCAATCTTCTAACGAACCACTATTACTAGGCAGCCTAGATGCGGAAAAGGCGTTCGATAAAGTCCAATGGGATTACTTATTCCAAGTTCTTAAATATGTCGGATTGGGGGATGGTGGTTTATTGAGGCGATAGAAGCACTATATCGAAGCCCCTCTGCCCGTCTATTGGTTAATGGGATTAAATCTCCTCCTTTTGAAGTTCAGATGGGCACTCGGCAGGGATGCTCCCTTTCGCCACTATTATCTACTATAATTAAAAGCACCTCCAACGTTCTGAAGCTGACCGTGGCTTTCTAAAAAAATCCAGCATAATGAGACTCAGTATAACGCGCAGCAGCATGAGTTCCATAGCAGAGGAAAAGCAGCAGCAGAAATTATGGCCAAACTGGCCTCCCCTGCAGTAGGAACATGCAAAGCACATGTATAAACGCAGGAGAAATGAGCAAGTACTCAATAAGAGTACAAATGTTAAATATGATTTGCCTAATAGGAAACCAATGAAACGCTCAAAGTTAGACGGCAGGTAAGCAGGCAGACTGCAACATTCCATGTCCTCTACAACCTTTTTAAAGCGAAAACTGGCAATCCAAAATAGCATAACAATAATCAAAATTATTCATAACTAAAGCTTACCCAACCAACTTATGTAGCAGATGTCTCAACTTTCCTAACAATCTAAGCCTAAAAAATGTAAACAGTCAATCATTAAATCAAATCTGAATCCAAATGCACATTCAACTCCCACACTCTTTGTCAACAAGATCAGTGGGACTTGGTCATCGGAAAGAAAATGCCAGTCAGGTCGGGAGACTGCTCCACCTATTCACAAAAGTTTCATTTTTGTAATATTCAACTTAAGCTTTCCCCCCCCCCCCCCCCCCCCCCCCCCCCCCAACTAACCAAGATTTCATCCGATCCAAAGTCTTAGCTGGGACACATCAGACTCTGGATCAATAAATGACAATATTTAGATCTAAAATGCTTTATCAATAGTTGAAAATAGATACTAAAAGAGTCACAGAAGTCTCTTATCCAGTAGCTAAATATAATCAAAATCTTTCATACCCAATCCCACAGCCCAAACACACTAGAACAGGTCAGTAGGATTTCATGATCTAGAATGTCAAAAGCAGCTCATATATCAAACAAAACCAGCAGATATGACTCCCTTCTAGTCAAACTGCTGTGGGTTTATGAAATTCATGTTTGCCCAGTATAAATCTTTAAAGGGATGTTAATTAGAAGAAGGGCCAAGTTAATTAAGATATTACTAAATATCTTGGTTTGTTACATTTATTCTTATGCAATTTTTCCCCTTTATGTTACCCTAACTCTTAATGTGGGCTGCCTAAAACGGTAATGGAATTCAAACGTGTGGGATAAACACAAAGGAATCCTGTTTAGAAGGAATGGTTCCGTGGAATCTTAGTGGAGATTGGGTGGCGACGCCAGTAATTGGAAACAAAATGGGAGCTGGGCAGACTTCTACAGTCTACGCCCTGATTGTGACTGAATAGATAGGGATGGGCTGGAGTGTAAATTTTAAGGGGCTTCGATGTTAGCTTCAGAACTTAGTGCAAGAGCAGTACTGGGCAGACTTTTACGGTCTTTATCTACTGTAATTTACTATGTTACTCTTTGGGGTTCTACATAGAATGTTGCTACTAATTGGGATTCCGGAATCTTGTAACTCTTTAGGATTCCAGAATCTTCAGAACTTTTATTACAAGAGTGCTGGGCAGACTTCTATGGTCTGTGCCCTGAGAAAAGCAAGGACAAATCAAACTCGGGTATACATATAAAGTATCACATACCATGTAAAATGAGTTTATCTTGTTGGGCAGACTGGATGGACCGTACAGGTCTTTATCTGCCGTCATTTACTATGTTACTATTCACCCTCCTCCATTGAGAAAAATGGCCATTTAACTCTACCCTCTGTTTCTGTCCTGTAACCAACCAGGTTCTAATCCAAAGAAGGACATTGCCTCCTATCTCATTAGAGCCGGTGGTGGGAGGCGGAGCTGGTGGTTGGGAGGTGGGGATAGTGCTGGGCGGATACAGTCTGTGCCAGAGCCGGTGGTGGGAGGCAGGGCTAGTGGTTGGGAGGCGGGGATAGTGCTGGGCAGACTTATATGGTCTATGCCAGAGCCAGTGGTGGGAGGCGGGGCTGGTGGTTGGGAGGCGGGGATAGTGCTGGGCAGACTTATACGGTCTGTGTCCTGAAGAGGACAGGTACAAATCAAAGTAGGGTATACACAAAAAGTAGCACATATGAGTTTATCTTGTTGGGCAGACTGAATGGACCGTGCAGGTCTTTTTCTGCCGTCATCTACTATGTTACTATGTATGTTTCTCAGGAGTCCTTGATTGCAGCTGCTCCTCCCCTTCCCCCAAGCTGCCACCTTAAGCAACTGCCTAGTTTGTGTAATGGTTAAGTCAGTTATGTATACATACACTGATATGATTTTTATAAATGCTTATTTGAGAGCATAAAATTGCTTATAAAATTACTCATATATGCTAGAAAACCTTTGGTACACTGTACAGAATGACATGGGGATGGGGACGCACAGTAAATCTGCAGTAACTTTTTAAATGAAATTGCAGGGAAAGGGTGGGGATAGAGATAAACTATCCCCATGTCATTCTGTACCCTGAAGTATATGCACTCTTAATTTTCTTAGGTTTAAAAAATCAACTGCTTTGGAGATGGGTAGGTATGTGTGTTGTGGGGAGGGGGGTGTTAATTGGGACTTTGATAACTCTTCCACACTCTCTCCAACTCTTGGTTTCAGGTAATATAAAGTCTGTTGCTGAAAATGTTGTTAGTTGGGAACAGGCACTGCCGTACCAAGGACAGTGTGAGCGGTGGAAGCCACATAGGGTGCAAATGTGGAGACACAAAAATTGCTCCCAGTGCACTGTCTCATTGGCGGGGGTTGGGCACAGTGAGCATGTTGCACAGATTGGGGACCCCCTCCAGCAAAGGTACCCGATGGCGGCAGCAGGAGGGGGGGTTGGCGGTGGGGGGGGGGGCAGGGCTAATGGCCCCACGTAGCTATGCCCCATTTGGAGTATTGTGTTCAGTTTTGGAGGCTGTATCTTGCTAAAGATGTAAAAAGACTGGAAGTGGTGCAAAGAAAAGCTACGAAAATGGTATGGAATTTGCATTGCAGACCATACGAGGAGAGACTTGCCGACCTGAACATGTATATCTTGGAGGAAAGGAGAAACAGAGGTGATATGATACAGACGTTCAAATATTTGAAAGGTATTAACCGCATATGAACCTTTTCCGGAGATGGGAAGGTGGTAGAACTAGAGGACATGAATTGAGGTTGCAGGGGGTCAGACTCAGGAATAATGTCAGGAAGTATTTTTTCACGGAGAGGGTGGTGGATACATGGAATGCCCTCCCGCGGGAGGTGGTGATGAAAATGGTAATGGAATTCAAACATCCGTGGGATAAACACAAAGGAATCCTGTTTAGAAGGAATGGATCTATGGAATCTTAGCGGACATTGGGTGGCAACGCCGGTATTTGAAGAATAAAACCAGTACAGGACGGACTTCTATGGTCTGTGCCCTGAAAAAGGCAGGGACAAATCAAACTCGGATATACATATAAAGTATTACATACCATGTAAAATGAGTTTATCTTGTTGGGCAGACTGGATGGACCGTTCAGGTCTTTATCTGCCGTCATTTACTATGTTACTACGGTATGTTAAGTAAGCTAAAAGGCCCTATATCTGTATGCTACAAATATATAAGAGGAAAGAGTTAAAAAAACATTATTGCATGTTTGCTTGGGTACAGTGATGCTTGCTTGGGAAAGGGATTTGGAGGGCCTCTATATTTGTTTTGATTAGAGAACATGCGTATAAAGTGGTCACTGGTTGGTACTTCAATTCTGGTAAAGTGAAGGCAGTGTTTCCAACTACTACTACAGACTTAGGCTGGAGACATGGAAGAGAGTTTTTATACTTTGTGGACTGGACATAACACAGTATGTTTCAAAAATTTGGAAATCAGGGTGGAAATATGATTCAGGTCTGTTACTGGGACATCCGATATTAGTCCACCCCATCCCAACGGGACTAACAACTTTTGTAAATAAGTCTATCATAGTGGCTAAACAGGTGATCCTCTCTGAGTGGCTTTCCCAACACTACCCTACATGCTCCCGATGGAGAGCCCGCATGATTACACTTGTGCGAGTTGAAAGGATGGGAGTTGCAGATTTCAAATCTAGAATGGGATCACAATTTCAGAACACCTGGAGCCCTTTTCTTAATACGCTGTCCCCGATTGCTAGGAGCAGACTGTTGAACTTTTAATGGTACCTATATGGTTAGACTAAGAAGGACTGGAAGGGGGGAGGAGGTTGGAGGGGGGGGGGGAAGGGAAGGGGGATGGGAGGGAGGAGAAAGGTTGGGGGGATATTAATAGAAATAAGTTGTATTTACAATATTTTCTTTATTCAATAAAAAAGGTTGAACATACTTTGTGGACCTGTGATAAAATACACAACAGTTTTGGGAAGCAGTAGTTTGAAAATTGGAAACTGTTTTGGGATCCACAATCCCGAAAGAGCCTAAGTTTTGCTTTTTGGGGTTGGGATTAGGTAGAGGCAGTGTTGGCGGAGGCGACTGTGCTTGACACTGGCAAAGTATGAGACTGCAGCTCATTAGTGATCTGTGGGACCTAAACTACAAGGCTGGATCCTCCTTTTGAAAACAGTTGTAAAATGCAACAATGCACAGATAAGCATAAGAGCTGCTATGACCCTTCAGCTGAAGAATGGACTAATTTGGAGAGCATTGTTGGGCAGCTGGGGGTTGAGGTGGGAACTGATTGTAGTACACCCTGAAGGAACAATAGGATGTGCCCTCAGGAGTGACTCAGTGTTTTGTTCAGGTGAGGGGGAGGGGGTGGTGCAATATTTTTTTCATAAACTAGAATTCTAGTTGTTGGTGTCGTAAGCTGGTAGACATTCACAATCTTAACTGATTTATTTTTCTTATTTCTCAGTTCATGGTTTATATGCATAAGAATGTTTAAAATAAAAATGCGGTGATAAAAAAATACTATAAAAATGTAGGTTAAAAGATGTGAAGATGGCAGAGGTGCCAAGTTACCAGGAGGCAGACTTTATGGCCAGTCCTGGTTTTAAACTTACATCCCAAAGCAATGTAGTAGTTGTAGAGTCCATGATTCCTATTTATTGTAATCAGTGCTGCAGGTCCCATAATGCACCTGATGAGGTTGGCAGAAATCCAGGAGCAGCCAAAATGTCTCCCTCCTCCTGGAATGGGTAACTTGCCAGCTCTGCCATGGCTTGTTTTGCGTTTGTGCAGCTGTTAGAACGTATTGTTTCGCTTTGCCTGCATTTGCTGTTGCTTCCCCCTCCCCCGAAGCTGCTGTCCTAGGCCACCACCTAACTGTGCCTAATGGTTGGGGCCGGCCCTGCTCATCCTATTGCTTCGATTTTAGATCAGCACAAAATGCTTGCAGGGGAAAGAGGTGGGCTGTCAAAAAGCCAGGACTTGCCAGTTCCTACACCAACTAGGGTACGTGGCATCTTTTCCGTGGTTAAGATTTACGAACCATAGGCGCAAAAATGAAGTAAACCTTTCGACAAGGACACAGTTACGGGGAAAGACGGCAACAAATTGAATGAGCACCTGTAGAAAAATAAGGCACTGTCTGCTGCCAGCAGTGACTGTGACTCCCCTTCTTCCAGTCACCAAAGTCCAGCCCTTCAGTCTCCGTCCTTCAGTCCTTGCATGCGATTTGTCCAGTCAGCTGTCATTCAGGCTTTCCGGAAAGGCGGAAGATAAGCAGCAGGAAGTCAGACCAAGGAGGTTTAATGACCAAGCAGACAAGCAGATTGCTATAGCCTGCGCCTCGTCCTAGCCCCGCTCCCGCTGCGTCTGAGATTCTGTGGAGCAGAGGCGGGGTAGGGCGGGGCCAGACTTCGACGACTGAGCTAGGGCTGGGCGGGAGAGTGTGGCTGCGCCTGCGCGTTAGCGCGGAGGAAGCCGTGAGGGTAGGTGCTAGCCTGCGCCTCGTCCTAGCCCCGCCCCCGCTGCGTCTGAGATTCTGTGGAGAGGCGGGGCCAGACTTCGACGACTGAGCTAGGGCTGGGGGCGGGAGTGTGGCTGCGCCTGCGCGTTAGCGCGGAGGAAGCCGGGAGGGTAGGCGCTAGCCTGCGCCTCGTCCTAGCCCCGCCCCCGCTGCGTCTCAGATTCTGTGGAGCAGAGGCGGGGTAGGGCGGGGCCAGACTTCGACGACTGAGTTAGGGCTGGGCGGGAGAGTGGCTGCGCCTGCGCGTTAGCGCGGAGGAAGCCGCGAGGGTAGGCGCTAGCCTGCGCCTCGTCCTAGCCCCGCCCCCGCTGCGTCTGAGATTCTGTGGAGCAGAGGCGGGGTAGGGCGGGGCCAGACTTCGACGACTGAGCTAGGGCTGGGCGGGAGAGTGTGGCTGCGCCTGCGCGTTAGCGCGGAGGACGCCGGGAGGGTAGGTGCTAGCCTGCGCCTCGTCCTAGCCCCGCCCCCGCTGCGTCTGAGATTCTGTGGAGCAGAGGCGGGGTAGGGCGGGGCCAGACTTCGACGACTGAGCTAGGGCTGGGCGGGAGTGTGGCTGCGCCTGCGCGTTAGCGCGGAGGAAGCCGGGAGGGTAGGTCTTCGGGCGAGGCGTCGGGAGTCACGGTCAGTCTCACAGTCACTTCTTGTGCTCGCTGCGGTGGCGACGAGGGCGGCCGTCTGGCGCGCGCGGCTGAGGTGCTCCAACAGTGCTCCCGACGTCCCCCCGTGTACCAGGCCCTCGTCCTAAGCCAGCTCGTGGCGGCGCAGTTTCCCGGCCTCTCGACTCAGCCGGACTCCAGGCTTGTCCCCCCCCCCCCTCATTTGCTTTTCACGGTATTATTTTATCTTACCGGGGAGCTTTCTCTCTCTCTACGCCCGCCCCGCGCTAGGTGTCTTCGTTTCCTTTTTCTCCCCCCCTTTCCCCTCTCCTCCTCGCCGCTTTTTTTCCTCGCCCCCCCCCCCCCCCTTCTGCCCTGCTGCCGTGATGTCTGCGGGAGGAGACTTCGGGAATCCGTTGAGGAAATTCAAGCTGGTCTTCCTGGGAGAGCAGAGCGGTGAGTGTCGAGGCTTTGACTGGACGCCTGTCGCGATCATCACGATCGTGACAAGGCGAAGAGAAGACAGACGTGTTGCAGTCACGATTTGTTAGGGAAGGAATCGTTTTATGGGATTTTATTTAAATTGGCATTTTAAGGAATGCATTTGAGCTACTAAAAGTGTGTATTTTTGGCTAGGTATACGTGGCATGGATTCCACCCCCCCCCCCTCCAGCTCTTCCTTGTAATCCCCCCCCTCCTATCAACTGGTGTTTCTCGCAATGGAAGTGAAAAAAAATGTGATAACAGTAGCCCTGGTTTTTTTTTCCCTTACACTGAGACATATCTGTGCAGATCTTCGCATCGTTGAAGAGGTCCATCGCTGAGTGCATGGGGTCTTTTATTTGCTCTCTTCATTGCCTCGCTTTCCCGTGGGAGCAAAACCATGAATGATTTATTTGTTTTCTTCTAAGAACATTTTTAAGGCTAATTTGAGTTTGGTTTGATATAGTGCAGTATCTGTGAATGCTTACGGTTGATTAAGTGGAAGCAAATAAAGCCAAATTTAAAATGAATGCTTCTCCAAATACAGATATTTACAAAAAAAATAAATGTTTTAATTTCTTATTCTGTTCCCGAGTGGGTTAACCTCCAGAGACTGCGTTGGAGAGGGGTCGTTGCCTCCCACAGACATCTTCATAGCTTTTTTTTTCTTGGCTGACTTGAACAGCAAATGATACTAGGTTGAGTTGATTCTTTGCTGCTCTACAAGAGTATCTTTTTCTAACCCAAGGACTGAAATGTGCAAGTCTAGTCATGTCACTTGTAAACCTTTCTCAGTAGGTGCAGAAGAACTGTGTGTTTTTTTCCCTCAGTATTTGAGAAACGTAGGCATGCTGGTAAAGCACTATTGACAAATTGGTTTTTAAATGCTTGCAGTGCATTCTTGAAGGATGCTCTCTCATTGTGGTGTTACACCCAGGTTTAGGTTGGATGAAACCAAGGGTAGCATTCGTTGATTACCATCTTTGAAAAAATATTAGTGGAATATAGCTATAAGATTCATGGTGTCCACCCTGTTGCTATCACATCAGAGACACACCCAACTGTGGATCTGTAATGTTTGAGATCTTTTCAGTTGTTTGTGTTTTTTTTTGTTGTTGTAAGGGACCACTTCATGTTTCTTTCAGACAGCAGATGTAGTACTGAGGCTGTGGTTTTTAGTTTCAAGTGCATGGATCTGTATTGATCATATTGAGATTATTATTTTTTTTGTTTACATTCTGCAAAACTGATACTGCGAAGCTGGAGCCATTTTTGACATGGAAGAACAATGTGGTTCTTACCTAGCCTTTCCTGCTGCATCTATATGTTTTCATAAGGTTCTAATGGGAAACCTGTTGGTGTTCATTTATGAATTACTTACATCTATTAAAAATAAATATCTCTAGATACAGAGCTAAGCAGCTCATATTACTGCAGGTAAAGATTTCATTTATTTTTGTGTATTGCTTTTCCAATGACTCCAAAGTGGTTTACAGATGAACATAGTGGCTGTACTGTTTATGTGCATTTCTCACAAAACTGTTTATTGCAGTTAATAAGTGCTGGGAATTTGTAATATGCTGGCCTTCTTTACTAAATTTTTTTTCCCCCCTCTGGTGACCATTTATTAGTGTCAGATATGCTTAGTTCTCAAAGACATGACGCTGAGTAACCTTTAGTTACAGATGTAATATAAGGGCTGGTAGTCTAGAATATAATGTAGATGGAAAAAAACTGCAGATAGTGTGTGATGCATTTGCGAATAGTCTAGCCGTCTCAGAACTCCAGTGCCAGCTGATTCTCTCCCCCCCCCCTGTTTCTGAACCTAGGAGGAAATATTGCCAGTGTCTCATTTCAAATGTCTCATGACATTCTAGTTGAAGCAGGGGATGAGAGATTAGGACTTGAAGGTTTTTAGTTAATCGACACTGTGTGTAAATATGCATTGAGTTACACGTTTGAGGCTTAATAGTGTGTAAAATAGGAGTATTTGTTAAATGAATTGCCATTAGCAGTTTATTAAGGGTCACTTTTAGTGTATCTCCTATTAATTTATTTTTGGCTTTTGGTTTAAAGTAGCAGTCTGAATTATTTTGGGGGCAATTTAGTAAGACATTAAAAATAAATCACCCTTTTCATCTTTGATTCTAAGGGGGACTCAAGCGTAATACGCACTAACTGAATTAGCATGTGGTAAATGCTAAGAAGCCCATTTTATACCTGTGGGCTTCTTAAAATTTAGGATGTGTGCTAAGCTTTAGTAAAAGGGTCGTTAAATTTCCTGAGGTGGCGGGTGTGTATAAGATTTGAGAGCTTCTTTACTTAACTACTCCCACTTTTACGCATCTAACAAAGGTGCGTTAGGTCATTTTTTGCTGTTAGTATCAAATGCGGGACATATTAAAGCATTCCATGCTATGCCATCTGTGTGTACAAAGCGCACGATTTATTAAAAATGTATTTGGGAGGGGGCAGATAATGGGGGTGGAAGCTCTATTCAGCCAGCTTGCTGACGTTGGTGTGCGCTAATTGAATTAATGCAAGATTTGTTTTTTAAATGGCCTCATTCTAATGTTGCATGGCCAATTCCTTCTATGTTCAATGTACTTATCCGTTAACCCCATTATTCTGCGTTTACTACAAACTGTTTTTTCTTCTTATGACTTTGTAATTCTTTATATTACTATGTAAGCCACATTGAGCCTGCCTTGTGTGGGAAAACGCGGGGTACAAATGTAATATATTCAAGAAATAGAAAAAAAGCCTTTTTAACAGCCACATTAAAAATGGGCTTAGTGTGCGTGTAAGTCTTGTGTAAGGACTCGTTAAGCCTGTTTCTAAGCTCAGCTTAGTAAATGGGCCCCTAAATCAGGTGCTGCTGTGCAGAACTCCATTGGAATGTCATACATAGTAATATGTGGATTTAGGAATACAGAAACAAGGTGAGCTAAATCCTGTGGGTAGCTTTTTATCTGTATACATGTTCTTTGATAACTATCTGTGCAAAGTTGGACCTGTTTTGCATTAAAAAAAAAAAAACTACATAAAAGTATACTGTTAAAGGATATATGTCTTGGCTGGATCTGCATTGCTTGGTTTTTATTTTGTCCTATAAATATTATTGGTCTGTTTTTCCTTTTAATCTTCCTCCATATTAAATGGTGGTTTCTGCAGAGGAAGTTGCCCAACCTTTCCCTAGTTATATCTCCTGAAGCCTTTGGGTAACAGTTTATTTATTTATTTGTATCCCACATTTTCCCACCAATTTGCAGGCTCAATGTGGCTTACATCTGCCGTAGTGGCGGTTGCCATTTCCGGGTAACAAAATTACAAATGGTGTTGCGTTAAGGTGCATACATACATGGTAACCTAGATGTAACATCACATACGTGGAACAGTTCATGGTATATATATATATATATATATATATATATATATATATACACACACACACACACACCTTGTGCATACATACATGGTAAAGAAGAATACATTATGGTATTGCATGAAGCCACTTGCTATATACTTGGACTTTGCCTGTATACAAGATGGGCAATAATCTAGAGATCTTTTTCTGATATAAAATGTTTTTATACTTGAGGGGGCCGATGAGATCTCTCTCTCTCTCTCTGGACTGTAGCAAATATTTGATTTGGCCTTGAATACATTATTCATGTTTGGCTGAATAGTGTGTTAAATTCAAATAATCTGGGGCTCTACTGCACTAAATCCTACTGAAATAAATACTTGATCTCTGATTTCATGCTGCTTCTTTTATTTGTTAAAGCTCAATGTCCATTCACATTTGGAATTCGTATTTCGCGGAATAATATTTTTCATTATGTATTCAGCTGAATAGTAAAGTATTTGGTACAGCTCTGTTATACTTAAAAATAGTGCAACCAATACAGTAACCCAGTCCTTGAGTCACACCCAGTCAGTCAGGATTTTAGGATACACATAATGAATATATGTGAGAGAGATTTGCATGCATGATCTCTATTGTATGCAGATCTACATCATGTATATTCATTGTTGATATCCTGAAAAACTGATTGGCTGGGTGTGTCCCAAGGACTGGGTTGACAATCACTGCAGTAGCCAAAAAGTATGTTAATGAATATGGCAAGTACACCAGGCATATGCGCAACAGGGATCTGCAGCTATATTTTGTTCGCAACTTGCCTCAGCACTTGGAGAGTTAAATGCTTACACATGTGACAGAATGCTATACTGTGCATACAGTTTTGTAGTACTGAAACTTAATGCCTTTGTCAATAGTCTAGCACTTTGTGTTCCAGCACATCTGCTCTTCAGTTAAACTAGAAATGTTGTGGATCCTGTATGCTAGCAGTAAAGAGAAGCATGAATGAAATTCTGACCATAGAAGAATGAGCTGACCTTATTTTACTCCTTAAAAAAACAAAATGAACCTGTGCTCAGACTTGGGGTCTTCTGTGCACTTCTCTGCATCTGTGTTGAATAGCTAATAACTTAATTACCATGTAATTTAAATGAGCTGTGTACAGACATCCATCAATCTTTGCACATAGCTCATGTGCAAAACTTGTTTTAACATTCCATTTTAGCACACCAGCTTAAGCTACAGTGTGTTTAAGACCTGGCATACTTTATTAGATTGACCCCCACATAGTGTGTTATTTCCCTCAGTACGGTTACTTTCCAGTCCTCCCTCAGTATTCACTCTTGTAGTGATGAACATTTGCATCAGTTCATATGGTTTAGATCAGGCTTGTCCAGCCTACAGCCTGGAGGCCAGAACACAGTCCATCAAGTGCTTTTCTCTGGCCCTCAAAAGCTGGGCAGTTTTTGTGGTGCTTAAAGTGGAATTCCTGTTTTCCCCACTGCAACTCAGCTCTTTGTAAGCATGAGCCACACAGTGCCTGAAGTTTGAGTGGATCTTGTGGTTTCAGATCCCGCCTTCCCTGAAGTTTGTGTTAATCTCACAGTTTCAAGTCTCACTTAGACTTCATTATATAACAGCAGCTACCTATTTTCGGCAGAAAAAAAATACATAAGAATTTTGGATTAAAACCTGTGGGATACTCTTTTATTCAAATTAAGTCTGCCATAGGTAACTTTACAGATGCACTATATTTGTCTTTTATATTTAGGCTGGAATTCCAAATACTAGTTTTAATCCTGGAAGAAACAGATGTATATAATATTTCTCAAACTGTTGTTTTTTTTTTGGTCACTTTCTCTTATTGGATACATTAGGTTAGCTGCTGTTAACTTAATAGATTATACTGATTAAATAAAATACATTTTACAGCACCTTCTCAGTAGTGACAGTCCTTTAGTCACATTTCTTCTCCGAGATAAGCGAGCAAATGCAAAAAAACTACCATGGACAGCAGCACGTGCTTAACAAGTATGTGTGAACATTAGTGGGCAAACAGTGCGGGAATTAGTTCTCAGACATTGGTGCACAGCATAAATTGGTAAGTAGGATATTTAGCTTTTCTGCTTGGATGCAGAGAATTTTTAAAAGGAGCACAACCCGAGAAAATTACCGCCACTTATGAGATGATGACGAAGTGTTAGCTTGTTCTCTTCATTATGTTTGTTTAAACTTGTTATGCCGCTGATTCTGAAACAAGACAGATCTAAGCGATGTACAATGCTAAAATATACAGTGCATAATAAAAGAAAAGGAACTCCATTTATAAAAGGAAAGAGACCCCATATATAGGAGAAACTCACTCAATCCGTTAATAAAATTGTAACAAAAAAAATACTAACGGCAAAAAAGCTACTAAGCACCACCCTCTCCCCCTCCTTAGAATCAGCCTAACCCCTGACTAAAAAAAAATATTTCTCAGCTGTCTAGTGTAGACTTTGTAACACCTCCTCCCCACCACTGGACTACCAGAGATGTTAGGGCTGATGCAGACCACTGGCAACTTTTAAGAAAATGTCCTATTTCTATTAGATCCTGAGCCAGTCACGTCTTACTTACTGACAGGAAAAGGGACATTTTGCAGTGAGCTGCAGATCATTGCTGCAATTTTAACATGGCAGCAATTTGCATAATCATTGATTACTATATCTTGATGGCAGCTTTTTTTGCAGAAAGCTCAAGAAAATGTTAACTTATAAATTTGTGAGCAGTACCAGTGTTGTGGGTGTAGCTTTGTTACTGTGTATTTATATTCATCTTACCAGTAGTTAATTTCTCACAACTGAGTTATTCTGTGCCTAAGTACACGAACATTAACGGAGATTCTGGTGCTTCCCAAAATATATGTAGGTGATGCCATTTGTCAGGTGACTTCCAGTGCTTCATAGTCCATTCTCTCAGCACCTATAGTTGTAATCATAAAGGGTAGAATTTCCCTTGAGCTCAGCAGTGACTTTCACTCTGAGACACAGCTTTGTGATTTACTGAATTTGTCATCGGTCAAAACTGTATCTCAATTTTTATTCTGTTACAAAACTTATATATATATATATATATATGTTTTTAAGGTTTATAAAAAAAGATACTTAGCTTTATCAGCAGAATGTCAAAAAGCTGAAGGACCCACACCAACATGGTCCGTGTTTTGGGAACCTACATTAGGGCTTGGTCTTATAAATGACAAGCCTTTTAACTACTGTATCTGATGACTAATATGTAAAAAAAACTCAAACTCCCACTGAACACTTCTTCCTCACTAGCTCAATTTTCATATATCCATTTTCAAAATGGTGTGTGGGACAGAAAACCCTATCCTGATAATACTGATGTCATATCCTGACTGATACCCACAACAGCCTATCAAATCACCAGCTTACAAAAAGGACCACCAATCTGTTTCTAGATTTAATGTTCCCAGATACTGTATTTAATTGGTGTATCCATTGCTGTTCTTTAAAATAGTTTATCTGCATCGTCTCCTTCCCTACCCCAGTTCTATTTTATCTATAACCCTCCATTTTAATTCAGAAATAGCACCCAGTGGGCCACTAAAGATGCAGTTATAATTTTGCAGTTAATACACTATGTTCATTTCACAGTGTGAAGAGTCACTGCTGAGATTAGAATTGTAGGTGCTAGGTTTGTTTTGATTTCATTGCATATTACCCCCACCGTGGAATTAGACCTTTAAATTGATTTATCATAGTTCATTCTCTGCATAGGGCTTGCTGTGTTAGTCCACTGAGATGGGGAAATAAAGGTGCATCATTGATGAACAAGTTCCAGTGGCAGTCTCTGGGAGATTTTTGCAACTAGGGAAGAGGTGTTTTTTTTTTCCCAAAAAGATTTTAACATGATTTTACTTTATTGCAGTATGCTTTGCTGCTCGTTCATTTTGAGCTGATAAATTAACTGCTTAGTATGGTAAGAGTCTGTGTCATGACAAATGTTTTCATATACGGCTTTTATCTAAAGTGCTTTACAAATGTATTGATCTCAAATTGCCCAAGTACAGTTTCAGTCTCAGAATGTGAGTGCTTACGTGGGAGGGGCTGTGAATCCTGAAAACATGTTTTTTTTTCTTCAGACATCAGCATTCTCTGTCACCATTCAATTCTAATGCTTTGGTTTGTTTTTGCCATCTTTCTCTTGGACCTTCTTTGTGTCGTCATATATCAGTTTTGTACATTTCTTGGTTCACGTAATGGTGTATATTTTTTAATGTCACTGCCTCCTGTATTTACAAAATGTTCTTTCTTAAGTTCACTGTGGTTTATGGTGTTCATAACATGCCCCTGAGCATGTTTGGTAGAACATGCTAAATGCCAAAATAAATCTGTACTTGGCTGCCCGAGGGTCTGATTAAAATCAGCATAGTAGCAGTGTGTGAGCTTACAGAAGTCTGTGATGATGAGATGATTTGTGTAGGGCAATACTTAACCTTTTATTTTGTGGAACATTTGTAATTTTGAAGCCTTGTGGCCTACCAGATAAAGTTCTGCCTGATTCTCAAGGTGGATGGGATTTGATATACTACCTTTCTGTGGTTAGTCAAAATGGTTTTACATATTATATACAAGTACTTATTTTGTACCTGGGGCAGTGGAGGGTTAAGTGACTTGTCCAGAGCTGTGGTGGAAATTGAGCCTGGTTCTCAAGCCACTGCACTAACCATTAGGCTACTCCTCCACTCTGTCATAGTAACGTAGTAGATAATGGCAGATAAAGACCTGCATGGTCCATCCAGTCTCCCTAACAAGATAAACACATAGCATAAGATACGTTGTAATGTAATACTACATATGCATACTTGATCTTGATTTGTCCTTGCCATTTTCAGGACAGGCTATAGATTGTAAGCTCTTTGAGCAGGGATTGTCTTTCTTCTATGTTTGTGCAGCGCTGCGTATGCCTTGTAGCGCTATAGAAATGCTAAATAGTAGTAGTAGTAGTAAGTCTGCCCAGCATGGGCCTTGTTCTCCAACAGAGTCAGCATGGGTTCAGCCAGGGGAAGTCTTGCCTCACCAATTTGCTTCATTTCTTTGAAGGCCTGAATAAACATGTGGATAGCAGTGAGCTGGTTAATGTAGTGTATCTAGATTTTCAGAAAGCTTTTGATAAAGTTCCTTATGAGACTCCTGAGAAAATTAGAGTCATGGGATAGAAAGCAATGTTGTGGTGTGGATTAGGAATTGGTTATTGAAAACAGGGTAGGGTTAAATGGTAATTTTTGGGTTTTTTTTTTCAATGGAGGAGGGTGGAGTGCCGCAGGGATCTGTACTGGAACTGGTGCTATTTTAACATATTTATAAATGATATGGAAATCAGAATGACGAGTGAGGTGATTAAATTTGCAGATGACACAAAACTATTCAAGGTTGTTAACACGTGTGGACTGTGAAATGTTGCAGGAAGACCTTAGGAAACTGGAAGACTGGGCATTCAAATGGCAGATGAAATTTAATGTGGACAAATGCAAGGTGATGCACATTGGGAAGAATAATCATAGTTACCTGATGCTAGGGTCCACCTTGGGGGTCAGCAATCAAGAAAAAGATCTAGGTGTTGTCATAGATAACATGGTCAAATCTTCTCAGTGTGTGGCAGCGGCCAAAATGGCAAACAGAATGCTAGGAATTATTAGGAAAGGGATGGTGAATAAGACCAAAAATACTATAATGCCTCTTGATTGCTCTATGACAGTGATGGCGAACCTATGGCATGCGTGCCAGAGAGGGCACGCAGAACCCTCTCCCTTGGCACGTGCGCCATCGCTGATCCGCCCACTCTCCCTCCCTCCCAGCACCAGGCCTGCCTCCCACCCGCCCTCCCTCCAACCAAACAAGCAACCATCAACCTGCCCGCCCGTCCTCCCTCCCTCCCTCCCAGCACCAGGATCCCCCCTTCTCCTCTTAAATTTTAAAAGCGTACCTCCTCGGAGTTCATTCAGGCGGCTTGCAGTGGCAGCGAAGCACGTGTTCTTCGCTTGGCGTGCCTTCCCTTCTGTCCCTCAAGCTCGACAGGACCAGAGCTTGAGATACAGAAAGGTAGGCGCGCCGAGTGAAGAACAAATGCTCCGCTGCCGACGCACGCCGCCTGAATGAACTCCGAGGAGGTATGCTTTTAAAATTTAAGAGGAGAAGGGGGGGGGTTCCTGGTGCTGGGAGGGAGGACGGGCGGGTTGATGGTTGCTTGTTTGGTTGGTGGGAGGGAGGGAGGGAGGCAGGCCTGGTACTGGGTGCTGCTGGGTAGGAGGGAGGCCTGATGGTGGGTGCTGGGTGGGAGGGAGGCCTGGTGTTGGGTGCTGGGTGGGAGGGAGGCCTGGTGCTGCCGGGTGCTGGGAGGGAGGACAGGGGGGAGAGGAGGGTGGCTGGACATTTGTGGCTGGAGGGGAGAGGAGGGTTGCTGGACATGGATGGAGGGCAAGAAATGAAGAAGAAAGGAGGAAAGTAAAGAAATAGATGGAAAGGAAGCCCTGGAAACGGAGTTAAGAGAACAGATAGAGAGCAGCAGAATCAGCGACTAGAACCAATATGGATAGAAAACCAAAATCACCAGACAACAAAGGTAGGAAAAATCATTTTATTTTCATTTTAGTGTTTGGAATATGTCGAATTGGAGAATTTACATCTGCTGTCTTATTTTGCACTGGGTATACTGGAGCTGTAACAGCTTACAGAAATGATTTATAATGGAAGAAAATCATGTTATTTTTTCTCCTATACTAGTATAATATTTTCAACGATGTCTTTATATGCGCCATGGCTGGTGTAAGGGGTGTGGCTATCATAGGGGTGGAGTCATGTGGTGACCCCGCCCATAATGAGTACCGGCACTTTGCGATAAAAAATTCGATTTTGGTTTGCTGTTTGGGCATTCGGTCTCTGAAAGGTTCGCCATCAATGCTCTATGATGTGACCTCACCTTGAGTACTGCGTTCAGTTCTAATCACTCAAAAAAGATATAGTGGAATTAGAAAAGTTTCAAAGAAGAGCAACCAAAATGATAAAGGGGGTGGAATGTGTCTCATATGAGGAAAGGATAAAGAGGTTAGGGTTCTTCAGCTTGGAAAAGAGGTGACTGAGGGGGTATATGACTGAGGTCTACAAAATCCTTAGTGGTGTAGAACAAGTAATAACATAGTAAGTGTTGGCAGATAAAGACCTGAATGGTTCATCCAGTCTGTTCAACAGTCTCATTCATTCTCTATTCAATATTAAAATAAAAAACGGTGATATATACTTGATCATGGTCTTTGTTTTTTTTTTCATGGGCATAGACTATAGAAGTCTGCCCAGCTCTGTACTTATGTTCCAACTACTGGATTGTCATCAAAGCCTACTCCAGCCTATCCGAATCCATCTTGTCATTTGCAGGACACAGACTAAAAGTCTGCCCGGCAGTGTCCTTGCATTCCAGATTACTGGCGTTTCCATCAAAACCGGATTTGCTATATATGGGACTCAGACAGTACAAGCCAGCTGTAGCTGATATAGCCAAATTTGTCATCTAAGCACCACTCTACATGCAAACACATATGCAGCCTTTTAGGTTTTGTTTTTTATACCATTAATTTTCTAATAAGAGTTCCCCTGTGTTCTTCCCACACCACTTTGAATTCTGCCACAGTTCTCTTCACCACCACTTCCCTCGGGAGGGCATTCCAGGCTTCAACCACCCTCTCTCCGTGTAAAAGAATTTTCTGACATTATTCCTAAGTTTACCACCCTGCAACCTCAATTCATGTCCTAGTTTTACCATTTTCCCTTTTCTGGAAAATATTTGTTTAAATATTTTAAAGGCATTAATATAGGAATGTCTGTATCATATCTCCCCTGTCCCTCCTGTCCTCTAGGGTATACGTATTTAGTTCTTTGTCTGTTTTCATACATCTTTTGGTGCAAGCCCCATGTCATTTTTGGTTGCCTTCCTCTGGACTGATTCTTCATCTTACATTCTTTGCAAGATACGGTCTCCAAAACTGAACACAATATTCCAGGTAGGACCTCACCAATGACTTGTACAGGGGCATCAATACTTCTTTCTTATGCTGGTTACCCCTCTCTGTATATAGCCTAGCATCCTTCTGGTTATAGCCACCGCCTTGTTACATTGATTTGTTGCATTCAGATCCTCGGATACTAGCACCCCAAGGTCCCTCTCCCTCTCTGTGCATATTCTCTTAGTAGAAGTAAATTGTGTGTGTGTGTTTTTTTTTCTCTCTCTCTCATTCCAAAAGTACAAAGCCTAGGGGACACTCAAGGAAGTTATATGGAAATACTTCAAAACAAATAGGAGGAATTATTTTTCCAGTGAATGAATAGTTAAGCTCTGGAATTCTGGAGGTTATAGTAACAGCGGTTAGCATATCTGGATTTAAAAAAGGTTTGGACAAGTTCCTGTAGGAAAAGTCTATAGTCTGCTATTGAGACAGGTATGAGGAAGCTCCTGCGTGCCCTGGGATTGGTAGCATTGCGTGTTGACACGATTTGGGTTTCTGCCAGGTACTTGTGACCTGCATCAAAAATGAGAGGAAAGCATATATATCATCTCTGGGAAAATGATATACCACATAAAATCAGTAAATCACCAGAGTATGACCATGATATCGTATCAGGAAACAAAATTTGTCGACCTCTTTAAATATATATATATTTTTAAACAATTTTTATTGATGACACCCAAACACAGTACAGCAAATAATGTGTCATTCTCATTTTGTAAACTATAAAGCAAACATCACAACAAGAAATATCAGGTTTATAATTTCCCCTCTTCCCCTACCCCCCCCCCCCTCTCTATCCCTCCCTCAAATTCTACCCCCCGCTAATGGTTCTGTTAACAGTTCAATATTCTGCTTCTCGCAACAGGTGTCGTCAGGGTGTCCCAGAACGGTAGCCAAACTTTACAAAACTGGTCTTCTCTTTTCGAGGCCAGATCTCCCACTTTTTTCTTTTCCAACATGCAACATTGCATCATGGCTCCTCGCCATTGTGGTACTCCAGGTGGTTCTGATTGTAGCCACAGTTGTAATATAGTACGTTTGCCCATCAAGACCACTCTTTTCAAAAATGCTTTAAATCCCTCCGGTGACTTTCCATGTACATTATAAACGTTAAAAAGTTGTCCTGGCGCTGGCTGCCAATGCACTTTCCACATTTGTGAGATTTGTTGTCCCAACTTTATCCAAAAGGGAGTCACTTTTGTACAGTGCCAGAACATGTGTCCTAGGGGTGCTCCCACAATTCCACATTTTGGACAGTCATCTGTTGTCCTCAGAGTTGCTTTATAGGCTCTGTGCGGCGCTATATAAAGCCTCATAATGAATTTGTAGTGCATTTCCTGCCATGTCACATTTTCTGTCACCTGATACACTCTCATCATGCACAGTTTGATTTGTTCTGGGTCTGGTTTCCATTTCAACTCTTGATGCCATTGTTGTGATAGTTGCGTGAAGTCCAGGATCCCCTGTAAATCTCTGAGGTGGTGGTGGAAGTACTTAAGCGGTACTTTTAATTGCGCTTCCAAACCCAGCATATCACTCATGGATTCCCATACTTGTTGAGTGAGATCTGATGTGGGCAACGTTCGTATATAATGCTTAAGTTGCATGTATTGGAAATTGTCTTTCTGTCCTAGTCCAAATTCTGCACACAGGGCCTGGAATGGTTTGATGGTCCCTGTCTCAGATACTACATGAAATAAATATTTAATACCACAGATTTCCCATTTCTTAAACAAAGCGGAATTTCCCCCCTCTGGGAATGCTGGATTACCTTTAATGGGCAATAGGGGGGACACTGCACTGTTCCAATTATGTTTCCTGCTCAACCATTTCCATGCTTTATGTAAAGGATTCAGGAGAAACCCATATGGCCCCAGAGCTGGTAATTCTTCTGACGGGGCATGGAGCCAATAAGCAAATCCCATTGGGGCCATCAGCGAGGTTTCCACTCTAGTACAGGAGAAAAACTCCCTCGAGCGAAACCAATCTGATAGGTGTCGCAAGCTGCATGCCGTTGTTATAAGTTTTAAGTCAAGCAGCCCCAGCCCCCCTTTATGACAGGGTCTCATGATTTTATTTAATCTAACATGTGCTCGCTTTCCTTGCCACAAAAACACTGTAAGGGTTTTGTATAGCCACCTCTCCTCTTTATATCCCAGTATAGCAGGGGTCATCTGGAAAACATAGGTCCATCTGGGGAAGATGAACATATTGTACATAGTGATTCTTCCCCTCAGAGACGGGGGTAAGCCCTGCCATCCCTGCAAAGCCTCCTTAGTGCGTTTCTTCAAGGGGGGTCCATATTTTCTTTATGCAAGTTATTTAAATCTCTCGGAATATAGATCCCTAAGTATTTAAGTGTCCCCACAGCCCATTGAAAGGGGAACGGGCCTTCCCACTCCCTCTGCACCGCCTCCTGTATCGGGAGGGCCAGTGACGTTTAATTGCAAGCCCGAATAGAATCCGAATTCATCTACTAGTAAGCGTTGGACTGGGGTCTTCGGTTGGGTGAGGGTGAGAAACATATCGTCAGCAAAGGCCAGCGTTTTTATTAAATTCCCGTGTAATGTGACTCCCTGTATATCTGGGTCCAGCATCATTGTGCGCAAAAGCGGTTCTAAATACAAGAGGAACAGCAGGGGGGACAATGGGCAGCCCTGCCTAGTGCCTTGCTCTACTCGAAATGGCTTAGATCTGGTGCCGTTTATCAGTATTTGTGCTGTGGTATTCTTATATAATGTCCGTGTAGCCTCTGAAAACCATCCACCCAATCCAGTGTATTCAAGCACCTGAAACAAATAGTCCCAATTAACTTTGTCAAAGGCCTTGGTTGCGTCTAAGCTGACCAATAGGAGGGGTTCTCCCGTAGCTTGCCCATACGCTACTGCCAAGAGGGCTTTCCGTACTTGCTTAACCGCCTGTCGACCCTTAACAAATCCTACCTGGTGTTCTCCGATCAACTCTGGTATGTAGGGCATCAATCTATTTACTAGTACTCTGGACAGGATCTTGACGTCGACATTAATTAGTGAGATAGGTCTGTAAGATTCTACTTGGTCTTTGGGTTTGCCCGGCTTGGGGATTAATGTAATCAATGCCTCGTTCTCTCTGGGTGGAAAAAATCCCCTCGCCACTACTGCATCTAAATAATCTACTAGGGCTCCGCACAGCTGCGGTGTCAGCAGTTTATAATATTCATTGGAAAAGCCATCTAATCCTGGTGCCGAGCCTAATTGTAAGGCTTTTATTACTTTAAATACTTCCTGTGTCTGTAGTGGTGCGGACAATATTTGATGGGCCTCTTCTGACAATTGTGGCATTTTTGCGTCCTCTAAATAATCTTTGATCAGGGGGCCCTGAGCTCTGTCTTTGGGGGTATACATCTGCATAAAGTGCTCATAGAATGTGTTTGTTATATCTTGTAGTTGGGTGAGCTTATCCCCCCTGGAGTTCTCAATTACTGGGATAAACAGTTGTGCGGTAGTTGCCTTTGCCACTTTTGCCAACAATTTTCCAGATTTGTTCCCAAATTGTTGAAAATTTAAACGCCTCGCCACTAAATGTTTCATGGCTTGTTCATGTAAAAGGGAGTTTAATGCTACTAAAGCTGCTGACATTGAGTCTCTATTGATTATTGTAGGGTCTTTTAGATATTTCCTCTTTGCTTTCACGTATGTCGTCTCTAAGCGCATTATCCCAGCTGCTAATCGCTTTTTCCTAGCACACTGGTACGCTATCACTTCCCCCCTCATAACCGCCTTGAAAGCTTCCCAATATGTCGTGGGTGAGTCACACGATGCCAAGTTCGTATCTTCGTATAGTTGCCACTTCTCTTGCAAGTGAATTAATAGTTGTTTATCGTGGTATAAATATGTGGGAAATCTCCATTGGCCACTTCCTCCACTACCCCTTCCTACGTCAAGTTCCACCCAGATCATATTGTGGTCCGAAATCTCCATGGGACCGATTACGGCCCTCTGGACTTTAAAAAACCAGGATTGTGATACTAATATGTAATCAATTCTGGACCAGGAGTGGTGGACTTTAGATTGATGCGTGTAATCTTTTGTGGTAGGGTGGAGGGTACGCCACGGATCAATTAGTTGGAGATGTTTACAGAGTGCCGGTATCCCTTTTCCTTTACCAGCCCCTGGGATGGCTGTGGGTGAGGATCTATCCAAACTCGGGTCTTGTACTTGGTTGAAATCTCCCGCCCATACCCAGGGAGCATCAGTGTATTGCAGCCCTAACGCTATGAGGGCCTGAAAAAAACTAGGGCTATAAGAGTTTGGGGCATATATTGCGCAGACATAAAACTTCTGTCCTTGGTAGTTTATCTGCAAGAGTACAATGCGTCCTTCAGTGTCTTTGTAGACTAATTTGGTTATGCAAGGTAGTCCCTTATGGATAAGTATTACGACCCCACTTTTTCTGTTACCTGAAGAGAAGTGGCTTTCGCCCACCCATTGCTGGCAAAGTTTCCCATGTTCTATGTCAGACAATTTTGTTTCCTGCAGGCAGGCAATATCTATACCCTGTCGTTTTATCTGGGTCAAGATTTTATAGCGCTTTACAGGTGATGTAATGCCCGATACATTCCATGATAAGATCTTTATTCCAGTTCTACTGATTTCTTCTCTGTCTCATTGGTACTATTGCAAATATCATCAGAGTGACCCCCCGGGAGCCCAGCCCCCCCAGAGGGTATATGGTATTATATATGGGAGAATAGAGTTCGCCCCTGACACTCCTTGCGCGAGAACAGACATCTTTATGAACCTTCCCTCTACTCCGCTACCTATCCCCACACCTATCTCCCCCCTCCCATCCTCCCCCACCCCCTCCCTCCCCCTCTTCCTAAACCCACTCCTCTTTCCCCCTTCCCTTGTGCCCAAAATTGCCTCGAGAGGAAATTCCCCATCTAGGCGGAGTCACAGCGTGCCTTTCCCCTGCTCCCCCCCAGGCCCCTCTTCATTACAATTAAACTTTATGACTTATAACCTCAGTATACAAAATCTTTACAGAATTGTTTATCCCTTCAGGATAGTCCTGTCAGTCACACGTTTTGCTCACCACAATACGTCCAAAACCAGATCAGGGCGGTGTTTCTTGTCCTTGTAGCTCACGGGTAATATATTGTGATGCTGAGTGTTCTGATGTAAAGGAAATCCATTTCCCGTCTTTCATGATTTTTAATGTGGCAGGATAGAGTAGCATAAATCTAATCTTCTTCCCAATCAAAGTTGTACAAATTGGGTGGAATTTCCGTCTTCTCTCTTGCACACTGGCTGAATAATCTTGAAATATTCGGATCTGGGAGCCCGCATAGGTTAGGGAGTCTCTTTTCTGGCGGAACCCCTGTAGGATTTCTTCTTTATGAATATAATTGTGGACCTTGATGATTACCACTCTGGGTCTTGATCCATTCTGTTGTGGCTTCCCCAGCCTGTGTGCCCTTTCAATACATAAGGGGCCCCTGCTATCTGATATAGCAAATTCTTTAGCCAGCCATTCTTCAAGCAGTGTACCCAGGTTTTTATCAGGGATTGTTTCAGGCAGGCCCACCAGTCTGAGGTTGCAACGTCTAGCTCTGTTCTCCAGTTCATCTATCTTCTCCGCTTGGGCAGTCAGTTGTTTTTTGAGAGTGGGAAGTTCAGGCTCAATCTGTTGCCAGGCCTCTTCCAGCTCAGAGACCCTCTTTTCAACCTCCATGGTTCTGCTTGTAATCTCTACCAGCCGGCCATCTAGTTTTTCCAGCCGCCCCTCCAGTGCAATAAATCGGGGTTCTAACGCGGTGCCCACCGCCGCTACTAACTGTGCAAGTTGTCTGGCGGTAAATTCAGCTTCGCTTCGCAGCGATGCGGTCGCCATCTTGGATTCGCCACTCGCCGCGGGGAGCTTTTCTTTTTCGTTTTTGGAGCTTTTCCTTGTGCTTCCGGGCGGCTTAGGAACGAGATATTGTTCCATGCATCTTCTGCAATACTCCAACGGGACCGGGTCAGGAGTTTTGAGGTAAAATCAGATCATAGAGCGACAGGAGCGAACAGGGTTCACGGAGCAGCACAAAAGTGTTGTTACTGCCCCAACTGCATCACGTGATCTGAACCTCTTTAAATATTTAAAAATATATATTTATCTGCTCATACATTTTCTATGGAGATTCACAGATTTGAATAATCTAAATCACATATTCAAGTCTTTATAATCATAGCACAATTTTTAAACCCAATCACTGTGACCAATGTTTTCAAATGTCTATTAAACAAATTGGATGCACTTAACTGAGTTTAGTTCTCGGGTCCCGACACAAGCCACGTTTCGCCAAGAAGGCTGTATCAAGGCACCCAGTGATACAGGGCTCTGGCTATGCAATTATCTCAGAAAATGAAGAGCAGTGTCAATAAATAATCTCTCTTCATTCAAATTTATCAACTTATAAATATTTACTGCAAACATATTACATTGGTTGGAGGAACAAGTACCTTAATGATGTATTTTACACATGCTGAAATGGCAGGCAATCTGGCAGTGGGTATGGTCCACGTTTAAACATATGGGACACGTGACCACCCCAAGATTTGGCTCCGATAGCTTATGGTGTAATATGCAACAACTGACATTTACGAATCAACAAGCGGGGGATCTGTTGTTCCATTACTGGTTGTTTGAAACTGATGCAAAAGTAGAGGACTCGATTGGGAGCAGTTGGGATACCTAAATAAGAGGATAATTGCTGATCCAATCAGATTCCACGAGACATTGAATACAAAAAGAACCTCTATTTACAGAAAATTCCAATTTTCTGAAAGTTACATTCTGTCCAGTGTTGGACCTCAAGGGTCTAAATTGCTGCCTTAAGGTATCCCACTTCTGCATGGAGACCTTGTGCTCTGTCATAGCCTTGGTGCAAGCAGGGGTATATCTGATTGCTCTGGACCTCAGATACACATTTTCATATTCCCTTCTGGTGCTCTCAGCAGTTGTTGATATTTGCAGTCCTAAGCTGGCACGTCCAGTTCAGGGCTCTTCCCTTTTGGTTTAGTGACAGCTCCAAGAACGTTTTCCAAAGTCATGTTGGTGACGGCAGCTTGCTTTTATTGACAGAACATTAGAGTGCACCCTTACCTGGATGACTGGTTCATCCACTCATCTTCTTTCTGTGATAGTAAGACTGCGACTTCCACCATCATCTTTCTTCTTCCGTCATTAGTCTGGGTGATTAGTTTTGAGAAGAGCAGGCTTATACTTCCCAGTCTAGAGTATCTGGCTGTGCTCTTTGACGTGAAGCATAAAAATGTTGCAGGCAAATACTGCAATAGGTTTGGGTTCTCCTTCGGCAGCGCAGTCCCAGGATTGGGACGTGTGCAAGTTCTAGGCAACATGATGGCCACCATGGAGAGAGTTCCCTGGGCACGGGCATGTGACTTCTTCAGGAGTCTCTTCTCAGCTGCTGCTTCCCAGTCTCCCAAAATTATGCCCTTCCATTGCCTTGGACACAGGTGGCCAGGCCCCGCATGCAGTGGTGGCTGTCGGTGAAAAATTTGAGCAAGGGTGGTGTTTCCAATAACTCACTGGGACAGTCACCACGGATGGCAGTCTTTTAGCTGGGGGGGGGGGGGGGGTGCATTAGCAGTTTTATCTGGTGCAGGGAACATGGTTGAAGATGAAGGCACGGTGATCCATACATCGTGTAAAGCTCATGGCTATTCGGAACCTTCAGGAGTAGTTTCTTATTTTTTAATAGTTCTGGTTCCATTTATGGTCAGTTAAGGTTGTTTGTGTCTTTGTTTTCTCCATACTAACTTATCTAAATAGGGTGCCTTTAGGGCTTATACATCGCAGCAAAATTCTGTATTCTCTATCTCCACCTGCTGGTCTGTGGACTTAACTATTCTCACAAGTTCTGGAATAGTGTGAGGAAATAATGGAATGAAAACTATTATTTCTCCGTTTAAGCAATAGTGTGATCTTTGCTTACTAAATCAAATTTATGTTAAGCTTGTAATGAAACTGGTCAAAATTTCTTTTAACATGCTATACAGTCCTTTGGGCGAAAGCAGAATGAGAAGTGTCACAGTGGAATCTCAATTTGCAGGACCCTTGGTAGGGTGTGAAAAGTTAGCGTGCCTATAGTTGATCCATTTTTAGTCATATCTTTCATATGTGGCAATTAAGGAGTCAGTTACACATACTTTTTGTCTGTGGGATGTGCATTAGCAAGAAATATGCCCTGCAGTGTCATAATCCAGAACAGATGAACTCTGAAAGATCTTAAGGTGTTTTTTTTTAAACCACTTCACTACTTCTTTAAAACGGTGGCATTTGCAGACTGTGCTCGTGAGCCAGAACCTGTTGGATTTTCAGGCTACCCCAATGAATATACATGAAATAAACTGCATGCATGCTACTACCTCCATTGTTTTCAAATCTCACATGTATTAGCCTGACCTGTCTAGGACTCAGGGACAGGAAGTAAATACCACTTCCTTAAAGAATTATCAGGATTTTTGTTTCCTCGACTGTTAGATCAGTTTCCCTTTAAAGTGCTCTGTTGTGCATATCTGTTCTAGTACTTTTTCCTCTACTCCCTATGTTTCCCTTTACCTCCCTTCCTTCTCAGGTTCTATTCTGTGGTTTTTGTCACTTTTAGAACAGCACACAGAGCAGGTCTTCATTACTCCATATATTCACATGACTTATTCCTACCCGACTGTATGAGTCATTTCATAGTAACATGATAGTTGGGATAGATGCCCTATTTTAACACCATATAGTATGCATACATTACCTCCTTTTGTTGGTGCTTCAAAATACCAGCTTTTGCATGCATACACTGTCAGTAATTTACCCAAGCCTCCACTGTATCTGAATGTGCTCAGTGTGACTGCAGAAAGGATTCTTTAATTGATCTCCTTTCTGAAGAGCTACTTCTAGAATCTGTGGGTTTAGGGCTAGCACAACTGAAATGATGTCCCGCTGTTAACTGCAGGAGATGTCAGGAACAACAAATTTTTCTACATGACTGCCTTTGATTTTATGAAATCATACAGAGTCCAAGGCAGGTGAATAAATCCAGTATAAACAAACCTCCCAACAAAAAATGTTGTATGTATGCATGCTCACACTAGGAGCTATTGTCAATATCTTAAAATGGCTAGTGCACGTGTGTTCCAAAGCTGGCAAAATCACTGGTCCCTTCCACCAACAATATATTGTCAACTTTATGATGCACAAAAAAAAAGAATGCAAATCAATCCAGCAAATGTGTATGTAATTGAGTCCCTCTCTTTATTTTTACATTTCTAACTGTGTGACAGCATAAACTCAAACTGTAGAAAAAAATGTGCGGTACTATATAATGTACCTCTGTATTTAAACTGCAGAATGTATACTAAACAAAAACTTCCTTAGCCTGCTAGACCAGTCCAGAGAAGTGGGTTGTCCTATCCTGACCAGCAGATGGATGTAGAGAACACTGAGATTTCAGTGACATCAGTTGTATGAACCATAGTGCAACATTGGAATTAGCCAGTATTTCTTTGCCTCCAGCAGATGGTGTGGGTGGTAAAACAAAGAGGGCCCGACTCCAAAGTGCATTGCTCAAGAGCTGTATACTCATGGTTGAGTCTACTGACTTGGTGCTGCTCCCAGGAATTGGTTCTGGTACTGAGCTACTTGTCAGTACTTAGTCATAGAAACATAGGAAAAAAATGTAGCCAAAGACCTTATGGCTTATCCAGACTGCACATCTGTGCCATCTACTCTCCATATCACTCCCTTAGAGATCCTATGTGCTTGTCCCAAGCTCTCTTCAGATAACTGTTCAAAGAATGCTGATTCACATCTTCAGATCCAAATCTAACCTGTGATTTTATATGTCATGTTCCTAATCTTGGCTATGGACAATACAGAGGAGACTTCTAAAGATGCTGGAGAACTGTCTGATGCTTGGTCATCTGATTTTGAATGCAGTCCAGACACACACCAAATGTAAGCTGAAACTGAGCACCAGGTCATTGATTATCTGATAGTAACTTTTGTTGGCTGACCAGACTTCAGATGTAAGCATTCTCCTACTTTAGCCAAGGCACGTACTCAAGAGGAACGAAGAGTGCCTTGCAAGGACATGCATTCAAGGCCATCGTGAGGTGTAGCATTGCTCAGGATGATCTCATTCCACCAAGGGCAATAAAAGGTGGAAAAGTGGGAGTGACGGAAATGGTGTGCTGTAGTTCAGATTGAATCAACAACTCAAGACTTGCCCACCTCTTAAAACACTTGCCCCAGGTTGCAGCAGGCCTAATTGCGATTGATGTTTGGATAGAAAGATCAAACATTGTGGAAGACAGCCATCCTCAACTGCTAGGGATTGCAGATGTTTATTTTTATCAGCAAATGGGCTTATATAGCTTAGGCAAAATTGATTGTAATTTTTTTTTTTTTAAATTACTGTTGTAACTTCCTGGAATAGAACCGGAAGACCAACAGTGGAATATGTTGTAATGTTTTTTGTGTGGCAGAAATCCAGTGACTAAACGCATTACATTACATGAGGCACTTATACCCCGCAAAGTCCAATGTGGTTTACAATAAGAAAATGAACTGGGTATTTCTAGAGCTACAAATTCTAGATATAACAAATTATTAAAAAGTTGGATAAGGTACGTTTTGAGAGCTTTCCTCAAATTTGTAATCTAAAATTCGAGGGACAAGCGTTCTACCATTTAGCAGACTGCAATGAAAAAAAACCATTACATTGTCCTATAAATTACACACTTAGGACTTGGATATTGTAATAGTAGTGGAAGTCTGTCCAACGGAACTCTATTTCTCTGGGCAAAGTGTACAAGATCTGACAAGTATTTAGGAGCAAATGATCATAAAGGAGAAATTTAATCTTAACTGTTTAGGGGGAATTCATCAAGCTGTGTTAGGGACCTGAATTGCATTAATTGACCCTTAATGTAACTTAACTGGCCGTAACATCACTTGACTAAAAATACTGTGGCAATATCCAAGGCACTGTGGGTTAAGCAGTAATGATATGCAAGTACATGTTTAGCATCTCATTACTATACAAATACCCTAATGTGTCAGAGGTGGGTTCATGATTTAGCCTCATAATGAGTTGAACATTCTGGTCCATGAAGAAGCAGCTCAAGCTCATTGAGAGCTGAGTGGGATAGACCCTGACAAGTAAAGAATGGCTGTTTCATAGTGGCAGCATTTGGGGAACACATTCCACCAGCTATAGTGCAGTTTCTAGGCACTAGTGCTTGGGATCTGTTGAGGCTGTTCTACAATACAATAAGCAGTACATTTCCTCACAGATAATTAACTTTTGGATATATACAAAGTGTAGAAGAGTGATCCAAATTGAGGCGCTTGTTTTGATTTTTGAACATATAATGGGAGTACTGGGTTTTAATGCTTTCTAGTGGCAAGGCAGACACAACTTGGTCATGGTAGTGATTTGTTTTGGATGCTGCTATGGAGAAAACTGTATGGTCTTTATAGTCAATGGAAGTTACTTTGACAGAGCAGAAGAAGACAGGAAGAGATCATTTTATCATGTGCTGGACAGCTCTTAAAAAAAAATCATTTTCAATATTCCTTGTTTTGGCAAATAGCATAGTTTGGAGCACCACTTAAACTAATCTGTGACTTGGGTTAAACGCTCAAATTGGTTCTTAGATTCCCAACTTCTACAAAATATCTGTTTTATATGTATTGAATTTCCATTGTACATATTTAACAACATGTACAAATAAGGAAAAGAACTCTTAAGATTTAGAGACAATTGTGAAGCGCTTCTTACGACTGGTAGTGCTATAGAAATGATTTGTAGTAGTAGTAATATTGGTAAGACTGATATTCAGGCAGAAGGAGTAAAACTTATGAACAAGCCTGTCAAACTATCTTAACAATTAAAATCTTCCTTGGAAGAGACCCTATGACTTTTTTTCCTGTGGGATAGTTGGACCTTATTAGGGGCATAGTGACTGGATGAGAGAATTTTGATTTAAGGCTTTGTTGTAATGGGACAATCATAATGAATTCTGTGTTGTTTTTTATCGTGTTCACATATTGCTGCATTTTAATTTGTTGTAAACTGCTTTAGGCAGTCAAATGCGTTAACTGACCAGGATTAAAAAAACAAACAAAAAAAACCCTTGTTGTGATGTGAAGCTGTGAAATTCTCTATGGATTTAAGAAGCAAGAAGCATCCATTTCTAACACTTTGTATCTCAACATCAAATTATTTTGTGAATATTCTGACCCCAAAATTTCAAATGACATTTAGCAAGAAAAATAAATAAACAACCTTTATCTGATTGCCAAACAAGGGAGACTTAGCAGTGTTACTCTAATTGTAGGTGAAGGAATAAAATCTTGGAAAAAATGTTTTGATCTGATCATAAATGGATTGTGTCTTGGTCTGATGGTTATTTGATAATTTTCATATTCAATTCAAATGGCTTAAAGTTTTTAAAATCTGTTAAAGATAATCCAGATTACTCTTCGTTTGCTTTTAGATGCCACCTATAACCATCCTCAGATTACCAGTGAGACCTGTTATTTCTGTAGATGGGTTGTAGGAGGATGTATTCTATATGATACTAACTTTCAGGGAGATAGGTCCTGGTAGAGTGCTTCTTAACCCTCTCTTGGAGGCACACTTAGACTGTCAAGTTTTGAGGATTGCCATGATACACATGAGACAGTTGTACATATTGGAGACCAATTTATTTGTAGCATTTGTATCCCACATTTTCCCACCACTTTGCAGGCTCAATGTGGCTTAAATTTGCCGTAGTGGCGATTGCCATTTCCGGTTAATATAATTACAAATGATATTGCATGCAAGTGCGTATATACATGGTAAGAATACATTATGGTATTGCATATAGGTTCCTGAGTGATGGATTGGACTGTAACTTATGTTATGTCATCAATTATAGAGAGATCTTATTCGACATAGGGTTAAAGTGGTACTGCATTAAGGTGCGTACATACATGGTAGAGAAAAATACGTTATGGTATTGCATATAAGTTCCTGAGTAATAGATTGGATTATAACATATGTTGGGTCGTCATTTATAAAGAAATCATTTTCGACATTAGGGTAGAAGTGGTAGTGTTTGTTCATTAATAGTAATGAGGTTATTCAGTCATGTGATGAGAGATCAGTTCTGTCTAGTTCGTGATCAGTCTTATTGTTTAGTAATTATGGTTGTTTATGGTATGCCTTCTTGAACAAGTCAGTTTTCAGTAGCCTTCGGAAGGTAGCTAGATCTTGCGTTGTTTTTATGGCCTTCGGTAGTGCATTCCATATTTGCGTACAAATTTAGGAGAAGCTGGTTGCGTATGTGGACTTGTATTTTAGTCCTTTACAGTTGGGGTAGTGCAGGTTGAGAAATGTGCATGCTGATCTTTTTGCGTTCCTAGTAGGTAGGTCTATAAGGTCTGACATGTAAGTCGGGGCTTCCCCGTGTGTAATTTTGTGGACCAGGGTGCAGATTTTGAACGCAATTCGTTCTTTTAATGGAAGCCAATGTAGTTTTTCTCTTAGGGGTTTGGCGCTTTCGTATTTCGCTTTCCCAAATATGAGTCTGCCTGCTGTGTTTTGAGCGGTTTGAAGCTTCTTAATGATTTGTTCTTTGCATCCGGCATAGATGGCATTACAATAGTCTAGGTGACTTAGCACCATTGATTGTATCAGGCTGCGGAATATTTCCCTTGGGAAGTAAGGTTTGATCCTTTTAAGTTTCCACATTGCGTGGAACATTTTCTTTGCTGTATTTTTCACATGGTCTTCTAGTGTGAGATTTCGGTCAATTGTGACTCCTAGAATTTTCAGACTGTCAGAGACCAGAAAAGTGTATTCTGGAGTGTTTATGGTATTGTGTTTATTTGAGTTATTGTGAAGATAGGATGAGACATTGTGTCTTTTCTGCGTTTAGTTTTAGTTGGAATGCATCCGTCCATGAATTTTTTAAAAAATTTTTTGTTACATTTGTACCCCGCACTTTCCCACTCATGGCAGGCTCAATGCGGCTTACATGGGGCAATGGAGGGTTAAGTGACTTGCCCAGAGTCACAAGGAGCTGCCTGTGCCTGAGGTGGGAATCAAACTCAGTTCCTCAGTTCCCCAGGACCAAAGTCTACCACCCTAACCACTAGGCCACTCCTCCACTCCATTATTTGGAGGCTGTGTTTGATTTCATTTGTGATTTTGGTTAGATTGTGTTTGAACGGGATGTATATCGTGACATCGTCTGCATAGATGTACAGGTTGAGTCCTTGGTTGGATAGCGATTTGGCTAAAGGTGTCATCATTAAGTTAAATAGGGTTGGTGAGAGCGGTGATCCTTGTGGTACTCCACATTCGGATTTCCATGATGTTGACGTTTTTGTCTTTGAAATTGATATGTCTGTGGTGATCCTGAAAACCTGACTGGCTGGGTGTGCCTCCAGGAGAAGGTAGAGAAGCACTGCCTTTTGTGAAAGGGGTGTGCAATTCAGATGGGTGCATCTTTACCTGGTAAGTCAGTGTATGTTTCAGTCCCATAAATATGCCACATGGGTTAGTGAGGACTTGAGATTGCTTCAACTTCATGTACATCAGTTTGGAGAGGAAATGGAGACAGCAAGAATCTGAGGTCAGTAAGCTTTAATGTTTAAGATCAGTGCTTCTTAATCCAGTCCCCAGGACACATCTAGCCAAGCTGGTTTGTAGGATATCCAAATTGAATATGCACGAGATTACAGAGAAGGGAGGCAGTGCATGCAAACCATTTTCATGTATATTTATTGTGGATATCCTGAAAACCAAGCTGATGTATAGCAAAAACCTTTGAATTCCAGAGGTACAGATTTGGTTCTTTTCTACTGAAAAGCCTTTTCATAGTTATAAATACTATGGCAGCTTTTCATTACCATATTGTGCTAAATATGAAAGTATTTTGATGTATGAGGAACTAGCAGAATTAGAAAAGATGGTGGTAAAAGGAATGTCTGGAAAATTGATGTACAAGGTAATAGGAATCTGCAACTCATTTTAACAATGTATATGGGAATATATACATGGACATGCATATGTTTCTTGTATTAGGAAGCAAAAATGACAGCTAGACTTTGCTATGGTAACCACAAAGATAGAAACAAATTATTTTAAAATGAGAGCATTCAATGCTTCAAAAGCTCTGCTGCTAATTGGAAACTACAGCAGACACTATGTTATTGATGGACTCCTAATAGGTTTTCTCTTCATCCCTAGATACTGTGCTGTAAGTAGGAATATCTCGGTTGTTTGAAGACACGCAAGGTAAAATTTAACACTAATTGGCCTTTTCAGTCTGTAGTGGAAGTGCTGATGTCACTTTAACTTTAGTGGCATTGGTGTGCCCTGCTTTTATATTTCAATCTCTTTTTATTGAAAGAACAAATTATCTACAAGCTAAACTATATAACAGCTTGTAACAAACAAACCAGTTCATTATAACCCCTCCTCCAGAAATAATGCATATTATAGTTCCCCCCCCCCCCCCATAAGATTCTGATTCAATATATACCCTGTGAAAGACCTGTGTTATGGCCTCCCACTGCACTAACATACCTCTCCCCACTCCCACGCACCTCACCTAAATTTCCTGTATTATTTTCAAATAGGTGGTCTGATAACTACTCAGGGTGGGTAAAAGCCAATATCAAGTACTAGACTCTGCACTTTGGGAGGTAGGTTATGGAGATATGTCCCAAATGGATATAATCTCCCCCCTCCCCGTTTTATGGACTATCGGGCATCCCTTACTTCCAATAACAGAGTGAAATGTATTTCTCTAGTAAGTTGGCATGTAATGCGTCCAGTGTTGAAGTAGACATTTCTTCCCCACTTATGCATGCCCCAAATAAGACCCCCCCCCCCCCCCCCCAGTGGCAGCAAAATTAAGGTCCTACCTAAGTGCCCCAAATAGTGTCCTCCTTTAAGATTTGTGCAAGCAAAGTAATCTGCTTCTCAGCCTATTTCCTAAATAACCCGCGCCTGGAGGAAAATCTTTGTTAGATGACAATTACTACTTTTGGTAGTTCTCATGCCAATAATTCATCAGACCTCGGCCAGCCCTTGTGCAAGTGTCGAAGTAGTACATTGTCCCTGAGATGGTGTGAAAGTGACCTTAAGCATCCATGGAGCAGATATTGAATATGGTATGGGGCAAATAACACCCGCTCCAGAGAGATGTATCGTCTGTATCTAAGACCCAATCTCTAAGACGCTGCAATTGCAGGCCAAGTTGTAAAGCCTAATGTCAAGGACACCCATTCCCCAGTTTTCATACAACCTTTTATTTTTCTTTTATTAAATATACATTTCTCATAAAGATACAAGTAACGGAAGGGAAAGAAGGGCTCAAACAAACTCACCTCAACAAAGAAACAATGACTAACAAAAGTCCACTTAACACCAAATACAGAACAATCCAAGTGGGCTACGTCAATGCCAGATCCACTGTAAATAAAACAGCAATACTAACAGACTGGATCATGTCAGAAAACCTTGACCTACTCTTCCTCACTGAAACTGGGATCCATGATGGTCCCACTTTACCACCGAAACCAATGCCGAGTCCTTAACACCTCAACTTGAAATTGCCTCAATCAGAATCCACAACAAAACCCTATGTGGTCATGTGAATTGTCTTGTTTTACAGACCTCCAGGTAACTGGAATGAAGGCCAGACCAACTTCATGGACTTCATTTCAAACACTTGTGTAACCAACTCCAATATACTAGTATTAGGAGACATCAACCTCCACCTGGAAGACCCAAACTCTACCAATGCATGAGAATGTAAGGAACTCCTCCACTCATGGGATCTTAAATGGCCACACATGCAAACAGCCCATGTCAAAGGGCACACACTCGACCTCATCTCACACAATGTATCCACAGACCAGAACCTAATAACAGAAATTAAATGGACAGAAACACCATGGACCGACCACTACAAACTAAACCTATCCCTAAAATGGCGGGAAAAGGGTTCACACCGTACATAAGAACACACAAGCTACAGCACAAGAGGCCAAATAGACTCAGAAATATTCTGGCAACAGATATACAAAAATGAATGGACAACACAAATGGACTCTATATACTACCTCTCGGAATGGGATAAAAGATGCAGAAGCATACTGGACGAAATAGCACCCTTACGAACAAGAACCTCATGTAGGCATAACGCGATACTGTGGTTCAATGAAGAACTGAAAAAAATAAAAACACAATCCAGGAAACTCGAACAAGCTTGGAAAAAAATAAGACAAACACACACTCAACACATGGAAACAAATTCAAAGAAAATACAAATACGCAATAAGACAGACCAAATGGTCATACTATAAAACTAAAATAGGGCCAGATTACAAAGACACAAAGAAATTATACCAACTTGTGAACAAACTACTAGACATCTCCTTGGTCACCACAACCAATACCGACATCCCATCTGCAGACAACCTTGCTAAACACTTCAATGAAAAAATTGCAAACCTACGTAACATGCTACCTCAGGACAACACCGATATAGAAAATTTGATCACTGGCTTGGACCCAACCCCTGGTGAATACCCAGCAGACCGAACCTGGTCAAACTTCGCTCTCCTCACCATGGAAACAGTCACCCAGGCGATTAATAGGTTCTCCAACTCTCACTGTAAATTGGATACCTGCCCCAGCTACCTAATAAAAATCCTCCCCCCCCCCCCCCCCCCACCGCTTCATAGCAGACCTTACATCCCACTTAAACTACATGCTTCAACAAGGTCTCTTCCCTAAGGAAAAATGGCAATATTCCTACTCACCACCCAGTACCAAAAGATCCCAAGAAATAACAAATCACTACTACCGCCCAGTAAGCATCAATCCCACTGGTGCTCAAACTGATGGAAAGCATGGTAACCAAACAACTTACTGATTATGTAAACATGAATCACATCAGGATTTGCCCCCTCCATAGCACTGAAAGAGTACTAATTACCCCCTAACCAAATTCAAGCAGGAAATAGCAACGGCAAAAGCATACTTCTCCTCCAATTTGACATGTCCAGTGTGTTCGACAGACTAAGACTCCTAGATTACTTCGGGATTTGGCGGACACATAATTATTGGATCAAGGGTTTCCTAACCACTAGAACATATCAAGTGAAATCAGCTCAAACATATCACCACCGTGGAAAGCAGAATGCGGAGTACCTCAAGGATCACAACTATCACTGATCCTTTTCACCTAATGAGGACCCCACTAGCCAAAGTCCCTATCCAACTAAGGCCTTACCCTTCATCTATGCAGACGATGTTACAATATACATTCCTTACAAACATGATCTGACAGAAATCACCAACGAAATCAAGCTCAGCTTGAATATCATGGACTCATGGGCAAACGCATTTCAACTAAAAACACAGAAAAAACACACTCTCATCCTCTCATCCCAATACAATACGAACAAACCTACAAACATAAACAATTCAGCCTGAAAATTCTCGGTGTTTCAATCAATCGTAACCTCACACTAGAGAACCAAGTGAAATCTACAACAAGAAAATGTTCCACTCAATGTTGAAACCTCAAACGCGTGAAACCATTCTTCCCAAGGGAAACATTCGCAACTTGATACAATCAATGGTACTAAGCCATGTAGACTACTGCAATGGAATTTATGCGGGATGCAAAGAACAAATTATAAAGAAACTTCAGACCGCTCAAACACACTGCAGCCAGGTGTATATTTGGAAAAACCGCGATTCGAAACGCCAAACCCCTCCGAGAAAACTGCACTGGCTCCCAATCAAAGAACATATTGCTTTCAAATCTGCACCCTGGTTCATAAAATTATCTACGGCGAAGCTCCGGGGTACATGACAGACCTCATAGACCTACCAACCAGAAACACAACAGGATCAACACGAACATACCTAAATCTCCACTACCCAAGCTGCAAAGGACTCAAAAATCGTCTATGCATCAGCTTTTCCTACATAAGCACACAACTATGGAACACATTACCAAAAGCCGTGAAAACAACTTATGATCACCTAAACGTCCGGAAATCATTAAAAACTAACCTGTTCAAAAAGTTTCGACCCAACTTAAATGCCTGTACCCTGCAACACAAAGAAACCAAAACTCGTAATGGACATATAATAACTGTTCCTCTCTATGATTCCCCTTATGTGTCTGTACACACGACCTTATTCTACCACAACATTACTGTATTTGTTCATACTGGAATTGGCGACTGCCTTTACGGTACTATGTAAGCCACATTGAGCCTGCAAATAGGTGGGAAAATGTGGGATACAAATGTAACAAATAAAATAGTAACATATTTTATTAACTAAAAATTTACTATAAAGAAACATTAACCACTAGCCCACTGTCCCAGCCTGCATCGTCTCCGACCTGCGTCATCTGCCCTAGCCTGCATCAGCTGTTCCAGCCTCTGCTCTTCTGTTCCTGCCTGCGTCCTCTGCCCCAGCCTGCATCATCTGCTCCAGTCTACATCCAGCCTGTATCCTCTGCCCCGGCCTGCATCGTCTGTTCCTGCCTGCACCCTCTGCCCCAGCCTGCATCGTCTGCCCCAGCCTGCAGCTTTAACTCCAATCCTGCAACCTCTGCTCCTTTGTTCCAGCCTTCAGCCTTAGCTGCCTCAACTCTGTTTGTGACTGGTAGCTAACTGTCTAGCTGTCTTTCTAACTATGACTGGCTATGGTACTGCATATGCATTACCCTGATTGTATTATCTTGTATTATTGGCGATTACCTCTAATGCCTATACTATCCCCCTCCTAATTGCTGTGAGCCTATCGAACCGCC
Organism: Microcaecilia unicolor; assembly: GCF_901765095.1. Lineage (NCBI taxonomy): Eukaryota > Metazoa > Chordata > Amphibia > Gymnophiona > Siphonopidae > Microcaecilia > Microcaecilia unicolor. The sequence goes on from NC_044034.1 coordinate 20,759,313, forward strand.
ACCCCTTCAGCTTATTCTGAGCATTTCTGTACCAAAATCTGTTATTCTTATGGCTCCTGTACACCTGCTCTTCTTGGCACTATCCCTTCCCAATCTATTCTCCTTATGAAACCACTTCCCACCGCAGGAACACATTGTCTTCCCTCTGTATTCATCATCTCTTTATCCCTCTCTTCACCATCTCTTTTTTCCACCCCCTTCTTCACAGCTCTCAACCTTCACACTTCCTCCTTCCATTCACCCCTTGCCTTTTACCTGAATACATCTCGCCTTTGTCGCTGTCATCATAACCTTCCTACTCTCCTCCGTACTCTCCTACTCCTTCTCTCCTCTGGTGACATTATCCCAATCCTGGTCCCCCACATCAGCCCTCATCCTATTCGTGTAGGCCTTACCGTGATACCTCCAATCTTATTTCTGTTCCTTTCCACCCCCTTCTTCTTTGCCCTTCTCTTGTGCTCTATGGAACGCCCGCTCTGTCTGCAACAAACTCTCCTACATCCGTGACCTCTTTATCTCTTGTACCCGTCATCTGCTGGCCCTAACTGAACCTGGATTTACCCTGAAGACTCTGCTTCAGTTGCGGCCCTATGTCATGGAGGTTATCTCTTCTCCCATATTCCTCGCTCAGTTGGCTGCGGAGGCGGTGTTGGACTACTATTCTCACCCTCCTTTAAATTTCAACACCATTCCGTCCACCTCATTCTCACTGCGTTTCTTCCTTCGAATCCACTCGATCCGGTGAATTGCGCTCCTCTACCTCTCTGGGTAGCAGTCATCTAATCGACCCCCCCCCCCCCCCCCCCCCCCCCCGCTAAATCTCCCTCTGCTTCTCACTGACTTTGATGCCTGGCTCTCCTTCTTTCTTGAACCTTCATCTCCTTCCCTCATTCTTGGTGATTTTAACTTTCATGTTAATGACCTCTCTAACTCTCATGCTTCTCAATTTCTTGCCTTAACATCCTCCTTCAATCTTCAACTGTGCTCCACCGCCCCTACTCGCTAGAATGGCCACTGTCTTGATCTTGTACTCTTCTCCAACGCTCACCCTCCAATTTCCTTGCCTTAACTCTTCCCCTATCTGACCATCATCTTTTAACTTTCACACTTAAACACCCTTCCTCCTCCGCCGTCCTGACCAACACATTTAGGAATCTATAGGCTATTAACCTTCTACCCTGTCCTCCAGTATCTCAAATCTTTTCTCTATTGCTATATCAACCAAGTCTGTCAATGAGGCTGTCTCTTCCTATAATACTATTCTGTCAATCGCTCTGGACACTTTCATTCTTCCCCGTGTCTCGTCCTGTAAAAACGTACCAAACCCCAGCCTTGGTTGACCCCTACTATCCGCCTACCTACGCTCTTGTGCCCGCTCTGCTGAACGCATCGTGCAGGACGGTCAGACTCACAGAAGCAGGGCAGGCTTCTACATGGAATGTTGCTAGTGGAATAGCAACATTCCATGTAGAATCTCAAATAGATACAACAGAATCTCAATAGTAGCACATTTCATCTAGGAATCTCCAATAGGGAAAGGGAAATGGGACTTGATATACTGCCTTTCTGTGGTATTTTGCAACTACATTCAAAGCGGTTTACATATATTCAGGTACTTATTTTGTACCGGGGCAATGGAGGGTTAAGTGACTTCCCCAGAGTCACAAGGAGCTGCAGTGGGAATCGAACTCAGTTCCCCAGGATCAAGTCCGCTGCACTAACCACTAGGCTACTCCTCCACTAGCAACATTCCATGTAGAATCTCAAATAGTAGCAACCACTAGGCTACTCTTCCACTCCTTGAGATTCCAGAATCTTGCTATTCTTTGGGGTTCTACATGGAATGTTGCTACTCTTTGAGATTGTGCATGGAATCTTGTTAATGGCACTTGATATACTGCCTTTGTGTGGTACGTTGCAACTACATTCAAAGCGGTTTACATATATACAGGTACTATTTTGTACCTGGGGCAATGGAGGGTTAAGTGACTTGCCCACAGTCACAGGAGCTGCAGTGGGAATTAAACCCAGTTCCCCAGGATCAAAGTCCGCTGAACTAACCACTAAGCGGCTACTCAACTCCCAGAAGTCTTAAAAAAAACCAAACCCAAACAGCGGAGGGTTGGAAAGCCGCACTAGCGACTTCTGTGCTGTAAATGAGGAAGCCCATTCAATTCCTATGGACTAACTCATTTGCCGTGTGGGAATCGCTAGCGCGGCTTTATAAAAGAATCCGTAAATGAAGCTGTAGATATATAATAGGCATTACAGAGAGATAAGTAGTACAGTAGATAATGGAACAATCATACCGGGGTACAAACTGTATTGTAATGATAGTTGATCAAATGGTGAACTGTCAATACTGAAGTGCCCTAAGGGTCTGTATGGAGATTTGTACTATGTAAAATTCATACATTATCTGGAGAAGAGTAACAAGTGACATGTAATTTCCTATAACAAAATTTAGTCATTGAAATAAATTATTGTGAAGAACTGCAAAATGATCTTTGATCTAGGAGACCGGGCTTCTAAATGGCAGATGAAGTCTGATAAAATCCTAGCTGTAGGTACAGGGATGCTTGTGTTTTTATGTTCTTATATTCCATTATATGTAAATTACTCATACCTGAATGTAACTCACCTTGAGCTACTACTGAAAAAGATGTGAGCAAAAATCAAAATAAATAAATTGCAGATATTTTGAAAACTTGACTGGGTTGTTGCCCTTGAGGACTGTGGTTCCCACTCCTGATTGATCTGGCTACAGAAAGGTATAAAAACGAGACCATTTTGTTACTGGTGAAACTTTGGTAATAGCTTCCATCCATTTTGAAATGGACTTATTCTGATTTCTTTTCTAATAAGTTTCAAAAATATTTCCTTCAGGAACTTATAGCCACAGTAAAAGGAACTCCATGTTCCTGAGAGGAGGATCTAACCATTGTCAACTGACAGGGCAGTGCCTGCAGGACCTGCTCGCTCACCCCACCAGCAGGGGGTGGTAGGAGACACCTGTAGGAGCCGTATGACACAAGGATGCGTTTATACTCCAGTAGAAATAGTACCTGAGAGCACAACAGATAGTAAAACCAGAAATGGATTAATGTTGGGTGTGGATCTGTAAGTTTAATTTTCTTGTGGAAAAGCATTAGTAGCCTAGCAATGTTTGAATGTTGTAATTGTGTGCTTATTAGATATTCCATCACTATTGTATCTGTTGTGAATTTCAGTGCTGTTAAATGTGTACATAAGTATTGCCATACTTGGACAGACCGAAGGTCCATCAAGCCCAGCATGCTGTTTCCAACAGTGGCCATCCAGGTCACATGTACCTGGCAAGATCCCAAAGAAGTACAATACATTTTGTGCTGCTTAACTTAGAAATAAGCAGTGGATTTTTCCCCAAGTCTATTTTAATAATGGTCTATGGACTTCTCCTTTAGGAAGCCATCCAAACCTTTTTTAAAACCCACTAAACTAACTGCTTTTACTACATTCTCTGGCAATGAATTTCAGAGTTTAATTACACGTTGAGTGAGGAAATATTTCTCAGATTTGTTTTAAATTTACTACTTTGTAGCTTCATTGTGTGCCCCCTAGTCCTAGTATTTTTGGAAAGAGTAAACTAGGATTCACATCTACCCTTTCCACTCCACTTATAGACCTCTATTGTCTTTTCTCCAAGCTGAAGAGCCCGAGCTGCGTTAGCCTTTCCTCATAGGGAAGTCGTCCCATCCCCTCACCTTTCGTTGCCCTTCTCTGTATGTTTTCTAATTCCACTATATCTTTTTTGTATATTTTGATCCTGTTTCATGATGGTCCTATTAGGTTTCAGTTTGCTGTTTTCAAGTTTTCCTTTTTCATCGTGTTTGTTTATACTTGTTTATTTTACTATTGTTTTGCTGTTAACAAAATTGTAAGTTTAAATTGTACCTACTGTACATTGCCTTGCTGTATCTCTTTCATAAAAGCAGTTAATAAATCTCAATAAATATGTGGAATGGGGAATAGAGAGGGATTACTTGAGCTGCAATCACAATCTGTAGTTAATCTGCTTATCAATCAGTATTTTTGGTTGGAGGATTTTGAAAATGTCTTTATATTTACCAAATGATAGGGCTGATATTCAGACCACAGGAGGTATCCTGGTTAACTCCCTTGGTCAGCGATGAGCCCGGATATTCAATGCTGGGCCATTCTGATGACTGGCATTGAATATCTGTGTTTTGTGGCTGCTGTTAATTTAACCAGCTAAGTTAATATTAAATGCTGGCTGGTTACATTTATAGAGGCCAAAGATAGGCCTAGTATTTTGGTGGCCCATTTCTGACCGCTTAACTTGGCTTGTGAAGCAGTTAATATTCATGGATAGCGGGTTATATCATGCTGACCATGAATATTTGGTGAGAAAGAACCTTCTATCTCCTGCTGAATATTCACAGAGATGATTAAGTGCTATTTAACTGACTGGAAGCTGTTCCTGGCCGGTTAAATAGCGTTGAATATTTGGCGGAATGAGTAGGGCAACATTTTGTGTGATAGAAGGAATAAGTTATCTCAAAGATGCTCTCTTGTTCCTGTATGTGAGATGTCAGGAAACTGGTGTTCAGGCATGATCAGAATATCTTGTAGAATATTTATATTTGTCATGGACAAGGAAATACAGCCAAGCTCCTATCATGCTTTTATTTTACCTACTCATCTGACTTAGACACAGAATGTTTCTGCTGCTTGTATCTTCAGATTTGGCTTCCATGTCTGTTTGTTTTGACTGGAGGCTTGTACTGATGCTAGAGATGCAAACTCATCTCCAAAGGAACAGCTGACTTACTTTTTCAATAATATGTATTTTTATTTTCCCCTACACTTCATTATTAAACATTTTCCTTGTCATCAAGCAGATGAAGCCATTACGTATGGGTTGTGTCCATCAACCAGCAGGGGAGATAGAGAGCACTCAACTTTTCACAGTGCCTCATGGCCAGCTAGCTCCACTGCCTCTTCAGTATTCTCTATCTCCCAAGCAGGGTGGCTGCAGCTTCTTCGAGCTCCTCAAAAATCTGCCTGGGGGTGGCTCCTGGCTTGCCAGTTGTTAGCTGGGGTGTTAGAGGCTATAGCAGCTTCACTTTGAAGGCACATAGGTTAGCCCTTTCCCTGCCTTACCCATGCCCCCGTGGATGTGGACTCAGTGGATGCAGGCACATTGGTTCGCCTTTCCCTGCCTTTCCCACTCATCTGAGCCTCCGGAGTTCCTATTACCTCTACTTTCCTCACAGCGTTAAAAACAAAAAATGGAACAGAGGTTTTCCTTTGATTCTTCTATGGGACCGTAGCTGTGATACTCGGTCCGGTGAGGTAAGAGTGTTTTCTAACTCCTCTGGGGTGGGCCCGCGATCGGGGCGTTGTTGGCGCGAAACCGCCATTTTGAATTTTCCTGCCGTTTTCGGCGATGGCTGCAGAGAATGTAAAGCGCTGTTCCCGGTGTGGCAAGCGCAAATCAGCAGCGGGGCTCTGTAAATTGTGCTGTACAGGTGTAAGAGCCGGCCTGAGCATGGCGAGCGATGATTCTTCCCGCTCAGAGCTGGCAGCGGACGCCATTTTGAATTCTCTGCATGGCGCAGCCTCCGTAGAGATGGAGAGCCCTGAGCCCGGGGGGGGGGGGGGGGGGAGCTCGAATTGAGGCTATTCAGGGAGCGGCTAGCCCCGGACGGGATCTGCGTGCCCAGGGCGAGTTTTTCTCCCCTGATCTTGTGTTGTTGTTGCATAAAGCATACATGCTGAAAAGAGCTCTCCCTCAAGGGTCGTCTGAGGCCCCTTCTATTGTCTCTCTCCCCCCTCCCCTCCCCCCGGTGGATTGTGGCCTGGGATTGCCCGCTGAGGCTATTTTCCCTGATAATTGGCATGAAAAAAAGTGTAGAAGGGCTAATTCCCCTTCAGATTGTGGTGCACCTCCTTTTTCCTCCCCCCCCCCGTGGTCGGGCTGTGAGGATTCGGAGAGTTCTGGCAGGCCTTCGTGGTCTGAGGAGCCAGAGTCAGGTGCAGAATTACCACAGGATCTGGATGATCCCTCCGCGGTGAGGATTTTCCACCGTGATGAGCTGCCAGCGCTTATTTCAGATGCCCTACAGGTCCTTTCTGTTGAAGAGCCTGACAGTGGCTCGGCCTCCTCTGTGAATCCTAGGATGGCTAGTACCAAAAAGCCTGCTCGAGCCTTTCCGTTACAAGACGCCATCCAAGAGCTTATTTCCGCTCAGTGGGCTGACCCCGAGGGACCTTTGAAAGTTTCCAGGGCTATGGGGCAATTATACCCTCTGCATGAGGAGCATTTGGCTCGCTTTGCAATGCCTAAAGTAAATGCCCTAGTCACTGCGGTGACAAAGAGAACTACCCTCCCTGTGGAAGGAGGAGTTGCCCTGAAGGATATACAAGACCGTAGGCTGGAAGCAGCACTTAAACGGTCCTTTGAAATTGCAGGTCTTACTGTTCGGGCGTCTGCATGCAGTTGTTATGCTGCTAGAGCCTGCGTGGCGTGGTTGCAACAGGCAGTGGAACAGCTCGGAGATGGAGCGGAGCCCTTCTCGAATGTGGCTCCGCGGCTGGAGTCAGCCTTGTCCTTTTTGGCTGATGCCCTTTATGATATTGTCAGAGCTTCGGCTAAACAAACGGCAGTAGCAGTGGTGGCTCACTGTCTTATTTGGCTACGACATTGGGCAGCGGACATGGCCTCTAAGCAAAGGTTGGTGAAGTTGCCCTTTCAAGGCCTTCTCCTATTTGGTGAGGAGTTGGAAAAAAATTTGTTAAAGGCCTGGGAGATCCTAAACCCCAGCGCTTGCCTGAAGTTAGGCCGAAGCCTTCCTCCAAGTGCCAGGCGGTCCACTCCTCTTATAGACCTCACTTCCGTGAAGTTGGAAGGTACCGCCCGGGGCGTTCTGCTGGGTTCACTTCTCGTGCCCGTTTTTCAGCAGAGGAACTCCTTTCGCTCTGGCAAGCGTTCCGCAGGCCACCGGCTCTAGGCCTGGAGTTTCAGGGGCGATCCTCTCAATGATGGTGTGGCCGGCCCCCTCCTCGCTTCCTGTCATCGGAGGACGTCCTTTCCCTCTTTGCCGAGGAGTGGGCCAATATTACCTCAGATCAGCGGGTTCTGGACCTGATCAGAAGATGGCTACAGAATAGAAATTCAACGCCCCAGTAAGAGACGTGTTTGTGGAGTCCCGATGCGGTTCTGCCGCCAACGGGCGGCGGTAGAGGAGACTTTGCAAGTCTGATTCAGTTAGGGGCCGTGTCCCCGGTACCTCCGCCGAACACGGCTACGGCCGATACTCCATCTACTTTGTGGTGCCAGCGAAAAGGTGGGTCTTTTCGCCCTATTCTGGACGTAAAAGAATTAAAGAATTCCCTGAAGTGCGGCATTTCCACATGGAAACCCTGCGCTCTGTCATTGCTGCAGTACAGCCAGGAGAGTTTCTTACATCTCTAGATCTAAAAGAAGCTTACTTGCACATACCAATTTGGCCCCCGCACCAGAAGTTTCTGAGGTTTGCGGTGTTTGGAAAACATTTCCAGTTCCGGGCCTTGCCTTTTGGGCTCGCCACAGCTCCCCGAACCTTTTTGAAGGTAATGGTGGTAGTAGCTGCTTTGCTCAGGCGAGAAGGTATCAGGGTTCACCCGTACCTAGACGACTGGCTCATCAGAGCAGACTCTGTAACAGAGAGCTATCAAGCTATAGCCAGAGTGGTCTCAGTACTTCAATCTCTAGGCTGGGTTGTCAATATGGCCAAAAGTCACCTGACCCCCTCGCAATCTCTAGAATATTTGGGGGCCAGGTTCGACACAGACTCGGGCTATGTATACCTACCCGAGCTAAGGCGGTGCAAGCTTCAGAATCAGGTCCGTCTGCTCCTGAGGATGCCCCGCCCGCAAGCTTGGGACATTGTCCAGCTGCTTTGGATCGATGACAGCCACATTGGAAGTGGTGCCCTGGGCGAGAGCGCACCTGAGACCTCTACAGTATTCCCTACTTCAAAGATGGTCTCCAGTATCTCAGGATTATCAATGCAGACTTTCTTGGCTGCCTGCGGCCTGACTCAGCATGGAGTGGTGGCTCTGACAGCATGCTGCGGCGAGGAATGCCGCTGGCGCTCCCCGATTGGTGTCTAGTAGTGACAGATGCCAGCCTGAAGGGCTGGGGCGCACATTGCAAGGGGAAGCATGCCCATGGTCTATGGACACCCGAGGAGTCGGAGTGGTCCATCAAGCGCCTGGAGTTGAAAGCGGTGTTTCAGGTGCTTCTGGCCTTTCAAGTGACCCTGGAAGGATTGGGCTGTCAGAGTGATGTCGGACAACACGACAGCAGTGGCCTACATAAATCGACAAGGCGGCACTCAGTGCAGAGCACTGGCTGCGCAGGCTGAACAGATTTGCCACTGGGGCCGAGCTGCATCTTCAGTTTCCTGTCAGCAGCTCACATTGCAGGTCAGAGCAATGTGCAAGCCGATTATCTAAGCAGACATCAGATCGATCCAGCAGAATGGGAACTAGCAGACGAAGTATTCCTGCAGATATGTGCCAAATGGGGCAAGCCCGTGATGGATCTTATGGCGACAAGTTCAACTGCCAAAGTCCCGTGCTTCTTCAGCAGATAGAGAGATCCTCGCTCGGCAGGGTTGGATGCCTTGACTCAGCCCTGGCCTCTGGGCCTACTATATGTGTTTCCTCCGTGGCCCTTGATAGGGCGCGTGCTCCTGCGGATTCGGCTGCACCCAGGAGAAATGGTCCTCATCGCCCGGATTGACCCAGGAGGCCTTGGTATGCGGTCCTCCGACAGATGCTAGTGGAGGCTCCCCTTCCTTTACCTCTGTACCGAACCTGTTGTCACAGGGCCCGGTAGCCATGGAGGACGCCTGCCGCTTTGGTCTTATGGCATGGCGATTGAGAGGTCGCAATTGAGGGACAAAGGCTATTCAAACACAGTCATTTCCACTCTCCTGCAGGCCCGCAAGCGTTCCACTTCCGTGCTTATGCCAGATTTGGGCGCCAGTTTGAGTCTTGGTGTGCTTCAAAAAGCAATCACACCCCTGCGGGCTCCTGTCTCGCCGATTCTGGACTTTTTGCAGGATGGTGTACAAATAGGTTTGGCCTATAATTCCCTGTGGGTGCAAGTGGCAGCGTTGGCCTCCCTTCGTGGTAAGGTTAAAGGCGTGTCTTTAGCTGCTCATCCAGATATGGCACGGTTTCTTAATGGGGTGCTTTGGCTCCGGCCTTCCGTGCGAGCACCCTGTCCAGCTTGGAACCTGGGGCTAGTTTTGAAGGCCCTGCAGGCTTCTCCTTTTGAGCCGCTTCGCGAACATCGGAGAAAGATTTGACACTAAAGGCCGTTTTTCCTTGTGGCCATTACTTTGGCGAGACGGGTGTCAGAACTCCAGGCGCTGTCCTGTAGAGACCCATTCTGCAATTCTCAGAGTCCGGGGTCACGGTTCATACCGTGCCTTCCTTCATGCCTAAGGTGGTTTCAGCGTTTCACCTAACCAGCCTATTTTCTTGCCCTCCTTTGATAAGGAGGAGTTTCCAGAATCTTTTGGGCAGTTGCACCTGTTGGATGTGCGCAGGACTCTGCTGCAGTATCTGCGAGTTACTATCTCTTTCAGGATCTATGATCATCTGTTTGTTTTGCTATCAGGTCCTCGCAGAGGGTCTCCAGCGTCTAAAGCCACTGTTGCCCGCTGGCTCAAAGAAACTATCTTTTCAGCTTATCTGCTTGCCGGTCGGCCTCCGCTTGTAGCCTTTAAGGCGCATTCTACCAGAGCGATTTCTTCCTCTTGGGCTGAAACTGGAACACTCTCTCGTCAAGAGATATGCAGTGCAGCAACATGGGCTTCTAAGTTCTCTTTTGCCCGACATTACAGGCTGGATATGGCTGCTAGGAGGGATGCGCATTTTGGAGCACAAGTGCTAGTGCGTGGTGTGACCTGTTCCCACCCTATATAGGGATTGCTTTGTTACATCCATACGTAATGGCTTCATCTGCTTGATGACAAGGAAGGGAAATTAGGTTCTTACCTTGGTAATTTTCTTCCTTTAGTCATAGCAGATGAAGCCATGAGACCTCCCTGTATGATTGTCTGTATGCTGTGAATCTGTTTCAGGTTCTGTTGGTTCCTGAAGTTTCCTTCCTTGGAGAAAGTTGGAAAACAGTCTTCATGATTCATGTTCACTTATAGGAGGATGAGTCCATTCCCTCCAGTTTATTGTTTTGGAGGATGATGTTATTCCCTCCAGGAGGTTGCGTGTATCCCCTCCCGTTATACAATAAGGAGGACGAGTTTATTCCCTCCAGGAGGATGTGTTCATTCCTCCTTTGAGTTCATGCCCTTATTAAGGGGCCATCGTTCGCTGTGAGGAAAGTTCATGTTATTCCCATTGCGGTTGCCATACTGCTTTGGAAGCTTCAAATACTGAAGAGGCAGTGGAGCTGGCTGGCCATGAGGCACTGTGAAAAGTTGAGTGCTCTCTATCTCCCCCTGCTGGTTGATGGACACAACCCATATGTAATGGCTTCATCTGCTATGACTAAAGGAAAGAAAATTACCAAGGTAAGAACCTAATTTTCCCTTACATGGAAACCCTCCAATAAACATGTTTTCCCCACAAATACAAGAACAGAGCATCTTTCGGCATGTGGCTTACTCCTTGGTGTGCTCACCTTTTCCCACCTTTCCATTGAAAGTCCTGAGCCAAAGAAAGCTGAGATCATTAAGCAGATCATACTAATGACCTGTAAACAATAACCGAGCAGATAATCATCAAACCGTGATGTATGTGTGCTTCCCTTGGGAAACCCAATATCATGGGTTTTTCCCCCTTGATCTCCTTAAAAGGATCCCACACTTTCAGAAAGACCTTTAAACTCTCTTTTCTGGATACATGTTAGTTTATGACATAATGCACATAATGTCCAACTTCTGCTAACCATTCTGCTAACCCTGGCTTTGCTTCCCTCTGCTAGGCCCTTGCCACCACCATTCTTGCTGCCTATAACAGCAATCTCAGTAATAGCCCCCCCCCCCCCCCCCCCCCCCCCCCCCACCCCCCCCCCCCCCCCACGCTGCCTTCAAGATACTTGTCTGTTCCTGTGAGATCCCTAATGGGCATAACTTGGAGGCTGCAGGCCAATCCTCAGCCACAGTAGCCTTTATCTGGAGTACCACCTCCTGCTAAAACTTTTGTTTTTCACATTCCTATCACAAGTGAAGAAAAGTGCCTTTCTCCCTGCAAGCCCTGCATCAGAGAACCGAACCATCCACTCATTTTAGTGAGGAGGATGGGTGTCCACGTGCAATCTGCAAAAACTTACTGTACCTGATTTGTGACTTGCCTTGAGCTACAACTGAAAAAGGTTGAGCCAAATATGAATATATTGTGTTTAAAGCTGAGCACTTGTGTCCGTGTTTATGTACCACATTCTGCTTCCCTTCCTGTAATGGACTCTGCAGCCAGTTCTGTGTCTGCTCGTGTGGTGATGTCTTCCTTTCCCCTAACCTTCACAGTACCCTGTATGTTCTGAATTGTAGCTCCGTAAACTTCCCTCCCTCTAATTCATAATTCTCTGTAATCCTCGTAGAATTCTCCTAACTCAGGGGTAGGCAACTCCGGTCCTCGAGAGCTGCAGTCAGGTCAGGTTTTCAGGATATCCACAATGAATATGCAGGAGATAGATTTGCAAGCACTGCCTCCATGGTATGCAAATCTATCTCCTGCATATTCATTGTGGATATCCTGAAAACCTGACCTGCCTGCGGCTCTCGAGGACCGGAGTTGCCTACCCCTGTCCTAACTCATCACAAAACACCTCAGCTGGAAGTACTGAAAAAGAGACCTTTCTACCACAATTCAGCTTTAAGTGCTGCAAGGCCATAAATTCTCCTCCCTGGATTAAATTGGGAACCTTTAATCCGTCTTGTAATTCTCTAAATGCATCTGGTACAAAGTGCATAAAATCTGCAATCTTGGTAAGAAGTAATAGCTTTCTATCAATCCTTTATCTTCTAGACTAGGCCAGTCAGATGGGTATACCCCAGCCAGCAGATGAAAAAAAACCCAGAGAAATCGGTGTCCTCTGGTATAAAGAATGGTGCAACTGTAGAACTTGCCAGCATTTCTCTGCCTCCTGTAGATGGTGCAGTTTGGACAGGTGCTGCAGGATTTTTCAGAGCAGGCCTGACTCTCGAGGACGCAGTCTGTGGCCTGCAGCCCTTGGGGTTGGGCCTTGGATGAATTTTGCTCCCAGGGATTAGTCCACAAACCTTCCTGTTTGACATAATTGGGTTCCTCCCCAGGGCAGTCATGCTCTATAGCAGACATTACCAACTGTGGGTCAGGACCTCAAATGAGGTCACAACCTAAATGCGCTCTCTATGGGCGCATCATTTTTCTGTACTTCTGGGGGGTCCACAATTTATTTTTTTTTTATTTGGCTGCAATCATGCAGCTACAAAAAGATTAGGAAGCACTGCACTATAGGGGTCGCAAGGGGCCTCTGCCAGCTGCGGTGAATAGTTGTGTGTATTTCTTCCCTCATGCATCTTCTTTCCTTGAATAACAAGAGTAAAGTGTGTTTTTTTTTTTTGAGAACTTGCTCCGTTGAGGCCACATTTCTGCTTTTGTTCTTGTTTTTTTTTTTTTTGCAGACATAAGTACATAAGTAATGCCATACTGGGAAAAGACCAAGGGTCCATCGAGCCCAGCATCCTGTCCACGACAGCGGCCAATCCAGGCCAAGGGCACCTGGCAAGCTTCCCAAACGTACAAACATTCTATACATGTTATTCCTGGAATTTTGGATTTTTCCAAGTCCGTTTAGTAGCGGTTTATGGACTTGTCCTTTAGGAAACCGTCCAACCCCTTTTTAAACTCTGCTAAGCTAACCGCCTTCACCACTTTCTCCGGCAACGAATTCCAGAGTTTAATTACACGTTGGGTGAAGAAAAAGTTTCTCCGATTTGTTTTAAATTTACTACACTGTAGTTTCATCGCATGCCCCCTAGTCCTAGTATTTTTGGAAAGCGTGACAGAAGCTTCACATCCACCTGTTCCACTCCACTCATTATTTTATATACCTCTATCATGTCTCCCCTCAGCCGTCTCTTCTCCAAGCTGTATAGCCCTAGTCTCCTTAGTCTTTCTTCATAGGGAAGTCGTCCCATCCCCGCTATCATTTTAGTCGCCCTTCGCTGCACCTTTTCCAATTCTACTATATCTTTCTTGAGATGCGGCGACCAGAATTGAACACAATACTCACCTTGCACTTGCTCACATTAAACATCATCTGCCATTTAGCCGCCCAGTCTCCCAGTCTCGTAAGGTCCTCTTGTCATTTTTCACAATCCTGTCGTGATTTAACGACTTTGAATAACTTTGTGTCATCAGCAAATTTAATTACCTTGCTAGTTACTCCCATCTCTAAATCATTTATAAATATATTAAAAAGCAGCGGTCCTAGCACGGACCCCTGAGGAACCCCCACTAACTACCCTTCTCCATTGTGAATACTGCCCATTTAACCCCACTCTCTGTTTCCTATCCTTCAACCAGTTTTTAATCCACAATAGGACATTTCCTCCTATCCCATGACCCTCCAATTTCCTCTGTAGCCTTTCATGAGGTACCTTGTCAAACGCCTTTTGAAAATCCAGATACACAATATCAACCGACTCCCCTTTGTCCACATGTTTGTTCACTCCTTCAAAGAATTGAAGTAAATTGGTCAGGCAAGATTTCCCCACACAAAAGCCATGCTGACTTGGTCTCAGTAATCCATGTCCTCGGATGTGCTCTGTAATTTGTTTTTAATAATAGCCTCTACCATTTTCCCAGGCACGACGTCAGACTCACCGGTCTATAATTTCCCGGATCTCCCCTGGAGCCTTTTTTAAAAATGGGCGTTACATTGGCCACCCTCCAATCTTCCGGTACCACGCTCGATTTTAAGGATAAGTTGCATATCACTAGCAGTAGCTCGCACGCTCTCAGATGTTGATTTGCTCATTGGAGTGGTTTCTCCCCTACCCGTTTTCATGTGATTGGTGGTTCGAGGCCTTCAGGTACTAACTGTTGTCCTCAAGGTTTGAGTATCCCTCCATTTGCAGACCCTTGAAGTTGGATTTGTTTATCACATTTGATATACTGCTTGAGAGCGCTGCACTCTGTCAAAAGGATAGATTGAGTGAATTCTTTGCTTCAGTCTTTACGGAAGAAGATGTAAGAGATCTAACTGTAACAGAAGGGTAAAGTTGTGGAGGAATTGAAACATCTCGGAGAACCTTGAAGATATACTGAGCCAAATTGATAAATTTAGAGTAATAAATCACCTGGACTGGATGGCATGCACCCCAGAGTACTGAAAGAACTCAAAACATGAAATTGCTCATCTGCTGTTTGTAATCTGTAACCTGTAATTAAAATCATCTGTAGTACTTGAAGATTGGAGAGTGACCAATGTAATTCTGATTTTAAAAAGGGTTCTAGAGGTGACTCAGGAAATTACAGACCAGTAAGCCTGATGTCAATGCTGGGCAAAATAGTGTAAACTTATAAAGAATAAAATAATCAAACACATAAACATGGTTTAATGGGACAGACTCAGCATGGATTCAGCAAAAGGAAGTCTTGCCTCACCAATTTGCTTGACTTCTTTGAAGGCATGAATAAACATGTGGCTAAAGGTGAGCTAGTTGATTTGTGTACCTAGATTTTCTGACAAAATTCCTCATAAGACTCCTGAGGAAATTAGTCATGGGATAGGAGGCAATGTTCCGTCGTGGATTAGGAATTGGTTATTGGACAGAAAACCGGGGGTAGGGTTAAATGGCCATTTTTCTCAGTGGAGGAGCAAGAGTAGTGGAGTGCACAGGGATCTGTACTGGGACCGGTGCTATTTAACATACTTATAAATGATCTAGAAATTGTAACAACGAGCAAAGTGATTAAAATTGCAGACGTCACAAAACTATTCAAAGCTGTCAAAACACATGCAGATTGTGAAAAATTGCAGGGAGACCCTAGGAAACTGGAAGATTGGGAATCAAAATGACGGATGAAATACAATGTGAACAAATGCAAAGTGATGCATATTGGGAAGAAGAATTGTAGCTACCTGATTCAAGGGTCCACCTTGGAGTCGGCACCCAAGAAAAAGATCTAGGTGTCGTCATAGACAATACGCTGGAATCGTTTGCCCAGTGTGCAGCGGCTGCCAAAAAAGCAAACAGGAATTATTAGGAAAGGGATGACAAATAAGAGCAAGAATGTTATGCCTCTGTATCGCTCCATGGTGTGTCCTTCACCTTGAGTATTGCATTCAATTCTGGTCACTCTCTCAAAAAAGATATAGCAGAATTAGAAAAGGTTCAAAGAAGAGTGACAAAAATGATAAAGGAGATGGAACTCCTCTCATGAGGAAAGGCTAAAGAGATTAGGGCTCTTCTGCTTGGGAAAGAGATGGCTAAGTGGAGATATGGTTGAGGTCTACAAAATTCCGAGTAGTGTAGAACGAGTAGAAGTGAATCTATTTTATTTTTCAAAAAGTACAAAGAGTGGGTCACGCAATGAAGTTACATAGAAATAATTTTAAAACTAAAATAGGAGGACATTTTTTCACTCAATGAACTTGTTGCCAGAGGATGTGGTAACACTGGTCAGAGTGTCTGTGTTTAAAAAAAAAAAGTTTTTGGATAAGTTCCTGGAGGAAAGTCTATAGTCTGCTATGAGGTGGACATGGGGAAGCCACTGCTTGCCCTGGGATTGGTAGCATGAAATGTTTCTACTGTTTGGTTTTCTGCCAGTACTTGTGACCTGGGTTGGCCTTTTGGAAACAGGGTACTGGACTAGATGGACCATTGATCTGACCCAAGAAGGTTTAATTGACAGGTGTCCGTGGGAGTGTACCGGCCTATTATCTGGCCTGAAGCCAGTAGACTGAGCTTGCTGCCATATTGAGTTACCCAAAACAATAGCAAGCACTTACTACTACTACTACTACTTATCATTTCTATAGCGCTACAAGACATACTTATTAGAAATAAGAACTGCCTATATGTGACTTGACATGGACCAAATAGTTTTCTGTTTTGTGTATCAAGATGGCAGCTTCAGCCTTGTCATGTGATGCAGTCTCATCGATTAAACCTCCTTGGTATGACCTCTTTAACAAAGCCTACAATGAGATCCAATAACTGGCAACCTCACTAATATACCTCACCAACCCAATCAGTTATGAAAGCCTACCCTCTACAACTACCCTAATCACTCCCTTCTTCTATCCTCCCTTACTTATACTATGCACAATTCTACTGTATCTGATATCCAGATATGACAATGTTTACATAATCATGTAAGCCACATTGAGCCTGCAAATAGGTGGGAAAATGTGGGATACAAATGCAATAAATCATAATAATAATAAGTATAGCTATTCTTCTCCGAGGACAAGCAGGCTGCTTGTTCTCACTGATGGGTTGACGTCCTCGGCAGCCCCCTCCATCGGAAAGTTTACTAGCAAAGGCCTTTGCTAGTCCTCGCGCGCCCATGCGCACCGCGCAAGCGCGGCCGTCTTCCCGCCCGAAACCGGCTCGAGCCGGCCAGTCTTCTTTCGTCCGCACTCGGTACGGTCGTGTTACGCCGTTCGTGCCCAGAGAGTCGACCTCGCGGTCCTTTTCGACGTGTTTTTGTCCTTTTTTTCCTTAGAAAAAGTTCGGGAAGCGCTCCGGTAGTGTCCGGAAGACCCTTTTGGGTTTTCTGCCCTTCCCGTATTTCTCAGTTTTTGCCCCGTAAGTTTTCTTTTGTTGTCGGGGTAGGCCTCTTTTGGCCTCGGTCGAGATTTTTTCTCCCTCTAAATTTTGGTGCTTCAATTTTCGCCATTTCGGCTTTTGATTTCGCCGGCGTGATTTTTTCCGCCCCATGACATCGAAGCCTTCCGCGGCTTCAAGAAGTGCACCAGTGCGCCCGGGTAATCTCGCTCACTGATAGGCACTCTGCGTGTCTTCAGTGTCTAGGGGGCCCAGCACGCCCTCAGAACTGCAGTCTGTGTTCCCTGTTACAAAGGCGGACTTAGGTAGCGAGATTAGCCCAGTGGAACGTTTTGTTCTCGGGCTCTTCGTCGGCATCGGCACCGGAGGCATCGAGTGCATCGACGTCGTCAGCGTCCGGACCATCTTCCTTGGCTGACCGCTCCATCGACTGCATCGAGGGCATCGGACCTCTGCATCGGCGCCGAGACATCGGGCGACTGTATCGACGTCGGTGGTACCGAGACTTCGTCTGCTGAGTCGTTCGGACGGAGGTGCATCGTCAGGAGTGCAGGTGAGGGCTTGTCCATTCCCCTGCTGGTGGCGGTGAGCCTTCGGCGTGTGGTTCCCTCCTACCCTGAGGGCTCCTGTGGTAACGCCCCCCGGGATCGACCCTCTTCGGTCTCGGCCCGATGGGAAACGACGGATGGATTCTACGTCCTCCTCGTCGGTGCAGGGGAGCTCCGGTGACATGCTTCGGAAGAAGTCGAAGACAGAGAGCATCGACACTGGTCTCCTCCCCATGTCGGCACCGAGAGCTCTGGGTTGCCGAGGGATTCGGCACCCAGCAGGCATCGGCACCGAGAGGACCCCGCTCACCCTCTGTTCAGGAGGTGTCGATGCGCTCCACTCTGGACAGCCCGGAACAGCCTCCTCGCCCGGAACAGGTTCTGACGTCGACGCCTGCATCGACCTCTCAGCCTTTCTCTGCAGTCCGCTCTAAACGAGAGCCTCCGGGCAGTTCTCCCAGAGATTCTGGGAGAGCTGTTGCGCCCTACTCCTCCGGTACCGGCGGTTGCTGCGCCTCCGGTACCGTCGAGCGTGGCGCCGGCTGGCCCATCGCCCAGGTTGAGGTCCCCGACGTCGGTACTGCGTGCGTGCCGACAGCGGCCACCTCCAGGAAGGCTCCCCGACTACGTCGGCGGAGGGAGCTTCGCCGATGCGGGCGAGGGAGTCTACCTCTCGACGCCCCCACCGTGGACGGGGTTCCACCGAGTCGAGCAGGGCGAGGTTGCAGACACAGGTTCGTGAACTTGTGTCTGACACCGAGGGTGAGGCCTCGTGGAGGAAGAGGAGGACCCCAGATATTTCTCTGACGAGGAGTCTGAGGGTCTTCCTTCTGATCCCACTCCCTCTCCTGAGAGACAGCTTTCTCCTCCCCGAGAGTCTGTCTTTTGCTTCCTTTGTCCGGGAGATGTCTACGGCCATCCCCTTCCGGTGGTTGTGGAGGACGAGCCCAGGGCTGAAATGTTTGAGCTCCTGGACTATCCTTCTCCACCTAAGGAAGCGTCCACTGTTCCCTTGCACCATGTCCTGAAAAGACATTGCTTGCGAACTGGACCAAGCCACTAAGTAATCCCCACATTCCAAGAAGATTGAGTCCCAGTACCGGATCCATGGGGACCCAGAGCTGATGCGCACTCAGTTGCCTCATGACTCTGGAGTTGTGGATCTGGCCCTAAAGAAGGCTAAGAGTTCTAGGGAGCATGCCTTCGGCGCCCCCGGGCAAAGACCCTAGAACCTTAGACTCCTTTGGAGGAAGGCCTACCATTCTTCTATGCTCGTGGCCAAGATCCAGTCTTACCAGCTCTACACGAGCATACACCTGCGGAACAATGTGCGGCAGTTGGCGGGCTTGGTTGATGCTCTTCCCCTGAGCAAGCCAAGCCTTTTCAGGAGGTGGTCAGGCAGCTGAAGGCGTGCAGAAAATTCCTGGCCAGAGGAGTTTATGACACTTTTGATGTTGCGTCCAGGGCCGCTGCTCAAGGTGTGGTGATGCGCAGGCTCTCATGGCTGCGTGCCGCCGACCTGGAGAATAGACTCCAGCAGCGGATTGCGGACTCGCCTTGCCGTGCGGACAACATTTTTGGAGAAAAAGTCGAGCAGGTGGTAGAGTCTCTCCACCAGCGAGACACCGCATTCGACAAGTTCTCCCGCCGGCAGCCTTCAGCCTCTACCTCTACAGGTAGACGATTTTTCGGGGGAAGGAGGACTGGTCCCTATGCTTCTGGTAAGCGTAGGTACAATCCTCCTTCCCGACAGCCTGCGGCCCAGGCTAAGCCCCAGCGCGCTCGCTCTCGTCAGCAGCGTGCGCCTCAGCAAGGCCCGCGGCTCCCCAGCAAAAGCAAGGGGCGAGCTTTTGACTGGCTCCAGCAGAGCATAGCCGACATCCAAGTGTCAGTGCCGGGCGACCTGCCGGTCGGGGGGAGGTTGAAAGCTTTTCACCAAAGGTGGCCTCTCATAACCTCCGATCAGTGGGTTCTCCAAATAGTCCGGCAGGGATACACCCTCAATTTGGCCTTAAAACCTCCAAATGTCCACCGGGAGCTCAGTCTTACAGCTTCCAGCACAAGCAGGTACTTGCAGAGGAACTCTCCGCCCTTCTCAGCGCCAATGCGGTCGAGCCCGTGCCATCCGGGCAAGAAGGGCTGGGATTCTATTCCAGGTACTTCCTTGTGGAAAAGAAAACAGGGGGGATGCGTCCCATCCTAGACCTAAGGGCCCTGAACAAATATCTCGTAAAAGAAAAGTTCAGGATGCTTTCCCTGGGCACCCTTCTCCCCATGATTCAACAAAACGATTGGCTATGCTCTCTGGACTTGAAGGATGCCTACACACACATCCCGATACTGCCAGCTCACAGACAGTATCTGCGATTTCAGTTGGGCACACGCCACTTCCAGTACTGTGTGCTACCCTTTGGGCTCGCCTCTGCGCCCAGGGTGTTCACAAAGTGCCTAGCTGTGGTAGCAGCGGCACTTCGCAGGCTGGGGGTGCACGTGTTCCCATATCTCGACGATTGGCTGGTGAAGAACACATCCGAGGCAGGAGCCCTGCAGTCCATGCAGATGACTATTCGCCTCCTGGAGCTACTGGGGTTTGTGATAAATTACCCAAAGTCCCATCTTCTCCCAGTACAGAAACTCGAATTCATAGGAGCCCTGCTGGATTCTCGGACAGCTCGCGCCTATCTTCCAGAGGCGAGAGCCAACAACTTGTTGTCCCTCGTCTCGCGGGTGCGTGCGTCCCAGCAGATCACAGCTCGGCAGATGTTGAGATTGCTGGGCCACATGGCCTCCACAGTTCATGTGACTCCCATGGCCCGCCTCCACATGAGATCTGCTCAATGGACCCTAGCCTCCCAGTGGTATCAGGCCGCTGGGGGTCTAGAGGACGTGATCCACCTGTCCACGAGTTTTATCAAATCCCTGTATTGGTGGACGATTTGCTCCAATTTGACTCTGGGACGTCCCTTCCAAATTCCTCAGCCACAAAAAGTGCTGACCACGGATGCGTCTCTCCTGGGATGGGGAGCTCATGTCGATGGGCTTCACACCCAAGGAAGTTGGTCCCTCCAAGAACGCGATCTACAGATTAATCTTCTGGAGTTGCGAGCGATCTGGAACGCTCTGAAGGCTTTCAGAGATCGGCTGTCCCACCAAATTATCCAAATTCAGACAGACAACCAGGTTGCCATGTACTATGTCAACAAGCAGGGGGCACCGGATCTCGCCCCCTGTGTCAGGAAGCCGTCAGCATGTGGCCTCTGGGCTCGCCGTCTCGGCATGGTGCTCCAAGCCACATATCTGGCAGGCGGTAAACAACAGTCTGGCCGACAGACTGAGCCGGATTATGCAACCTCACGAGTGGTCGCTCAACTCCAGAGTGGTGCGCCAGATCTTCCAAGCGTGGGGCACCCCCTTGGTGGATCTCTTCGCATCTCGAGTGAACCACAAGTCCTCAGTTCTGTTCCAGGCTTCAGGCCCCCCGGCAGACTAGCATCGGTGCCTTCCTCCTGGATTGGGGTGGAGGGCCTGCTGTATGCTTATCCTCCATCCCTCTGGTGGGGAGGACTTTGTTGAAACTCAAGCAAGACCGAGGCACCATGATTCTGATTGCTCCTTTTTGGCCGCGTCAGATCTGGTTCCCCCCTTCTTCTGGAGTTATCCTCCGAAGAACCGTGGAGATTGGAGTGTTTTCCGACCCTCATCACACAGGACGAGGGGGCGCTTCTGCATCCCAACCTCCAGTCTCTGGCTCTCACGGCCTGGATGTTGAGGGCGTAGACTTTGCCTCTTTGGGTCTGTCAGAGGGTGTCTCCCGCATCTTGCTTGCTTCCAGGAAAGACTCCACTAAGAGAAGTTACTTCTTCCATTGGAGGAGGGTTGCCGTTCTGGTGTGACAGCAGGCCCTAGATCCTCGCTCTTGTCCTACACAGACCCTGCTTGAATACCTTCTGCACTTGTCTGAGTCTGGTCTCAAGACCAACTCTGTAAGGGTTCACCTAGTGCAATCAGGTGCATACCATTACCGTGTGGAAGGTAAGCCGATCTCAGGACAGCCTTTAGTTGTTCGCTTCATGAGAGGTTTGCTTTTGTCAAAGCCCCCTGTCAAGCCTCCTACAGTGTCATGGGATCTCAATGTCGTTCTCACCCAGCTGATGAAACCTCCTTTTGAGCCACTGAATTCCTGCCATCTGAAGTACTGACCTGGAAGGTCATTTTCTTGGTGGCAGTTACTTCAGCTCGTAGAGTCAGTGAGCTTCAGGCCCTGGTAGCCCAGCCCCGTACACCAAATTTCATCATAACAGAGTAGTCCTCCGCACTCACCCTAAGTTCCTGCCAAGGTTGTGTCGGAGTTCCATCTGAACCAGTCAATTGTCTGCCAACATTTTTTCCCCGTCCTCATTCCTGCCCTGCTGAACGTCAGCTGCACACATTGGACTGCAGAGAGCATTGGCCTTCTACCTGGAGCGGACACAGCCCACCAGACAGTCCGCCCAATTGTTTGTTTCTTTTGACCCCAATAGGAGGGGAGTGGCTGTAGGGAAACGCACCATATCCAATTGGCTAGCAGATTGCATTTCCTTCACTTACGCCCAGGCGGGGCTGGCTCTTGAGGGTCATGTCACGGCTCATAATGTTTAGAGCCATGGCTGCGTCGGTAGCCCACTTGAAGTCAGCCTCCATTGAAGAATTTGCAAAGCTGCGACGTGGTCATCTGTCCACACATTCACATCTCATTACTGCCTGCAGCAGGACACCCGACGCGACAGTCGGTTCGGGCAGTCAGTTCTTCAGAACCTGTTTGGGCTTTAGGATCCAACTCCACCCCCCGAGGGCCCTGTTTGTTCTGTTCCAGGCTGCACTCTCAGTTAGTTGGTAAATTTTTTAGGTCAATCTCTTTAATGTCCTCGCCGTTTGCGAGGCCCAATTGACCATGGTTGTTGTTTTGAGTGAGCCTGGGGCTAGGGATACCCCATCAGTGAGAACAAGCAGCCTGCTTGTCCTCGGAGAAAGCGAATGCTACATACCTGTAGAAGGTATTCTCCGAGGACAGCAGGCTGATTGTTCTCACAAACCCGCCCGCCTCCCCTTTGGAGTTGAGTCTTCCCTTGAAGTGTATTGTCTTGCTACATACTGGACTGGCCGGCTCGAGCCGGTTTCGGGCGGGAAGACGGCCGCGCATGGGCGCGCGAGGACTAGCAAAGGCCTTTGCTAGTAATCTTTCCGATGGAGGGGGCTGCCGAGGACGTCAACCCATCAGTGAGAACAATCAGCCTGCTGTCCTCGGAGAATACCTTCTACAGGTATGTAGCATTCGCTTTATGTTTTGTTTTAGTTAGGTTGCTTTCAAGCCTGGTTTCCTTGCTTTGATATGGATTTGTGTATCTGTCTTGTGCAGCTACGGTTGCCTGCACATGAGTCAGGTATGTGGGGCTGTGCTAGTGTCATTGACTGTCTAGGTTTTTTCAGATTCTGTTATGTGCCTCCTTTAATGGTAGAGTGAGCATCTCTTCTAGAAAGTCTTGGAATGGCAGTACTTGTGGCTGGGTACAATATATTGTAAGGTACTGCTGTCCCATGTTTTCCTTGGTTGCTATGGAGATTGTGACGAGGAACTAGTGTTGTCTCAGAAAATGATTGTTGCCCCCACTTTAAAAATAAAAAGAGAAGGGTGGAGGAGTAGCCTAGTGGTTAGTGCAGTGGGCTTTGATCCTGGGGAACTGGGTTCAATTCCCATTGCAGCTCCTTGGGACTTTGGGCAAGTCACTTAACCCTCCATTGCCACAGGTACAAATAAGTGCCTGTACATACTATGTAAACCGCTTTGAATGTAGTTGCAAAAAAAAAAAAAAAAAAAAAAAAACACAGAAAAGTGGTATATCACGCCCCATTCCCTTTCCGCCTTTCTGTGGTTACAATCAAAGCACTTTGCATCTTATAAAGTTTTTGTTGGGCTTTGGATCATAAGAGGAGCATGAGGTGAGCAACACTAAGCTGGGTAGGAAGTCTGGGGAAGAGTAGTGATTCAGCAGGAGACCAGCTGTTTTATTAGGAATCCTGTCAGAGTTACCAGCTGTACTAATTTGCTGGCTGACTGCTTGCAGAAGCAGAGTTTAAATGGGGAGTTTTTCTGAGAGAGAGAAGGAAGCTGACATTCCATGAGAGAGGGATCATTTCCAACCTGGAAATTGTGCTAGGGCTTGAAGCAGGTCCAGGAGGAGTTCTGAGGGAAAGAGAGAGTTTTTTTTTCCCCATGACCAATAAGCCCTCCACATCAGTGTCAGGTGGTTGTATAAGGAGGGGTAGAAGCTGAGACCCCAGGAGGCACTAGGAACTTAGGAGAAGGGCATAGAAGGTTCCCACAGCTAAGTGGGTCCTCAAGTAAAGGTAGAGGTGTGAGGAGATGCTCTGGGAGGTCTCCTAAGTGTGTGGGCATTGGCAGATTGCAGGGGAGGATAGCTTTTCTTTTAGGTCTGTCCAAGCTTGTATTTAAACAGCCTTTGTTTCTGCAGCTCCTGTAGAGAGTAGGATAGATTTAGGCAAGGACAGGAAAGACAGTAGCTGGCACTAAGCTTTTTGAAGAGGAGTGAGTCTTTCTTAAACCTTCTTAAGGCCATATTCCCCTGGCAAAAAGAGGAAGGGGAGGGTAGGAAGCTAGAAGTATGTGGGGATGCTAGCATAGCCCTGAGGGAATTCCTTAAGAAGGGTTCCAGGCTCAGAAACTGGGTTTAAGGAAGAAGCCTGAGCCAGCTGGGAATGTAATGGGGCTAAGTTCTACTGTACCTGGGAATGAAGGGCTGCATACTTCTGAAGCACTGTATAAAAAGCAAACAAGCCCTGGGGGAAATAGGAAAAGCTTGTGGGGGGTTCTCTGGTTGCTTTTTACATGTGAGAGGAAAGTTTTCTTTTTCTCCTTTGCTGCTTTGTGGGGCTGGGGTGTATGAATGTGAGTCGTGGAGCTTGACTCTGCTGGTGGTTGGGAAGGGGTGGGCAGATTATTAAAAAGAAGATATATAAATGGTTTGGTTATACTGTGTCTTCTTGAGCTGCTTCATTGCTTTTCTCATGGGCTTTTATTTTCATATCATATATATTGTGCTGCACTTTGATAAAACTTAAGTAAAAAAAAAAAAAAAAGCAAGCAAACTCTAGAATAATTCCCTGTTAAGCAGAAACTGGTATTGCACAGGGGAAAAATAAAAACTAGACTGTATTCTGTGGAAGCAGAAGCTGCAAGTGTGGGGTGTAATTAAATGCAAAAGCTGCTATAAACTAAGATGGGTCAGAACATATTAGAATTCCTGACTAAAGCCAAAGTATCCTGTTAGAGGAACTGTAAGGAGAGGGAGCATACCTTTGTGTTTTGTTTTTTTTAAATAAAGCGGAAGCATAAGAGAGCCTTAGCCTGGGTCCTAAACAAGAACCTTAGTGAGAAAACAGTGTGAAAGGCATGAGATGCTCTTGTCCACGTGGCCAGCGAGAGTCACCCTAGCCATGGCACTTGACAAGATCCTCAAGGTTAGAGTGTTACCTTGAAGGTATAATGCATATGATAAATCAATGGTGGGTGTGTGGAATACTTAGGGCTTTGGTATGTCCCACTCATCTGGACTGGTCTAACTGGATGATAAGGTAAAGTTTTGTTCTTACCTGCTGATTTTCTTTCCCTGTGTCCTATTACCCAGTTCAGGACCCACCTAGGAAGACTGCAGATGTTTTTCTCCCATCTAGGGATTTAAGGGGGCTGGGCTCACCAGTTGTAATAGAGATGGGAATTCTATGATGTTACTCCGTAATGGTACTCTTTTAGTGTTGCACATTTTATAATGTCACTCTTTCCAATAACACACTATGTTCTTGATATATAGGGTTAACCTGTAATGACTTAAAGCTTGCTGCTTAATGCTGCTCAAGAATTGCAGGTCTGCTTTGTCATTAATAACATGAGCTGCTAGCCCAGTATTCTGTTCCCAACAGTGGCCAGCCCTGGTCACAAGTACCTGGTAGAGAACCAGAAAATAGCAAGAATTCATCGCAATCCCCAGGGCAGGGACTTTCCCCAGATCTACCTTAATGGTTTATCTCCAGGAATTTGTCCAAACCTTTTTTAAACCCAGCTATATTAACTGCTTGTTCCATTTGCTCAGGTAGTGAGTTCCAGAGCTTAACTATGTATTGAATAAAAAAATATTTTCTCCTCTGTTTTAAATATACTACTGTGTAACTCATGGAGTGTCCCCTAACCTTTGTACTTTTTAAAAGAGTAAACAATTGATTTGTAATTACCTGTTCCCACTCCATTCAGGATTTTATAGTACACTGGCAAATTTTACAGCTGCACCACTCCTTATACTGAAGATGACATCGCTTGATTTCTCAGTCTTCTCTTGTCTCCATCTGCTGGTTGGGGAACATAACCTAATTGTCTGGACTGATCTATTGGATCTCAAGGAATTGAAATTAGCGGGTGGAACAACTTTCACTTTGCTTAGGATAGCAACAGGTCAGTTTAGAATAAGTGGGTTATGCCTATCTACCTGCAGGTTTAGATAGAGGACACAGTTTATCATGTATTAAAATTTTCTATACTACTTCATTTGCTATGCAAGTCTAGGCAGTTAGTGATGATAAAATTACAAATAAAAGGAACAGGAACTCCATTTAATAATAGATAAAAGAACATTCAAGGCACATGCACACACAATACCTTATCTAGTAATGACTGTAGTGTTTATAATGTGTCTCCCCCCCCCCCCCCCCCCCCCGGGCCTCCTTTTTTCTCCAACCACTGAATGGAATAGAAAACTCAGGAGATTAATATTTTAGGTCTTTCCAAAGGCTATCGTAAAGAAAGTAAGTCAAGGGCTGATTGAAATTGTCTATACAGAGTCTCTCTGAGCGTAGTGAAAGAGGTAGGTTAATCCTTAAGGCCAGGGCGAAGGGAAAAAAAAAAAAAGCACAGTTCCTTGTCATCTCCCACTTAGCTCAGGTAGGGCCTGTGATCATTTAGGAAGTGCAAAAGTCTTGTAGGAACAAGTGGAATAGTTAGGGATGCCAAATAATTTGATTTTTTAGTATGGAAGGCCTTATGATTTAATGTTAGAACTTTCAATTCAACCCTAAAATCAATAGGTAACCAGTGAAAATAGATTAAAAGTGGTGTGATGTGATCTCTACGTTTAGCTTGTATAAAATTTGAGCGGATGCATTTTGAGTCTGCAAACGTTTGTGGTAACGCTTTTGAGATGCCTGCGTAGATAACATTACAATAAAACTGGAATTTATAAATGCATAGAACAGCATGGACAAGATAACTCCTAATTGATGTTAGTCATTTAAGCGCAAAAAAATCCAAATCTTATTAGGTTACAAATCTGCTGAGAAAAGGTGAGTTGGGAATATTAACATTACTCCTAAATATCTTCTTAAAAAAACAAACAAACCCCAGCGCAATTTGTACAGGTTAGCCAAACATTGGTGGAGGTGTGTGGGACCCTCATAGCCCAGCAAGTGATTTAAAAAAAAAAAATCGATTAAGGACTAACCGATTATCAAGCTGGTGTGCTACAGTTTATTTTTATTGATTTATTTTTAGACAAGTTTGAAGGGACTGAAGGTCTAAAGTTTCAATGGTAGTATATTGTATCAGAAGGATATCATCCACGTAGTAATAGGCGCTCAGGCCAAAGATTTGAATAAAGAGTGCTTAAGGAACTGGGGAGGAAGTGATGTCACCAGGCTGAATGGCTGTTTAAGCCCGCAACTTCTCACCTACCCAGGTGAATCCCCTTCAGTTAGCTGTCATCCCTCTGTTTTGTGATCAGCATTACTTGCCCTTCAGCAATATTTATCTCTCTAGGCAGGGATGAATTAAAAAAAAAACAACAAACTGATCTGCAAGACTTTGTCTACTCAGGAGCAGCCAGATATGGTATGAAGTGGACATCATGGCATCCCAAGCAGCACCGGGGATGCCTATAATACAAAATGCAAGCGGTAGAGATCACGTTTCCTCACATATGGAAGAGATTAAGTGCTGGTTAAAGGATATCAAACCTGAGATTGAGGCATCCCGAGAAGATTTTGCCTCCGTGGGCTCTGATTTACCGTATTTTTCGGACTATAAGACGCACCGGACCATAAGACGCACCTAGGTTTTAGAGGAGGGAAATAGGAAAAAAAAAATTTTCCTTTTTCCCTCCTCTAAAACCTAGGTGCTCCGGTGCGTCTTGTCCGAGTTTTGGACCGCCGTCCCGTACTTACACGATTCCATGTTCCCTGGTGGTCTAGTGACGTCGGGGCAGGAAAGAGCCCCCTCTTTCCTGCCCATCGCGCTGCTCTCCGTGCTCCTCACTGCTTTCTGATGGTCTCGGCGGCCATTTTGAATCTCGCTGAGACCGTCAGAAAGCAGTGAGGAGCACGGAGAGCAGCGCGATGGGCAGGAAAGAGGGGGCTCTTTCCTGCCCCGACGTCACTAGACCACCAGGGAACATGGCATCGTGTAAGTACGGGATGGCAGTCCAAAAACGCTACCTTCGGACTATAAGACGCACCCCCCATTTTCCTCCCAAATTTTGGGGGAAAAAAGTGCGTCTTATAGTCCGAAAAATACGGTATGTTCTGATACTGCTGAGCTTGGGAATCGTGTAGAAAAGGTGGAGTAGCGAATGGAAGAACCCACAGAAGAAATCTGCGCTGAAAAACTGACACAATAAGTATGAACGGCAACAACTAGAGCTTTTTGACAAGGAATAGGAGAAATAAGTTGAGATTTCTGGATTTTCCAGAAGTCCCCAAATTCCAGGATTGCAAGGTGGTTATCCAAAGACTTGCTGCTGCCTTACTCAATGAGGCAGGGGGTTGATATGGCCCACAGGACGTTAAAATTGAGAGAGCCCAGAGAACTCTAAGGAATTCTCATAATAATGTGGGGTATAAATGTCATAAATAAATCTAAACAAGGATGTCACAGCCATTTTGGAGCAAACAATTGAAGAACCATCTGAAAGAGGGACGTTGATAATTTTTGTATTTCAACAGGATTTAAATGCAGTAATGCGTCTTTACTTTAAATCAACTAACCGTGTGTTTGTTGGCCAGAAGATCTGGCTTTATCCGGATGTGACTAAGTTTACACAAGAAAAACGTAAAAAGTTTCTCTCTATGAGGTCAAAAGTTTTGGAATTGGGAGGTTCTTTCCTCCTGGGATATCCCTGTAAATGTGTCATCAGGTTAAATCAAGTTAAATATATATATTATATGCCTGATCAGCTTCAGACCTTCCTAGACAACAACGATAGAGTTGAGATATATATGGGACTGACGGAACCATACTAATTTTTATTTACATATTATGATTGTGTTATCTTCACTAATTCCTATCCCCCTATTATTGAGGTCTAAGGAAGCCAAACTTTGTCTTTATTAGGACGTTTTGGACAATTATAATTTTCCTGTATTATTATTTAATGGCTGTATTACACTTTTGCAGTATGATAATTTCTGTAATAAGTATATAAAACTAATAAAAATTATGAACATAAATCTAAACAAGGATACTATAGTTCTGGAGGCACCCCAGCCAGTCAGGTTTTCAGGATACCCACAATAAATATTAATGAGATTTGCATGCAACATAACGTATTCAGTTTTTATTTTTTTATCCCGTTTTTACTTTTCCAGATGAACATTTTGTGTCCCTATCTAAAAAAAAAAAAAAATACTGCATGTTGTGGAACCTGTTCCTTATGCATGCTGATTTGTCATGAAACACTGCAGATGGAGGAGTGGTCTAGTGGTTGGTGCAGCAGACTTTGATCCTGGGGATCTGGGTTTAATTCCCACTGCATCTCCTTGTGACTCTGGTTAAGTCACTTAACCCTCCATTGCCCCAGGTACAAAAAAGTATCTGTATATACTAGGTTAACTGCTTTCAGTGTAGTTGCAAAAACCACAGAAAGGCGGTATATGAAGTCCCATTTCCCTGGGTTTCTGTCAGGTACTTGCGACCTGGCTTGGCCACTGTTGGAAACAGGATGCTGGGCTCCATGGACCTTTGGTCTTTCCCAGTATGGCAATACTTATGTACTTATCTTAAAATTTCCATGTTGAAAAATAATCATTCAAAAAATGGCACCACCCCTATCTTTGCATTTAAACCCTTCGGCTCCATATATTGCAACTTAAAAATCCACTTCTTTTCTTGCCTTAACAAGGTTTTTTTTTTTAATCTATCGCCCCCCTCTATGGGATGGCTTAATTCATTGAAGTACTTATACGTATTAATGAATCAAAACTGTATTGATGTAATGATGGATTGCTATTGGTGAGGTAGTTTTTCCAATCTTAATCGTGTTTAACCTTTGTATTGTTTGTCCAACATAAACTTTATTGTAAGGGCAAATGTAGGTGCTATATAAATTGTGATTTGTTTTTGTGATGGCAGTCGCACACTACTTTTCACATTCCTTGAGTTGAACTTAAGGATTTTTCAGGCAGTCCTAACAAGAACATATTTTCTTGCTGTCAATAAAATAAGTGAGCTGCTTTGTCCCTAGATCGGCATCTTTAGTGCTGAAATTCCCAAAAGGCTGGGGAAGGTTTCCTTATTTTTTATATTTCACATATTTATTTTAAAAAAATCCAAATCCAGTCCCCTTAGATAGAAAATGCCTGATAACATATGAGAGATGCTGCTGGCAGTCTCCCAGAACAAAGTACAAATTACTAGAATGCTCATCTGTGTCTCATTATTCTTGAATAATTAGCTTGCTATAATAGCTTGTTAGTAATTACCTAATTTTCAGTATTAACAATGTAGAATTAGCTAAAAAGAGGAAAAATCCTCATTGACATTCTTTTGCAAATGCTTATGTATGCTAAATATTTCATGTAAGGTATTAATTACTGTTCCCAAACAAGACTCTTCTAGAAGAGCAACAGACTGGTATTCTTGGTCTGCTGCAGTATTGCTATGAGCCATTCTTATGTCCTGGGGCTTGAAAATAAGATAAACAGCTGCAAAATACAGAGCTGTGTCCAGGATTTGTCAGTATCTACCTCTCACCTTGCCTGCCAACTTAGAATAAGACAGTTTTAAAGAGTAAATTAGCTAGTCAGAAGTCCTTTACTAACTCACTGACTTGTGTTGCATCTTTGTTTGTAAGACTTCAGAATGCCTTGCAAAATTCATAAAAAAAAAAGAAAAAAATGTTAAAACAGATTGGTTAATCCGATAGCTTTGGAGTCCAGCGCATAAACAGAAGGCAGTTGAATGCCAGCATGTAAACATAAAAGACTGAAATACTAGACAAGCCCTGGCCAAATTCCAGGAGATTTTCATGAAGCAGTTCAGTGTTTTCCCACTGAGCAAAGTTCATATGGCTTGTCTCAGTAGGAGTATCTTAGCAAGAACTGATTTGAGTTGTTGAGGCTTAGCAACTTTAATTTGCAGAGTTGCCAAGTTGCCCATTCCAGGAGGGAGACTTTTTGGCCAGTCTTGGATTTCTGTCAACCTCATCCTGGTGCATTATGTGACCTGCAGCACTGTTTTCAATGGGTACAACCACAGACTACAAATTCAGATGTAAGTCTAAATCCAGTCCTGGCCAAAAAATCTCCCTCCTGAAATGGATAACTTGGTAGCTCTGTGTTTATTTCATTTACTTCTGTTTTATAAGCTGCTTTTTATTTCTCTGAGTCTGGCCCAAGGTATATTGGAGTGAGGTAAGATATGCTGTCAGGTTGATGATGAAAAGTAAATCTGAGGAAATGACATGCTTTGAGGTAACTGCATTTGTGAAGCTGTAAGGTAGGCAGCTGAAAAATAACCTTGGGCATTTAGAGAGCAGCTGCAGCAGCCACAAAAAACACCCCCCCCCCAAAAAAAAAAAAAAAAAACACCCACTGAGGCGCAGAGAGTAAAGTGCAGGAGGTCAGGTGGTACTGATATCTGATGTCTACGAAGTGGCGGACGGTAGACTTAACCTCCAATCCTGCTCTCCATAAAAGCAAATTCTTGTGAGACATGGTCAAGATGGCAGAGTTGAGAATGCTGTGTGGCTAGCCATGAGCTGGAGGGGGACACTGCATTAGTTGATTTTGCAGGTCAATGCAGGAGCCTGTAGGAAGGACTTGAACTTCAGTGGAACATAGCAGCTTTTAAAGGAGATCTTAATAGCAAAACTGTAGTGGCTGTTAGGTGGGTAAGTAGCTTAAGGAGCAGGAGGAGAGATTGGATGAGCAGCAGGAGGCTGTAAAATGCATTGCAAGACTGTGTGACTGAACTGGAACAGAGCAATAAGGGGGATGCAGAAGGTGATGACAGATTTGGGAAAATAGGTCCCGCTGCTGCAGTTTGTGTTGTGAGGGCTTCCTGAGACTGAGTTTGTGAATTGTGTGCATACTAATTAGACCCAGCCAAGTCTTTCTGAACGCCGGAACAAAGGATGACCCAGAGCTGTGGGTGGCACCATGGCCAGATCTCCCCAGAAATGCAATATCTTAATCTGAATGGGTTGAAGAAAACCAGATTCTGGCCAAAGCCTGAGCTCTGGGTCCTGTGTTTTGGGAAGGACATAAGATTGACGTATATATAGATAATATTAAAAAAAACATAATAACATAGCAGATAGACCTGAATGGTTGATATGGTCTGCCCAACAAGATAAACTCTTAGCTTATGATGTGATATATGTATACTTGATCTGTCCTTCTCATTTTTGGGGCCCAGACTAGAAGTCTGCCTGGCACTAGTCTTATTCCCCAAACTACTGGAATTAGAATTTCAAGAGAACACATAAATTGCACTTTTAAGAACATGTTCAGGTCTTTATCTGCCGTCAGTTACTATGTTACTATGATACAGATGATTGTATGCATCTGGTCTAGTGCTGTCCATTAGTGTTACTATGGCTCTGGCCTTTGTGTCGTGTGCAGTGGCTGTATCTCTGAGAAAGACAGAGGTGTGCTGGAGACAGCTGTGGCAATGTTGCACAGAGGGTCCAAGAAAGCACAAAGGCAGATGGTCTGCAAACTCCAAGATGGAAAATGAACGGAGCAGATCGTTAACAAACAAAGCATAATTTATTAATAGAAACCAATTGCAATATATGTATACACACAAACAGCTCCAATGTTGCACAGAGGAGAATGGGAAGAGACTGCAAAGAAATAAGGATACAACTGGGACTGCTGAGGAAGTGTGCAACATGAGGAGCTTTGTGGAGTACCCGCTCTTCTGGTCCTGTGTGATGCTAGACAAGGCAGTTTTGCTATAGTGAATTTGAGTCTTTGAGCTGTTTGTCCCCCCCCCCCCCCCCATTTCTCTCTTTTAAATTAATATTTATATATCTGGGTTGATAACTGGTTTAATAAGGAGGGGCCATCTTTGGGTAGCAGGGCTTGTGGGAGGTTGTGTGCAGTGACCATCTGTGGGTGAGTGGGGTTGGGATGTGTTTGATTTTCGGTTCTACAAGGGGGATATGGGCTTGCTAGTGGGGTGGGGGGGAGTAGATGGTATGTTTTAGTTTGAATGGAAGAAGGACTGCATAAGAGGAGGAATGAATGTAGAGAGAGATTTTTTTATGGGTAGGGGAAAGAAGGTAGAATGGCTGGGTTGCTAACTGTTGCCATCTGTAATGTGAAGAGATAAATCAAATTAAGAATCTTAGTGTGGAGGAATGGCTTTTTTTTAATGTTCCTGCTAATGCCTCAGGAGGTCCTTGCACCATTGGAAGCCTTGCCACTGGAGCCTTTTTGAGGTGGCCCTCTTCCAGTCATGCTCATAACTGCCCCCCCCCCCCGTCACTCTGAAGTACATTTGTTTTCTGAAGCTGAAGCTCTTGCCTTGGCCACCTCCTTGGTTGGTGTGCCTGGATTGGCACTTCATGTACATATAGAATTAACCAGTGTTGCTGCTCATCTGGCAACTCAATAAGAGCGTGTACCCTAGAACTGCTACTGTTAATCGTACTATTATGTTGCAAACTGTTGTGATCTGGACCTCTTCCACAGTCCCCTCTCCCCCCTTGATTCTGTCTAGAATTACACATGGTTTGCTACATAATAGTACCATTAACACACATTTTCCACTTTTCCTTATGTCAGTGGGGTCCAGTTGGAGACCAAGGAGAAATGGAGTCGTATAAAGTTGAGTTATTAAATTCTTTTGATGAGAGCAGTAACCTTGGAGGAAACAGGCTATGAATTTTATCTGTTATATGTAATTACTGAACCAGAATGTAGATGGCTCACATGTGGTATATCAAATTTGAATAAAACTTGGAAACTATTATATAGGATCTTCAGAAGCTAAGCATAGGGAGAAAATGTGTGTAATTTATCCAGGAAGTGAGTTTAGTCTAGCCAAAGAAGATAGTGTGCTGTAAATGTTACAAGCAATGTGTTAGAAAAGAAAGGAGTATGTTGTTAACCAAATTTTGTGATCATGTAATGGAATGTGAATTCAAGCTTGATTACTGCTAATAAAAAAAAAAAGAAATAGTTGAGAAGGGAATTCTGAAGTCAGTTGAGCAAGGCTACTAGGCTTTGCAGCTGTGACACTGATTTTCCTAAAGCTCTAGCAAACTTGCAAGTACATTTCCATGTTGTTCCACAGATCAATTCAGACACTTGTGGGGTTATGCCCATCTACCAACAGGTGGATATTGAGAACGGCAGCGCTCTGCCATATAAGACCCTATGCAGCACCCCCGCTTTCAGTATTTTTTATATTCTCTCTAGCAGGTGGTTGGTCACAACCTGTGCAGCTCTGGACTGATACTGGCTCCTGGCCTATCCCACAGGTTCGGTTGAGTTTTGGGTGTGAGACTCATTAGGCTCTGGGGCACACCTGTTGGTGTCGGGTCCCTCCCCTCCTCGCTCTCTGCAGCTGTTATAGTGCTTGCTACATTAAAAAAAACAATCTCCTGCCTCTGTTTAAAAAAAAAAAAAAAAAAACAACCCAAAAAAATCAGCTGAAGCCACTTTGAAAGTGCCAGCAGTGCTATTTGAGCTGTTGGGTTTGAAATTCCTGTAATTGCTCAGCCCCTGCTAACTTCAACTCATTTGTGTGAGTAACTTCTTTTCTTTGCTTTCTGACCCTTATTGGCCGCACCTACTGAAACATGGACTTTGAAGTATTATGCTCATGCCTCTTCACACAGCCCATCGTGGTCCGAAGTTTGTGTGCCAACTGGCTCAATGATTTAAGCAAGCTCATTGGGGAAGTTTTGATGTGCCCAACATGCTCATAGGTTGCCTGCGATTTCCCCTCCTATAGACCAATTTTCTGCGAGGCTGTACCACCTCTTTCTGGGGCAGTTTTAGGAAACTTTTCTTTTGTGACAACTGAAACTCCATTCTCTCTGGTGTTTGTACTTTTGAAGTATCAGGCTTTTTTTGCTGAAGAGACTGCTGGCTTCTCAGGCTTTTCCTGGGGCTTCTGCTGGCCAGGTGTCAAAAAGGGGCACATTTGGAGCTCCACAGGGAGCTTGATGGGATTTCCCTCTCCTCTGATCATGGCTTAGAAGGCCACCTCTCTGGAGCCTCACCATTCCATTATCAGGTCTGCTGGAGGAGGGTGGATCCCACGACTGGTCGGTTCTTTAGAAAAGAGGAGTTGCCTCCCTGTACTGCTATGGATTTACAGACTACTCAATAATTACTGTGGATTCTTTTGGATTCGTAGTAGGTAAATGAGCCCTTTATTAGAGGTGCTAAAATCTACAATGATTAAGATATATATATATACAATGATTAATAGGCATATTTTCAAAGCACTTAGCCTTCCAAAGTTCCATAGATTTCTATGGAACTTTGGAAGGCTAAGCGCTTTGAAAATATGCCTCATATATCATCTAACTGAAAGAGAGCCCATTTTTAAAAAAGGTTCCAGGGGTGATCTGAAAAATTACAGACTGGTAAGCCTGACTTCAGTGCCAGGCAAAATACTGGAAATTATTATAAAGAATAAAATTACTGAACACAGATAAACATGGTTTGATGGGACAAAACAGGAAGAAAAGAATCCACATGTAAGTCCAAAACGAAAGTTTGACACTGAAGAAAAACTGCAGTGTGCAATATATCGAAAAGGTTCTTTATGCCAATACCCAAGGACCCAACAAGGGCTATGTTTTGGTCTAAAGGCCTGCTTCAGGGGTCCAAAAACATCCGAGATAAGTACAGAAATTCATGCCTTGAAAAAAAAAAAAATTCTATATTAGACTGCCAATTTCATGAGACAGTGTCAAAGGAACCCAAAATATAACCTTGTAACTTAATTCTACACAAACGTAACCTATCTACTTCAGACTTATAAGCCACATTGAACCTACCTAGAGGTGGGAAAATGTGGGATACAAAGGCAGAAATGAGAAAAAAAAAAAAAAGATGTCCAGGACAGAAAGTTGGAGGCCTTAAAGCTATCCTTTGAAATGGCGGCCTTGTGCCTGCAGGCCACAGTTTGACTGTTATGAGCTTCCGCAAAGGAGCTGTCCTTGGCAGTTATTGCGAGGTGCTGGCTCTGACTTGATCATTGGAATGTGGACACTGTTCAAGTCTCAGCTTGCAAAGCATGTACATTGCAAGTATGTGTGGTGGTGGTGTCGTATTACCTCGTACAGATCTTGGGCTCAGACACAAGAGCCAAGGATACACACATTTGGGTACCCGGACCAGAACCAGACCACAAAAGTAAGTGTTTATCCAGGGGTCTCACTTTAGAAAGCGGAACAAGTATCTTCTCGGGGGTAGACTTTCCCAACATATACTGTGCCTCAAATAGGAAGGAGACTAGAAAGGTGGTGGTGGTTAGGGGGTGATTAATGTTAGGGTCCAGTGTTCATGCTACAACTCTGGAGTTATACAAGAGTGTGAGGAAAGATATATCTTATTTTAAACTAGATTTACAAGGCCGAACTCTTATACTACTTTATGCATCTGATAGTAGACAGGTAAGCTCCCTGGGTTACAGCCATATGGCAGCTACAGTATATGTAGTTCTTCTTACACATCTCAAAATGAGACTTAATTTAACATTTCAGTTAAATCAAATGTCCCAGTCTGTCTTCCAAAATACACCAGTTACTCTCACATAGCACCATGTTGCAGTGGTGGATTACTGAAACCAGTCTACTCAAGAGGTCCCCCTTTATGTTTCAGGAGTATTGTGTACTTGCTTTCCAGCACTGGCTGGGAAGCACACCTTAGCACTTGAATCACACAGGATTTCTGGTCAGAAGACTTCTTCTCCACATTATTCACCCACCTTCAGAAACATTCAGTTCTTGGTCAAGGTCTACTTTAGTCTGGGGTGGGCTTATAGGGAGTTGTAAAGGTTGGTCAGGGTTCTAAGGAAGGAGTGTGTTTTCTTTATTGCCTCTTGTTTTATTTTCTATTTTTTTAGTTGATTTCTCCTTTTAAGTGGGCTAAATTGGTTTGTCTTATAGTTTTTGGTTTCCTGATGGTTTCCTTTTGGAATGTAATTTTCAAGTGTTTTAGTGTATATTCAGTGCAAAAAAATATGAAGAATGTTATATTTGGAGAGACAGGCCAGGTGCTTCAGATAAGACTGAACTTACTTATTGGGATGACACCTCATACATTTTGCAAGACTAGAGAACTGCATTAATGACTTTATGGTGAGAATACTAAAAGGAATTTTAAAACCGTCTAGGAATGTAAAACATTGAAGTTAAAATGATGAAAATATTTTGATACCCACCAGACAGGACTTAATAAAGATCTGAGTTTCCTATCATATTATAAACCATAAAATTACACTGCTGTGTCACACTTTGATCACCCATCCATCTCTCTCTCTTTCTCATCCTCACCTCATACTCCAAATAGATGAGACAAGCCACAAACTCCAACCAGAATGATTAGCTTATCAGTTCATCACCTAACAAGCCCTCCCCCCCATCCACCCCTACCTTTCCTCATGAGACTGTCATTGGAATGCATTTGTTTTACATATATTCTCCGAGGACAAGCAGGCTGCTTGTTCTCACTGATGGGTGACGTCCACGGCAGCCCCTCCAATCGGAAACTTCACTAGCAAAGTCCTTTGCTAGCCCTCGCGCGCCCGCGCGCACCGCGCATGCGCGGCCGTCTTCCCGCCCGAAACCGGCTCGAGCCGGCCAGTCTTCTTTTGTCCGCACTCGGTACGGTCGTGTTTTCGCCGTGTCGAGCCCCGGAAAGTCGACCTCGCGCGTCCAATTTGTTTGAACGTGTTTTTTTCCTTCGGGAAAGCTTTGTCCTAGTCGGGAAGTGCTCCGGAAACCCCCCGCCGGGTTTCGTGTAAATCCTCCCCGTACTTCCAGCTTTTTTGCCCCGGTAAGTTTTCTTTCGTCGTCGGGGTAGGCCTTTTTTCGGCCTCGGTCGAGATTTTTTCTCCCTCTAAATTTGGTGCTTCAAATTTCGCCATTTCGGCTTTTGATTTCGCCGGCGTGATTTTTCCGCCCATGACATCGAAGCCTTCCAGCGGCTTCAAGAAGTGCACCCAGTGCGCCCGGGTTATCTCGCTCACTGATCGACACTCGTCGTGTCTTCAGTGTCTGGGGGCCGAGCACCGTCCTCAGAACTGCAGTCTGTGTTCCCTGCTTCAAAGGCGGACTCAGGTAGCGAGACTAGCCCAGTGGAACGTGTTGTTCTCGGGCTCTTCGTCGGCATCGGCACCGGGATCTTCGAGTGCATCGACGTCGTCAGCGTCCAGACCATCTTCCTCGGCCGCCCCTGCATCGAGTGCATCGAGGCATCGGGCCTCTGCATCGGCGCCGAGACATCGGATAGCTGCATCGACGTCGGTGGTACCAGGACCCTCGTCTGCTGATGTCGTCGGACGGTGGTGCATCGGGTGGAGTGCAGGTGAGGGCTGTCCATTCCCCTGCTGGTGGCGGTGAGCCCTCGGGTGGGTCTCCGCCTACCCTGAGGGCTCCTGCGGTACAGCCCCCCCCGAGATCGACCTTCTTCAGTCTCGGCCCCGAGGAAGCGACGGGTGGATTCGACGTCCTCCTCGTCGGTGCCGGGGAGCTCCGGTGACATGCTTCGGAAGAAATCGAAGAAGCATCGACACCGGTCTCCTCCCCGTGTCGGCACCGAGAGCTCTGGGTCGCCGAGGGATTCGGCACCCAGCAGGCATCGGCACCGAGAGGACCGCTCACCCTCTGTTCAGGAGGTGTCGATGCGCTCCGCTCTGGACAGCCCGGAACAGCCTCCACGCCCGGAACAGGTACTGACGTCGACGCCTGCATCGACCTCTCAGCCTTTCTCTGCAGCCGCTCTAAACGAGAGCCTCCGGGCCGTTCTCCCAGAGATTCTGGGAGAGCTGTTGCGCCCTACCCCTCCGGTACCGGCGGTGCTTGCGCCACCGGTACCGTCGAGCGTGGCGCCGGCTGGCCCATCGCCCAGGTTGAGGTCCCCGACGTCGGTACCGCGTGCGGTACCGACCGCGGCCACCTCCCAGGAAGGCTCCCCGACTACGTCGGCGGAGGGAGCTTCGCCGATGCGGGCGAGGGAGTCTACCTCTCGACGCCCCCATCGTGGACGGGGTTCCACGGAGTCGAGCAGGGCGAGGGTTGCAGACACAGGTCCGTGAACTTGTGTCTGACACCGAGGGTGAGGCCTCGTGGGAGGAAGAGGAAGATCCCAGATATTTCTCTGACGAGGAGTCTGGGGGTCTTCCGTCTGATCCCACTCCCTCTCCTGAGAGACAGCTTTCTCCTCCCGAGAGTCTGTCTTTTGCCTCCTTTGTCCGGGAGATGTCTACGGCCATCCCCTTCCCGGTGGTTGTGGAGGACGAGCCCAGGGCTGAAATGTTTGAGCTCCTGGACTATCCTTCTCCACCTAAGGAAGCGTCCACTGTTCCCTTGCACCATGTCCTGAAGAAGACATTGCTTGCGAACTGGACCAAACCATTAACTAATCCCCACATTCCCAAGAAGATCGAGTCCCAGTACCGGATCCATGGGGACCCAGAGCTGATGCGCACTCAGTTGCCTCATGACTCTGGAGTTGTGGATTTGGCCCTAAAGAAGGCTAAGAGTTCTAGGGAACATGCTTCGGCGCCCCCGGGCAAGGACGCTAGAACCTTAGACTCCTTTGGGAGGAAGGCCTACCATTCCTCTATGCTCGTGTCCAAGATCCAGTCTTACCAGCTCTACACGAGCATACACATGCGGAATAATGTGCGGCAGTTGGCGGGCTTGGTTGATGCTCTTCCCCCTGAGCAAGCCAAGCCTTTTCAGGAGGTGGTCAGGCAGCTGAAGGCGTGCAGAAAATTCCTGGCCAGAGGAGTTTATGACACTTTTGATGTTGCGTCCAGGGCCGCTGCTCAAGGTGTGGTGATGCGCAGGCTCTCATGGCTGCGTGCCGCCGACCTGGAGAATAGAGTCCAGCAGCGGATTACGGACTTGCCTTGCCGTGCGGATAACATTTTTGGCGAAAAAGTCGAGCAGGTGGTAGAGTCTCTCCACCAGCGGGACACCGCATTCGACAAGTTCGCCCGCCGGCAGCCTTCAGCTTCTACCTCTACAGGTAGACGATTTTTCGGGGGAAGGAAGACTGTTCCCTATACTTCTGGCAAGCGTAGGTACAATCCTCCTTCCCGACAGCCTGCGGCCCAGGCTAAGCCCCAGCGCGCTCGCTCTCGTCAGCAGCGTGCGAATCAGCAAGGCCCCGCGGCTCCCCAGCAAAAGCAAGGGGCGAGCTTTTGACTGGCTCCAGCAGAGCATAGCCGACATCCAAGTGTCAGTGCCGGGCGACCTGCCTGTCGGAGGGAGGTTGAAAGCTTTTCACCAAAGGTGGCCTCTTATAACCTCCGATCAGTGGGTTCTCCAAATAGTCCGGCAAGGATACACCCTCAATTTGGCCTCTCAACCTCCAAATTGTCCACCGGGAGCTCAGTCCTACAGCTTCCAGCACAAGCAGGTACTTGCAGAGGAACTCTCCGCCCTTCTCAGCGCCAATGCGGTCGAGCCCGTGCCATCCGGGCAAGAAGGGCTGGGGTTCTATTCCAGGTACTTCCTTGTGGAAAAGAAAACAGGGGGGATGCGTCCCATCCTAGACCTAAGGGCCCTGAACAAATATCTCGTAAAAGAAAAGTTCAGGATGCTTTCCCTGGGCACTCTTCTCCCCATGATTCAGCAAAACGATTGGCTATGCTCTCTGGACTTGAAGGATGCCTACACACACATCCCGATACTGCCAGCTCACAGACAGTATCTGCGATTTCAGCTGGGCGCACGCCACTTCCAGTACTGTGTGCTACCCTTTGGGCTCGCCTCTGCGCCCAGGGTGTTCACAAAGTGCCTAGCTGTGGTAGCAGCGGCGCTTCGCAGGCTGGGGGTGCACGTGTTCCCATATCTCGACGATTGGCTGGTGAAGAACACATCCGAGGCAGGAGCCCTGCAGTCCATGCAGATGACTATTCGCCTCCTGGAGCTACTGGGGTTTGTGATAAATTACCCAAAGTCCCATCTTCTCCCAGTGCAGAAACTCGAATTCATCGGAGCCCTGCTGGATTCTCGGACGGCTCGCGCCTATCTCCCAGAGGCGAGGGCCAACAACTTGTTGTCCCTCGTCTCGCGGGTGCGAGCGTCCCAGCAGATCACAGCTCGGCAGATGTTGAGATTGCTGGGCCACATGGCTTCCACAGTTCATGTGACTCCCATGGCCCGCCTTCACATGAGATCTGCTCAATGGACCCTAGCCTCCCAGTGGTATCAGGCCGCCGGGGGTCTAGAGGACGTGATCCACCTGTCCACGAGTTTTCTCGAATCCCTGTATTGGTGGACGATTTGCTCCAATTTGACTCTGGGACGTCCATTCCAAATTCCTCAGCCTCAAAAAGTGCTGACCACGGATGCGTCTCTCCTGGGATGGGGAGCTCATGTCGATGGGCTTCACACCCAAGGAAGGTGGTCCCTCCAAGAAAGCGATCTACAGATCAATCTTCTGGAGTTGCGAGCGATCTGGAACGCTCTGAAGGCTTTCAGAGATCGGCTGTCCCACCAAATTATCCAAATTCAGACAGACAATCAGGTTGCCATGTACTATGTCAACAAGCAGGGGGGCACCGGATCTCGCCCCCTGTGTCAGGAAGCCGTCAGCATGTGGCTCTGGGCTCGCCGTCAAGGCATGGTGCTCCAAGCCACATATCTGGCAGGCGTAAACAACAGTCTGGCCGACAGGTTGAGCAGGATTATGCAACCTCACGAGTGGTCGCTCAATTCCCGTGTGGTGCGACAGATCTTCCGGGCGTGGGGCACCCCCCTGGTGGATCTCTTCGCATCTCAAGTGAACCACAAGGTCCCTCAGTTCTGTTCCAGGCTTCAGGCCCACGGCAGACTGGCGTCGGATGCCTTCCTCCTGGATTGGGGGGAAGGTCTGCTGTATGCTTATCCTCCCATTCCTCTGGTGGGGAAGACTTTGTTGAAACTCAAGCAAGACCGAGGCACCATGATTCTGATTGCTCCCTTTTGGCCGCGTCAGATCTGGTTCCCTCTTCTTCTGGAGTTATCCTCCGAAGAACCGTGGAGATTGGAGTGTTTTCCGACCCTCATCACGCAGGACGAAGGGGCTCTGCTGCATCCCAACCTCCAGTCCCTGGCTCTCACGGCCTGGATGTTGAGGGCGTAGACTTTGCCTCTTTGGGTCTGCCAGAGGGTGTCTCCCGCATCTTGCTTGCTTCCAGGAAAGACTCCACTAAGAGAAGTTACTTCTTTCATTGGAGGAGGTTTGCCGTCTGGTGTGACAGCAAGGCCCTAGATCCTCGCTCTTGTCCTACACAGACCCTGCTTGAATACCTTCTCCACTTGTCGGAGTCTGGTCTGAAGACCAACTCCGTAAGGGTTCACCTTAGTGCAATCAGTGCATACCATTACCAAGTGGAAGGTAAGCCGATCTCAGGACAGCCTTTAGTTGTTCGCTTCATGAGAGGTTTGCTTTTGTCAAAGCCCCCTGTCAAGCCTCCTACAGTGTCATGGGATCTCAATGTCGTTCTCACCCAGCTGATGAAACCTCCTTTCGAGCCACTGAATTCCTGCCATCCGAAGTACTTGACCTGGAAGGTCATTTTCTTGGTGGCAGTTACCTCGGCTCGTAGAGTCAGTGAGCTTCAGGCCCTGGTAGCCCAGGCCCCTTACACCAAATTTCATCACAACAGAGTAGTCCTCCGCACTCACCCTAAGTTTCTGCCAAAGGTTGTGTCGGAGTTCCATCTGAACCAGTCAATTGTCTTGCCAACATTCTTTCCCCGTCCTCATTCCTGCCCTGCTGAACGTCAGCTGCACACATTGGACTGCAAGAGAGCATTGGCCTTCTATCTGGAGCGGACACAGCCCCACAGACAGTCCGCCCAATTGTTTGTTTCTTTTGATCCCAACAAGAGGGGAGTGGCTGTAGGGAAACGCACCATATCCAATTGGCTAGCAGATTGCATTTCCTTCACTTACGCCCAGGCTGGGCTGGCTCTTGAGGGTCATGTCACGGCTCATAATGTTAGAGCCATGGCAGCGTCGGTAGCCCACTTGAAGTCAGCCACCATGGAGGAAATTTGCAAAGCTGCGACGTGGTCATCTGTCCACACATTCACATCTCATTACTGCCTGCAGCAGGATACCCGACGCGACAGTCGGTTCGGGCAGTCAGTTCTTCAGAACCTGTTTGGGCTTTAGGATCCAACTCCACCCCCCGAGGGCCCTGTTTGTTCTGTTCCAGGCTACACTCTCAGTTAGTTGGTAAATTTTTTAGGTCAATCTCAGTTATGTCCTCGCCGTTGCGAGGCCCAATTGACCATGGTTGTTGTTTTGAGTGAGCCTGGGGGCTAGGGATACCCCATCAGTGAGAACAAGCAGCCTGCTTGTCCTCGGAGAAAGCGAATGCTACATACCTGTAGAAGGTATTCTCCGAGGACAGCAGGCTGATTGTTCTCACAAACCCGCCCGCCTCCCCTTTGGAGTTGTGTCTTCCCTTGAAGTGTATTGTCTTGCTACATACTGGACTGGCCGGCTCGAGCCGGTTTCGGGCGGGAAGACGGCCGCGCATGCGCGGTGCGCGCGGGCGCGCGAGGGCTAGCAAAGGACTTTGCTAGTGAAGTTTCCGATTGGAGGGGCTGCCGTGGACGTCACCCATCAGTGAGAACAATCAGCCTGCTGTCCTCGGAGAATACCTTCTACAGGTATGTAGCATTCGCTTTCTGTTTGTTCATTTCTGGTCTTTTTGTTTCTATTACCAATTAAAAAACAAAAATCTGTTCAGTTCTGATCCAGACAATCGAGTGGAAGGATTTACCTTAAGCAAGAAGGTACAGGTTCCCTTTGACTTTGGAGACAGCACAAATATTGGGCTTTGCGATTCTCAATATCGCAGCCATTGAAGCTTCCTATATCCTAGGTAACGAAACTAGTTGGCAACTTGGCAGATGCTTGGGAGGAGCCAAGTCCACCACAGTATCCTGTTCCAAACAAGCGAGAGGGACATACCAACAGTAATGAGGTGCATTCAGCATTTGCATTCTCACTGCTGCCAAACAAATCTATTTGGAGGTGCCCTGGCCTGTAAAATTAGCTTTGTAGAGTTTAAGAATCCAGGGACTGTTCATGAGTCTGATGGGAGATTACATCAGTCTCATGAACAGTCCCTGGATTCTTAATAGATTTGTTTGGCAGCAGTGAGAATGCAGATGCTGAATGCACCTCATTACTGTTGGTATGTTCTTCTCGCTTGTCTGGCACAGGATACTGTGGTGGACTTGGTTCCTCTGTGCTTACCCACCCCATACATTCCAAAGCAGGCCCAGTGCAGTGATTTTCACAGCCCTGTACCGACCTTGCCAAAACTTTCCCATCCTTAACACAAGACCCAAGGTGCCCTCTTGTATTTCAACCTTGTCTTGGCTCTGACTGCATAAAAATTAAGCAACTGCTTGGAACTGCATCCCCCCTGCCCGTTTGGCTTTTCTGTGGCAACATGAACTCCTTCCACAAGGTGGTCTTGCGCTTTCATTCAGTAGAGGTTTTTCATCTAGTGCTTTTAATAATGGCCATGACCCCTTTTAGGGTCCTCCAAATACCATACTCATATCATTATTGCATCCAGCTTGGCCCTCAGAAGGACATAAGAACAGCCATATTGGATCAGACCAATTGTCCATCTAGCCCAGTATCTTGCTTCCAACAGTGGCCAATCCAGGTCACAAGTACCTGTCAGAAATCGATTTTATAGTAACATTCCATTCTATCAATCCCGGGGCAAGCAGTGGCTTCCCCCATGTCCATCTCAATAACAGACTGGACTTTTCCTCTAGGAACTTGTCCAAAACTCTTTTAAACCCAGATATGCTAACCGCAGTTATCACATTCTCTGGCAGAGAGTTCCAGAGCTTAACTAATTCTTAGTGAAAAAATATTTCCTCCTGCTTGTTTTAAAAGTATTTCCATATAATTTCATTGAGTGTCCTCTGGTCTTTGTACTTTCTGAAAGAGTGAAAAATTGATTCACTTCTACCTGTTTTACACCACTCAAGATTTTATAGACCTCAATCCCCACTAAGCCATCTCTTTATCAATCTGAAGAGCCCTAACCTCTTTAGCTTTTCCTCAT
Organism: Microcaecilia unicolor; assembly: GCF_901765095.1. Lineage (NCBI taxonomy): Eukaryota > Metazoa > Chordata > Amphibia > Gymnophiona > Siphonopidae > Microcaecilia > Microcaecilia unicolor. The sequence continues at coordinate 20,804,263 of NC_044034.1, forward strand.
AAGGGAGGTTTATCATTTTGGTCACTCTTCTTTGAACCTTTTCAAATTCTGCTATATCTTTTTTGGGGTACTGCGACCAGAATTGAATACTCAAGGTGAGGTTGCACCATAATATTCTTGGTCTTTGCACCCCTTTCATAATAATTCCTAGCATCCTGCTTGCATTATTGGCCGCTGCCAGACACTGGGCAGAAGATTTCAGCATATTGTCTACAGTAACACCTAGATCTTTTTCTTTAGTGCTGACTCCTAAGGTGGACCCTAGCCTCAGGTAACTATGATTCAGATTGTTCTTCCCAATGTGCACCACTTTGAATTTGTCCACATTAAACTTCATCTTCCGTTTGGATGCCTGGTCTTCCTGCAATTTTTCACAATCTGTATTTTGACAACTTTGAATAGTTTTATGTCATCTTCAAATTTAATCACCTCACTTGTTCCGATTTCCAGATCATTTATAAACATGAAATAGCACCGTTCCAGTACAGATCCCTGCGGCACTCCACTATTCACTCCTCCACTATTGCTCAGTTTAAGAAAGAATTAAAATCCCATATGTTTGTCCAAGTGTATGGGTTATTAGATTAATGATGCTACTTTGTTTTTTGTAATGAATGACTCTGTATTAATTACATTACATTATAAGCCACTTATATTCCTCACATACTGTCAAGGTTCAGTGTGTCTCTTAATAAGAAAAACTGGAACATCTCCAGGAATATACAAAGTAATGAAAAAACCATGTACATTATACAAACCAATCACTATGTATTTAAAAACTCTCTAAAGAATATCTACTATAATAAAACGCACCCTCAACGTTCTGAGGACAAAGGTTCTGAACTCACAGCACAACGATAAAGGGTTCGTAAGTTCATGGTGGTGAAGCCATCCCACTATGACTTTGTGACCCGCCCTCGCGTCAAACGTCATGACGACGAACGAACCCTTTAACGTTGTGCTGTGACTTCAGAATCTTTGCCCACATAACGTTAAGGGTGACAACGAATCGCAAACAAGCAGGGGGAGGAGTAGGGAAACACGCGGAGGCGTGTTTCCCTACTCCTTCCCCTGGATGTCCAGCACCCACTCCCCGCACCGCACCCCCCCCAAAGCCACCCACAAAAAAAAAAAAAACCCCCCCGCTCCAACATGCTGGAGGTGCAACACCCACCCCCGCGCCGCCCCTCCACCAACCCACCCACGAAAAACCAGGCAACAAAATAAGCAAAGCAACAACATGCAGATGAAGCAACCCCCACCCCTACCCACCCACCGACGCGTAGCTTTGTCGCCGGGGAACCTGAAACCCCGCAAGAACAAGTCCTATCTTCTGACTCCGACGTGATCTTCAGCATTACTAGCCTCTGCAGGCAGGGCGTCTGTAGACGCACAGAACCCCACCCTGCACAGGCTAGCAATGCTGAAGATCACGTCGGAGTCAGCACAACACACAACAGAGGACTTCTGCTGGCGGGATTTCGGGTCCCCCGCCAGCAAAACTACGACACGGTATGGTGGGATGGGGGGCATCGCGCGGACGAGAGCACTCTGACGAAAACCTTGCTAGCGCCCGTTTCATATGTGTCAGAAACGGGCCTTTTTTTACTAGTTTTCAATAACTTTTGAAAAACCTTATAATCAGATTGCCTTCTAATATCAATTGCTAAAAAAAATATCTTTAAACGGCTGCTGGAATCTGTCTAAAAATTAAAACATAAAAAAAAAAAACTACCAAAAATCACTTTAAAAAAAATCAATGCGTTTCGGCAACATCGTCGTCTGTGCACGCTCCAGCTTTAAAATCAGAAAAATGTGTTTTCAGCAAAGCATGTTCATTCTCTCACTACAAAATAATTCTCAAAATAAAAACATTGAATCTGAATGCATAATAGATTAGAATACCTAATCTATTTACAGTAGTATTCTCTTATACTTGAAGATATTAATAAATATCAACATTAAGGGCCCTGTTTACTAAGGTGCACTAATGTTTTTAGCATGTGCTAAAAAGTGCACGCTTAACGTGTAGACCAGAGGTTTTCAACCTGGTCCTCGGGGCACACCCAGCCAGTCGGGGTTTTCTGGATATCCCCATTCAATTCAATAGGAATATCCTGAAAATCCTGACTGGCTGGGTGTGCCCCGAGGACTAGTTTGAAAACCTCTGGTGTAGACGCCCATAGGAATATGGGCATCCACATGGTTAGCGTGCGCTAAAATCGCTAATGCGTCTCTAGCATAGCTTAATAAACAGGGCCTTAAAATACAAATTCATATTAGTTTCAATGATTAATTATTCTGCACAATAAAAACTTCTAAGATGGCTTCATAAAAATGTATCACATAAATCATAAAAATACAGACGAAGTCTTTCTCTTGGTTCAAACCATTAGGTTTCATAGTATCATACTTAAAAAAACAAATCTTTGTTCAGTCTGCATTAATGTTCTATCCACATCTCCTCCAGTGTGGATAGAACTTTAACTGTACTACAAAATGCAATTCAAATTTGTGTACACGTGCTCAACCAGTGGTTTATCCTGTATGTATAGCACTCATGTTCTATAATGTGTTTATTTAACGCCCTCTTGGTCTTACCTATGTATATTAATTTACATGAGCAAATGACTGCATATATCACATTTTCTCTTACAATTTGAATATTATCTCAACAACTGTCCTCTGAATGAGAATGTGTACAAAATACTCAGGGGTCCTTTTATTAAGGTGTGCTCGCGTTTTTAGTGTGTGCTAAAATATATATGAGTGTGTCTAGCATTTAGCGCATGTTAAAAACGCTAGCTCGCCTTTGTAAAAGACCCCCTAGGTTTTTAAATTGACATGGCATTAGAACATTGCAAACATGGGTAATGACCCCAGACACTATCTCTCTTACATTATATTGGAAGTGCAGATGGGGAAAGAATATCTTCTAGAGTCTCACTCCTCTTAAAACCAACTAACATTTCTTTATCTGCAAAATGAGGAATGTTTAGAATTATTTGGCCAATATTCCTTGAATATTTTAATTTTATATGATAAATGGTCATAAAGTGGACTTACATCCTTACTAGTATCTCTTTTGTGTCCTCAAAAGAGACTCTATTTTTCAGCTCTAATGCCATCTTTCACATGTCAACCTTTCATCTTTATCAGAATAAATTTCTTTTACTTTTAAAAACTGGCTGTATGGCAAGTTACATCTGAAAGCCTATGACAACTCATAATGTAGTAACTTATTAATATAAGTAACTTTGATACAGTGTGGTTGCAAATGTACCATTTTTTAAATACTGAATAGTAATATCCATAAGGTAATACTTCTTTATCATAACTAATCTTGTTGGGCAGACTGGATGGACCATTCAGGTCTTTATCTGCTGTCATTTACTATGTTACTATGTAATCTGAAATTCAAGATTTTCTTATGTTCAGCCATGTATAAAATTCCAAAAGCACTTCTTCCTTACCTGTCCATATCATTAAAACATCAATAAATTTTTGCCATAACACAATATTTCTCTTAAAAGGGTTAACTTTTAAAAATTCTCAAAATTTGCCATATGTAAATTGGCTAAAGATGGTGCCATAGTTGCCCTACTAATCATTTCTACAGCGCTATTAGACATATGCAGCGCTGTACACATTATATACAGGTACTTTCTCTGTCCCTTGGGGGCTCACAGTCTAAGGTTTTGTACCTGGGGCAATGAAGGGTTAAGTGACTTGTCCAAGGTCACAAGGAGCTGCAGTGGGAATCGAGCCCAGGTTGCCAGGATCAAAGCCTGCCGCACTAACCATTAGGCTACTCCTTGCCCCCATTGCTTTGCCTTTTATCTGCTTTAAAAAAACATCCTGCAAAAATAAAATAATTCTCCTTCAGTGCTTTGGCAGCCAATTCAATATAGTAACATAGTAGATGACGGCAGAAAAAGACCTGCACGGTCCATCCAGTCTGCCCAACAAGATAAACTCGTATGTGCCACTTTTGTGTATACCTTACCTTGATTTGTATCTCTTTTTCAGGGCACAGACCGTAGAAGTCTTGTCCAGCACTAGCCCCGCCTCCCACCACTGGCTCTGGCACAGACCGTATAAGTCTGCCCAGCACTATCCCCGCCTCCCACCACCGGCTCTGGCATAGACCGTATAAGTCTGCCCAGCACTATCCCCGCCTCCTACCACCGGCTCTGGCATAGAACGTATAAGTCTGCCCAGCACTATTCCCCACCTCCCAGCCACCAGTCCCGCCTCCCACCACCGGCTCTGGCACAGACCGTATAAGTCTGCCCAGCACTATCCTCGCCTCCCACTACCGGCTCTGCCATTCTTTAGGAATTCTCTTATGTATAGTCCCACCACCCAGTGCTTCCCTGATAACTTTGAAAACTTCTTCCTGAGGGCTATTCATGTACAGGGACTCAAAAATGTCACCTAAATCCAATTGCTCCCATATATTACTTTTAATCTCTTATTAATTTTTACATTTATATTATGACATAAATGTTGGAAATATAAGAAAATACTTACAGGAAACTGATACAAAATTCTGGAAAATTTCCCTTTAATTTAGTCCACAATATATGGTCCAAGTACTAGGAAAATGAAAAATCTTACAATACAAGAAATATTTTTTAAATCATTGGAGCAGCTGGGAGCTGACTAAAACTCGCAGCCGATTATATAGCGTAGTTAACTAGTTGATGCTTCCAAGGGAACCTTTGCCCTTTCTTTAGAGGTAATAAATTCTAGCAATTTTGGGGGATTAAAGAAAACATAATCATTTCAAGAGACACAAGACGCCTGCAAGGAAATTTTAACTCAAACAAACCACCTAAGTTGAGAACTCTTGGTTTATATTCCAAGAATTCTCTCCTCCTTTTTTTTTTGTGTATATAAGTACATAAGTATTGCCATACTGGGAAAGATCAAAGGTCCATCGAGCCCAGCATCCTGTTTCCACCAGTGGCCAACCAGGTCACAAATACCCGGCTAGGTATTTGTGACCTGGTCAGGAAAAATTTGAATTTTAGACCCCAAAAATAGCTCATTAATATGACGACAATAAGAACGCAAAATACTGTTTCTGTCCGGCTCTAAGGCAAAAAGTCACTAAGAGAGTAGTTCTTTCTGTTACGACATCTATGGAACTTCCCAGAAAATCAGTTAAATTCATATCTACCTGTGTTTGTTCATTTGAAGATCTTAAAGTCCCTGATATACAGTGGGGGAAATAAGTATTTGATCCCTTGCTGATTTTGTAAGTTTGCCCACTGACAAAGACATGAGCAGCCCATAATTGAAGGGTAGGTTATTGGTAACAGTGAGAGATAGCACATCACAAATTAAATCCGGAAAATCACATTGTGGAAAGTATATGAATTTATTTGCATTCTGCAGAGGGAAATAAGTATTTAATCCCTCTGGCAAACAAGACCTAATACTTGGTGGCAAAACCCTTGTTGGCAAGCACAGCGGTCAGACGTCTTCTGTAGTTGATGATGAGGTTTGCACACATGTCAGGAGGAATTTTGGTCCACTCCTCTTTGCAGATCATCTCTAAATCATTAAGAGTTCTGGGCTGTCGCTTGGCAACTCGCAGCTTCAGCTCCCTCCATAAGTTTTCAATGGGATTAAGGTCTGGTGACTGGCTAGGCCACTCCATGACCCTAATGTGCTTCTTCCTGAGCCACTCCTTTGTTGCCTTGGCTGTATGTTTTGGGTCATTGTCGTGCTGGAAGACCCAGCCACGACCCATTTTTAAGGCCCTGGCGGAGGGAAGGAGGTTGTCACTCAGAATTGTACGGTACATGGCCCCATCCATTCTCCCATTGATGCGGTGAAGTAGTCCTGTGCCCTTAGCAGAGAAACACCCCCAAAACATAACATTTCCACCTCCATGCTTGACAGTGGGGACGGTGTTCTTTGGGTCATAGGCAGCATTTCTCTTCCTCCAAACACGGCGAGTTGAGTTCATGCCAAAGAGCTCAATTTTTGTCTCATCTGACCACAGCACCTTCTCCCAATCACTCTCGGCATCATCCAGGTGTTCACTGGCAAACTTCAGACGGGCCGTCACATGTGCCTTCCGGAGCAGGGGGACCTTGCGGGCACTGCAGGATTGCAATCCGTTATGTCGTAATGTGTTACCAATGGTTTTCGTGGTGACAGTGGTCCCAGCTGCCTTGAGATCATTGACAAGTTCCCCCCTTGTAGTTGTAGGCTGATTTCTAACCTTCCTCATGATCAAGGATACCCCACGAGGTGAGATTTTGCGTGGAGCCCCAGATCTTTGTCGATTGACAGTCATTTTGTACTTCTTCCATTTTCTTACTATGGCACCAACAGTTGTCTCCTTCTCGCCCAGCGTCTTACTGATAGTTTTGTAGCCCATTCCAGCCTTGTGCAGGTGTATGATCTTGTCCCTGACATCCTTAGACAGCTCCTTGCTCTTGGCCATTTTGTAGAGGTTAGAGTCTGACTGATTCATTGAGTCTGTGGACAGGTGTCTTTCATACAGGTGACCATTGCCGACAGCTGTCTGTCATGTAGGTAACGAGTTGATTTGGAGCATCTACCTGGTCTGTAGGGGCCAGATCTCTTACTGGTTGGTGGGGGATCAAATACTTATTTCCCTCTGCAGAATGCAAATAAATTCATATACTTTCCACAATGTGATTTTCCGGATTTAATTTGTGATGTGCTATCTCTCACTGTTACCAATAACCTACCCTTCAATTATGGGCTGCTCATGTCTTTGTCAGTGGGCAAACTTACAAAATCAGCAAGGGATCAAATACTTATTTCCCCCACTGTATATATTGGGTCCTAACTATGGGCGGATAGCCCTCAGCTGGAATCTGAAATTATTTCTCCGTCCTTGGTTTTCCAGATATTCCGTCTTCCGAGTTTGAATATCTCTCTCTTTTATAAGCGTAGAGGCAACACTTTGCAATTATACAGCTTCCCTTTCTAATTCCTCAGTTTTTTTTCCTTGATCATGAACATTGTCAGATTCTGATTCAGTTGCTTAAGTTCTGCAATCTGTCCCTTAAAGGGAGCTAGATAGTATAGAAAGAGTTAAGTTCAAACCTTGGATTGCATCCCAGATCGATTCCATAGTCACCACAGCTGGTCTTATCGAACTTCGTGCCTCCTGGATGCAGAGCCCTGAATGGGAGAAGAGGAAAGCTGAACCATCTGCATTTCCTCTGCTGATAGTCTCCCCGGGACTAAAGGGCAGGCAGGACCTCCTCTCTCTGCAAACGACAGCTGACCCGTTCTGGGCATCCCCGTTTGTCTCAGTACTGCAATCTCTGGGCTTGGTCGTCAATATACCCAAAAGTCATGTCACAGCCAGAGTGGTCTCAGTACTGCAATCTCTGGGCTTGGTCGTCAATATACCCAAAAGTCATCTGACCCCCTCTCAATCTCTAGAATATTTGGGGGTCCGGTTCGACACGGCCTCTGGGTTTATTTCTCTACCCAACCAAAGGCGGTGCAAGCTTCAGAATCAGGTCCGTCTGCTCCTGAGGATGCCTCGCCCGCGAGCTTGGGACATTGTCCAGCTGTTGGGGTCGATGATGACCACCTTAGAAGTGGTGCCATGGGCGGGAGTACATATGAGACCTCTGCAGATTGCCCTGCTTCAACGATGGTCTCCGATGTCCCAGGATTATCAACGCAGACTCGCATGGCTCCCTGCGGCCCGGCTCAGTATGGAGTGGTGGCTCTCGGACAGCATGCTGCGGCGAGGAATGCCGCTAGTGCTTCCCGATTGGTGCCTGGTGGTATCGGATGCCAGCCTGAAGGGCTGGGGGAGCACATTGCCAGGGAAGCTATGCCCAGGGTCTATGGACACTCAAGGAAACGGGGTGGTCCATCAATCGCTTAGAACTGAGAGCGATATTTCAGGCGCTTCTGGCCTTTCACAAAACCCTGGAGGGACTGGCTGTCAGAGTTCTTTTGGACAACACGACAGCAGTGGCCTACATAAATCAACAAGGCAGCACTCAGTGCAGAGCACTGGCCGTGGAGGCCGCTCTAATTTGCCACTGGGCAGAGCTATATCTGCAGCTTCTGTCAGCAGCTCACATAGCAAGTCAGAGCAACGTGCAAGCTGATTTTCTAAGCAGGCATCAAATCGACCCAGTGACTAAAGGAAAGAAAATTACCAAGATAAGAACCTAATTTTCCCTTAGCCTGTAATCTGTAGCTGTGAGCTAGAGAAGTCATAGTATTTTAATTTTGCTGGATTAAGAGAAAATCCTTGTAAGGGAATTAAATTTGCTTGGGAAAGCAATTTTTGTCCGTTGAGGGATTTAAAAGATTACATATAAGGTAGAAAATTGCATCAGGTCCCTGAGCTTTTCCAACAGGAGCCATTTCCCATTTTGTAAGGTTACAAAATGTTGCTAGCTAGGTATGTCTACATGTGGATTTGGTGTTATTGATGTGGTGGAGTTGAACAAATGTTTGTGCCTGGGGAATTGTGAAGAGCATATTAAATTTTGCAGGAAGGATGAGGTGATGGTTCAGGTGTGGCACTGAGGAATATTGGTGCCAGCATGTCTGGCTGTATATGAAAATTATAAATATACTCTAGAGAGTGCTTAATATTCATTATGCTCAGCCGGTAGAGTTGTAATGTCCCCTTGCCATTTCTTTTACTCAGAACATGTGAGTTGACATGACTCAGGTCAAGTGCTATTCAGTATTACTCAGAGAATATTTTATGAAGAGCTTTCAGTTAGCATAACTGGGGAGTATTGTAGGTTGAGCTTTGACATGTCCAGACTTTGGATTGCTAGCTGTAAAGACCCTAGATCTGTGTGCCACTTAATGTGGATTAATAAGGGGGATACCAAGCTTTTCATATCTAGGGGTTGATATACTAACTCATGAAATTCATGTTAGCAACTTTTATTTTTTTCAAACTTGTACAGTTAAATACAGACAAGTTCTAGAAAGTGTCTGTTTTTGACAAAATTTAGTAGTACAGGGTCATGAGGTGTCAGCCATTATGGTAAAATTATGTATAATCATACCTGATAATTTTCTTTCCATTAATCATAGCTGATCAATCCATAGACTGGTGGGTTGTGTCCATCTACCAGCAGGTGGAGATAGAGAGCAAACTTTTGCCTCCCTATATGTGGTCATGTGCTGCCGGAAACTCCTCAGTATGTCGATATCAAAGCTCCATCCGCAGGACTCAGCACTTAGAGAATTACACCCACAAAGGGACACTCTGCCCAGCTCACCACCGCCGAAACGGGGGAGGGGAATTAACCCAGCTCATCCCCACACAAGTGGGGGAGGGGAATCCGTCCAGCTCATCCCCGCGGAGCGGGGGAGGGACACCACACCCGCCGATGCGGGGGGATCTGGCTTATCCTGCAACCGCAACCGCGGGAGGAGCTGACTGACCCTAACACCGCCGAAGCGGGAGGGGTACAAAGCTGCCCTACAGCCGCACGAAGCGGGAGGGAGTGCCGGCAGAATTTATGTCTCAATCCAGCCCCGTAAAACGGAGGGGAGAGGAATGCAGCAGCTCACTGTAACACAAACTCGTCTCAACTCTTGAAGAATCCAAGTGAAAGAAGAACTTGAACACGAAGTCCTCCTGAAGTAACTGAAGGCTAAACTTGAACCTAAAATTCAACCAGAATATAAACAGTACAGATATCTGGGAGGGGCTATGGATTGATCAGCTATGATTAATGGAAAGAAAATTATCAGGTATGATTATACATATTTTTACCTTCCATATCATCAAGCTGATCAATCCATAGACTGGTGGGATGTACCGAAGCAGTACTCACCCAGGGCGGGACATAGAAATCCCTGACCTCAACACTGAAGCTCCAAACCGGGCCTCCGCCCGTGCAGCCACAGTCAAACGGTAATGCTTGGAGAATGTATGAGCCGAAGCCCACGTTGCCGCCTTGCATATCTCTTCCAAGGAGACGGATCCGGCCTCTGCCATCGAGGCCGCCTGAGCTCTCGTGGAGTGAGCCTTCAGCTGGATAGGCGGCACCTTCCCCGCGGCCACATAAGCCGCTGCAATGGCTTCCTTGACCCATCTTGCCACTGTAGGCTTAGCAGCCTGCAGACCCTTACGAGGACCTGCAAACAGGACAAACAGATGATCCGATTTCCGGAAATCATTGGTCACTTCCAAGTATCTGATGATGACTCGTCTCACATCCAGATATTCAAGAGCGGAGTACTCCTCTGGGTAGTCCTCCCTACGAAAGGAAGGGAGACAGAGCTGCTGATTCACATGGAAGCGAGAACCAATCTTGGGCAGGAAGGCAGGCACTGTGCGAATAGTCACTCCTGCCTCAGTGAACTGCAGAAAAGGCTCTCGACATGAGAGCGCCTGGAGCTCGGAAACTCTTCTGGCTGAAGTGATAGCCACCAAAAAGACTGCCTTCAACGTCAGGTCTTTCAGAGATGCCCTCGACAAGGGTTCCAAAGGCGGCTTCTGCAATGCTCTTAGCACCAGGTTGAGATTCCACGCAGGCACCACTGAGTGCAGAGGAGGGCGCAGGTGATTAACTCCCTTGAGAAAGCGCACCACATCTGGCTGCGAAGCCAGGGAAGCACCCTTCAGGCGGCCCCTGAAGCAAGCCAGAGCCGCTAACTGGACTTTAAGGGAACTGAGCGACAGGCCTTTCTCCAGACCTTCTTGCAGGAACGCCAACACTGAAGAAATTGGAGCAGTGAAGGGAGAAAGTGAGCCTGCTTCACACCATGCTGCAAAGATACGCCAAACCCTGGCGTAAGCAGTAGAAGTAGAGCGCTTCCTCGCTCTCAGCATAGTGGCGATGACCTTGTCTGAGAAGCCCTTCTTCCTCAGACGCTGCCGCTCAATAGCCAGGCCGTAAGTCCAAAGGGAGAGGGATACTCCATCACCACGGGACCCTGATGTAACAGGCCCTGCTCCACTGACAGCCGCAGAGGATCGTCGACTGAGAGCCTGAACAAGTCCGCATACCAGGGACGTCTGGGCCAATCCGGACCCACCAGGATTACCCTGCCGGGATGCTTTGCCACCCGGTCTAGCACCCTGCCCAACATGGGCCAGGGCGGGAACACATAGAGGAGCTCTTGTGTCGGCCACTGTTGGAGAAGAGCATCTACTCCCAGGGATCGAGGGTCCCGTCCTCTGCTGAAAAAGCGCGGCACTTGGCCATTGGCCGATGACGCCATCAGATCTAGGCTCGGCTGGCCCCAGCGCTTCGTGATGTCCAAGAACGCCTGAGCAGATAGTTGCCACTCTCCGGGCTCCAAGGTATGGCGACTGAGAAAGTCCGCCTTGACATTCATGACTCCGGCAATGTGGGCCGCTGAAAGCTGCTCCAGGTTCGCTTCCGCCCACTGGCAAAGACTCATAGCCTCCTGGTTAGAGGGGCGCTCTTGGTACCTCCCTGGCGGTTGATATAGGCCACAGCCGTGGCATTGTCCGACAGGACCCGTACAGGCTTCAACACCAGTACCGGGATGAACTCCAATAACACCAACCGAATGGCTCTGAGTTCCAGGAGGTTGATAGACCACTTGCCTCTGCAGGAGACTAGAGCCCCTGCGCTGTCCTTCCCAAGCAGTGGGCTCCCCAGCCCATCAAAGAGGCGTCTGTCGTGACGACAATCCACTCCGGGGTCACCTGAGGCAATCCTGCAGACAACTTGTCTGTCTGCGTCCACCAGCTCAGCGCCTTGCGCACTGCTGGGTCCACGGGAAGGCGCACGGCATAATCCTCCGACATCGGAGTCCAGCGCAGCAGCAGAGATAGCTGTAGTGGTCTCATATGAGCCCTGGCCCAGGGCACTACTTCCATCGTGGCCGTCATAGAGCCCAACAGCTGCACGTAGTCCCAAACCTGAATAGGAGAGGCTACTAGGAACTAGTCCACCTGAGCCTGAAGCTTGACAATCCGATTGTCTGGCAGGAACACTCTGCCCACTTGGGTGTCGAATCGAACTCCCAGATACACCAGGGACTGAGTCGGGCGCAGCTGGCTCTTCTTCCAGTTGATGATCCATCCCAGGGAGCTCAAAAGAGCAACTACCCGGTCCATAGCTTTGCCGCACTCTGCATAAGAGGGGGCTCGGATCAACCAGTCGTCCAGATAAGGATGGACTTGTACTCCTTCCTTTAGCAGGAAGGCCGCTATGACCCCCATTACTTTGGAAAAGGTCCGCGGAGCAGTAGCCAACCCGAAAGGGAGGGCTCTGAACTGGAAGTGTCGTCTCAGGACTGTAAAACGCAGAAAGTGTTGGAGAGGAGGCCAGATGGGAATATGCAGGTACGCTTCCTTGATGTCCAAGGAAGCCAAGAACTCTCCTGCCTTCACTGCCGCTATAACAGAGCGGAGAGTCTCCATGCGAAAGTGCCTCACTTTCCAGGCCCGATTGACCCCTTTGAGGTCGAGGATAGGCCGGACAGAACCTCCTTTCTTTGGAACCACAAAGTAAATGGAGTAACGTCCCTTGCCAATCTGATTTTTTTGGCACCGGAACGACCGCACCCAGGCGGATCAGGTTGTCCAAGGTCTGCTGCACTACCACAGCTTGACCGGAGACTTGCAGGGAGAGAGTACAAACCCGTCTCTTAAGGGTTGGCAGAACTCTAGCTTGTAGCCGTCTCTGATGACTTCCAGCACCCACGCGTCTGAAGTTATAGTGGTCCACTCGCCCAGAAACGAGGACAGCCGTCCTCCAATCTGCACTGGGGCGTGGACCAAGGCCCATCATTGGGTACGAGACCCTGGGGGAGGACCGGAGGGAGCACCTCCGGGACGGCGGTCTCTGCGAAAGGAATGCTGCTTGGGGGAGAAATTCCTCTTGAAGGAAGAGGGGGCAGAGGAACCCGACTTGCCCGGGCGGTACCGATGGGCTGCCTGCAACCGTCCTCTGGAGGTATCGGGACGAGTACTAACCCGAGCCCTGACCTCTGGTAATTTCTTGCCCTTAGACGTGCCGAGATTGGTCACGATTTTGTCCAGCTCGACCCCAAAGAGCAGCTTGCCTTTAAAAGGCAATCTAGCCAGGCGGGATTTAGAGGCGTGGTCAGCAGACCAATGTTTCAGCCAAAGCCACCGCCGCGCAGAGACTGTCTGAGCCATGCCTTTAGCTGAGGCTCTCCAGACATCATACAGCAAGTCTGCCAAATAGGCTAAGCCCGATTCCAGGGCCGGCCAATCAGCCCTCAAGGAATGATCCGAGGGGGAAGCCCGCTGCACCATAGTCCGGCACGCCCTGGCCACATAGGAGCCGCAAACTGAGGCCTGCAAACTTAAAGCAGCTGCCTCAAAGGACGACCTTAAGGCCGCCTCCAATCTTCTGTCTTGGGCGTCCTTTAGGGCCGTGCCACCTTCCACCGGCAACGCCGTTTTCTTAGTCACCGCAGTGATTAAAGAATCCACGGTAGGCCACAGATAGGCCTCACGTTCACTCACAGCCAAAGGATAGAGGCGGGACATAGCCCTAGCCACTTTAAGGCTCGTTTCCGGGACATCCCATTGAGCCGCAATTAAGGTGTGCATGGCATCATGCACGTGGAAGGTTCTAGGCGGGCGCTTCGTCCCCAGCATAATGGCAGAGCCAACAGGGGCTGAGGGAGAGACGTCCTCCGGAGAGGAAATCTTCAAAGTGTCCATGGCCTGTAACAACAGGTTGGGCAAATCCTCTGGGCTAAAAAGCCGCGCTGCAGAGGGGTCATCCGCTCCATCCGAGCGGGGATCTATCTCCTCCAAGGAATCCGCAAAGGATCGTTGGGAGACCTCAGACACGCTGCCCTCATCTACATCGGAGGAGACAAAAGTCCTCCAAGGCCTGGAAATCAACCCGAGGGCGTTTACCTCTGGGAACCTCAACCTCTTTATCCGAAGAGGGAGCAGGGGCAGCGTTTTGCATGAGGAAAGCCTGATGCAGCAGCAAAACAAACTCGGGGGAGAAACCCCCCAGACTGTGCACTTCCGCAGCCTGGGCAACAGCCCTAGACGCACTCTCAACCGGTGCTCGCAATAGCGGGGGAGAGACATGCTGCGCATCCAAAATGGCGTCCGGCGCGAAACTCCGTGAAGGAGCCGCGCGGGAAGAACGGCGCTTAACTTTAGCCGCTTTTGTGCCGTCGCCCAAATTAAGGGCGTTCATGGCATTAATGTCTCCAACCTCAAGGGCGGCCCCGAAGAAGCCGTCCGAGCCGCGTGGCCGGCCAAGATGGCGGAGGCGAGGAGCGGGGGATGGGCGTTTATGGCGGGAAAAAACCGCCACGCCGGAGGAACGACCGGGACATTCATCGGTCACTAAACTATCACCCATCAAGGGCAAATCAGGTTGTAAAACCCCCGCATCCCCTCTAGAAGCGCTCCAGCGATCCGGGGAGCGACCCTTTGCGCCCTCGCCCTCCGACGCCATTGCCACGAGGAGAAGAATCGGGGAACCCCCTGCCCGCTATAAAAAGGTAAAATTACCTGCTTGCCGCTCCGAGCTGTAACGAACTGGTGTCCCAGTGAGTAGCTGCAATGAACGTTTAAAGAAACGTCGAATTAAACGCCTTTAAAGACGTTTAAAAAATTTTTTTTTTTTTTTTTTTTAAACGGAGCCAGCGGGAGGGGGGAGAAAAGGAGGGACCTGGCACCACCAGGTTTGCACTTGCTCAAAAGAGCCCTCAACCCCAGGCCTCAACAAAACCTAAGGATTAGGCTTGGAGGCCTAGCCAGAGCTGCTGCTGTGTGTGACCACCACCTGCTGAGATAGAGAACATACTGAGGAGTTTCCGGCAGCACATGACCACATATAGGGAGGCAAAAGTTTGCTCTCTATCTCCACCTGCTGGTAGATGGACACAACCCACCAGTCTATGGATTGATCAGCTTGATGATATGGAATATTATTTTAATGGCAGCTGCAGGGCAGAAGTGAATTGGGATTGATGGTGCCCCCTATTGGATTGTGTAGTTTTGGGGTGAGCTGAGGGTTGAGAGAGGTAAGGGGGACTTGGTGAGGAATAAAAAAAAAAAAGATTATACGCTACTTATCCTAAAAATAAGCAGTGGATGTTGCCAAGTCCATCTTAATAATGGCTTATGGACTTGTCTCTCAAGAAGTTTATTCAGTGCAGTTGTTTAGCCTGCTGTCGTGGCTGTCTCCCTGCAGGGTCTTGATCTTGGGCTCGGGGTTGTTTTCGGGTACTTTGGACAGTGGTCCCTGTGCTTGGAGTTCAAGTGGTGGGTTTTTTTCTCCGCCGTTTGGGTTAGGTTACATTGTATGTTGTTGGAATTGCCTGGAGCCGTGGAATTGCTATATAAAAAAAATGCAACTTCTTGATTTGGGGCTGTTGAAGCTGTCCCATTTTTCAGCTGGGAGTTATCTGTGTTCTAGAGCAGTCAGTTTTCTGTGGGAAATGCCATTTTGTTTCATCATTCATTGCGGAGGAGCAGACCAGGCAACTCTCGCAGCTGTCCACTGCTTTTCAGTCAGACTCTTCTGAAGTGCAGAGAGGACTCCTGGGGGGGGGGGGGGGGGGGGGGCGGATTCCTCAGAGTTTTGTCCCAGTGCTGTGCGGAGTTTTTGCTTTCCAGCTTTCCAACCACTGTCAGAAGTGGATCGGGGGGGGGGGGGGGGGGGGGTCAGGTTTCCTCAGGTTCTAAACTTTCTTGGCAAATGTGTGTGGCAGTGCAGCGGGGTCCCCTTTTGGAGGGATCTGGAAGAACAGCCCTTGGCAGAAGATGTCTTTGAGTGTGCTTTGCATTTTCTCATTCATCATTGTACAGCAGTTCATCTCCACTCTTCAGTGATATGGTTAGCAGAGGGCTATGTTATGTGCTGTTAGGATCTCGGTAGCCCAGTGGAGAGCTTCATGGTTAAGATATTTCCTTGTGCTCAAAGCTCCACAGTGTACTTCATTCATCGTTAAGGAGTTTATAATACTGGATACTTGGGACAGATCTTCTGTCATCAGCACTTTGGAGAATTTCTGCACTTGCATTATAGGCTGTTCTAGGTATTCTGAACTTGGAGGTTTCACATCATGAAATATCTCAGGTGAATTATAGTTTACAATTCTGTTCATCTCCATGGGTATTCTATTAGCAACCAATAGCTTACCATGTAACAGAGATTCATAAATATAACCATTTGCTTGCAGATGGTGGCTAGTCTAGTCTCAAGTCACTTTTTTCCTTTCCTGTTCATATTTCAGGATCTTGTACCCCAGTTGGGACACAGTTCTTCACAAATTGGGGAAGGACTGCTGCCTTCTGGTGGTTCTCCCTCTTTTGAAGTTGAAGCCACTAAATCACATTTATCCAAAAGGTTTGACGATGATCCCTGCACAGTGGTAAATTCCCTAAGTCTCCTGAGGCGGTTCAGGTTCCTTTCATGACTGTACCTCCAAAAGCAATACCTTCATTGGCAGTACTCATAATACTTTTCTCTAAGCTTTCTAAAGCCATTCTGGGTGAAAGCCTATAGACCGAGGATGGCGCAGCAGGGGAAGCCTTTGGATCTTTGTCTATCGGTCAACCAAGTTTACAGGAAGGATACATGATCCCTTGTTGCTTCCTGAATACTTGTAACCTTCCAAAGATGACATGCTTTGAGATTTTGGTGAATTTCCTCATGTTACCGTTTTGAACATTTTTTTTCTAAAGGATACAAGATTCCTTGTTGCTTCCTGAATACTTGTAACCCAAGATGACATGCTTTGAGATTTTGGTGAATTTCCTCATGTTACCGTTTTGAACATTTTTTTTCTAAAGGATACAAGATTCCTTGTTGCTTCCTGAATACTCGGAACCTTCCAAAGATGACATGCTTTGAGATTTTGGTGGACTTACTCTTGTTGAAGGTTTCTTATTTTCTTAATTTCTTAGTATCTGGGGACATGTTGACTACTTCAATCATGCCCCATCATTTTCTTATCTATTCGGGCCAAGGAATTACTTTCTGATCCTGTGAGCTCTGTTGGTTTTCCATAAGACTCACTACTTAGATGTTATCTTAATTGCAGGGTTCCTGAAAACCTGAATGAAGTATCTCCTTTAGGAATGGTCACCTCAGTCATGTTCCTTAGAATGCTATGCTGCCGGTCAAGGCTGCTGTGCATCATAGCCTCCGGTGGAGAAACCAGCCTGGGGATAAAAATCTGTCTGATGCCGGACTCATTTTTGGTGTCAGCTGGGGCAAGGGTTCAAGTTCCTCAAGTCGAGTGATTCAGCAGCTGCACTACAAGTTTCAGTTTCTCTTCGGGAATGTGGTGCTGCCAGGTTTGTCGATCTTCGAGACAGCTGTGGTGTTCTTGTCTTCTGTCTGTGCAGCATGTTCAGTTGTCTGCTGATGGAGGCGACTGCTCTCGTGTGTTCCGCAGACAGCTTCCTTGAGTAGCTGTTGGCCTCCCATGTGGATGGGGGAGTTTCCTGTTTGGTTGTCCTCCCTTGCCTTGGTTAGGCTGGGTCGTCTAGTAGATGGAGAGGCATGTTGTCTGGCTCTGTGGTTAATTCCAGGTTGGTTTGAGCATCCTTGTGTGATTCTGAGATGTCTGGTAGTGGAGTCGTTCCTCTCTCTTCTCCAGTCTATAGTTCTTATCTTCTGGCTCCAATGGCTGTGTCCAGCCAGGCTCGAGTTTGGCTTATGGCTTGCCTGGTTGCCTTTGGGCAGGCGACTGTTAAGAAGGTGGAGATTTTCTGCTTCAGTGTTTATCATGGGATAAACTCCCAGCCGCGCTCTTTTTCTTCTTTGACTACTGTCATAGCTTGGAGATGCTCTAGAGATCAGTGGGATGCCCATGGGGTTGTGAAAGGCCTTCCACAGCACCTCTTCTGGACTGAGAGGAACTCTGCCCTGCCTTACTTATGTGCTTGCACGTCCTTGATTTACACTGCAATTAGTGTGCCAGTAGGGCCCTTTTGAACATTTTTCTTTAATCAGTTACTGTAGTTTGACAGATAACTGAACACAGTGTTTATCTTGCTGCTCAAAAGGAAAATCTTGCAAAAGGTTGATTTATGTTTGTATTGATAAAGATGTTTTTTGAAATGGTTAAAGTTAATCATTGCTATAATTACTGATGCTAATATTAACTATAAAATGGCCCCCATAAATGCTAAATGTTACATGGAGTGGAGGAATGGCCTAGTGGTTAGGGTGGTGGACTTTGGTCCTGAGGAACTGAGTTCGATTCCCACGTCAGGCACAGGCAGCTCCTTGTGACTCTGAGCAAGTCACTTAATCCTCCATTGCCCCATGTAAGCCGCATTGAGCCTGCCATGAGTGGGAAAGCGCGGGGTACAAATGTAACAAAAAAAAAATAACAGCTCTTTATATGCTAAGAAATACTATTCCTTAAACTCCTTGCTAAGTTAACAGAGCAGCTTAAAATAAAGTACCTGAGCTTAATTATTTAATTGTCTACCTTTCCCCCAGTTTAAAAATTTCGTAGCAAATTCTTACCAGTGAAGACCTCTCCCTCTTTGGAAGTCCTCTCGCAGCACCTCTTCTGGACATAAAAACCTGGATTCTGGAAATGGTCACTGTACCAGAGCTTACCATGACCTGTTAAGTGAATCTTAAGTCCTCCTTCATAGTCATGGCAGACTCGAGCCATGAAAGGCAGGCATTGTGAAAGAAGCCATGTACTTCATCGGGCCCTCTAGGTAGCAATGTAATTTCCTCAAGGCCCACATAGCAGGTCCTGTATGCATCTGCACATACACAGGGCCAACAGTTTTAAACAAAGGGGAATGCCTATTTTATTCTTCTGTAGACAAGCTTGTCTTTTTTTTCTAGGAATCTGCTGCAGAGAATCCATGATGAATATTGTTTCATATTTAAACTCCTTAGCTTGCAGGGGACTAGTGTGTTGCTGGGGAATTGAGGCCCGTTTGGGGATAGGAGGAGACCTCTCCTATCCCCAAGCGGGCCTCAATTCACCAATTTCTCAGTCTGCTGGTTCAGCTTTGGCTCAGGTTGATGGTGCTAAAAGTCATGATAATCAAATCTGACCTTTCTGAATTCATGTTCCTAGGGGACTGATAACCCCCCCTCCCCCCGATCATTAGAAAACCACATTAATGGGCTAGCCCAGTGACTAGTTAGGCATGTTATGCACTGCCATGTGGGGAAGAGATTAGAATTCAGCCTGGTTTCTCCTCCTGTGGTTGGCAAGGGATATGCCATGGACTATGAAAACTGGGATAGTCTGAAATGGTCATACTGGCCCTTTGAGCTTTGTGCTCAACACCAATCAACTGAAGTAAATGAGATTTTTCTGTAGATTCCTCCCTCCCCCCTTTTTTTTATTGTTTTCTCCAATTTTAACCACAGGCAGAGGAAGATTTTGTGATGTCCCTTGCATTTTCTGTGTGGTTAACTTTCTTTGACAGATGGTAACATAGCAAATGACGACAAAGACCTGTACGGCCATCCAGTCTGCCCAACAAGACATGGTATGCGATACTTTATATGTATACCCAAGTTTGATTTGTCCTTGCCATTTTCAGGGCACAGACCGTAGAAGTCTGCCTAGCACTGGCTTTGCTTCCCAGTTACCGGTGTTGCCATCCAATCTCCGCTAAGTTTCCGTGGATCCATTCCTTCTAAACAGGATTCCTTTGTGTCCCATGCATGTTTGAATTCCATTACCATTTTCATCTTCACCACCTCCCATGGGTGGGCATTCCCATGTATTCACTACACTCTCCTTGAAAAAATACTTCCTGACATTGCTCCTGAGTCTGCCCCCTTCAACTTCAATTCATGCCCTCTAGTTCTACCGCCTTCCTGTCTCCAGAAAAGGTTTGTTTGTGGATTAATAACTTTCAAATATTTGATAGCTTCTTTGTTAGAAAATGTTTAAGCAGGCCATACTTGTAGCTTTGAACATTCCACCTGCCATCCTTTTTTCCTGAACAAAGCTTGTAACAAAATTGGTCTGCAGTGTTCTCTTTGAAGCAGTGTAATAGACGGGCCATTACACTTTTCTTGCAGCTTCTGTCAGGTGTTTTACAATGACTGACATGTCGTGCATTTGTCCAAAATGGAATTCTCTCAGCTGGAAAAGGCTACTTAAAAAGCCTGAGTTGCTGGAGCATATCTGACAAATTGTGACAGATATGAATATGTAAACTTAGTATTTTAACAAATTTTCCCTTTGAGCAGTTTGTTGTCTTAACAGCCTTACCAGCATGGAGAAGTTCACAACACACGAAGAAAATGTACGTCTCCTTTGTGAAAAAGACGACTGTGTTAAGTGTGTTTTATTCTTAATAGATGGCAAGTGAGCAAAGAGGTCATAAACAGCATGTGAATGTTTTGGGTTTTTTTTTCCTTGCAAATTTCTTATACTACCTGCAAACCTGAAAGCTATTGAAGCAGTATACAGTAGGTATGTTTCTGTTCCTGGAGGGCTCATAATGTAAGCTTGTACCTGAGGCAATGGAGAGTTGAATGATGCCCAAGATCACAAGGAGTGTGAGATTTCAGCTGGGTTCCCTGGGTTCTTAGCCCACTGCTCTAACCATTGGGCTGCAGAGAGAGTAGTGGATGCTTGGAATGCCCTCCCGCGGGAGGTGGTGGAAATGAAAACGGTAACGAAATTCAAACATGCGTGGGATAAACATAAAGGAATCCTGTTCAGAAGGAATGGATTCTAAGGAGCTTAGCCGAGATTGGGTGGCAGAGCCGGTGGCGGGAGGCAGGGATGGTGTTGGGCAGACTTATAAGGTCTGTGCCAGAACCGGTGGTGGGAGGCGGGGCTGGTGGTTGGGAGGTGGGGATAGTGCTGGGCAGACTTATACAGTCTGTGCCCTGAAAAGGACAGGTACAAATCAAGGTAAGGTATACACAAAAAGTAGCACATATGAGTTTATCTTGTTGGGCAGACTGGATGGACTGTGCAGGTCTTTTTCTGCCGTCATCTACTATGTTACTATATTGGGCTGCTCTTCCATTCCAAGTACTTTGGCCAGCTAGGATGAGCTGTTTGAAAGAAAGCAAACAACAAAAATCTCTTTTCAATGTGAAATATAGCAGCATCCAAACTCATTTTCGATTTTCATGATTGGTGGTGGATATGGAAATATCAGGTTGGGGATTGGTAGGGGTGGGAGGGGGAGACTAGGAAATAGGGAAGGTCACGGGATAGTCTGTTGGCCATATGTTAATGTGAATATATTCTATTCTGATGTGTGAATGAAAGCACTGGAGTGCTTTATAAACCTTTTTTTTTTTTTGCACTACGTGAGATGGGAAGGGAGAGGGGATAAAGTGTAAAAAGTTCAAATGTTTAAAAGCTGAATGTTGCATTTGCATGCTACTTGCAGACAGAGCCTGCAAGCTCATTGTTTCATGCCTTTGGGGGCTCTGATCATGGGGTGATAACAAACGTGAGCGCTAGTATGGTTCTAATAGCCTCTAGTTCTTGCATTTGCTTTTGATCATCTGCCTGTGGGTGAGGGAGAATTGATGCAGATGAAATTTTTTTCTAGAAGTATAAGGATAAAATTGTGAGTTCAATTTCTTAAACCTTTAGACTGAATATGGTTGGGAAGGCAAGAATTCGTTTGTTAAGTGATGCATGTGGGTTAGCCAGATAGCCATAGTAGAGAAAATTAGCATTGCACATAGCAGAAAACTGTCTGAATTTGCATCCTAAAAATTTTAATAATGCTATGAGAGATTTAGGATATTCATTTGCTTTACCTCTAATTTATATAATGATACAGAAACACAGAAACATGACGCTCAGATAAGGGCCAAATGACCTATCCAGTCTGCCCTTCCTCTGTAACCACTAACTCCTCCTTTTCCTAAGGGATCCCATATGCCTGTGCCACGCTTCCTTAAATTCTGACGCAGTCTTCATCTCCACTACCTCCACTGGGAGGCCATTCCACACATCCACCCAGTGGCGTAGCCAGAAGTCAATTTTTGGTTGGGCCAACAGGTTGGATGGGTGGGCACTAGACAGTGGTGTGCTGGTAAATGTTTAACAGGCTCTCTCCCCGGTCCACCTCTGTGCCCCCCCGGTCCACCTGTGCACCTCCCCTCAAAATTGCAGAGCTGGCTATAGCCGGGGAGTGAGCCTGGGGGGTGGGGGAGGCAATGCATTACTCTCTCCAGGAAAAAAAACATTAAATGATCCCAGGTTCCAATCTAATTCATGTTTAATGTGGGATAAAATGCCATAAATAAGTAAATAAATATAAACTTTTAATGTTGAGCACCTGATTCTCAAAGTGGACATGTTCCAATCATTATAATGAAAATAAAATGATTTTTTTTCTACCTTTGCTGTCTGATGACTTTGTTTTTCTGATCATACTGGCCCAGTATCTGATTCTGCTGCTATCTGTCCTCTTTACTCCGTTTCCAGGGCTTCCTTTCCATTTATTTCTTTACTTTCCGCCTTTCTTCTTCATTTCTTTCTCTGGGTCCTCCGCAGACTTGATTGTCCAGTAGATCCAGCTTCTGCCTATTTTCTTCATCCATGTGCAATTTTCTCCTCTCTTCCTTTTCCCTCATCTCATCTCCTTCCTCACTCTTTCCTCCCCTCCATCCATGTCCAGCATTTCTTCTCTCTCCTCCATCCATATCCAGCAGCCTCCTCTCTCCTGCCCTTCCCTCCATCCACCCATGTCCAGCAACCCTCCTCTGCCCCCTGCCCTCCCCTCCATCCATCCATGTCCAGCAACCTTCCTCTCTCCTCTTCCCTCCCCTTCATCCACCCATGTCCAGCAACTCTCCTCTCCTCTCCATCCATCCATACCCAGCAATTCTCTTCTCTCCCCTGCCCCTATCTATCCATCTCCAGCAATTCTGTTCTTGCCTCTGTCCCCTCCATCCATCCATTCCCAGTAATTCTCCTCTCTCCCCTGCCCCACCTCCATCCATCCATCCATCATCCCAGCAATTCTCCTCTCTCCCCTGCCCCCCACCTCCATTCATCCATCCATCATCCCCAGCAATTCTCCTCTCTCCTCTGCCCCCACCTCCATCCAGCCATCCATCATCCCCAGCAATTCTCCTCGCTCCCCTGCCCCCACCTCCATCCATCCATCCATCCATCCCCAGAAATTCTCCTCTCTCCCCTGCCCCCCACCTCCATCCATCCCCAGCAATTCTCCTCTCTCCCCTGACCCCCACCTCCATCCATCCATCTCCAGTGACTCTCCTCTCTCCTCAACCGTCCCGCTCCCATCCATGTCCAGCAATTCTCCTTCACCCCCATGCATCCTTCCATTCCAACTGCCTGCCCTCTCTCTGACGGCAGCGCTTCCCAGATATGCTGCCTATCGCCGCCACGATCGCATGATCTACCTCCTCCCTCTGTCTCACTCAGCGGTAGCGTCACGATTCAAACATGCTGCTGTTGATAGTGAGACAGAGGGAGGAGGTAGATTGTGCGATCGTGGCGGCGGTAGGCAGCATCTGGGAAGTGCTGCCGTCAGTGAAGGTGGCAGATGCAGGATCAGTGCTGCCTGCTCCCTCCGCTCCGCTGCTGGGTGGGCCTGAACCCAAACTGGGTGGGCCTAGGCCCATCCAAGCCCACCCGTGGCTACGCCCCTGCATCCACCACACCTGTGAAGGAGTATTTTCTTAGATTGTTCCTAAGCATATTTCCTCTCAGCTTCTTCCTATGCCCTCTCACTTCAGGGTTTTTCTTCATTGGAAAAAGGCTCACCTCCTGTATATTGATGCCACTTGAGGTATTTAAATGACTCTCTCATATCCCCTCTCTCCTGCCTTTCTTCCAAAGTATGCATGTTGAGGTTCATAAACCTGTCCCCGTATGTTTTATGATGCAGACCGCTTACCAATTTTGTAGCTGCCTTCTGGATCAACTCCCATCCTGTTTATATCTTTCCGTAGGTGCATCCTCCAGAATTGCATACAGTACTCTAAATGGGGCCTCAGAAGAGACTTGTACAGGGGCACTATCACCTTTTTTTTTTTCCTGCTGGTAATCCCTCTCCTTATGCACCCAAGCATCCTTCTGGTTTTGACCGTTGCCTTTTCTACCTATTTGTCCACCTTAAGGTCATCAGACAAGATCACCTCCAAGTCCCGCTCTTCTTTCGTACACAGAAGCACTTCAGCCTCGATATGATACCATGCCCTTGGATTCTTGTAACCCAAGTGCATGACCTTGCATTTCTTAGCTTTAAATTTTAGTTGCCAATTATCAGAGCGTTCTTGAAGTTTTGCCAAATCTTTCCTCATGTCATCCACACACTCCGGGGTGCCCACCCTATTACAAGGTTTGATATCATCTGCAAAGAGACAAACCTTACCAGACAGTCCTTCCATAATATCACACGCAAAGATGTTAAAAAGAGCCGGCCTAAGGACCGATCCAAGGAACGATCCCTGTGGTACACAACTGATAACATCCCTATCCTCAGAGCAAGCGCCATTTACCACTACCCTCTCCTCCCATTTAACCAGTTTTTAACCCAGTCAATCACTTTAGGTCCCATACCAAGGGCACTTAGTTTATTGATCAATTGCCAGTGCAGAATCGTGTCAAAGGCTTTACTAAAATCCAAGTACACCACATCTAGTGCCCCTCCCATGTCTGTTTAGTCACCCAGTCAAATCAATCGAATTCGTCTGACACAACCTGCCTCTGGTGAAGCCATGCTGCCTCGGGTCCTGCAAGTTGAGAAACCTCATGATCCTAGCGCTTCTCGATTGGTGCCTGGTGGTAACAGATGCCAGCCTGCAGGGCTGGGGGCACATTGTCAGGGAAGGCATGCCCAGCGTCTCTGGACACCCGAGGAGTCGGAGTGGTCCATCAATCGCTTGGAGTTGAAAGCGATATTCCAGGCGCTTCTGGCCTTTCACACGACCCTGGAGGGATTGGCTGTCAGAGTTCTGTTGGACAATATGACAGCAGTGGCCTTCATAAATCGACAAGGCGGAACTCAGTGCAGGGCACTGGCCGCGCAGATTTGCCACTGGGCCGAGTTACATCTGCAGTTTCTGTTAGCAGCTCACATTGCAGGTCAGAGCAACGTGCAAGTCGATTATCTAAGCAGGCATCAGATCGACCCAGCGGAGTGGGAACTGGCAGACGAAGTGTTCCTTCAGATCGGTGCCAAATGGGGGACGCCCATAGTGGATCTTATGGCGTCAAGCGCAAATGCCAAAGTCCCGTGCTTTTCAGCAGACGGAGAGATCCTCGCTTGGCGGGGTTGGATGCCTTGGCTCAACCCTGGCCTCAGAGCCTCCTGGATGTGTTCCCTCCATGGCCCTTGATAGGGCGAGTCATCAAGGAGAGGTGGTTCTTATTGCCCCGGATTGGCCCAGGTGGCCGTGGTATGCGGACCTCTGGCAGATGCTGGTGGAGGCTCCCCTTCCTTTGCCTCTGGTACTGAACCGGTTGTCACAGGGGCCGGTAACCATGGAGGACACCTGCCGCTTTGATCTTACGGCATGGCTATTGAGAGGGCGCAATTGAGAGACAAGGGCTATTCCAACAAGGTCATCTCCACTCTCCTTCAGGCCCGCAAGTGTTCCACTTCCATTGCCTATGCTCGGATTTGGCGCAAGTTGGAGGCTTGTTGTGCTGCTAAAGCGATTACACCCATGCGGGCTTCGGTCTCGCCGATACTTGACTTTTTGCAGGATGGTTTACAAAAAGGCTTGGCCTATAATTCCCTGCGTGTTCAAGTTGCAGCCTTAGCATGTTTTCGGGGGAAGGTGGCTGGACTCTCCCTGGCTGCTTATCCGGAGGTGGCACGGTTTCTTAGAGGGGTGCTTCGGCTCCGTCCTCCTGTGTGGGCTCCGTGTCTGGCCTGGAACCTGGAGTTAGTTTTAAAGGCCCTTCAGTGTTCGCCCTTCGAGCCGCTTAGGCGAGCTTCGGAGAAGGATGTGACCCTAAAGACGGTCTTTTTGGTGGCCATTACATTGGCGAGACGGGTGTCTGAGCTCCAGGCGCTGTCCTGTCGAGACCCATTTCTGCAATTGCACCTTCTAGATGTGCGAAGGGCTCTGTTGCAGCATCTGCACATGTCAAATGCTTTCAGGACCTCTGATCACCTTTTTGTTTTGTTGTCAGGTTCTCGCAGAGGGTCTCCAGCGTCTAAAACTATTTTTTCAGCATATCTGCTGTCTGGCTGGCCTCCGCCTGAAGCCTTTAAGGCACATTCTACAAGAGTGATTTCCTCTTCTTGGGCTGAAACTGGAGCACTCTCTCTTCAAGAGATATGGAGTGCAGTGACATGGGCTTCTAAGCTGTCATTTGCCCGACATTACAGGCTGGATGTCACTGCCAGGAGGGGTGAGCATTTTGGAGCACAAGCGCTGGCGCGTGGTGTGGCCTGTTCCCACCCTATCTAGGGATTGCTTTGATACATCCCATTTGTAATGGATTCCTCTGCTTGATGACAAGGAAGGGAAAATTAGGTTCTTACCTTGGTAATTTTCTTTCCTTTAGTCATAGCAGATGAATCCATGAATCCTCCCTCAGTGGTTCATTGTGTGATTCATGTTATTTTTATGTTCAGTTTTTCCTGTAGATATGTTCCCTCATTGGGCGAAGTTGGAAAACGGTCTTCAGGATTTCTGTTCTGTTACAGGAGGTTGAGTTCGTCCCTCCTTTGAATTACTGCTCCTGGTCTGGGGCGTTCATTCGCTGTGAGGAAAGTTCATGTTGTTCTACTTTGCGGTGTAACACTGCTTTGGAAGCTTCAAATACTGAGAGGCAAATGGAGCTAGCTGGCCAAGAGGCACTATGGTTTTCAGTGCTCTCTATCTCCCCCTGCTGGTAGATGGACACAACCCATTCGTATTGGATTCACCTGCTATGACTAAAGGAAAGAAAATTACCAAGGTAAGAACCTAATTTTCCCATATTGACTGAGTAAATGTAACAGGGCATGCTAGAGAGGTAAAATTCCTTGTTGAAATTAAGGACTACTTTATGGAGCTGCTGGTTCAGGAGCCAATAAGAGGGGGAGCAATTCTAGACCTAGTCCTTAGTGGAGCACACGATCTGGTGCAGGAGGTAATTGTTCTGGGGCCACTTGATAACTGTGATTATAACATGGTCAGATTTGATGTAAGCTCTGGAGTGAGTACACACAGGAAATACAGTATGTTGGCATTTAACTTTCAAAAAGGAGACTGATAAAATGAGAAGAATGTTGGGGGGAGGGGAAACTTAGAGGAGCATCTGCAAAGGTCAAAAGTTTACATCAGGCGTGGATGCTGTTCAAAATTACCATCCTGGAAGTCCAGGCCAAATATAGTCCGTGTATTAAAAAAGGAGGAAGGAAGGGCCAACGACAGTCAACATGGTTAAAAAATGAGGTGAAGGAAGATATTAGAGCTAAAAGAAAAACCTTCAGAAGATGGAAGAAGGATCTGACTTAAAGTAATAGGAAACAGTACAAGGAATGGCAAGTCAAATGCAAAGCACTGATAAGAAAGGCGAAGAGATACTTTGAAAAGAAGGTTGCGTTGGAGGCAAAAACACACAATAAAACCTTTTTTAGGTATATTAAAAACAAGAAGCTGGGAAAAGAATCATTTGGACCTCAAGATGACCGAGGGGTAAAAGGGGCACTCAGAGAAGATAAGGTCATAGCTGAGAGATTAAATTAATTCTTGGGTCTTCACCAAGGAAGATGTGGGAGAGATACTGGTGCCAGATATGTATCAAGTCCTGACAAGTCAGATAAATTGAATCAAATCTCTGTGAACCTGAAGAAGTAATAGGGCAATTTGACAAATTGATGAGTAGGAAATCTCCTGGACTGGATCCAGAGTATTGATAGTATTGAAAAATGAACTTGCAGAACTATTGTTAGCAATATATAATTTATTTAAAATCAAGTATGGTACCAGAAGATTGGAGGATGGCCAATGTTACACCTTTTTTTTTTTTTTTTTTAAAAAGGGTTCCAGAGGTGATCCGGGAAATTACAGATCACTCAGCCTGACGTCGATGCCGGGCAAAATGGTAGAGACTATTAAAAAGAACAAAATTACAGAGCATATACATATGCAACCAATGAGACAACGCCAACATGGATTTAATGAAGGGAAATCTTGCCTCACCAATCTATTGCATTACTTTGAAGGGGTGAACAAACATATGGATAAAGGTGAGCCATTTGATATTGTGTATCTGGATTTTCAAAAGTCATTTAGCAAAGTACCTCATGAAATACTCCTGAGCAATTTGGAAAGTCATGAGATAGGAGGTAGTGTTCTATTGTGGATTAAAAACTGGTTAAAAGATGGGAAACAGAATAGGGTTAAATGGTCAGTATTCTCAATGGAGAAGAGTAGATAGTGGGGTTCCCCAGGGGTCTGTGCTGGGACCACTGCTTTTTAACATATTTATACATGATTTGAATATGGGAATAACTGGTGAGGTAATTAAATTTGCTGATGACACAAAGTTATTCAAAGTAGTTACATCACAAGAGGATTGTTAAAAATTGCAAGAAGACCTTACAAGACTGGGAGATTGGGCATCCAAATGGCAGATGATGATTAATGTCAGCAAGTGCAAAATGATGCATGTGGGAAAGAGGAGCCCAGACTATAGCTATGTGATGCAAGGTTCTGCGTTAGGAGTCACCGTCCAGGAAATGGTTCTAGGCGTCATCGTTGATGATACGTTGAAAGCCTCTGCTCAGTGTGCAGTGACAGCAAAGAAAGGAAATAGAATGTTAGGTATTAGGAAAAAAAATGGAAAACAAAAATGAGGTTGTTATAATGCCTTTGTATCATTCCATGATGCGGCCACACCTTGAATACTATTGTGTAATTCTAGTTACCACGTTTCAAAAAAGATATAGTGGAATTAGAAAAGGTACAGAGAAGGGCGACGGAAATGATAAAGGGGATGAGACGACTTCCCTCTGAGGAAAGGGTAGAGTGGATGGGGCTCTTCAGCTTTGAGAAAAGACGGCTGAGGGGGAGATATGATAGAGATATAAAATGAGTGGAATAGAACGGGTAGATGTGAATCGCTTGTTTACTCTTTCCAAAAATACTAGGACTAGGGGGCACGCAATGAAGCTACAAAGTAGTAAATTTAAAACAAATCAGAGAAGATATTTCTTCATTCAACATGTAATTAAGCTCTGGAATTTGTTTCTAGAGAATGTGGTAAAGCACTTTGCGGGGTTTAAAAAAGGTTTGGATATCTTCCTAAAAGAAACGTCCATAAATCATTATTAAGATGGTCTTGGGAAAATCCACTGCTTATTTCTAAGATAAGCAACATAAAGTGTATTGTTACTGTTTTGGGATCTTGCCAGGTACTTGTGACCTGGATTGGCCACTGTTGGAAACAGGGCTTGATGGACCTTTTGGTCTGTCCTAGTATGGCAATGCTTGTGTTCTTATGTTAAATTTGCAGATGATACAAAACTATTCATTCACCTCACTTGTTCTCGTTTCCAAATCATTTACAAATGTTAAATAGCACTGGCCCCAGTAGGGTCCCTACAGTACTCCACTATTCATTATTCACCCTGCTCCACTGAGAATAATGGCCGTTTAACCCAAATCTTTTCTTTCTCTCAATTAACCAGTTCTTAATCCACAACACAATATTGCTTCTTTTCTCAGACGTTTCTCAACACGGACTTTGTCAAAAGCTTTCTGAAAATCTAGATATGCTATATCAACTGCAATACCTTTATCTACATCTTATTCATGCCTTCAAAGAAATGAAGCAAATTGGGGACGCAGGATGTTCTTTGCCGGAATCCATGCTCACTTTGTTTTTTCTCCACTGTCAGACTTTCCTTCTTAATGGGACAAACGCACAGTGCAGTATATCAAAAAGGTTCTTTCCATATCATCAAGCTGATCAATCCATAGACTGGTGGGTTGTGTCCATCTACCAGCAGGTGGAGATAGAGAGCAAACTTTTGCCTCCCTATATGTGGTCATGTGCTGCCGGAAACTCCTCAGTATGTTCTCTATCTCAGCAGGTGGTGGTCACACACAGCAGCAGCTCTGGCTAGGCCTCCAAGCCTAATTTTTAGGTTTTGTTGAGTGCCTGGGGTTGAGGGCTCTTTTGAGCAAGTGCAAACCTGGTGGTGCCAGGTCCCTCCTTTTCTCCCCCCTCCCGCTGGCTCCGTTAAAAAAAAAAAAAAAAAAAAAAAAAAAAAAATTTTGAACGGCCTTAAAGGCGTTTATTTCGACGTTTATTTAAGCGTCTATTGCAGCTACTCACTGAGACACCAGGTCGTTACGACTCGGAGCGGACAGCAGGTAATTTTACCTTTTTATAGCGGGCGGGGGTTCCCCGATTCTTCTCCTCGTGGCACATGGCGTCGGAGGGCGAGGGCGCAAAGGGTCGCTCCCCGGGTCGCTCGAGCGCTTCTAGAGGGGATGCGGGGGTCTTCAAGCCGGATTCGCCCTTGGTGGGTGACAGTTTCGCGACCGATGCATGTCCCGGTCCTTCCTCCGGCGTGGCGGTTTTTCCCGCCATAAACGCCCATCCCCCGCTCCTCGCCTCCGCCATCTTGGCCGGCCTTGCGGCTCGGACGGCTTCTTCTTGGGCCGCCCTTGAGGTTGGAGACATTAATGCCATGAACGCCCTTAATTTGGGCGACGGCACAGAAGCGGCTAAAGTTAAGAGCCGTTCTTCCCGCGCGGCTCCTTCGCGGAGTTTCGCGCCGGACGCCATTTTGGATGCGCAGCATGTCTCTCCCCCGCTGTTGCGAGCGCCGGTTGAGAGCGCGCCTAGGGCTGTTGCCCAGGCTGCGGAAGTGCACAGTCTGGGGGGTTTCTCCCCCGAGTTTGTTTTGCTGCTGCATCGGGCCTTCCTCATGCACAACGCTGCCCCCGCTCCCTCCTCTGGTAAGGAGGTTGAGGTTCCCAGAGGTAAACGCCCTCGGGTTGATTCCCAGGCCTTGGAGGAATTTGTCTCCTCCGATGTAGATGAGGGCAGCGTGTCTGAGGTCTCCCAACGGTCCTTTGCGGATTCCTTGGAGGAGACGGATCCCCGCTCGGATGGAGCGGATGACCCCTCTGCAGCGCGGCTTTTTCGCCCGGAGGATTTGCCCAACCTGTTGTTGCAGGCCATGGACACTTTGAAGATATCCTCTCCGGAGGACGTCTTTCCCTCAGCCCCTGTTGGCTCTGCCATTATGCTGGGGACGAAGCGCCCGCCTAGAACCTTCCACGTGCATGATGCCATGCACACCTTAATTTCGGCTCAATGGGATGTCCCAGAAGCGAGCCTTAAAGTGGCTAGGGCTATGTCCCGCCTCTATCCTTTGGCTGTGAGTGAACGGGAGGCCTATCTGTGGCCTACCGTGGATTCTTTAATCACTGCGGTGACTAAGAAAACGGCATTGCCGGTGGAAGGTGGCACGGCCCTAAAGGACGCCCAAGACAGGAGGTTGGAGGCGGCCTTAAGGTCGTCCTTTGAAGCGGCTGCTTTAAGTTTGCAGGCCTCAGTTTGCGGCTCCTATGTGGCCAGGGCGTGCCTGACTATGGTGCAGCGGGCTTTCCCCTCGGATCATTCCTTGAGGGATGATTGGCCAGCCCTGGAATCGGGCTTAGCCTATTTGGCAGACTTGCTGTATGATGTCTTGAGAGCCTCAGCTAAAGGCATGGCTCAGACTGTCTCTGCGCGGCGGTGGCTTTGGCTGAAACATTGGTCTGCTGACCACGCCTCAAAATCCCGCCTGGCTAGATTGCCTTTTAAAGGCAAGCTGCTCTTTGGGGTCGAGCTGGACAGAATCGTGACTGATCTCGGCACGTCTAAGGGCAAGAAGTTACCGGAGGTCAGGGCTCGGGCTAGTGCTCGTCCCGGTACCTCCAGAGGACGGTTTCAGGAAGCCCGTCGGTATCGCCCGGGCAGGTCGGGTGCTTCTGCCCCCTCTTCCTTTAAGAGGAATTTCTCCCCCAAGCAGCGTTCCTTTCGCAGAGACCGCCGTCCCGGAGGTGCTCCCTCCGGTCCTCCCCCAGGGTCTCGTACCCAATGACGGGGTATTGGTCCACGCCCCAGTGCAGATTGGAGGACGGCTGTCCTCGTTTCTGGGCGAGTGGACCACAATAACTTCAGACGCTTGGGTGCTGGAGGTCATCAGAGACGGCTACAAGCTAGAGTTCTGCCGACCCTTAAGAGACGGGTTTGTACTCTCTCCCTGCAAGTCTCCGGTCAAAGCTGTGGCAGTGCAGCAGACTTTGGACAATCTGATCCGCCTGGGTGCGGTCGTTCCGGTGCCAGAAAGTCAGCTTGGCAAGGGGCGTTACTCCATTTACTTTGTGGTCCCAAAGAAAGGAGGTTCTGTCCGGCCTATCCTCGACCTCAAAGGAGTCAATCGGGCCTTGAAAGTGCGGCACTTTCGCATGGAGACTCTCCGCTCTGTTATAGCGGCGGTGAAGGCAGGGGAGTACCTGGCATCCTTGGACATCAAGGAAGCGTACCTGCATATTCCCATCTGGCCTCCTCATCAATGCTTTCTGCGTTTTGCAGTCCTGGGCCGACACTTCCAGTTCAGAGCCCTCCCGTTCGGGTTGGCTACTGCTCCGCGGACCTTTTCCAAGGTAATGGTGGTCATAGCGGCCTTCCTGCGAAAGGAAGGAGTACAAGTCCATCCTTATCTGGACGACTGGTTGATCCGAGCCCCCTCTTATGCAGAGTGCGGCAAAGCTGTGGACCGGGTAGTTGCTCTTTTGAGCTCCCTGGGATGGATCATCAACTGGGAGAAGAGCCAGCTGCGCCCGACTCAGTCCCTGGAGTATCTGGGAGTTCGATTCGACACCCAAGTGGGCAGAGTGTTCCTGCCAGACAATCGGATTGTCAAGCTTCAGGCTCAGGTGGACCAGTTCCTAGTAGCCTCTCCTCTTCGGGCTTGGGACTATGTGCAGCTGTTGGGCTCTATGACGGCCACGATGGAAGTAGTGCCCTGGGCCAGGGCTCATATGAGACCACTACAACACTCTCTGCTGCAGCGCTGGACTCCGATGTCGGAGGATTATGCGGTGCGTCTTCCCTTGGATCCAGCAGTGCGCAAGGCGCTGAGCTGGTGGATGCAGACAGACAAGTTGTCTGCGGGAATGCCTCTGGTGTCCCCAGAGTGGATTGTCGTCACGACGGACGCCTCGTTATCGGGCTGGGGAGCCCACTGCTTGGGAAGGACAGCGCAGGGGCTCTGGTCTCCTGCAGAGGCAAAGTGGTCTATCAACCTCCTGGAACTCAGAGCCATTCGGTTGGCGCTTTTGGAGTTCATCCCGGTACTGGTGTTGAAGCCTGTACGGGTCCTGTCGGACAATGCCACGGCTGTGGCCTATGTCAACCGCCAGGGAGGTACCAAGAGCGCCCCTCTAGCCAAGGAAGCTATGAGTCTATGCCAGTGGGCGGAAAGCGAACCTGGAACAGCTGTCAGCGGCCCACGTTGCCGGAGTCATGAATGTCAAGGCGGACTTTCTCAGTCGCCATACCTTGGAGCCCGGAGAGTGGCAGCTATCTGCTCAGGCGTTCTTGGACATCACGAAGCGCTGGGGCCAGCCGAGCCTAGATCGATGGCGTCATCGGCCAATTGCCAAGTGCCGCGCTTCTTCAGCAGAGGACGGGACCCTCGATCCCTGGGAGTAGATGCTCTTCTCCAACAATGGCCGACACAAGAGCTTCTCTATGTGTTCCCGCCCTGGCCCATGTTGGGCAGGGTACTAGACCGGGTGGCAAAGCATCCCGGCAGGATAATCCTGGTGGGTCCGGATTGGCCCAGGCGTCCCTGGTATGCGGACTTGATCAGGCTCTCAGTCGACGATCCTCTGCGGCTGCCAGTGGTGCAGGGCCTGTTACATCAGGGTCCCGTGGTGATGGAGGATCCCTCCCCCTTTGGTCTTACGGCCTGGCTATTGAGCGGCAGCGTCTGAGGAAGAAGGGCTTCTCAGACAAGGTCATCGCCACTATGCTGAGAGCGAGGAAACGCTCTACTTCTACTGCTTACGCCAGGGTTTGGCGTATCTTTGCAGCATGGTGTGAAGCAGGCTCACTTTCTCCCTTCACTGCTCCAATTTCTTCAGTGTTGGCGTTCCTGCAAGAAGGTCTGGACAAAGGCCTGTCGCTCAGTTCCCCTTAAGGTCCAGGTAGCGGCTCTGGCTTGCTTCAGGGGCCGCCTGAAGGGTGCTTCCCTGGCTTCGCAGCCAGATGTGGTGCGCTTTTCTCAAGGGGGTTAATCACCTGCGCCCTCCTCTGCACTCAGTGGTGCCTGCGTGGAATCTCAACCTGGTGCTAAGAGCATTGCAGAAGCCGCCGTTTGAACCCTGTCAAGGGCATCTCTGAAAGACCTGACGGTTGAAAGCAGTCTTTTTGGTGGCTATCACTTCAGCCAGAAGAGTTTCCGAGCTCCAGGCGCTCTCATGTCGAGAGCCTTTTCTACAGTTCACTGAGGCAGGAGTGACTATTCGCACAGTGCCTTCCTTCCTGCCCAAGATTGTTTCTCGCTTCCATGTGAATCAGCAGCTATGTCTCCCTTCCTTTCGTAGGGAGGACTACCCAGAGGAGTACTCTGCTCTTAAATATCTGGATGTGAGACGAGTCATCATCAGATACTTGGAAGTGACCAATGATTTCCGGAAATCGGATCATCTGTTTGTCCTGTATACAGGTCCTCTGTAGGGGTCTGCAGGCTGCTAAGCCTACAGTGGCAAGATGGGTCAAGGAAGCCATTGCAGCGGCTTATGTGGCCGCGGGGAAGGTGCCGCCTATCCAGCTGAAGGCTCACTCTACAAGAGCTCAGGCGGCCTCGATGGCAGAGGCCGGTTCCGTCTCCTTGGAAGAGATATGCAAGGCGGCAACTTGGGCTTCGGCCCATACATTCTCCAAGCATTACCGCTTGACTGTGGCTGCTCGGGCGGAGGCCCGGTTTGGAGCTTCAGTGTTACGGTCAGGGATTTCTAGGTCCCGCCCTGGGTGAGTACTGCTTCGGTACATCCCACCAGTCTATGGATTGATCAGCTTGATGATATGGAAGGTAAATTATGTATAATCATACCTGATAATTTTTCTTTCCATTAATCATAGCTGATCAATCCATAGCCCCTCCCAGATATCTGTATTGTTTTTATTCTGGTTGCATTTCAGGTTCAAGTTTAGTCTTCAGTTACTTCAGAAAGACGTCGTGTTCAAGTTTTTTCACTTGGATTCTTCAAGAGTTAAGACGAGTTTGTGTTACAGTGAGCTGCTGCATTCCTCTCCCCTCCGTTTCACGGGGCTGGATTGAGACTTAAAATTCTGCCGGCACTCCCTCCCGCTTCGTGCGGCTGTAGGGCAGTTTTGTACCCCTCCCGCTTCGGCGGTGTTAGGGTCAGTCAGCTCCTCCCGCGGTTGCGGTTGCAGGATAAGCCAGATCCCCCCGCATCGGCGGGTGTGGTGTCCCTCCCCCGCTCCGCGGGGATGAGCTGGACGGATTCCCCTCCCCCACTTGTGTGGGGATGAGCTGGGTTAATTCCCCTCCCCCGTTTCGGCGGTGGTGAGCTGGGCAGAGTGTCCCTTCGTGGGTGTAATTCTCTAAGTGCTGTGTCCTGCGGATGGAGCTTTGATATCGACATACTGAGGAGTTTCCGGCAGCACATGACCACATATAGGGAGGCAAAAGTTTGCTCTCTATCTCCACCTGCTGGTAGATGGACACAACCCACCAGTCTATGGATTGATCAGCTATGATTAATGGAAAGAAAATTATCAGGTATGATTATACATAATTTTACCTTATTCCAGTACCCAGGGAGCAGACGTGGGGTGTATTTCAGCCTAAAGGTTTGCATCAAGGGTCCTAAATCTGCAGAACTGAACTTGGTGCCAGTGTTGCTGGATACCGCAATCGTAAACGTGTTTAGGTTCACTGTTTTGGGTTCCTTTGACACTGTCTCATGAAATTGGCAGTCTAATATAGAATTTTTTTTCAAGGCATGAATTTTTGTATTTATCTTGGATGTTTTTGGACCCCTGAAGCAGGCCTTTAGACCAAAACATAGGGAGTTTTTCTTCGGTGTCAAACTTTTGTTTTGGACTTGCATGTGGATTCTTTTCTTCCTGTTTGTCCCATCAAACCATGTTTATCTGTGTTCAGTAATTTTATTCTTTATAATAATTTCCAGTATTTTGCCTGGCACTGAAATCAGGCTTACCAGTCTGTAATTTTTCAGATCACCCCTGGAACCTTTTAAAAAAATGGCCATTAAATTGGCCACCCTGCAACCTTCAGGTAGTTTGGACGATTTTAACAACAAATTACAGATCACTAAAATTAGATGAGCAGTTCATGTTTTGAGTTCTTTTGATATTCTGAAGTGCATACCATTCAGTCCAGACATAGAGATACTGTCAATAAAGATGTGTTGACATTTGTGACATAATATAATGTTCACAGTACAGGGATGGTAAAAGATGTTAAAATTACCTGTGTTGAAAGTGCATCCTTGTTTTCAAGATGAGAAAGTTGTGTTTTCTTATAAAAAAAGAAATTCTAATCTGAATGACATTTTATGTACATCTAAAGTTTGGAATCGTGATGGAAGTGGGGAGGAGGAAAAGAGTTTTCATAAGGCTTGTGGATTGTTCTGTGTATATGATGATGTGAGATACCACTGAGTTTATGGACATTCACACTGGCAAATTATACCCTTTACGTGCTAAAACCACTTGCTTCTCCTGTAATGTTATTTACTTAAGTATCCGTGTAATTTATTTTATGTGGGTCAAACCTCTAGACAATTAAAAACACTCTGAATTGAGTATAGACATTGTATTCAGTCAAGAATAATAACTGAGGCTTTGGTGATACATTTTTTTTTTAAAACAGCATGCATTTGCAGACATATGTGTGGTACTGGAGCAATTGCTTCTGACAGAACGAAGAGGTGACATTAGATGCTTGCTTAGGCAACATGAACAGCGCTGGATATTTGCTTTCCAATCTATGGCCCCTAGAGGGCTGAATACCACGCTAGAATGGAAAGCATTTTTGTGATCCTTTGATGTTGTGACATCAACACGTTGAGCATGTGGATTATAGACGTCAGTTTTTAAAAATCATATAATTTCTACAGTTGTAGTTGTTTGAGACCAAATTAAGAGGTAAGTGCTTGTCTGATTTCATGGGATTGCGGGTAGCCTTGCTGTAAGATATAAAATGTTCAAGTGGACCTTCTGTTATCTGTTATTTCCCAACTGATACTTCCTTCAGGAGCAATATTATATAAGGATATAATGGAACTAGCATTAATAATTAAGTACGCTTCATAAATAAATTGACAAGGCATGTAAATTATGTAACTTGAAAGTATGGCTCTGGTTCATTGTGCCTGTGCTTATTTTTCCCATGTTATGGAATCATCTTAACTTCATGTGATTTATCCCTAGTAATAGTTTAGTAAAGTTCATGTTAAAAGTGTTTTAAAAAGAGAAGACTGTAAGTCATTTTATTTTACTTCCTTATAGACCAAACATGGATTCTGTGTTGTCAGCTTTAATTTTATGCTAAATAACAAAATTAAAGCTGACAATACAGCTCTTTGTGATAAAGAGATGTTGTTTTGTTTAGTAGTCCATCTAGCTTGCATAAAATATTCTTTGTTCATGTTGACTGTTAAGTAATTGGCTGTACTAAAGTGCTCCTTGTGACTTGTGGGCAAGTCAACCCTCCATTGCCCAGGTACAAAATAAGTACCTGTATATATGTAAACTGCTTTGAATGTAGTTGCAAAATACCACAGAAAGGCGGTATATCAAGTCCCATCCCCCCTCCCCCTCTTAAAAAGAAATGTCTTCCATCTACTGTACAGTTTATCAAAGTGCCCATGGCAAATAACATTATAGTTTTATTCCATTTTAATTGACTTTTTAGTTTTTTGGGAAGTTTTATTTTGATTATATTACTTCTGTATTAAAAATGTATGTTTCTTTAGCGTCCCTTCGGACAGGCCCGGAAAGGCCAATGGGTTGTGCACACCTACCAGCAGGTGGAGACTGAGACCTCTGATTTTCTGTGAGCCAATAAGGAGATTGCTGAGCCTTAGCCTGAATTGATATTCAGCAAATGGTGGATGTGGTGAACCTTTTTAGTCTGTTTCCCCTTCGATTCTATTTTACAAAAAAAAAACCACGACAATAGAGGTGGTTCCGTGGCCCAGAGCATATATGAAGCCTCTTCAGTGTTCCCTTCTCGCCTGGTGGAGTCCTCAGTCGCGAGCTTTAAATGGCAGGTTACTACTCTGAGCACTGGCTTGCTAGAGTATTGATTGGTGGCTGGTGACTGCCAGTCTATCCAAGGGAGTTCTGTTGGACCCTCCTCAGTGGACGCTGGTGACAACAGATGCCAGTGTCAAGGGCCAGGGGAGTCCATTGTCTTCGGCAGCTGGCACATGGGCTCTGGTCCCGTAAAGAGGCATCTTGTTCCATCAACCTCTTGGAAACCAGAGCGATGTGCTTGGCGTTCTCCATGGACAATCGAGATAAGTCAGACACACATGGGTGATGACTTCTGATGGTTCTATGGATGAGCTAGCGCCTAAAACTCAGAAAAAAAAATCTTGAAAGGTTTTCTGAGCATATGCAGGTCACGCTCACTCCAATTTCCACCTCGGTCTGTTCTATCTGCTCAGCCATATGAAAGGATCCTCCTGCTCTCCTATATTTAATTCTTTCCTTATTGTCCTAGTCTGTATCATTGGGTTGTATTCCTTTCCTACCAGCAGGTGGAGGTAGAGATACTGAACTTTTCCAGTGTTATCACCAGTATATGGGCTGTATTTCTCTACATCCAGTAGATAAAGGGGTAGAGCTGGTGCAGTAGGTCTAAAGCTTATCTCCCTATAGTGCAAGCTGTGGAACAGGGGGAGCTTTGCTCCCTCGTGGACTCTCCTTCCAAACTTGTAGGAGGGGGAGTGGCGCTCCGTCCTTGATTGAGGATAGCTGCTTCTGTAGTATCGCTCTGTCTCCAGGGGTCGAGCTTTGCTGGATGGTAATACTCCCTCTGTCTCTGGATGGTGAATTTCTTTTGGGGTCTTGGCCATTGTCCTGCCTCTGCATCTTGTCTGGCTTCAGCGCTGCATGTTGAGGCTTGTTCTGTATTGGCAGTCTGTCTTGTAGGGCTTCTGCAGTTCCCCCCCACTTGGGGACTGCTTTGACACATTGACACATCCCACTCATCTCTGGATTATTATGTCCCACTCATCTGGGACGTAATGGAAGGAAAAATTGTTTCTTACCTGATGATGATTTTCTTTCCTTTAGTCCCAACAGATCAATCCAGAGTCCTGCCCTTGGATTCCTTTGAGACATAGTTTTCAGGTCTGGATTTGGGGTTTCTGTAGAGGTTGCTTTAAGTTTCTTGCAGATGTCTCCATCAATGGATGAAAGACGGTTGCTTGACCACAGGGCCGCTGGCTCTCTCCCTTTTTGGGACCGAGGCAGGAGTTTGCTTCATAGTTTCATGGGCTCCTTACTGCTTTCCTATGGAGCATACTGAAAGTGAGGCTGCACCTTCATGGCAGAGCTCTGGTGTTCTCTGTCTCCACCTTCTGGTAGAGAGACATAACCACTCATCTCTGGATTGATCTGTTGAGACTAAAGGAAGGAAAATTATCATGTAAGGAAGGAACATAATGTTTTCTTACTGAAATGTACACAAGGTCTTGGTGGGGGGGGGGGGGGGGGGGACATTTCCTCTGAAGTCCCTCTGCCACCTAATGGACTTAAATGTAGGTAGGTAGATTTGGAAGATTGGGGGACTCATGCAGAGTTTTCTCTGCCTAATTTATACTATCGGACTTCATTAGGTCCTGAATCAAGTGTCTAAGTGAATTAGAGGAAGAAAATGATCCCAGTGTTGAGGCTTTTCCTGAAAGAGGATCTACTTGCCTTTAATCTCCAGGGCATTGCAAGCTGTCAGTATCGCTGACATCCCACATCAAGAGCAGTAGGCGTCGGGGAATCCTATTTTTTTTTTCAATTTAAAGTTTTATTTCACACGTCTAAAATCATACAGTACTTATAATCGTGTAGGGGAATCCTATTTTTGCCTGCATAAAGAAACCCTCAAAAGCTTTTTGTATTCATCAAATAATTCAAGCTCATCTTAGCTGTTCTCACTCTAAGCCCAGCTTCCGGAGCATCACATTCTGTCCAAATTTTGTCCTTTGGTTCTGGAGCAGACAGGAAAATCTTAGGCTGTCTAATGTAAATGTTTTGGTTATGGCAGTATCTAAAAAGACAACTATTCAGTAGGAGGAGGATCTGCATTGAGATGCAGCAACTTCAGTAGCTGGCATGTAAGGACAGTGTTGGGTGGACTTCTATTTTCTGCCCCAGAAAAGGCAAAGAAAGACCAGGATCAAGTATTTTATACCACATTTATTGCTGGTTTAACCGTGAGTTAATAATGAATGTGAATGTTGGGCAGACTGGATGAACAATTGAGGTCTTTATCTGCTGTTATCTGTATTACTTTCAGGCTTATTTTCGAAAGAGAAGGTCACCCATCTTTCGACACAAATCGGGAGATGGGCGTTCTTCTCTCAGGGTCGCCTAAATTGGCATAATCGAAAGCTGATTTTGGGCGTCCCCAACTGCTTCCTGTTGCGGGGACGACCAAAGTTCTCGGGGGGCGTGTCAGGTGTAGCGAAGATGGAACTGGGGCGTGCCTAACAGATGGGCGTCCTTGAGCGATAATGGAAAAAAGAAGGGCGTCCCTGAGGAGCACTTGGGCGACTTTACTTGGTCCATTTTTTCTTATGACCAAGCCTCAAAAAGGTGCCCGAACTGACCAGATGACCACCGCAGGGAATTGGGGATGACCTCCCCTGACTCCCCCAGTGGTCACTAACCCCCTCCCACCCTGAAAAAAACAACTTTAAAAACTTTTTTTTGCCAGCCTGAAATGTCATACTGTGGTCCATCGCAGCAGTATGCAGGCCCCTGGGGGGGGGGAGGTATGTGTGTGTCAGCGGAGGCATAGCGAAGGCGTGAATGTCCTTCTTTCAAACATTTTTGACGTCCTGAACTGCCCCCCCCCCCCCCCACAGGGACAGCCAAATTTCAAGGGAGTGGAGTGAAG
This sequence comes from Microcaecilia unicolor, assembly GCF_901765095.1. Taxonomy (NCBI): domain Eukaryota; kingdom Metazoa; phylum Chordata; class Amphibia; order Gymnophiona; family Siphonopidae; genus Microcaecilia; species Microcaecilia unicolor. The sequence continues at coordinate 20,845,325 of NC_044034.1, forward strand.
GAGTGGCCTAGTGGTTAGAGCACTGGTCTTGCAATCTGGAGGTGGTCGGTTCAAATCCCACTGCTGCTACTTGTGATCCAAAATCCAAATAAATAAATAAAGGGGATGTCAAAGGCATAGCAAAGGCATGGACGTCCTTCTCACAGAAACATCCACATTTTGGATGTCCTCAACTGTCGTCGCAGGGACGGAGGCATAGCGAAGGATGTCCTTCACCCAATACTCTTTATTAAAAAAAAAAAAAAAGTCCCTGACAAGCACTTGGACATTTTCACCTGGACTTGTGTTTTTCTAAGTTTGTAGACGGCAGTTTATTTAAGGTTGTAGATGGCTTTTATACACGCAACTTGTCTGCATGTATGAAGCCGTCTTTGGCTGCTCTGCACTGGCTTCCCCTACATAGGAAGGAAATCGTGTGCAAATGAGCTAACAACGAGCAGCTCATTTGCATGCAATTTCCTTCATGTATGCCCGTTCCTTTCCAAATCGGTAAGGGAAGGGCTTTTTCCGTTCAGTTAGTGCATCTGGCTGAAGATAAGGGAGCTATGTACCTGGGAGCAATTTGTGAAATCCACTGCAGTGCCCCCTAGGGTGCCCGGTTGGTGTCCAGGCATGTCAGGGGACCAGTGCACTACGAATGCTGGCTCCTCCCACGACCAAATGGCTTGGATTTGGTTGTTTCTGAGATGGGCGTCCTCGCTTTCCATTATTGTTGAAAATCAGAAATGACCAAGTGCTGGGGATGACCATTTCTAAGGTCAACCTAAATTTGCTGATTTGGGCGTCCCCAACTGTATTATCGAAACGAAAGATGGACGCCCATCTTGTTTCGATAATACGGGTTTCCCTGCCCCTTGCTGGAGCCATCCTGTGAGGACGTCCCCAGGAAAACTTGGGCGTCCCTTTCGATTATGCCCCTCTTTGTAAGGCACAACAAGAAGGATGGGAGTTGCATATAACACAAGACTGTGATGTGAAGATATTTCTGTAGAAGAATCGTGCTAAAGGCTACAAATAATACTACCAATACTTAACAGAGAACATAAGAATAGCCATACTGGGTCAGACCAATGGTCCATCAAGCCCAGTATCCTGTTTCCAACTGTTGCCAATCCATGTCACAAGTACCCGGTAGAAACCCAAATAGTAGCAACATTCCATGCTACCAATCCTGGGACAAGTAGTGTCTACCCCATGTCCATCTCAATAATAGACTATGGACTTTTCCTCCCAGGAACTTGTTCAAACCTTTTTTTAAAAAAAATCCAGATACGCTAACTGCAGTTACCATATCCTCTGGTAACAAGTTCCAGAGAGAACTGTTTGTTGATGAAATATTTCATCCTTTTTGTTTTAAAAGTATTTTCATGTAACTTCATTGAGTGTGTCGTAGTCTTTGTATTTTTTTAAAGAGTAAAATACTGATTCACTTTTACCCGATGTAGACCTCTATCATGTCCCCCCTCAGCTGTCTCTTTTCCAAGTTGACCTCTCTAGCCTTTCCTCACAGTTGACAAAATTAGTGGAATCAAAACTGGAAGACATGAGTTGTATCAGATAGATAGGTAAATAAATAAATTAAATATACTGTTTGGTAGAAATGGTTGTTAAACATTGTTCTTTATAACTTCTTTACTGACTTATTGGAGCCAAAGCAACACCCAAAGGAGCTTACAACTTAAATTGTATGGTTACAAAACTAAAACAAAAAACATTTCATAAATGTAAATCATAGAAAATCAATTATATCATAACTGTCATGAAATGTGAGGGCTTATTTATCTGCAGCCTATTACCTTTCTTGGAGGGATGACACTAGATTTTATAGTTATTTTGGGAGCATTTATTGCTATTTGTCAATGATAGGAGTATTAGTACCAAGTGACTATTCTAAAAAAACAAAAACCATACTGTACTTGAATGTAACTCGCCTTGAACTACAACTGAAAACAAAGAGATGAGCCAAAACCTAATAAATAATGGAGATGCAGAATATCAAGTACCAGGAGATGTAATCAGAGACCAAGAAAATGCAAATAAAACCGCAAATAATCCCAAGTGTGTTTCCTGTTTTAAAAATAACTTTCGATCTCATCTTCATATGCTGTCTGTATATATTACACAGTATAGGCTTCATGAGGAAACTGGTTGACCCAATGCAAATATTTAGAAACACACTGGCAGTAAATCTGAGAGAGATTAAGATTATATGAAAAATTCCCCGGTTTAAGAGTAAGGTTCATTTTTATCATTGTAAGCACAAGGCTAATTCAGTATAAATTCAGTCCTCCAGCTCTGTAAACACTGTATCCACAGATCTCTTGCCCACACAACACAAATATATATATGAAAAGTGGAGAGAATGCTTTACTTTTACTGAGATGACACCAGAATCTGAAAATTTTCTACATGTTCAAGCCTGCTGAGAAAATACCTTGTTTCTGCTCTGCACCAACAATGGGGGCAGAGCAAAAATGATTTTTCTGCATAGTAAGGCCGACTGATAAAATAGATAAAATATTTTCAGATTCTGGTGTCATCTCAATAAGAGTAATGCATTCTCTCCACTGTCGGGCATATTGTAAAATATGAGTGTCTGCCAACCCCCCCCCCCCCCCCCCCCCCCCCCAAAAAAAAAAAAAAAAAAACTAATCTCACAAGTGGTAATCCTGTCATACCATAGCAACAAAAGAGCTTAATGCTTCATATTGTTTCTTGAATCTGTTTTAAACTTTCAAGTTTCCCCTGTGGTATCGGAGCTGTGAAGTTCACATGGAAGTAACTAACTGGATCGGTCTGTTTTGTTATGAATCTCATCCTTGTGGGCTGCACTCTCTTTGTTCAGTTTGCAGGTTCTATCGCTGCACCATTCTGTAAACAAATGTCAGCCAGGCCTGACATCCCTCTATGGTAGTGACCCTAAATACTTTGAGTTTATTTCTCATAAGAATAGCCATACTAGGTCCATCTAGCCCAGTAACCTTCCAGCAGTGGCCAGTCCAGGTCACAGGTACCTGGCAGAATCCCAAAGAGTAGCAAGATAGTGCCTGGAAGGTGGTGGTGAGAAGTTTGCTCTCTCCAACTGCTGTGGATATTACCTCTTAATTTGTTTTCTGACTCGGACTTAACCTGCAGCCAAATCTGTCCCTCCCACAGCTGGACTGATGGGACCACTTTATCACTGCAGGCGGTACGGCTTCCCAGACTGGAGGCCATGCTGCAAGAGACACAGAGAGGATAAGTCGGTGTCTCTGCTTACGGCGGATGCCACCTTGAGTCTGGAGGGGAGGAGCAGCCCTGCAGATCCAGTGTTGCAACTCCATGCACTTCCTGGGATGCCCCGTGCTGAAGGTGGTTTCCAGATGGTAGGAGCTCTGTGTGCGATGGAAGCTCCTGCAAGCTGCTGTGGGAATGATGGGATCCACCTCTGTAAGGCCAACTGGAGGTGAGGAGAATGCTTTCAGGTCCCAGCCTGGAGGAAGTAGGAAGTTGAACTCTGGTGAGGCTGTCTTTTCAACTATGCCTTCTTTGGATACATTCTGGGAGGCCTTTGCCAAGTTTGAGCCCTCAATTTCCAGCAAATTGAATATTCACAACTTTAACCCAATCAGTTTGTGGTAGTAATGTGAACTTGGAGCAAAGAGATGCCGGTTATAAGAATACAATTGCACCTTTGGAAACTACTGTTAAAATATTATCTGATCAGCAATATGTGCTGATGGAAGAGGCTGGTTTGTTACATCAAAAATTGGAGAACTTGGGGAATGTGGTCTGTAAGAGGACTTTACGATTTATATATTTTCCAAAGGTCCCATCGGTGGCCCCCTGCTTTGACTTTAAAATGGTACTTTTGAAGAGCTTAAAATACCTGAGGGGCCATACCCCCCACCCCCTTTACTTTCAAGGGTTTATTGTGTTCCATCCTTTTGTGGAGAAACATGATGGACAGCAGGAGGCAATGGGTCCTGATATTTTTGCTGACTCTTTGAATATAACTCAATTGATTAAAAGTGATGAGTCTGCTGTTCCGGTTACTTTAATAGCTAACTTTGGGTTTTACAGCTCTTTTTCCATAATAGAGGAACCTTTTCTGAATTGTAAAATTCAGGTCTTCCCTGATGTTTTTGTCCCATCAAGAAAAGAAGATGACAATTTCTTGTTTTAAGACCTTGAGTATTACAACTTGGGGCCTTGTTTTGGCTGAGTTATCCATGCAGGTGTGTTAAGTACCAGCCTGTGAAGTATACGTTTTTGATCCTGTGCAGTTGTCAGCTTTTCTGGACTCTAAAGTGTGGGGGTTCCTTGTATCATCCTACACCAGCCAGAACTTCCACTCCATAATAGGAATATACTTCCTAGTTACTTCTTCAGGTTCTATTCCTGTAATATTTTGTAATTTTCTGAAATTTTTCCGTGCTCCCCCTTGTCTCCCAATTGTGAACTGGGTTGAGGGGTTCAAAGTTCCCATATATTGATTTTTCTAAGGTGTTTCTTGTATATTAGTTTGTGTATAGAACCTTTTGTTTCTGTATCAAGTCTCTTTTTTTGTAATATAAATGTTTAAATTCTTATAAATAAAAAAAGAATTCCAAAGAGTCGCAAGATTCCATCCTACCAATCCTAGGGACAGCAGTGGCTTCTCCATTTCTGTCTCAATGGCATATTAGAATAGTGATATAAGGCAATAGTTAAAAGCAAGTTGATTTGTTTCCATTTTACTTGCAATGGTAAATAGTATGTGTGATGTCCGTCTCCCCCTCCCCCATCCACCCACCCACAATTGCATGGAATTAGACCTTTTAGTTTAGTGGGGTTTTTTTAAACTGAAAATGTAAGCATCTCTTTATTGCTAGATGGCTATTGCTACTTGTGATACCTACTTTTGAAATATTGTGCAGTAGATGATTATCGCGTAATGCTATTGATTGCAGGCTTGTCTAGTGGTTTAGTGTCTGTGCTATATGGTACTGTGCCAAGGGATTTGGGTTCAATTCTTAGCCTGGGTCTTCTATTCTCTGTGTGTTTACATAGTGGCCACACCTAGTGTCAGGACTCTGGGCGCAGGGTTTCTCAAGGCACTCTAGTGTGTAACCCTTAGATGAGGATTTTTGCTTCAGTGCCTGGACCAAAGAGGGATATAAAAATAGGGGAAAAAATTTTCCCAGTTGCTTATAGTGCCAAATACCAGTCCTGGTTCAAATTGAGCTAAAAGCTCAAACAAGGAGCAGAAAGAACATTTTACTCTTTGGGATGAGCAGCTGGCACATATTGTTCATAGTGTCTGATTTTTCTAATAAGAGTTCTTCTGGTATCTTCATAAAAGGAATGAAAACTCATATCACATTTCTCTTTTGAAATGATTCTAGCTATCTGCTTAACGCTTTGATTTCTGCCACTTAGTAAAGTGGTGGGGTAGCCATTTTAGTCTACTTTTAAAGGTAATAGAAATAAAACATTAAAAAGGTATCATCTTATGTTTTTTTCTAACTTAATACATTTTCTGATTAGCTTTCGAAGGCAACACCCCTTCCAATCAGAAAATGCTGCGTAATACAAAGTCATTCACAGCACAGCCAGTAGATGTTTTGTGCTGTCTTCCTGAGGTCTATTACTGTAGATTCTTTGCTCTGGTAGCACAGTTTGATTTATTTCTGTTTTGCTTGAATGGGGACAGTGTGTTCTGATTAGGGCTGTATCAAATATTCAGTTCAGTTTGGCCCCGAATAGTGCCCTGAATACATTATTTGTATTCAGCCAAATAGTGATTTGCATACGAATAAAACTGGGCTCTACGGTGCTAAATCCTATTGAAATACTGATTTCCTTTGGCTTCTTTTATTATTTATGTTAAAGCTCAATGCCCATTATTCCTATTCGGCCAAATAATTTTTATTATTCATATTTGGCCGAATGGTAAAATAAATGCTATTCGGTACAGCTGTAGTTCTGATACAGCTCTAGTTTCTGTGCCTCAACTCTTCCCCTCTCTGACCATCGTCTGATAACTTTCACACATAAACACCCTCCTCCCCAGTCCCGTCCAATCTTAACCAATACATTTAGGAATCTTCAGGCTATTGACCCTTCTACTCTGTCCTCCAGTGTTTCAAATCTCTTCTCTACCACTATGTTATCCAAGTCTGTCAATGAGGCTGTCTTTTTTCCTATAATGCTATTCTCTCCTCTGCTCTGGATACTCTTGCTCCTCCCATTCCCCGTTCTGTAAAACGTACCAAACCCCAGCTTTGGCTGACCTCTAGAATCCGCTACCTACGTTCCTGTGCCCACTCTGCCGAACGCTTTGGCTGAAATCCCGTGCCCGTGCTGACTTCATACATTTCAAATTCTTGCTGACCTCCTTACAGTCTGCTCTTTTACTTGCCAAACAGGACTATTACATCCAGTTGACAAATTCTCTTGGCTCAAACCCTCAACATCTCTTTGCCATACTGAACTCTCTCCTCAAAGTGTCTTCACCTCCAACTCCCTCTTCACTTACTCCCCAGGCTCTGGCTGAGTACTTTCATGATAAGGTTCACAAGATTAAACTTGAATTCTCAACCAGGTCACCTCCACCTCTCCTTCCCTTAGTCCATTCTCTCAACCCTCCAACCCCTGCCTCCTTTTCTGAAATCACTAAAAAGAAAACTACACATCTTCTTTCCTCCTTGAAACTAGCTACCTGTTCATCTGATCCTATTCCCACTCATCTACTTAACACTATCTCACCTACTGTCATCCCTTTTATCTGTCATATCCTCAGTCTTTCACTTTCCACTGTGACTGTTCCTGATGCCTTCAAACATGCCGTAGTCACACCACTCCTTAAAAAAACTTCATTGGACCCTACCTGTCCTTCCAACTATCGCCCCATCTCTCTCCTCCCTTTCCTATCCAAGATACTTGAACGTGCTGTTCACTGCTGTTGCCTTGACTTTTTTTCATCTCAAGCTATTCAAGTGGATCAACACTTCAATCTGGCGCTTGCCCCCTTCATTCAATGGAAACGGCGCTTGCTAAAGTCTCCAATGATCTGTACCTGGCCAGATCCAAAGGTCTCTTTTCTATCCTCATCCTTCTCAATCTATCTGCTGCTTTTGATGCTGTTGATCACAGCCTACTCCTTGATACTTTGTCCTCACTTGGATTTCAGGACTCTGTTCTTTCATGGTTTTCTTCTTATCTCTCCCAGCGTACCTTTAGTGTATACTCTAGTGGATCCTCCTCTACTTCTATCCCACTGTCAGTTGGTGTACCTCAGGGATCTGTCCTGGACCTCTTTTCTCCATCTATACTTCTTCCCTTGGTACTCCGATCTCATCCCATGGTTTTCAGTATCATCTTTATGCTGATGACTCCCAGATCTACATCTCCACACCAGAAATCTCAGCCAAAATCGAGGCCAAAGTATCAGCCTGCCTGTCTGACATTGCTGCTTGGATGTCTTGGCGCCATCTGAAACTAAACATGACCAAGACTGAGCTTCTTATCTTTCCCCCTAAACCAACCTCTTCTCCTCCCCCATTCTCTATTTCTGTGGATAACACTCTCATCCTTCCTGTCTCATCAGCTCGTAACCTTGGGGTCATCTTCGACTCCTCCCTCTCCTTCTCTGCACATATTCAGCAGACTGCTAAAACCTGTCGTTTCTTTCTCTAAAATGTCAGCAAAATTTGCCCTTTCCTTTCTGAGCTCACTACCAGAACCCTCATCCACACTCTTATCACCTCTCGCTTAGACTGTTGCAACTTGCTTCTCACAGGTCTCCCACTTAGCCATCTCTCTCCTCTTCAATCTGTTCAAAATTCTGCTGCACGACTAATATTCCGCTAGTGTCGTTATGCTCGTATTAGCCCTCTCCTCGTCACTTCACTGGCTTCCTATCCGTTTCCGCATACAGTTCAAACTCCTCTTATTGACTTATAAGTGCATTCACTCTGCAGCTCCTCAGTACCTCTCCACTCTCATCTCTCCCTACATTCTTCCCCGGGAACTCAGTTCACTGGGTAAATCTCTCTTATCTGCACCCTTCTCCTCCACCGCTAACTCCAGACTTCGTTCCTTTTATCTTGCTGCACCATATGCCTGGAATAGACTTCCTGAGTCGGTACGTCAAGCTCCATCTCTGGCCGTCTTCAAATCTAAGCTAAAAGCCCACCTTTTTGATGCTGCTTTTAACTCCTAACCATTATTCACTTGTTCAGAACCCTTATTTTATCATCCTCACTTTAACATTCCCTTATCTCTTGTTTGTCCTAATTAGATTGTAAGCTCTGTCGAGCAGGGACTGTCTCTTCATGTTCAGGTGTACAGCGCTGCGTATGTCCAGTAGCGCTATAGAAATGATGAGTAGTAGTAGTGGTAGATATACAAATTCTTTCTACATCTTTGTATTACCAGCATCCTGTTTATGTATACAAATATATTCACAAGCTTTATAACAGCTTCAATTTGGTTCAGTAATGCAGTACTTAAGCCTGTTCAGCAGTTTTCTTGCAGTGACTTGACACCTGAAGTTTGCTCTCCAACTAAATGCTGATCTGCTGGAGTACTGTTAGAGGTGACTGCATGGATGAGCTCTCTGAAAGAATTTATAATGCACCATACCACTTATGGTTTCAAATAGTATCCTAAAATAGTAAAAGGATGATATTTGAGGAAGAAGACTGGCTTTATAGTATAGTGCTTTGAAAGTCTTCAGACTTCTATATGTTTTTCACATTTTGCTTGGTAAAAAAAAAGTTCAGAATGCATTAAAGTATATAGCCAAGTGTGTCACTTGTGACTTATGATAGGCCGTTATGGAAGCCACAAACACGTTCATCGATAGGCCGCACTAAAATATTCATCTTCCCCATTACAATTACATAAGGGCCATACAGAATTTCTCTGCAGGCCACATACTTGACACACCTGGCCTACACTTTTCAGTTCACCACCTTTGCTGAATGTCTTCATAAAGGCAGTTAATAAATCCAAATAAATAGATAAAAAAGAACAAATAGAAACATTCAAGGTTAACAGAATAAAAGCTGAAAGTCTTTATTTGCATAAGTCTTCATAACCTTTGACTTGGTACTTGGAGAAAGCCCCTTTTGCAGCAATAGACAGCCATTTAAGATAAGTGTCTACCACCAGGATGGTTCAGTTTATGGAAGAGTAGGCCTAATGGTTAGTGCAGTGGCCTTAGAACCGGGGGAGCAGAGTTCAATTCTCACTGCAGTGACTCTGGACACTTAACCTTCCATTACCCCAGGTACAAAATATATACCTGTATATAATATGTAAACCACTTTGATTGTAACCACAGAAAGGCTAGTATATCAAATCTCATCTCCTTCCCCTTTCTTATTTTGCAGAATAGCTCAATCTGAATAATCTGTGGTCTACAGTCTTCAAATCTTGCTACAGATTTGCTCCATTGCTAGGGGTTGAGCCTTGCTAAATCTGGGGGGGGGGGGGGGGCATATCCACCTCTTTAAAATGCTATTAGCGCGATGATGGTTGTATGTTTTTCAACAATTACCACTTTAAAAGTCCATGAGGAAAAGATATTAAATAAATTGCTCCACAAGTATCTATGGAAGGGCAAAAAACCCCACCTGCCATTGACTGTAGTTCAAGCTCCTAAGGCACATGGGGGGATGGAACTCCTCGATGTGTGCTATCTTGCAACTGCTAGCGGGATGGAGCATATTAATGATTGGTACAGAGGTACAAAACACTTTTCTCTTACTCCAGTTGAAACTTCTTTATTCCCTGGCATACATTTTAGACATATTTGACATGCATCTAGCAAACTCCCCCCCCCCCCCCCCCCCCATTACACTATCCCACCATCTAGTACGTAGGGCAGGTAGAGATGTGTGTCGGTGGATGTAGCACATTTCTTGGCAAAGGTAATCCAATACCTCTCAATACAGAATAATTTGGAATTTCCTCCAGGACAGGGCCCTAGTGTATTCACTAGTTGGGCTCATAAGGGTATTCAGTACTTAATGCATGTCATTGATGAAGAGGGACATATCAAACCTTTTGCTGACTTACAAAGAGAATACCATATTCTTCTACTCATTACTTTGCATATTTGCAGTTATGGCATTCTATCCTCACTTAAAATGACCGTACAGAGGATGATGTGGCGACCTTGGCGGAAGCCTATACACTGGGGTCACAACAAAAGGTCCCCTTGCACGCTTATTTTTGAAAGAGAAGGACACCCATCTTTTGACACAAATCGGGAGATGGGTGTCCTTCTCGCAAGGTCGTCCAAATTGGCATAATCGAAAGCCGATTTTTGGACACACTCGACTGCTTTCCATTGCGGGGACGACCAGAGTTCATGGGGTCGTGTTGGCAGGGTAGCGAAGGTGGGACTGGGGCGTGATTAGGAGATGGTCGTCCTCGGCCGATAATAGAAAAAAGAAGGGCGTCCCTGACGAGCACTTGGCCAACTTTACTTGGTCCATTTGTGTTCACGACCAAGCCTCAAAAAGGTGCCCGAATTGACCAGATGACCACCGGAGGGAATCGGGGATGACTTCCCCTTACTCCCCCAGTGGTCAGTAACCTACCATAAAAAAAGTTTAAAAATACTTTTTTTGCCAGCCTCAAATGTCATACTCGGGTCCATTGCAGCAGTATACAGGTACCTGGAGCAGTTGTAGTGGGTGCAGTGTACTTCAGGCAGGTGGACCTGGGGGGGGGGGGTTAGGGGGCTCAGCACCCAAGGTAAGGGAGCTATGCACCTGGGTGCAATTTGTGAAGTCCACTGCAGTGCTCCCTAGGGTGCCTGGTGGTTGTCCTGGCATGTGAGGGGGAGCAGAGCACTACAAATGCTGGCTCCTCCCACGACCAAAGGGCTTGGATTTGGACGTTTTTGAGATAGACGTCTGGTTTCTATTATCTCCGAAAACCGAGGGCGACCATCTCTAAGGTTGACCTAAATGTCAAGATTTGGGCGTCCCCGACCGTATTATCGAAATGAAAAATGGATGTTCATCTTGTTTTGATAATACGGGTTGCCCCTTCCCTTCGCGGCACCGTCCTTAGAGATGGTCGTCCCCATTTGAAAATGCCCCTCTTGGCTTTTTATCACCAGCAACTGAAAGACACCACCCCCAATTTAGATTATGCAGGACTGGCGGCCCGGTGATAATCAGACTTGAATTGTCAGTTAACGACAGAGATCTTGGAGAGACATTTTACACATACAGAAGAATTTACTGTTCATGGACCAGCTTGAGGTGCTCTATAAATTTCTGTTAAGCCTACACTTACCTCCACACAGAGCCTTCCTGGTGAAGATTGCTAACACCACAGCTTGTGTGAAATGTGGACACAGGACAGCTATGTTAGGTCACATGTTTTGGCATTGCCCAATCATATGTATCTTTTGGAAATTGGTTCTGTAGGCTATCATGACTTATTGGGATTGTTCACTCACGCTGAATCTTCTTTAGTACATAAGTACATAAGTAGTGCCATACTGGGAAAGACCAAAGGTCCATCTAGCCCAGCATCCTGTCACCGACAGTGGCCAATCCAGGTCAAGGGCACCTGGCACGCTCCCCAAACGTAAAAACATTCCAGACAAGTTATACCTAAAAATGAGGAATTTTTCCAGTCCATTTAATAGCGGTCTATGGACTTGTCCTTTAGGAATCTATCTAACCCCTTTTTAAACTCCGTCAAGCTAACCGCCCGTACCACGTTCTCCGGCAATGAATTCCAGAGTCTAATTACACGTTGGGTGAAGAAAAATTTTCTCCGATTCGTTTTAAATTTACCACACTGTAGCTTCAACTCATGCCCTCTAGTCCTAGTATTTTTGGATAGCGTGAACAGTCGCTTCACATCCACCCGATCCATTCCACTCATTATTTTATACACTTCTATCATATCTCCCCTCAGCCGTCTCTTCTCCAAGCTGAAAAGCCCTAGCCTTCTCAGCCTCTCTTCATAGGAAAGTCGTCCCATCCCCACTATCATTTTCGTCGCCCTTCGCTGTACCTTTTCCAATTCTACTATATCTTTTTTGAGATACGGAGACCAGTACTGAACACAATACTCCAGGTGTGGTCGCACCATGGAGCGATACAACGGCATTATAACATCCGCACACCTGGACTCCATACCCTTCTTAATAACACCCAACATTCTATTCGCTTTCCTAGCCGCAGCAGCACACTGAGCAGAAGGTTTCAGCGTATCATCGACGACGACACCCAGATCCCTTTCTTGATCCGTAACTCCTAACGCGGAACCTTGCAAGACGTAGCTATAATTCGGGTTCCTCTTACCCACATGCATCACTTTGCACTTGTCAACATTGAACTTCATCTGCCACTTGCACGCCCATTCTCCCAGTCTCGCAAGGTCCTCCTGTAATCGTTCACATTCCTCCTGCGACTTGACGACCCTGAATAATTTTGTGTCATCGGCGAATTTAATTACCTCACTAGTTATTCCCATCTCTAGGTCATTTATAAATACATTAAAAAGCAACGGACCCAGCACAGACCCCTGCGGGACCCCACTAACTACCCTCCTCCACTGAGAATACTGGCCACGCAATCCTACTCTCTGCTTCCTATCTTTCAACCAGTTCTTAATCCATAATAATACCCTACCTCCGATTCCATGACTCTGCAATTTCTTCAGGAGTCTTTCGTGCGGCACTTTGTCAAACGCCTTCTGAAAATCCAGATATACAATATCAACCGGCTCCCCATTGTCCACATGTTTGCTTACCCCCTCAAAAAAATGCATTAGATTGGTGAGGCAAGACTTCCCTTCACTAAATCCGTGCTGACTTTGTCTCATCAGTCCATGTTTTTGTATATGCTCTGCAATTTTATTCTTAATAATAGCCTCCACCATCTTGCCCGGCACCGACGTCAGACTCACCGGTCTATAATTTCCCGGATCTCCTCTGGAACCTTTCTTAAAAATCGGAGTAACATTGGCTACCCTCCAGTCTTCCGGTATTACACTCGATTTTGGGCAATATACTCTTACATCTCAGACCACGACAGGATTCAAGTTGTATATTTATAAAGTGGTGCTGTTTGGAATTAAGGCAATTTTGCGGTGTTGGAGAACAAAGGACCAACCCTGCAGAAATAGCGTTCCCTTGTCTGTTTCAGATGCGCCTTTAGAGGCAATGCATTACCTCACTGAACAGTAGTTTGGGATCCCAATTCCCAAAAACTTGGGAAATTTCTGGTTGACCTTATCTTACAGAGCTTGCAGTTGTTTATTAAGCTTATAAATTTAGATTCATGCCTTACAAGCTAGGATAGCAGAGGAAGGAGGGAGCCAGGGTAGGGGGAATTTCAGGGGAGGATGAGAGGGGGTTAGCTAATAAGGTTTTTGAACATGGATAATGTCACCTGGAATGTAAATATATTTCTCCGAGGACAAGCAGGCTGCTTGTTCTCACTGATGGGGTGACGTCCACGGCAGCCCCTCCAATCGGAATCTTCACTAGCAAAGTCCTTTGCTAGCTCTCGCGCGCCCGCGCGCACCGCGCATGCGCGGCCGTCTTCCCGCCCGAAACCGGCTCGAGCCGGCCAGTCTTCTTTCGTCCGCACTCGGTACGGCTGTGTTTTGCCGTGTCGAGCCCCGGAGAGTCGACCTCGCGCGTCCGTTATCTTAATCGACGTGTTTTTCTTCGGAAAAGTTCTCTTTTCGTTCGGAAAGTGCTCCGAAAACCCCCTTGGGTTTCGTTTGCCCCTTCCCGTATTTCCAGTTTTTGCCCCGGTAAGTTTTCTTTCGTCGTCGGGGTAGGCCTCTTTTCGGCCTCGGTCGAGATTTTTCTCCCTTAAAGTTTTGGTGCTCAAATTCGTCATTTCGGATTTTGATTTCGCCGGCGTGATTTTTCCGCCCATGACATCGAAGCCTTCCAGCGGCTTCAAGAAGTGCACCCAGTGCGCCCGGGTAATCTCGCTCACTGATAGGCACTCTTCGTGTCTTCAGTGTCTGGGGGCCGAGCACCGTCCTCAGAACTGTAGTCTGTGTTCCCTGTTACAAAGGCGAACTCAGATAGCGAGATTGGCCCAGTGGAACGTTTTGTTCTCGGGTCTTTCGTCGGCATTGGCACCGGGGTCATCGAGTGCATCGACGTCATCAGCGTCCAGACCTTCATCCTCGGCCGCCAGTGCATCGAGGCATCGGCCCTCTGCATCGGCGCCGAGACATCGGATAGCTGCATCGACGTCGGTGGTACCGGGACCTCGTCTCCTGATGTCATCGGACGGTGGTGCATCGTCAGGAGTGCAGGTGAGGGCTGTCCATTCCCCTGCTGGTGGCGGTGAGCCTTCGGGTGGGTCTCCCCCTACCCTGAGGGCTGCTGCGGTACAGCCCCCCCGGGATCGACCTGCTTCGACCTCGGCCCCGAGGAAGCGACGGATGGATTCTACGTCGTCCTCATCGGTGCCGGGGAGCTCCGGTGACATGCTTCGGAAGAAATCGGAGAAGCATCGACACCGGTCTCCTCCCCGCGTCGGCACCGAGAGGACCGCTCACCCTCTGTTCAGGAGGTGTCGATGCGCTCCACTCTGGACAGCCCGGAACAGCCTCCACGCCCGGAACAGGTTCTGACGTCGACGCCTGCATCGGCCTCCATGCCTTTCTCTGCAGCCGCTCTGAACGAGAGCCTCTGGGCCGTTCTCCCAGAGATTCTGGGAGAGCTGTTGCGCCCTACCCCTCCGGTACCGGCGGTGCTTGCGCCTCCGGTACCGTCGAGCGTGGCGCCGGCTGGCCCATCGCCCGGGGTGAGGTCCCCGACGTCGGTACCGCGTGCGGTGCCGACTGCGGCCACCTCCCAGGAAGGCTCCCCGACTACGTCGGCGGAGGGAGCTTCGCCGATGCGGGCGAGGGAGTCTACCTCTCGACGCCCCCATCGTGGACGTGGCTCCACGGAGTCGAGCCGGGCGAGGTTGCAGACACAGGTCCGTGAACTTGTGTCTGACACCGAGGGTGAGGCCTCGTGGGAAGAGGAAGAAGACCCCAGATATTTCTCTGACGAGGAGTCTGGGTCTTCCTTCCGATCCCACTCCCTCTCCTGAGAGACAGCTTTCTCCTCCCGAGAGTCTGTCTTTTGCTTCCTTTGTCCGGGAGATGTCTACGGCCATCCCCTTCCCGGTGGTTGTGGAGGACGAGCCCAGGGCTGAAATGTTTGAGCTCCTGGACTATCCTTCTCCACCTAAGGAAGCGTCCACTGTTCCCTTGCACCATGTCCTGAAAAAGACATTGCTTGCGAACTGGACCAAGCCACTAAGTAATCCCCACATCCCCAAGAAGATCGAGTCCCAGTACCGGATCCATGGGGACCCAGAGCTGATGCGCACTCAGTTGCCTCACGACTCTGGAGTTGTGGATCTGGCCCTAAAGAAGGCTAAGAGTTCTAGGGAGCATGCTTCGGCGCCCCCGGGCAAAGACTCTAGAACCTTAGACTCCTTTGGGAGGAAGGCCTACCATTCCTCTATGCTCGTGGCCAAAATCCAGTCTTACCAGCTCTACACGAGCATACACATGCGGAACAATGTGCGGCAGTTGGCGGGCTTGGTTGATGCTCTTCCCCCTGAGCAAGCCAAGCCTTTTCAGGAGGTGGTCAGGCAGCTGAAGGCATGCAGAAAATTCCTGGCCAGAGGGGTGTATGACACCTTTGATGTTGCGTCCAGGGCCGCTGCTCAAGGTGTGGTGATGCGCAGGCTCTCATGGCTGCGTGCCTCCGACCTAGAGAATAGACTCCAGCAGCGGATTGCGGACTCGCCTTGCCGTGCGGACAATATTTTTGGAGAGAAGGTCGAGCAGGTGGTAGAGCATCTCCACCAGCGGGATACCGCATTCGACAAGTTCTCCCGCCGGCAGCCTTCAGTATCTACCTCTACAGATAGAAGATTTTTTGGGGGAAGGAGGGCTGTTCCCTACTCTTCTGGCAAGCGTAGGTACAATCCTCCTTCTCGACAGCCTGCGGCCCAGGCTAAGCCCCAGCGCGCTCGCTCTCGTCAGCAGCGTGCGCCTCAGCAAGGCCCCGCGGCTCCCCAGCAAAAGCAAGGGGCGAGCTTTTGACTGGCTCCAGCAGAGCATAGCCGACATACAAGTGTCAGTGCCGGGCGACCTGCCGGTCGGGGGGAGGTTGAAAGCTTTTCACCAAAGGTGGCCTCTCATAACCTCCGATCAGTGGGTTCTCCAAATAGTCCGGCAAGGATACACCCTCAATTTGGCCTCAAAACCTCCAAATTGTCCACCGGGAGCTCAGTCTTACAGCTTCCAGCACAAGCAGGTACTTGCAGAGGAACTCTCCGCCCTTCTCAGCGCCAATGCGGTCGAGCCCGTGCCATCCGGGCAAGAAGGGCTGGGATTCTATTCCAGGTACTTCCTTGTGGAAAAGAAAACAGGGGGGATGCGTCCCATCCTAGACCTAAGGGCCCTGAACAAATATCTGGTCAAAGAAAAGTTCAGGATGCTTTCCCTGGGCACCCTACTTCCCATGATTCAGGAAAACGATTGGCTATGCTCTCTGGACTTGAAGGATGCCTACACACACATCCCGATACTGCCAGCTCACAGACAGTATCTGCGATTTCAGCTGGGCACACGTCACTTCCAGTACTGTGTGCTACCCTTTGGGCTCGCCTCTGCGCCCAGGGTGTTCACAAAGTGCTTGGCTGTAGTAGCAGCAGCACTTCGCAGGCTGGGGGTGCACGTGTTCCCATATCTCGACGATTGGCTGGTGAAGAACACGTCCGAGGCAGGAGCCCTGCAGTCCATGCAGATGACTATTCGCCTCCTGGAGCTGCTGGGGTTTGTGATAAATTACCCAAAGTCCCACCTTCTCCCGGCGCAGAGACTCGAATTCATAGGAGCTCTGCTGGATTCTCGGACGGCTCGCGCCTATCTCCCAGAGGCGAGAGCCAACAACTTGTTGTCCCTCGTCTCGCGGGTGCGAGCGTCTCAGCAGATCACAGCTCGGCAGATGTTGAGATTGCTGGGCCACATGGCCTCCACAGTTCATGTGACTCCCATGGCCCGCCTTCACATGAGATCTGCTCAATGGACCCTAGCTTCCCAGTGGTTTCAGGCTGCTGGGGATCTAGAAGACGTGATCCACCTGTCCACGAGTTTTCTCGAATCCCTGTATTGGTGGACGATTTGGTCCAATTTGACTCTGGGACGTCCTTTCCAAATTCCTCAGCCACAAAAAGTGCTGACCACGGATGCGCGTCTCCTGGGATGGGGAGCTCATGTCGATGGGCTTCACACCCAAGGAAGCTGGTCCCTCCAGGAACGCGATCTACAGATCAATCTTCTGGAGTTGCGAGCGAACTGGAACGCTCTGAAGGCTTTCAGAGATCGGCTGTCCCACCAAATTATCCAAATTCAGACAGACAACCAGGTTGCCATGTACTATGTCAACAAGCAGGGGGGCACCGGATCTCGCCCCCTGTGTCAGGAAGCCGTCAGCATGTGGCTCTGGGCTCGCCGTCAAGGCATGGTGCTCCAAGCCACATATCTGGCAGGCGTAAACAACAGTCTGGCCGACAGACTGAGCAGGATTATGCAACCTCACGAGTGGTCGCTCAACTCCCGAGTGGTGCGCCAGATCTTTCAAGCATGGGGCACCCCCTTGGTGGATCTCTTCGCATCTCGAGCAAACCACAAAGTCCCTCAGTTCTGTTCCAGGCTTCAGGCCCCCGGTAGACTGGCATCGGATGCCTTCCTCCTGGATTGGGGGGAGGGCCTGCTGTATGCTTATCCTCCCATTCCTCTGGTGGGGAAGACTTTGTTGAAACTCAAGCAAGACCGAGGCACCATGATTCTGATTGCTCCTTTTTGGCCGCGTCAGATCTGGTTCCCTCTTCTTCTGGAGTTATCCTCCGAAGAACCGTGGAGATTGGAGTGTTTTCCGACCCTCATCACGCAGGACGAAGGGGCTCTTCTGCATCCCAGCCTCCGGTCCCTGGCTCTCACGGCCTGGATGTTGAGAGCGTACTACTACTACTACTACTATTTAGCATTTCTATAGCGCTACAAGGCATACGCAGCGCTGTACAAACATAGAAGAAAGACAGTCCCTGCTCAAAGAGCTTACAATCTAATAGACAAAAAATAAATAAAGTAAGCAAATCAAATCAATTAATGTGAACGGGAAGGAAGAGAGGAGGGTAGGTGGAGGCGAGTGGTAGACTTTGCCTCTTTGGGTCTGTCAGAGGGTGTCGCCCGCATCTTGCTTGCTTCCAGGAAAGATTCCACTAAGAGGAGTTACTTCTTTCTATGGAGGAGGTTTGCCGTCTGGTGTGACAGCAAGGCCCTAGATCCTCGCTCTTGTCCTACACAGACCCTGCTTGAATACCTTCTGCACTTGTCTGAGTCTGGTCTCAAGACCAACTCTGTAAGGGTTCACCTTAGTGCGATTAGTGCATACCATTACCATGTGGAAGGTAAGCCGATCTCAGGACAGCCTTTAGTTGTTCGCTTCATGAGAGGTTTGCTTTTGTCAAAGCCCCCTGTCAAGCCTCCGACAGTGTCATGGGATCTCAATGTCGTTCTCACCCAGCTGATGAAACCTCCTTTTGAGCCACTGAATTCCTGCCATCTGAAGTACTTGACCTGGAAGGTCATTTTCTTGGTGGCAGTTACTTCAGCTCGTAGAGTCAGTGAGCTTCAGGCCCTGGTAGCCCAGGCCCCCTACACCAAATTTCATCATAACAGAGTAGTCCTCCGCACTCTCCCTAAGTTCTTGCCAAAGGTCGTGTCGGAGTTCCATCTGAACCAGTCAATTGTCTTGCCAACATTCTTTCCCCGTCCTCATTCCTGCCCTGCTGAACGTCAGCTGCACACATTGGACTGCAAGAGAGCATTGGCCTTCTACCTGGAGCGGACACAGCCCAACAGACAGTCCGCCCAATTGTTTGTTTCTTTTGATCCCAATAGGAGGGGAGTGGCTGTGGGGAAACGCACCATATCCAATTGGCTAGCAGATTGCATTTCCTTCACTTACGCCCAGGCGGGGCTGGCTCTTGAGGGTCATGTCACGGCTCATAATGTTAGAGCCATGGCTGCGTCGGTAGCCCACTTGAAGTCAGCCTCCATTGAAGAAATTTGCAAAGCTGCGACGTGGTCATCTGTCCACACATTCACATCTCATTACTGCCTGCAGCAGGATACCCGACGCGACAGTCGGTTCGGGCAGTCAGTTCTTCAGAACCTGTTTGGGCTGTAGGATCCAACTCCACCCCCCGAGGGCCCTGTTTGTTCTGTTCCAGGCTGCACTCTCAGTTAGTTGGTAAATTTTTTAGGTCAATCTCAGTTATGTCCTCGCCGTTGCGAGGCCCAATTGACCATGGTTGTTGTTTTGAGTGAGCCTGGGGGCTAGGGATACCCCATCAGTGAGAACAAGCAGCCTGCTTGTCCTCGGAGAAAGCGAATGCTACATACCTGTAGAAGGTATTCTCCGAGGACAGCAGGCTGATTGTTCTCACAAACCCGCCCGCCTCCCCTTTGGAGTTGAGTCTTCCCTTGTATCTCTTTTGCTACATACGAGACTGGCCGGCTCGAGCTGGTTTCGGGCGGGAAGACGGCCGCGCATGCGCGGTGCGCGCGGGCGCGCGAGAGCTAGCAAAGGACTTTGCTAGTGAAGATTCCGATTGGAGGGGCTGCCGTGGACATCACCCCATCAGTGAGAACAATCAGCCTGCTGTCCTCGGAGAATACCTTCTACAGGTATGTAGCATTCGCTTTAAAGTTTGAGTAAAATATTCTCTGTGCAGTGTCCAGAAGTAGTACTCGTTGAGGTCTGCACTGTGTACTAATTGTGGGATGTCTCTTATACTAGTCCCTAGTTTCCAAGGAGATCCCTGTATCCCCTACCCATATGTGTTTTAAGGCAGAGAAATTTTGGGGTCTCTCTAAAAGTTGTATGACCTTATGAAGACTCAAAATAGTCTTATCTGTGGGTATTCTATCATATAAGGTTCTCTTTGTGCCCAAGTGAAACTGTAAGTGGTGGTGATATTATAGCGCCTTATATTTGACTGACTCGGCAGTGAATGATGGGACGCAAGAATGAAAGCAATTGCATAAGAATAGCCATACTGGGTCAGACCAATAGTCCATCTAGCCCAGTTGTTAAGCAGTAACAATGGCAGCCATGTGTAGGTTACAAGTTTTCTAGTAACTAGGTGTCCCAGTAGAAATGCAGACACTTACTTAGTGGCTGGTAAACATATGAAATCCTGAGTAGTGATAACTGTTTCTATCATGGCCTGATCTAAGTGCTTATATATTGCAATTACAAACTATGTTCTATCAATACGGTTCACAAAATTACATATATAAAACCACAAAATAACACAATTTAAAAGCATGTCTTATTGCAATCTCATTGGGGGGGGGGACCTTCCTTATTTCATCTGAATGTTAAAGATCTCACAGCTGCCTGTTGCTGATCTGCCTTCACTTCCAAAAAAGAAAAAGGTAGATCTTTACCTCCTTTTCCATAATCTACCTCTAATCATAAAACCAACTGGCATCTCATTCACTGGTGCCATCATAGAGGACAACATGCACACAGTCATTCTGTAGATACCACCCTTACCGTCAGGCTCTCTAATAATCCTCTTCGATTGGAATGCAAACATTGTCTTGGCATATACCATTGTAAATTGTTTGCCAGATACCTCTGTGTATCCTCTCATATTGCCCAAAAAGTAAAAAAATCAGAATCTTATTTTGCAGCCATACTCAGTAAAGGTGTAGGGTACATGCCTTTCTCTCATCCGTTCCAACCAGCCCAAAGCTCTTACCCCTATCCACAGCATCAAAAAGGCTCCTCAGTCAAAGCAGGTGACGGGCTTTTGACTGGCTCAAAGAGATCATAGCTGCAGTAAAAATATTAATTCCGGACAAACTATCCAGTAGGAAGGAGGCTGATTTCCCCCCCCCCCCCCCCCCCACCCAAAGGAAGGTGGCCTCTTGTAACCTCAGACCAGTGGGCTTTGTAAATAGTCTAGATGGGCTACACCTGGGCTACGCCATTCATTGGTGGAAAATCCCTCCAATTTACCCAACAACCTGGCTACCTAATTTTTCATCAGTTGAACCTTCTTATTCAATTTCCCTGGTAACCATTAAAATAGAAATGGGAGATGACTAAAGCCAATATCATTGCATCTTTGGTTAGCTGAAATTTTATCATCTAACACAGTGGGTTGGTACAAGGGGAGCAACAGTTCAGACCCTGATTACTCATACTGTCATTTCACTCTCAATCATCTCAGATACAACTTATCTCAATTTATATTCCACCTTTATCCAAAGCAGATTACAACAGAACATAATATCAAAAACACAAAATCAATACATTATACAATCAAGTGCACCCCCTCCCCCAATTGTAATCAAAGCTGTCTAACTTCTGGTCCTTTTAAAGATAATTTCTTGCCTTTTTCCATTGTCTACCAAAGATCAGCATAAACATTTGTCCTTCAGTAATTTCTTAAAATTGTATTTTACCTCAGTCAGCATACTGATCTCTAAAGGCTATGCAGTTCATTCTGTTGGTCCAGCTAGTGGTCTCCTCATTTTGAACTTGATGTAGGGTAGGTACCGATAACAGTCCTGTTCTTTAGATCTTAATGGCCTTGATGGTTAATACAGTCTCAGCACCAGACAGATAAGGTATATCTATCCTCAACACTTTGAAAATCATTAACAATATTTTAAATCTTGGATGAAATTCTATAAGTAACCAATGTAACTAATCAGACAAGGTGTTATGTGATTAATCCATGTTGATGTGAGCATACAACTTCTTTATCTTAATGTAATACGCTTAAATCTAGGATTTGAAAAGGGAGTTAATCTAAAGTCCAAATCCTAACTTAATAGCTGGGTTTGTCTGGAGGGCTGCAAGTAGTGTTGTGAAGCTTGGTAATTCTACATGGAGACTAGGATGCTATAGGGGAGGTAAGTTAGAGCTCTTATATATTATCTCAAGGTTGAGTATAAAAGAGGAAAAAAGACAGTCCAGGATGAGGAGATGTGTGTGCAGGTAGTCATACTCTACTGATCCATCCCAGCTGCCAGCCACAGTTGAATAGATTAGTTGACCTTTTTATTTCCATCATGTACTATGTTCACTATAATAGTCTTTGTTGTTTATGAATGCCTGGAAGTAAATAATTGTTACACATGGTTTTTGTTTTTAAGAAAGTATATTTGGGAGGCTTACAATTCTGTTTGGAGTGGTTGGCAATTTTGGTGAAAAAAGTGGAGGGATTGTTTTTGTTTTTTTGCCCCATTTTTTATTTTTATTTTTTTTATTTTTGTTACATTTGTACCCCGTGCTTTCCCACTCATGGCAGGCTCAATGCGGCTTACATGGGGCAATGGAGGGTTAAGTGACTTGCCCAGAGTCACAAGGAGCTGCCTGTGCCTGAAGTGGGAATCGAACTCAGTTCCCCAGGACCAATGTCCACCACCCTAACCACTAGGCCACTCCTCCACGCCATATCCTCTCCCATGTTTGCGCAATATTATGGAATGTAATTGAAGCCATATTTCTGGTTTAGGACTGAACAGACTTTTGAAAGGCCACATTCACAGTAATTCCTTGGTTGCTAAAATATTCATCTTCATTTTGATAATATACTTGTGTTGCACCTTTTCTTATTAGTAAGAACCCTAGTAGTCTTGGACTTGCCAAGGGACAGACCATTTTCCTTCTATTTAATCACAGCATGTATACGTTCTAAAATGTTGATATGTGGATTTTGGATTTAATTGCTTTTCCAAACCAGAGCTGAAGGTGACTTACAATTTGGCTACAGTAGGTAGGCCTCTTCGCTTGAGAACTTGGTCTGAGTTGGTTGCTAGGAGAGGGAAGAGTGAAATGGGCGAAACAAGATTCATAAACAGCGGAAAAAGCAGGATTTGAACCCCAACTTCTTTGGGTCTCAGTCTGCTGCTCTATCCATTGGGCCACTTAATAGTATTCACCATAATGCCAGCTCTGTGGGTGCCTATGCACCCCCAATATTGTTCCCTGTAAGTCTGTAGATCTGGGACAGCAAGCTCCATGCTGCAGAGCTACAGGAAAACACAGGAAAGAAGAGCCAAAAAGGTTTAATAGACAGGAGATGAAGCAAGCCTGTCTAGTCCACTGTAGGAGCTGAAGCCAGTAAGCGGAGCTTGCCACCGTTTTAGTACACCCAAAGCAATAGCAAAAGATTATTAGACATAAAGGACTGCCTATGTGTGGTTTTTCTGTAACAAGTGTAAAACTGTTTCAGATGGATAGGCAGTGCCTTAAAAGGTGGAGGACAAGGTGGTTTTTTTTAATTGAACATCTTTTTAATTTATTTGAGTTTCCCATAGGTTGATATAAATATCATGCAATAAAAACTGAATGTCACTAAAACAGCTTCAGAAATTATGGTAACTGGTAGAAACAGCAATTATAAACTCTATAGTTTGTGCCCATTTTTCTTCACTGTTCCATACGATACAGATGTCCAAATTTCAGTGAGGATATCCTGTTTCCTGATGGGTTCATTAACTGTTGTAATCTGCCTTGGGAAGCCTTTTGTTATAAAGATGATGGAATATATTGAAATTAAATGGAAGTAAAATTAAACTCTACTTTCACTGGGGCACATGGAATCACATCTTCACCTCATCTCTTTTGTACAAATGGATTATTCTGTTTTGAGCATGTTTCAGGGACAAGTAGTTTTCATAAGTCAAAATCTGACAAAGAAGGGCAACCTTCGAAAGCTAATCAAGAAATGTATTAAGTTATGTCCAATAAAAAAGGTATCCTCATTTTCTTTTCCATGTTTTATTTTGTTTGATTTCTATTTATAACCTTAAGAGTGGACTAACATGGCTACCACACTCCTCTACATAAGTCAAAATAAAATTATTTTCTTACATGCAGATTTCTTATTTGTTTAAATGGACTATAAGCCCTTAATGCAGTCTATTGGTTTTCTTATATTTTGTCTTTGTGATGACTTATACAGTGTCAAAACTGGAAATACAGTGAGACAGAATAATAGAATTCAGTAACATCCAAAGCATTAATTAACATAATTGTGTTAAAATTTTATTTATTTATTTGTAGCATTTGTATCCCACATTTTCCCACCTATTTGCAGGCTCAATGTTGCTTACAATGTGCCGTCATGGCATTCGCCATACCAGAGTAAAAGATACAGTTGGTGTTACATTTGGGTAATAACTGAGAAAATGCTGTTGAAAATGACTTGAAGAAATAAATATATATCACAGAACTGGAAAATGTTGGCACATTTAGACTGACTCTGGACTTCTGCATGAAGGTAGCACTGCCCTCATTTAACATCTTTCTTTTAAATAGTAGTAATAATATTAAGTGCTTTTTTTTATAATATACTACCGCATTTCATAAAACAAATGGAGCAAGTTCCCACAATCTTCTCTCTTTTTTGATTTAGGCACAGTAAATGCTCCAAGGTTTCAACCATGTTAAATGCGGGATATAAATGTCATAAGTAAATAAAATAGATAGAAACTCCGAATGTGGAGCACCCGATTCTCATAACATGTCTGTTTTAGTAGCCCTTTACTAGGATAAAAAAATATTTTCACAAATACAGGGTGTCCCTATAGCCAGGCCCGCCAAATGACACACTGATTACAATTTATAACAAATATTCTACCTATGAAATGTTATTCTGTTATACTTGCTCTGTGTACATCCATATGCCGCACAAGGTGGCATGTTTGAAAATATACGTGCCACCAACAATAAAGAACGACAACGTGGATGCAGCAGCTCACAGATTTGCTTTGTTTTGAATGTACTGGATGAGGGCTTCACTGGGTAGTGGAAAAATAAATAACCTAATTTGTGTTGAAGTCACTTGGTCTCCTATCTATTAAACCTCCTTGGGAAGAACTGCTGTATCCTAGTTACTGTTCCTGCTTCCTCCTGCAGTCTGTCCAATAGACTGCAGGGGAGGAGAGAGTTGCTGTAACCTAGCAGCTACCAATAGAGAACTACAGCAGATACACTGACAAAAGGGATAGAGATTTGGATAACTTCATTGGCATGACTCTTTTACCTATGGTTTTTTTTTTGTTACATTTGTACCCCGCGCTTTCCCACTCATGGCAGGCTCAATGCAGCTTACATGGGGCAATGGAGGGTTAGGTGACTTGCCCAGAGTCACAAGGCCTGTTGCTGAAGTGGGAATTGAACTCAGTTCCTCAGTTCCCCAGGACCAAAGTCCACCACCTTAACCACTAGGCCACTCCTCCAGTTAAGGTAAAAAAAAAAAAAAATAACAGAGGTACTGGGAGTGGATTAAAGATGGCATGGAAGGGAATGAAAGGAATGGAAAGAGGTCACTGGTTAGAAACAATACTGCTCTGAAATTCTGGCAGAAAGCTTCTAAAAGAGAGGCTGTGATGGGGTGAGGGACTGAAAGTGGAGCAGTGGGAGAGGAGTAGAGAGGCTGTGGGGGTGAGAGGACCCGGGGAAGAACATGGGCTATGTAGGGAGAAGGTTGCTAGCAGGAGCAGACATGATCTGGAAGAGAGGAAGAAGAGCAGGCAGGCGACTGAGGAAAAGGAGGTCATGGTGGAGAGAACAGGAATGAAGGTGAGAGTGGCTGAGAAGTGGAGGAGGGAGTAAGACTTAGAAGAAAGTGAGATGAGAGAAGCTGTACAAAGAAACTATGGAAACACAAATATGCATGGAGAAATGATGACATGGGAGAGACTGGAAGAGAATCCTTAAAAGAAGGAACTCGAGGACAGAGACTACAAAGGTCAAGTAGAGACAGTAGTAGTTATTAGGGCAGCATGACTTAGTCATATTTGCTTCCCCAAAAACCCTCCCCCCCCCCCAAAACCTTTAAAAACCTTTTTTGTGGTCCAGCGGACCCCTCCTGACCCCCCCCCCCCCAAAAAAAAAGCCTTTAAAACCTCCCTGTTGGTCTACATACCTAGCCATAGGTGGTATAGAAATTTTTAAAATAAATTCTCCCTCATACCTCTGGGCCTGGATGCGCCGGGCAGGGGCTGACGCCACCAATTTTGTCAAGGGCGGGCCCAGAGGTGGGAAGGAGTAGATGACGTTTCTACTCTCTTTTCTCCGACTCAAAAGGTATCAAGTGGGGGAGGGTCAGTGGGTCTGCTGGACCACCAGGGAGTTTTTTTTAAGGGTGTGGGTGGGGGGTCGGGAGGGGTCCGGTGGACACTTTAAAGCCTTTTAAAGGCTGCACATATGGGGAAGAGAAGAGGCAAGACAGGCTACCCATACAGTTCATTAGTAATATTCTTACATCATATTATATTTCTATTTGAATTTCAGTGCTGTTAAATATGTATATTTTGAGCCTGTTAGATTTCAGTTTGCTGTTTTTACTATATTTATACTTGTACAAAACTGTAAGTTAAACTGTACCTACTGTGAATGTCTTCAAAAAGGCAGTTAATAAATCCAAATAAATGAGCCTGTTAGTGTGTTGTAGTTGATTTGGGAGCAGGATGGTAAACTGTGGCGATGAGTTGGGGTTGGGAGACTTCTTTAGTATTTCTTTTACCCACAAGTCCACCCTGTATGTTCACCACTTGCTGTTCTCTTCATTTAAAGACATCCGGGCCAGTTGTGTTCACAACCTACCATGCTTTAATTTCCTTTATACGGACTTTGTAATTTGTGCCAAGTTGAGCATCCCTAATCGATTTGAAAAGTTGGCTTCTATGGTACTCAATATTTTAATTATCAATATTGTGATTCCTTCCAGTTTTCTCTTGTAGTATCCATATGTGTAACATGGGTCTTGGCCTTTTGTTGGCTTATGGCTGAAGTAGGGCTGCCTTCATGTTTCAAAGCTTTCATCTTCTGTGAGTGGTTGATTTTCCTTCCCTTACCCTGGGGGAAAAAGGGGCAGCAAGCACATTGCTTCTGAACAGTAATGTTGCATCCAAGCTATTCTACTGTTACATACTTAGGCTTGTCCAAACTTTGGAATACTTTAATGGGAGGGGGGATTTAATTTGCATTTGCAAGGTTGATGGGCTTCCTTACTTATTAGTGATAGAATTTGCTGAGGGTGTAGTGAGACAAAATTAGATAAAGTGCTCTGATGAAAGCATCCCTTAAGAGACCAACTGCTGTAATTTGATCTGATTTGTATTAATGTGGAAAAGTGCCTGAGAGCAGAGATTGTCTATAGAATGTGTATTTAGTCTGGTAACCTGCAATACACTCCTTGATGGATAAGGATGAGCTGCTTGGCAGATTCTCTGTGCATTAAGGGATGATGAGGATTGATCTGTACAACGGAGAAAAAGGGATCTTTTACTTTACCTTCATTTTATAGCCACTGGCCTGCTCCTCTCTTCTGCCCCTCTGTCCAGTGTTTAATCCTTATCCTGTCAATCTCTGAATTTCGAAAGCAGCAAAAATCCCTCCTTTAATGTTTCTCAGCTTCTCAGATATTAACTCTTTAAAGACCTAGGCCAAGATGCTCAAAAGTCCTCGTTAGAGCCGTTCTGTACCGAATTCCATAACGAATTGGTACGGAACGTCTATGCACGAAGGATAGGGAATGCAAATGAGCTGTTCGTTGCAGCTCACTAACCCTTCGTTAAACTGTCGCAAAATCGGCCCGTAGAGCATGCGCAGAGCAGCCAAGCATTATGCTGGCTGCTCTGCGCATGCTAAGGACGTACGAATAAAAAAACCCCAACAAACACATCCTTTATGGACGTCCTTGCCCCCCGCCCACCCGAGGTCGCCGCTGCTCCCCGCTCCCCCTACATTAAAGTCATAGCTTTAGGCTGCTCCAGCCCCCTCCCTTCCTCCCTTTCTTTCTTTCTCCTCAGCTCTGCCTCCCGCCATCCTCCGCCCATGTGCCCCACCCCCGCTGCCCCCCCCTGAGGTTGCCGCTGCCCCCTCCGTCTTACCGGGCCCTCGCAGCACCTCTCACCTCTGTGTGAAGGCGCTGCATGGGCAAGAAGAACAGCTGATCGCCTCTTCGCCGAGTCTTCGGATGTCCCTCCTTTCCTTCTGGGCCCGCCCTCGTCTGACGTAAGTAACCTACGTCAGACGAGGGAGGGCCAAGGAGGAAAGGAGGGATGTCCGAAGACTCGGTGAAGAGGCAATCAGCTGTTCTTGCCCGTGCAGCACCTTCACATAGAGGTGAGAGGCGCTGCAAGGGCCCGGTAAGACGGAGGAGGGCCCGGTGGAGGGGGGGAGCGGTGGCTGCGACCTCGGGTGGGGGGGCGGAGGATGGTGGGAGGCGGAGCTGAGGAGAAAGAGAGGAAGGGAGGGGGGCCGGGGCAGCTTAAAGCTATGATTTAATATAGGGGGGAGCGGGTAGCAGCGGCGACCTCAGACGGGGGGGGGGGGGGGGCAAGGCCGTTGATAAAGGATGCTCCTGACGAGCGTTTTTGCCCCCTCCCGATTTTTTTTTTTTTTTTTCACTTTAAGTGTTTTTATTGAAAAGGCAGGATAACATTTGTACAACCATTTAGGTGGGATAACATCTCCCCAATGAACCAACAAATCGGATTATACATACCAATCAGTTAACGAATACTACAAAACAGCTCAATCACTATAGCTGTAACAAACTGGAAATACTACCCTACCCCCCTCTATGTTATCATACTTTGAAAAAACACTCCCCCCCTTTTCCCCTACCCCCCCCCCCCCAAGCAGTGCACTGGGGTAAATAGTCCCTACCACCCCAACCCCGCCTATCCCAATCATACCTTTCCTACCCCCGTCCCCCCCTACCCCCCCACCCCTCCCTCCCTCCCCACCCTAACCTGTCTTAATTTTCGCCACCCATTCATTCAACTGGGCCCATCCTCTCCGGCGCCGCAACTCCCCATCTCTGCGGTATGCCGTAAGGCGCTCCAGCGTTATGAGTTGCTCAACTTTACCCTTCCACTCGCCCATGGAAGGGGGATCTATATTTTTCCACCTGCGGGCTACCAGGCACTTTGCCGCCGCAAAGCCCCAACGTAACATTTTACTCTGTTCCCAGGATTCCCTTTCATTATGTATTCCAAGCAAACACACCTGCGGGCTACACACCATGGACTCTCCAGTCATTTTTACCATTGCCTTCACCACCTCTATCCAAAAAGGCAATAGTAGTGAACAGGACCACCAAATATGCAAGAACGTACCCTTTTCTTTTCCACATCTCCAGCACTGGTCAGAAGCAGTAGGGTACATCCGCTTGATTCTCTCAGGAGTATAGTACCATCTGGAAAGTACCTTATATGCATTCTCCTGCACTAGCGCACATGTAGAGGCCTTCTGTACCTCCCCACATATCCGTTCCCATTCCTGATCACTAAACCTACAACTTAAATCTGATTCCCATGCACCTTGGAAGCAGAATGGAGTGGGGTCACTACCTCTGATGAATCTATATAGCACCGAGATAGTCCTAGGCACCCTCTGTAATATACCCCATAAATTCTCCAGGCTCTCTCTTTCTTGGGCGTAAACCCCCCTCCACCCCATTGTTCCCATGAATAGTTTAATCTGAACATATGAAAAATAATCTCCTTCTAGGAGACCATGTTGTTCCTTCAATTCCTCAAAACTTTTTATCCTTCCTCCCTGTAGTAGATCCCGGAAGCAAGAAAGGCCCAGACGATCCCATCTCAAAAAGACTCTATTATCTTTCCCAGCCCCGAATTTCGGCTCCCATCGGATCTCAGCCCTAGTTGATACTCCCTCTGTCTGTCCCCACTCTCTCCGAAACTCCTCCCATATCCGTAGGAGGTGCCGAACAAATGGATTTTCCACCCCAACTAACCTTTCCCCCAATCCCTCTGTTGTCCATAAGAGTGATGCTAAGCCCCTCTGCGGGAAATACTCCTGTTCCACCCGCCCCACTAACTTTAATGGTTTCTTTTCCCACTCCACAACCATCTTAACCTGAGCCGCCTGATAATACCATTCCAATCGCGGTACAGCTCTACCTCCTCTTTCTATTTCTCCCCATAGCACTTTCCCTGCTAAACGCGGGTGTTTACCCCCCCAGGCAAATTGAAGGATTTGACGTTGTAACTTACGCAACATCTCCTTGGGCACTGCCACCGGCAAGCTCTGGAATAAAAACAGCATTCTAGGTAAGATATTCATTTTAATAACCGCCATCCTCCCCCACCATGACAACCACATACCCTTCCACCGGGACAACTCCAGCCGGACGCGGTGTATAAGTTTCCCATAATTAAGGTCGAAGATTTTATTTTGGTCCCTGGGCACCAGAACCCCCAAATATCTGAAGTGGTTCTTAGCCCACTTGAAGGCAAACCTACTTTTCAAGCGAATTTCCACATCCTGGGGGACCGAAATGCCCACAACCTCACACTTGTCCATATTGACTCGCAACCCCGTATACCTCCCAAACTCACCCAGCACTTCCCTTACCACCTCTAATGTGGTCTCTGGTTCTGTCACATAAAGTAACATGTCATCAGCATAAAGGGCCACTCGATGTTCCTTCTTTCCCAATCTAAACCCCTGGTACCTAGGGTGACAGCGAAACATCACAGCTAGGGGCTCAATATATATGGCAAATAACAGAGGTGACAGGGGGCATCCCTGCCTAGTCCCCCGCCCTATTGCGAAGAGTGGTGTATATTGGCCATTGATCTGAATGCAAGCTCTTGGGGCTCTATATAAAGCTGTTATCCACCTACAAAAATTCCCTCCTATACCCATACGCCGCATCACCTCTCCCAGAAACCCCCAGTCCACCCTATCGAACGCTTTTTCTGCGTCTATTGCTAACATCAAGGCCCCTGGGAGTCTCTGTTGTGCCTCCCACTGTAGGTGAAGAGTACGGCGTATGTTATCTCCCACCTGTCGACCCGGAATGAATCCTGATTGGTCCTCTCCTATCAATCCCGGTAGAACCCGTCCTAGCCTATTGGCCAGAACTTTAGCCACTATCTTCACATCGATATTTAATAAGGAAATGGGGCGGTATGAACCACAAGTGGTGGGATCTTTA
Source organism: Microcaecilia unicolor (assembly GCF_901765095.1). Taxonomy (NCBI): domain Eukaryota; kingdom Metazoa; phylum Chordata; class Amphibia; order Gymnophiona; family Siphonopidae; genus Microcaecilia; species Microcaecilia unicolor. The sequence goes on from NC_044034.1 coordinate 20,876,374, forward strand.
CCTGGTTTTAACAGCAATGAGATCCCCGCCTCCATCATTGAATTCGCAAAATCTTGTCCCTCCAAAACCCCGTTCCCTAATCTAATAAGCTGCGGTCCCAGTTCTTCAGCATAACATTTATAAAATCGCGCAGTGAAGCCATCTAAGCCCGGGGCCTTCCCATTCGGAAGATTCTTAATTACCCCTTGCACTTCCCCCCATCTGATCGGCTCATCCAATCTAGCTCGCTCCGCTGCCTCCAGACTTGGAAGCTGTATCTGATCAAGATATGACTCCAACCCTACCTTGTCCATAGCCTCCCCAGCTTTATATAACTGTTCGTAGTAAGACCTAAAGCTTTTGGCTATATCTGCATCTGTATAGTACCACCTACCCCTTTCATCCTTAAGTCTTTGTATAAGAGTCTTAACCCGCTTTGCCCTCAACTTACGAGCCAGAAGCGCACTGGGTTTGTTCGCAAACTCAAAGATCTTCTGCTTCCATTTGGTTTGCATATATTCTATCTCTATCATCTGCAACTGTGCCAGTGCCCCCCGTACCTCCCTGAGTTCCTCCCCCACCTTCTTTGTGGGCTGCCTTTTATGTTGTTTCTCCAGACGCACTAAACGTGTATGCAACTCCAAAGATTTCCGACCGCTTTCCCTCTTTTTCCGAGCCCCCCATTTAATGAACGTGCCCCTCACCACTGCCTTCATTGCGTCCCATAAAGATCCATCCGAGACTTCACCATTGTCATTAAACTGGTAATAGTCCTTTATAGCGCTCCTGACATCTTCTCTCACTGTCTCATCCCCCAACAGGGTTTCATTTAGCTTCCAAGTCCCTCCCCTCTTTCTACCTACTAACCCCTTTAACCTAATCCAGACAGGAGCATGATCAGATACCTGGCACGCTTCTATCTCTGCCTCCTCTAACATATGCCAACTGTTGCGATGTACCCATATGCTATCCAATCTGGCATATGACTGTGCAGCATGCGAATAGTGAGTATAATTTCTTTGTGTCCCATGCAACAATCTCCATCCATCCACCACCTCGCATTCTTTCAAAAAAGACATCAAAGCCTTACGTCCCGAACCCCCTCCACCACCCCGTCCTCTGGAGTGATCCAGGTCTGCATCAGGGGCAATATTGAAATCGCCCCCTATTATCACTTGGCCTTTAATGAAATCCTGAAGTTCTCCCTTCAATGAGTCAAAAAACTGCTTCTGACCTTCATTCGGAGCATAGATGTTAATAAAAGTAATCTCCTTATCATGCAAGAATCCCCTAATTCCCATACATCTGCCACTCGAATCCCGAAATTCTTTCTGTATGTTCAGCCCGCAGGTGTTTCGCACCATAATGGCTACCCCCCCAACCCTTCTGGGTTCCCGTCCCTGGTGCGTCAATACCACCCCAAAGGACCTGTGCTGTAACAGATGTGCATCCCTCGGTCTCAGATGTGTCTCCTGAAGCAATGTCACATCCCAGTTTAACCTGTTCAATTCTTTAAATACTCTGCATCTTTTCCCCTGGTGGTTAAGCCCGTTTACATTCCAAGAACCCATCTTTAATGTGTCCCCAAGTCCCACCCCTCTCCTCCCTCTTCCCTTTGACAGTCCCCGTTCCCCTCCCCCCCCTCTACCCTTCTCCCGACCCTCCCTCCCCTCTCCCCCCACCCTTGCCGATCCCTGGAACAGCAGATCAGCCATAGTAGGAAATTAGACGTACTGTCCCTAAGGCCTATATCAATATTATCTAAGAACTTACCAATCCTTTTTCCCCACACCTCCCAGTCTACCATAAATTTCCTCCCGCCCTCCCACCCCTCATAGCCCCCTTCCATCTCCGCTCCCCTCAAACCCAATCTTCTGTCCCCCCTGTAACAAGCGTCCCAACATATAACCACATTGAGTCTTACTCCTCGCTCTCCACAAGCATTTATAGTTCAGTGAGAGACAGATCAACCCCTCCCCGTCTGGATGGTCCGTCCTCCACTGCACATCTGGTCTTCCACAGCCTCCTTTCCGCTATCCTCTTCCTCGTCCCCATCAGAGGCCACCATAGTCCGTGACAACGTATAATATTGTTGCCTCCCCCTGAGGAAAAGGAATCGCTCATGCCTCTCCCGAGGTCTATTCCTCCATCTCCACGCCTTGCTTATCAGTCTCCTTTTACTATATGTCCTAATTTGTCCCATAATCAAACCTTGTATCCTCACTGTTCTGTCTGATGACCCCAACAGTGCATCTTTTAGGAAGCTTGTTTGTCTTTACTCTTGCCTCTCTCGACCACCACTTGCCATGCAGAGTCTCGTCTAGGAACTGCTTGAGCCCGCGTGTCTGGAATCTGTACCGGAACCTCCCTGCATCCCAAGGCTCTCAATGCCGACCACGCTTCCTCTGGTGTTGTGACCTTGCGAGACTTGCCATCCACAGTGATCCAGACCGCAAAGGGGAACAGCCATCGGTATTTTATCCCCTTGGATCTCATAAACTGAGTAACTTCTTTAAATGTTCCCCGCTTCAACAACGTGGTGCGGGCCAGGTCCTGAAAAACTTCTATTTTATAGTTTTTCCATACAATCTCTTTGCTCACCCTGGCTTGCCGCAAAATCCGTTCTTTTAATGGGAAATCCTGAAAGCACACAACCACATCTCTCGGCTGAAGGGCTCCGCGAGGTCCCAGTGCTCTATGAGCCCGCTGTAGGTGTATTTCCGGGGGATGAGCCTCTGACCCAAGAGACAAGATATGTAGGCAAAGGTCTTTAACAACAACCTCGCAGTTGGCAAAAATGTCTAGTTCAGGGATACCCTTAAACCTGAGGTTGTTACGCCGTGACCTGTTTTCGAGGTCCTCCACTTGGTCTCTGAGCTGGCTCAACTCCCCCTGTTCCTCTGCTGCTTTTCGGCGCATCGAATCCACTTCTGACTGTAGGGCCACCATCCCCTCCTCCACTTCACTCACTCGGGACCCCAAGTCATGCACCTCAGCTCTTATTTCTTTGAGAGCATTCTGGACATCCAACCTAATCCCCTCAAAGTTTGTTTTTAAGTCCTGGAGCAGCCCAGCCACATCAGACTGCAGCATGCAGGCTGCCACTGCCGTTTCTTCGACCCTTACCGCAGGTTCCTGCACTTCGGAGGCGGTCGCCATCTTGGCTCCTTTCAGCTCCGGCCCCACTTTTCCTTCGCCCGTTGTTTCGCGCCGGTCCGAGGTGTAGCGAAAGCGCTCCAATGTTTTTTTTGGAGGCATAGCCCGGAGGAACGTCCTGCTTCACTCCCGATCCGTTTTTCACCGTGAGGGTAAGCTTTTTAGCGCCACTTCTTTTCAGCCCCGGCGGAGCTCTTCGATTAGACCTCCACGTTGGATCGTGACGTCATTTCCTCCTCCTCCTCCTCCCGATTTTTTTTGTTGTTGTTTTACATTAGTTTTGGAAGCTGGGCAGCCCCAATGAGAGGTACAGACCTCTCGTTAGCTTTCCCGTAGTTTTCCAGCATTAGGGCAAGCGGTAAACTTTGATGCATCTCATTTCAATAGGGTTTCTACACAATTTGCTCATCTGCATTCTGTTTTCGTTTGCTGCTACCATCGTGGGAAATTGCTTTAATGCATGCCAGGGTAGGAAAACTGTTCTTTAAAGGCTCGTTAAAGCCTCCTTTAGTGCATCTTGCCCCTAGTCACCAAGAGATCCTGACTATTTTAAAGTCTGTTTGCAAAAGCTTGGAAAAGGGTATGGAACTCCTCTCATATGAGGAAAAGCTAAATGTGTTAGAGCTCTTTAGGTTGGAAAAGAGATGGCTGAGGGGAGATGTTGTAAAAGTGAATCTATTTTTTACTCTTTCAAAAAGTACAAAAACTAGGGGACACTCAATGAAGTTAGATGGAAATACTTTTAAAAACAAATAAGAGAAAAAACATTTTTTTTTTCACTCAGCGAATGAACTCGTTGCCAGAGAATGTGGTAACAGCATATCTGGGTTAAAAAAAAAAAAAAAAAGGTTTGTACAAGTTCCTGGAATGAAAGTCCATGGGAAGCTACTGCTTGTCCCAGGATTGGTAGCATGGAATGTTGCTACTGTTTGGGTTGATGGTCAGATACTTGAGACCTAGATTGTCTAGCCTTGCAGACGGGATACTGGGCTACATGAGCTAGATGAATCATTAGTCTGACCCAGTATGGCTATTCTTATGTTCATATCTTTAAAATAAACCCCAAAACAAAACTACAATTTACCGTAGAATAAAAATCCAAATAAAAATTGAAGTTTTGTGTAAGTTGTAGGCTCCATCTTAACATATTTTGTTGAATTTTAGATGTTTAGCCTACCTTTACAAATAATTCTCAAAAAAGCTTAAGAGATCATTAGTAAGTCATTCCTGTAAGTCTCTTCTCCAAAGAGCATACAGGCTGGGTAGCTGAAGCGATTGGAAGTGGTAACTTAAGGGAAGGGATTTTGTATTTTTTAGTTGTAACTCAAGGCAAGTTACATTCAGGTATACTAGTTATTTCCCATTCCCCAGAGGGCTTACAATCTGTTTGTACCTGAGTCAGTGGCGGGTTAAGTGACATCCAAGATCAGAAGGAGCCACAGGGAGGTTTGAACCAGATTTCCCTGGTTCTCAGCTCATTCTATCATTATTATTGGAAGTGGGATTTCAGCATTGTTTTCAAGGAGATGAAATGTGATGATGTAAAAAGAATCAACAAGAGAGGGGGTCTCCATGGAGATACCAAAGGCGAAAACAGCAGTGAAGAGATGAAAATGGTTAGAAGATTCATTAAAAAAAAATCTTTAATAAAAAGTATAAAACTTTGATGCTAGTGGAAGCGAAAGTAATTGCAGCATACGAACTTTGAATGCTAAAGCTGTGAATTGATATTGACCAACAGTTCATATGACGCAAAGTTACAGACCCCTGATGCAGGCGATACATGTGGAAATACAGCCATGTCGGGCCCCGTTCTTATTAAAGATTTTTGTTTTTGAATGAATCTTCTGTTTTCACCTGTTCATTTGATGGTCACCGCTTTTTGCCTACGTTTGGTAAAACAACACATTAGGTCCAATTTGGCCAATTTTCGAACTTGGAGTTCTGGAGAAATAAGCCCTCCCCCACCTCAAAAAAAATCCTCAGTATGGGAGAATAGAGAACACAAGCAATGTGAAAATTTTGTGACTGATATGTTTCACTTAATGTAAGTTTCTGTTTTACAGAAGCTTGAACTACCTCCCACAGACCCCCCCCCCTTTCCCAAACTACCCTGCAAAAATGACCACAATACCAAATGCTACTGCAAATACCCTGCCACCCCAGAAACTGCTACTACCCCCCCAAAAAAAACTAGCACTGCAGCTGCTCCTTTACTCTGTAAACTGTCCCACTCCCAAAAGCTCTATCTCCTGTAACTGCCTCACTACCTAGCAAACTGCTCCATTTCCCAAAAATAACCCTGTGATTGCTCCAGCACTGCAGACTGCAGCCACCCTCAAAACTGTCTACCCGAGACTGCTCACCACTGTGCAAACTTCTCCCCCCTCTCTAAGACTGAGAAATTTCACCTTTCAAGCAGTCCTACCCTCTCATCTCTCCCGAACGGATAGAGGACCAACATAGATACAAATACACACACACACAAGAGCATTCCCACTTACACAGATACAAGATACATGTATTCACACAAAGGGACTTGAAGAATTCCATGAGCCATGATCTACCTGCTTTTCCCAGTTAATGGATTGAATTTTAGACTTCATTACCCACCTTTCCAAATCAGAGTTCAACAATGATTGTTGGGACTGCCAATATTGCTAGCCTTTATTTCATGAAGCAAAGGGCATGCATTTTAGCTCCTCCTATCTCTCCAACCTTACATAACTACTGAAAGTGATTCCCCCCTCCACCCCCCCCCCCCGCCCCCAATAACACTGTTACACAGTCATTTCAGAACCAGCAGGGATCAGATACCGTTTTAGGCTTCTGCAATAGAAAAGGTAATAGGCTCATTAGAGTGCTATTTTCCTAATGTTAATATGCTCTTAGTAATATATTTAAGTATGTATATGTGCTACAAATTTGGTTTTTTAAGCTGCAGATCCGTGTGTAAAATAACCAGAAGTGTGTATTGGGATTATGCTAGCCTACTACATTACAGCTTATGAATGGGAATTTTTTTTCGGCTATATTCTAATGAGGTTGACCTTCTCAAATAGCTTATTTATGACATTTGTTTATACAACATTTTGAGCTGTTATAAAGAAATTGGTTGTTTTGGGTTTGTGTGGTAATATATAAAATATATATATTTTTTCAATATTAATTTTAAATTATATCACTGATGTATTACCTGAAGACATTTGCTCAGAAATGTATTATATTATGAAGTTGAAGAAGATCTTTGACTATATCTATGCCTTCTGTGTGTTTTCTTCTAGTTGGGAAGACCTCATTGATCACCAGGTTCATGTATGACAGTTTTGACAACACTTATCAGGTAAAAATATAATTTAATTTTTTTTGTTGTTGGAATGCACAGTTTTGTGTGTGTATGTATATGTATATATATAAGAAATATATATATATAAGAAATAAGTTTTGAGCTAAATAGTTTTGTATTGAATTTAACTAAAGTGAATGGTTGTTTTCAATAATAATAATAATATATACATATATACACACACACACAGTGCACTCCATTTAAGTGCATGTCGGATAAGCGCATACTCTGTTTAACTGCATGCTGTACTTCGGTCTCGTTTTTGGCGCCATCAATTTCTATGGGGACAAACTTCGGTTTAGCGCACCAATGATACGTGCAAGATTTGCTTATATGCATGGTTTAAGACCATTCCTCTGCAGGAAAGACTCCGCATAAGCGTACGCATGGAATATGGAAGCCGATTGGTGCGTGATAAAGGGGCGGTAAATTTGAAATCTCATTGGTTAACTGCTACAGGCAAAATAAGCGAAAGAATGTTGTTAGAGTGTACACTGGAGTTGGAGTCGTCGCGCAACTGTAAGACTTTAACACTGGCTGAACAAATAGAAGTTCTTAAAAAATTAGAAAACAGTCAAGCATCTATTGCTAAAGAATATGGTGTCAATCCCAGTCAGATTTCACGTATCTTGAAGCAGAAAGACCAGCTTCTGGAAGACTGGCAAAACAATGCAAATCCACACCGGAAATGTAAACGGGCGGAAAAAGCTGAGGATGTAGAAGATGCTCTTCTTCAGTGGATTTCTCAAGTCAGGAGCAGACAGTTTCCTGTCAGTAGTCCACTGCTTATGGAGAAAGCTAATCAGCTAGCTGAAAGTCTTGGACTAACTGAATTCAAAGCCACTGTTGGATGGTTGGAAAGATGGAAAGAGAGGAACAACATAAAATTCAATAAACAGCATGGTGAAAAGACTCTGATGACTTTGGTGCTGAAAATTGGGTTGTTTCAGTTCTTCCTACCATCTTGAATGAGTTTGCACCTCGTGACATTTTCAATGCTGACGAAAACGGTCTCTACTGGTGAGCGATTCCTGATGGAACTCTTGCATTCAAACAAGCTGAAACTACAGGAAGTAAAACTTCGAAGAATCGACTGACGATCCTCCTTTGCTGCAATATGGATGGGAGTGAAAAGTTGGAATCCCTCGTCATTGGAAAGAGCAAACAGCCCCATTGCTTCAAGAATGTTAAGCGACTTCCTGTGTCATACGAGGCTAACGCAAATTCATGGATGACTGGCGAAATTTGGAAGCAGTGGCTAAAGAAGTTAGACAATAGAATGTGGGCACAAAAGCGTCAGATTTTGCTGCTTTGTGATAATTGTGGTGCACACAGTGATGGTGTCAGGCTGTCTGACGTCAAGGTGGTCTTCCTGCCACCACACACTACCTCTCTGATCCAACCTATGGATCAGGGCATAATAGCCAATTTTAAAAAACATCGGGCTCTTGCGCTACGTCATGTGATGAGCATTATGGATGACCAGACTGGCAAGGATAAACGTTGCTTGCAGTCTATACTAATACTGTCTTTCCACGGCTGATGCAGTTCAAGTTTCCCAGAGATGTGCAGATAACACTCGGACATTTAATATAGTTAAAATAACTTATCTTTTATTGGCATACTGTAGTTCAGTGTATCTCACAGGATTAAGGTGAGCTGGTTTCAGGAATACAGCGTACAAGTCAGAAGCCAGGAACCATGAACATACAGAAACAGCATCCAAAATTCTTCCTGTCTGTCTTTGGAGCTCTGCCTAGCTGTAGAGCTTCCTTTGCATGAAAAAAGGCCAGCAGTCCCAACAAAAGAGGTGTAAAGGCAGAGAGTCAAGGAGAGAAGGTGGAGGGGATAAAATGAGCAAAGAGAAAAAGGGGCCAAAAGAAAAAAGGCACCCAAGGATATACCCCAGCCCTGACCACCTTGGGCTGGCTATCAGCCAATAGGGAAATCCCTGACCATGTAGGGAAGACTGGTCATTGGCTGCACCCCCCCCCCCCCTTATCAGATGGGAAGGAATGTGAGGAATTGGGCTTTGTCTGAGTTCACTCTGACTTAGCTCAGACTTCAGTTTACTAATAAAGCTAAAATAATGTAATATATGGGAATAGAATGCCGTGCTTAGGCAGTTGCCTGGGCATTAGTTAAACTAAGTTGCTGGACTAATAACATTACAAACTAGGATACATGTGCATATCTATATCTATCTATATATACACATACATACATACAGGTAAAAAATGGGTAATTTGGTATTACTTAGGCGAATTCCTAACTTCCACATAGTTTGATTTTTTTTGCGGTTCCCATCAGACGTTTTTTGGATGTTATGAGCAGGATGTCCCAATTCTGACTTGGAGGTATTTTTTCTAAAATGCTTCTCATTGTCTGCCCTAATTCTGTGGCTTCGTTTTCTAATACCTTTCAAGTATTTAAACACTTGGTACTGTTTGCTGCAATTAACCGTTACTGGAAACGTAGGATTACAGTGCGGCCCCAGAGTATTTGGGGTTTTTGACTATTCTGGCCCTACTTGCTCAGCATTTTGGAGATTTCTACTGAGAGCCACTTACGTTGGAAAGAAAGCTGTTTTGCTGTATTGGAGAGAACCCCATGCACCCACGCTGGAAACATGGCGGATACATATGATAGAACTTTTAAAGTTGGAAAGGTGTGGGATTCAGAGTCTTTCCTCCGAGGAGGGACAGTTGTTTCAGAGCACATGGGAGAATGTTTGGGCTACACTTCAACCGGTAGCACAAAGCAGACTATTAAACAGTTAACACTAAGTTGTTCCCCATTATGGACAAGAAATTGGAAAGTATTGAGGGGGGATAAGGGGGGAAGGGGGGGGGGAAGAAATTGAGTTGTAAAAAGAAATGATTGTATATGTGCAACTAATAGCTGTGTTTCAGTGAGAGTATTATGTACTTCAGTTAACGGTTTGTTCAATAAAAATGATTTAACCATAAACACTTGGTACATGTTACCATGTTATGCATTTTGTTTATACTATGTATAACCACTTTTCTTAAAAAAAACAAAAAAAAAAAACTAAAAGCAATGAGCAGCTATTAAATAATTATATAAAGCAAAGTAAATCTGTTGCATTTCGTTGACCTTCTAGGGTATACCTATTTAGGTCCTTAAGACTCAGTTCTTACTCAGTTCTCACCTATCTTGAGGGCCCATGCAGAAAGCCTCGCAGTATAGCTTGCTTTTACCACGAAATTAGCTCAGAAAAATATTGTGGCATGCTGTAATCAGTGAGCATGCTAGTTATTGCTGCATTAAAATTGTGGCAGTAATCTAAAGCTCATTGTTAAATGTCACTTTTCCTGTCGGTGCCTGAGGAAGGGTGATATTTAAAGAGAAAAGAAGCTGCAGGCAAGCAACACCTGTTCCTACCTCCTATCCTGACCCCCGACTGGACTAAAAAAATTCCTTGGTGTCTAGCGGGGACCCCCCCCAACCCTGTAACTTAGTAGTGCCCACTTGCTCCTGGTTCTGCTGCTGTTATCTTCAAAATAAGAGCACCCTGCTCTGTACAGTGCATTCTGGCAGATTGACCCTGCACAGTGCATCCCAGAATGCACCACATGGGGCAGGGTGCTGCATTTTGAATGTGACAGCAGCAGAGACGAGAGTGAGTGAGAATCGCTTCTGCCTCATTTAAGTTAAGGGGTTGGGGGGAGTCCCACTAGACACCAAGGAATTTTTTGGAAGTTGAGGGAGAGGAAGGGGAGAGCAAGGGTGAGGGGCCATTAGACTCCCAAAGCAAGTTTGTTCCTCCCCCCTAATATTGTTGGAAATGGAGTTCCATGGGACTCCTGCAGAAAGCAATCCAGGCAGAGTCATGTTGGAGGGAGAGAAGGGGTGCCACTAGACACCCACTCCTCTTCAACCAACTCTTTAATGCTGCCCTGGACCTGATGAAAACATTCTGATGCTAGATGTGCATCAAAAATATATATTTTGTTGCATGGCCATGGCGTTAATGACTGTGTTACCATGCATTTTAATGTTGTGTGTGGTAATGGTTTCTGTGCAAGTTAACACCCAAGATGAAGCCATTGTTCTGCCGGTAAAACCTGTGGTAATGCTTTCTGCATTAGCCCCTTGGTGAAAATCCCATACCATTTTGGTTGTTTTTCTGTGGATTGCCTCTAGTACCTTACTGAAGTAGAGCCTCCAAACTGGACACTGTATTCTGAGGCCAAATTAATGTCTTGTGCAGTGGTGTTATGTGAAGATGAGGCTATTGTGAAGATGAAGCTCCTCTTATCCCCACACAGGAGACCTCCTCTGCAGACTGATGCCTTTTCCACTCAGCTTCACTTTGAGTTCCCTGGTCCTCCAGAACCAGCGGGTAGTCTGTTGGCCTTTTTTCCCACTTCCCTGGGGATACAATTACTGCCTGGGTCTGACCAACCCTCTGCTCTTCCCTTGGCTTCAGCTTTCAGACAGTGTTATTCAACTGCCAAGGGTAGCAGGGATTCTCTGATGTCCTTGTTTTCAGGTGGTTATTTCAACAAGGTCCCATCTGGGGTGCCATTTTGTAAGCCCACAGGGGTGCTCTCTGATGTGCCGGGGCCTTTAGTGGCTCCTGCCGAGCCTCACTAGCCCTTTGCTTCAGGGAACCACCTTGAAAACCAGACTTCTCGGTGACTGCGTTGACTCGGGCCTCTATGTTTGGGCCTCCCCTTTCCCTCAGGGTGACCCCTCTATTAACCTTCAGTCCTGGCCCGGCCTCCCCGCTGTATCTCCTGGTAACCAATCCCCCCTTACCAGTTCTTCTGGTGGGTTCCCCCTGGTCACCCTTCTCTGGAAGATAGCGCAGCTTCCTCTGCTTGCCAAAAATATGCAAATTAGCTGGTTGCATGTAAATTCAGTTTATTAGAGCTAGGTTACAGTCTTTTGGGAACCTGGCTTTCCAACTCTTCTTTGACTGCAATTCACCCTCCTGAGACCATTTACTGGGGAACATCTGGGTCTCAGGATATAACAGCCACCTCCCCTGGATAGGACACACTTTATTCACCTTAACCTTACGGTCCTATCCTCCACCCCACGGCTGTTAGTTCTGTCTCAGTAGCAGTTGTGCAAAACAATCATATCCATTGCCTGACCCCCACCAGGTAAGTACCTCTTTGAGTTTGGAGGGAACCTTCTCCTGATCTCTCTCTTGAGCTCTACTTCAGCAAGCCTCTTTCTTCAGTCCCTGGCTTATAATTCTCCAGTTCTGGGTGTTGCAGGTCCCCCCATCTTCTCTCCCCTCCCTTGGCTTAGAGGATGCTTTTATAGGGTGCCCAATAATCCATCCCACCTCTCTTTAGGCCTCTCCCCCTGCTTCCAGAAAGGTCTGCACCCAGAACTCTCTCCACCTTTCCAGCTTCCACTCAGAGAGTCCCCCTGGTGGCCTCCCCAGGGAAGTACAGGTCCTATGCCACGAGCACCCCCTAGCCGTTCCTTCTGGTCACTACCATGGACTATACTCTTTGGCTCCCTCTAGTGGCCAGATCAGGGCATTTTTAGGTTTTCAATGGGAGAGCGCCCTCTGGCGGCCTCCTCATGTAAGGGCAGTCCCTGTGTTTATCACAGTTATCACGGTTTTTTTTTTTTTTGCTGGCTATGCCTTTCTTTATGCAGCCTGACATCCCTCTAGCTTTGACCACCACATTGCTTGGTTACCTTGAAACCATTAGACAATATTACCTTGAGTTGTTGTCCTAACTTGTGCCCATTGGCTTCTTCCTTTTCCCCCCACTCCCTATTTTATGTAACGCTTTTGGATTTCTACACCCTAAAGCCATAGTTTTGTAGTGCTTCACATTAGAGGTAAGCTTCTAGGCATTTAACTACTCTTAATTTTTTTTTCTTTTAGATTGCTTCTAATTTTGTCCCCTCCCTTAGGGTGTCCACTCTATTGCAGATCTCTGTGTTGTTTACAAAAGGCAAATTTTCTCTTCTATCACTCACAAAGATATTGAAACGAGGTGGTCTAGGCACCAACCTTATTTGATTATACGCCTCACAAAAAAGAAAAGAGCTTGAGGCATGTTAAACATATAAAAATAGATTTGATAAGATTATTGAACCTCAAGACATGGGAGGGTTGTAAATGTATGTTCCTTGTCATCAAGCAGATGCAGCCATTACAGATGGGTTGTGTCCATCAACCAGCAGAGGGAGATAGAGAGCACACTTTTTTCAGTGCCTCATACCAGCTTGCTCCACTACCTCTCTTCTGTATTCTCTATCTCCCCTAGCAGAGTGGCTGCAGCTTCTTCGAGGTCCATCTAAAATCTGCCTGGAGGTTGCTCCTGTGCTTTTGCCAGTTGTTAGCAGGGGTGTTGGAGGCTATAGCAGCTTCACTTTAAAGGCACATAGGTTCGCCCTTTCCCTGCCTTACCCATACCTCCATGGATGTGGGCACATTGCTTAGCTTTCCCTGTCCTTCCCCACCAACAGTGGATGCAGGCACATAGGTTTGCCCTTTCCCTGCCTTTCCCACTCACCTGAGCCTTCGGAGTTCTATTTACCTCTGCTTTCCTCACAGCGTTAAAAAAAAAAAAAAAAGGAACAGAGGTTTTTCCTTGCCTTTTTCTGTGGGACCGGAGCTGTGATACTCGGCCCAGTGAGGTAAGAGTGTTTTTTGACTCCTCCGGGGTGGGCCCGCGAGTCACCTGACCCCCTCGCAGTCTCTAGAATATTTGGGGGCCAGGTTCGACACAGCCTCGGGGTATGTGTACCTACCCGAGCAAAGGCGGTGCAAACTTCAGAATCAGGTCCGTCTGCTCCTGAGGATGCCCCGCCCGTGAGCTTGGGAAATTGTCCAGCTGCTTGGATCGATGACGGCCACCATGGAACTGGTGCCCTGGGCGAGAGCGCACCTGAGACCTCTACAGTATGCTCTACTCCAAAGATGGTCTCCAGTATCTCAGGATTACCAATGCAGACTCTCTTGGCTCCCTGCGGCCCGACTCAGCAGGGAGTGGTGGCTCTCAGACAGCATGCTGCGGCGAGGAATGCAGCTGGCGCTCCCCGATTGGTGCCTAGTGGTGACAGATGCCAGTCTGAAAGGCTGGGGCACACATTGCAAGGGGAAGCATGCCCAGGGTCTATGGACACCCGAGAAGTCGGAGTGGTCCATCAACCGCCTAGAGTTGAAAGCGGTGTTTCAGGCGCTTCTGGCCTTTCAAGTGACCCTGGAAGGATTGGCTGCCAGAGTGATGTTGGACAACACGACAGCAGTGGCCTACATAAATCGACAAGGCGGCACTCAGTGCAGAGCTCTAGCCGCGCAGGCGAACAAATTTGCCACTGGACCGAGCTGCATCTACAGTTTCTGTCGGCAGCTCACATTGTAGGTCAGAGCAACGTGCAAGCCGATTATCTAAGCAGGCATCAGATTGATCCAGCGGAGTGGGAACTTGCAGACGAAATGTTTCTGCAGATATGTGCCAAGTGGGGCAAGCCCATGATCGATCTAATGGCGACAAGCACCAATGCCAAAGTCCCGTGCATCTTCAGCAGACGGAGAGATCTTCACGCGGCGGGGTTGGATGCCTTGGCTCAACCCTGGCCTCCGGGCCTACTGTATGTGTTCCCTCCATGGCCCTTGATAGGGTGAGTGCTCCTGCGGATTTGGCTGCATCCAGGAGAAGTGGTTCTCTTCGTCCCGGATTGGCCCAGGAGGCCTTGGTATGCAGACCTCCGACAGATGCTCATAGAGGATCCCCTTCAGTTACCTCTGGTTCCCAACCTGCTGTCACAGGGTCCGGTGACCATGGAGGACGCCGGCCGATTTGGTCTTATGGCCTGGCGATTGAGAGGGCGCAATTGAGAGGCAGAGGTTATTCCAATAAAGTAATTACCTCTCTCCTGCAAGCCCGCAAGCGTTCCACTTCTGTGGCTTATGCCAGGATTTGGCGCCAGTTTGAAGTCTGGTGTGCTTCCAGAGAGAGCACACCTCTGCGGGCTCCTGTCTCGCCGATTCTGGACTTTTTGCAGGATGGTGTACAAAAAGGCTTGGCCTATAATTCCCTGTGGGTGCAAGTGGCAGCGTTGGCCTCCCTGCGTGGCAAGGTTGAAGGCGTGTCTTTAGCTACTGATCCGGATGTGGCACGGTTTCTTAGAGGGGTTCTTTGGCTCCGTCCTCCTGTGCGTGCACCTTGTCCAGCTTGGAACCTGGGGCTAGTGCTGAAGGCCCTTCAGGGTGCTCCCTTTGAACCGCTTCGGCGTGCTTCAGAGAAAGATTTGACACTGAAGGCCGTCTTGTTAGTGGCCATTATTTCGGCGAGACGGGTGTCAGAGCTCCAGGCGCTGTCCTGTAGAGACCCTTTTCTGCAGTTTTCAGAGTCCGGGGTCACGGTTCGGACCGTGCCTTCCTTCTTGCCTAAGGTGGTTTCAGCGTTTCACCTAAACCAACCTATTTTCTTGCCCTCCTTTGTCGAGGAGGAGTTTCCAGAATCTTTTGGGCAATTGCACCTGTTGGACGTGCGCAGGACTCTGCTGCAGTATCTGCGAGTTACTAACTCTTTCAGGACCTCTGATCATCTGTTTGTTTTGCTATCAGGTTCTCGCAGAGGGTCTCTAGCGTCTAAAGCCACTATTGCCCGCTGGCTTAAAGAATCTATCTTTTCAGCTTATTTGCTTGCCGGCCGGCCTCCGCCTGATGCCTTTAAGGGTGCATTCCACTAGAGGAATTTCCTCTTCTTGGGCTGAAACTGGAGCACTCTCTCTTCAAGAGATTTGTAGTGCAGCAACATGGGCTTCTAAGCTCTCTTTTGCCTGACATTACAGGCTGGATGTGGCTGCCAGGAGGGGACGCACATTTTGGAGCGCAAGTGCTGGCGCGTGGTGTGGCTTGTTCCCACCCTATCTAGGGATTGCTTTGATACATCCCATCTGTAATGGCTGCATCTGTTTGATGACAAAGAAGGGAAAATTAGGTTCTTACCGTGATAATTTTCTTTCCTTTAGTCATAGCAGATGCAGCCATGATCTCTCTCTGTCTGATGCTATCTGCTGTAAATCTATTTCAGGTTCTGTTCATGTTTCCTGGAGATTCCGTCCTTGGGAGAAAGTCAGAAAACAGTCTTCAGGATTCTTGTTAAATTAAAGGAGGATGACTTAATTCCCTCCAGTTTCATGTTTTGGAGGATGTTTATTCCCTCCGGGAGGATGAGTTTATTCCCTCCAGTTATGTCTCAGTGGAGGATGAGTTTATGCCCTCCAGGAGGATGTTTCATTCCCTCCATTCTGAGTTAATGCCCTTTGTTGTAGGGCCATCGTTTGCTGTGAGGAAAGCTCATGTTATTCCCATTGCGGTTTGCCATACTGCTTTGGAAACTTCAAATACTGAAGAGAGGTAGTGGAGCAAGCTGGTATGAGGCACTGAAAAAAGTGTGCTCTCTATCTTCTTATGCTGGTTGATGGACACAACCCATCTGTAATGGCTGCATCTGGTATGACTAAAGGAAAGAAAATTATCACGGTAAGAACCTAATTTTCCCTTACTGGAGAAAATATGAATGGATTTGTAAATTAAATACTGGATACCCAATGGACTAAGTTTAATTACTAGTTTGACATTTGTGTTTGAGTGCTTTCCGTTTCTATTTGATTGGGTTGATAAGTGCAGTATAATAGTAAGATGGCTGTGTAGTAACCTGGTTTCTAGTTTGTCCTTGGTGAAGAAACAGACATTGAAATAATACAAAACTTGAAAAATTCCTAACACAAATGTAGCAAACTACAACTATACCTATGAATAGGCAGCACTACAAATATTACATTGTGCTCTAGAACACCAATACAGTTAGTTGAGAATAGAGCCATTAGGTTGCTGAACCATGTGAGGGCTAGGAACTCGGTGACATGCCTTGAGGGATCAGCATTGGCTGCCAGTTGTGGCTCGAATTAAGTAGAAAATTTTGGTTTTAGCTCGCCAGGCTTAATTTTCTGAGATTTCTAGCTATTTTCATTCCTTGCTGGTGCCCTATCACCTGCTGCATCATTTGCGGTCCTCGCAGGCAAATTATTTGGTTATTCCATCTTGTTTTAGAAGCTGGCTATGTTTCTCAAGTAGGACTGCATTTAGTATAGTCACTCCAAAGTTATGGAATACTTTACCTTTTGATTTGAGAACTGAAACATCGATTCCTCGATTTTAAGAAGAAGTTCTTGAAAACATGGCTTTTTCAGCAATTTTTTTTTTAGCTTAGTGGATCTTGGTTTGAGTAGTTCTGGTAGAGCTGTTCTCCCTATTGTCACAGGGTTTTTTAAATGGTCTTTTGGTGCTCTACTGTTTTGTAACTGCTGTTCTCCGAGGCCAGGCAAGCCTATAATTATCATACATCAGTAACGCAGGGTCCATGTTGCCAGTCTGGAGCTTGTAGCAAGCTTAAAAATAGGTCTTTGGGTGCAAGATGTGCTCCATCATGCATATGTGAGTGCCTTCCCGCTGGCTGTGAGACCACAGGACCAGCAGTTCTCTTTTATTTCTGCATTGAGAAGAGGATGTATCATATCCACTCCTCATAGCTGGTTCAGTTGGTCTTTTTGTGCCTTCTTTTTTTTTCCTCTTTCTTTATACCTCTTTTGGAGTTTTTCTTATCTTATCCTTCCTCTGTATATTATTTTTGCCTTTTTTCTGTTTTTTTTTGTTTGTTATTGCACTCACTAGGCTGCATTTAGGCTTGAGCTTCCAGTCAGGTTTTCCTCTTTTCTTCTTTTTTTTTGGTGCTCTTCTCTTTATTTAGCACCATTGAGTTGTTTGATTTGGCCATGGCTGTTTTTCCTTTCATGTCATCGAAGGTTCCCAGTGGCTTTAAGCTCTGCAGTCTGTGCAACAGAACCATCTTTGGCAAGGACACCTATTCTTGGTGTCTATAGTGTTTGGGGCCTGATCAGACTCCTGCAAACTGTATTCTGTCTTCATATGAAGAAAGTACAGTTAGCTAGAGAGGCTCAGAGAAAAGATTTTTGGAGTCTGGTCCGAAGCATTGACATCTATGTTGGCGTCGGTGTCTTTGGGTGTTGCATTAGGTGTATCTGTCCATACGGCTGCGAGATCCTTGTACACTGGGAATAACCGTGCATTGAATGGGTCTCCACTTGCCTCAACGCCTGCTGCTGTGCAAGGCCCTTGGACGATCGGTGTCAGACCCGACCCCTGACATGACGCGAGAACTCAAACGTTTTCCTGTTTGGCACTGTGGAGTAACGATGCCATATTTATAAATGATATGGAAATTGAAATGATGAGTGAGGTGATTAAATTTGATGATGACACAAAACTATTCAAGGTTGTTAAAACATGTGGTCTGTGAAAAATTGAAGGAAGACACAGCATCCAAATGGTAGATGAAATTTAATGTGGACAAATGCACATTGGAAAGAATAATCTGAATCATAGTTACCCAAAACTAGGGTCCACCTAGGGGGTCAGCAAAGATCTAGGTGGTGTTGCAAATAATGGGCTGAAATCTTTTGCTCAGTGTGCAAACAGGATGCTATGAATTATTAGGAAAGGGAAGGTGAATAAGACTGAAAATACTATAATGCCTCTGTATCTCTCTATGGTGTGACCTCACCTTGAGTATTGCATTCAGTTCTGGTCGCTGTATCTCAAATAGCAGAATGAGAAAAGGCTCAAAGAAGAATGAACAAATTTATAAAGGGCATGGAACGCCTCTCGTATGAGGAAAGACTAAAGAGGCTAGGACTCTTAAGTTTGGAAAAGAGACGGATGAGGGGAGATATGATTTATTTATTTATTTGTTGCATTTGTATCCCACCTTATCACACCTCTTTGCAGGCTCAAAGTGGCTTACAATACATCATGAGTAGTGGAAAAGTGTTAGTATAAACATTTAGTATTGCATGATCTTGTTAGTATGATGATAAAAACAAAGTAGTAGTATACAAGCAGATTTTAAGAAACAGTTCTGAGATTAAATCGGCGAGTTGTGTAGTGTAGGTTCACTTAGGTTGGTCTTTTTGGTATGCTCTTTCAAAGAGATGGGTCTTCAGTAATATGCAGAAGTTCGTTCTTTCGTAAGTCGATTTCAAGTTGCGCGGCAGTGCGTTCCATAACTGTGTGCTCAAGTAGGCGAAGTTTGACGCGTGCATTAGTTTGTATTTCATTCCTTTACAACTGGGAAAGTGCAGATTTGAGTTCTACAAAATCCTGAGTGGTGTAGAACGAGTAGAAGTGAATTGATTTACTCATTCCAAAAGTACAAAGACTAGGGGACATTCATGGAAGTTACAGGGAAATATTTCTTCACTCATTGAATAGTTACTCTGGAACTCATTGCCGGAGGATATAGGTTAGCATTCTGGGTTTTAAAAAGCTTGGACAAGTTCCTGAAGCAAAAGTCCTTAGTCTGCAATTGAGACAGTCATGGGAAAGCTACTGCTTGCCCTGGGATTGGTAGCATGGAATGTTGCCACTATTTGGGTTTCTTCCAGGTACTGGGTTAGATGGACCATTGGTCTGACCCAGTATGGCTATTCTTACGTTCTTAAGAAGTATAGGCATCGGTTCCCATCAATGCATGTGCCGGGAGCTCCAAAGCACCGAGGATTTTACCAGTCCCCGAGAAGCATCAGTGCTGGGAGGACTGCTTCCCTTCTATACAGGAGGTGCTGATGAGTAGGTATCTACATAGCCAGGACCAGACATTTCACTTCGACCCTCAGATTCAACAGCCTGCTTCTACACCAGCACCCCAGTCTTCCTCAATGTCATCGAGATGAGCACCTCCAGTCCTTGCTCCCCGAGCTGTTGGGATTCTTTCAGAGTGCATCGCCATCTGTGATGTTTGTGTCAGCCATGCCTCTTGCTCCAGTCCCACATGGCCATCATCCTGGGGTGAAGTCTCCGCCAACGGCGCTTGTGGTCTCTATGTCGACAGCCACCCATGTTGGCACATCCTCAACGTTGAATGAAGCTTTGCTGGAGTCGAAGCCAGAGCTGACATCTCAATGCCCCTCTTGGGGTCGAGGTACCTGTACATCGAGGTGGCCTCGGTTTCGGCCCTCCCATGAGAAGATCTTGGCCAACACCAATGAGGAGTGCTCATGGGATTCAGAAAAGGATCCATGGTACTTCTCGGAGTCCTGTGTCATCCCATCTGATTCTTTCCCTCCACAGGAAAGGAGGAAGTCTCCACCTGAGAGCGTTTCCTTCCCCTCTTTTGTAAAGGAGATGGCGGCTGCCAACCCAATTTCTTTGGAAGTGGAGGACGAGCCTAGGGTTAAAATGTTTGAGATCCTGGACTATGACTCTTCTAGAGAGGCTGTGATCTTACGGGACATTCAAGTGAAGGACTGGAAGTCCCCTCTGTCAGACCGTCTCCTCCCCAAGAAGACTGACACCATGTACAGGTTTGATAGGCCCCGATTGTCTCCTCATTCCCTGGTGGTGGAATCCTTGCTCAAAAGGGCCAGGAGTTCTAGGGACTGTTTTGTCGTCCCCTGGCAGAGAAGCTATAACCCTGGATTCTTTTGGGTGGAAGATGTATCGGGCCTCCATGCTTATCTCCTGTACTCAATTCTGTCAGCTTTACATGGGCCTGTGCTTGTGGTCCTTGGTGCGCAGTATGTCTGATTTAGTGGACTGTCTCCCACCACAGCAGACTGTTCACCAGCTGTTCAAGCAGCAGAAGACGTGTCATAGGTTCTTGGCCAGGGGCGCTTACTTTTGATGTGGCCTCTAGGATTTCTGCCCAGATTATAGCGATGCACAGACTCTCATGGCTGTGTGTGTCTGACTTGGACCTGGTGGTCCAGCAGAGATTGGCAGATGCCATGTGCCTGGGGGGGATAATCTTTTTGGAGGGAAGGTGAAGGAGGTCGCTGACCTCATCAAGAAGCACACATACCATCGATTCTCTCTTCCGCCGGGCGCCTTCTGGTCCTGCTGCCTCCTGTAGGAAGTTTTTTGGCAAGTCAAGGAGGAGTACTTATTACTCACAGAGGAGTAGGTACACACCTTCTTTATGCCAGCATCAGCAGGCTCAGCCTCAGTGCACTTGATTGCACCTAAGGCCCAGGCGGCTCCCCCAGTCAAAGCAGGGGGTGAGCTTTTGACTGGTTCCAACAAATCATAGCTGCTATAAAAGTGACCGTCCTGGACAACTTGCTGGTCAGGGGTAGGCTTAAGTTTTACTGAGAAGGGTAGCCCCTTGTAACCTCTGACTGATGGGTTCTTCAAATAGTCCGTCTCAGTTACGCCCTGCATTGGCTTCATAGACCAGATTGCCCACCTGAGAGCATATCAACAGCTCTCAGCATAAGCAGGTACTTGCAGAGGATCTCTGTCCTTCTCAAGGCCTGTGCAGTTGAACCTGTTCCATCAGGGGAAGAAGGGAAGGGAAGGGATTTCCTCAAGGCAGCTTACCTGGTGGACAAATCAACAGCCTGGCTGACAGACTGAGCAGGGTCATGCAACCACATGAGTGGTCGTTTGTGGGCAGTGCCCATGCTGAGATCTTCTGAGTGCGGGGCACCCCATCGGTGAATCTCTTTGCCACTCAGTCCAACCACAAAGTCCTTCAGTTCTGTTCCAGGCACACAATAGACTAGCATTGGATGCCTTCCTCCTTCATTGGAGGACAGGACTTCTGTATGCGTATTCTCCCATTCCTCTTGTGGGGAAGACTTTGTTGAAACTCAAACAGGACTGCAGGACCATGATCTTGATCATTCCCTACTGGTCTCGGCAGATCTGGCTCCCTCTTTTGGAGTTGTTCTCCAAAGAGCTGTGGAGATTAGAGAGTTTTTCGACCCTCATCACGCATAACGAGGGATCTCTTCTGCATCCCAACCCTCATGGCTTGGATGTTGAAAGCTTAGAATTTTCTTCTTTGCATCTTTGAGGGTGTCTCCAGAGTCTTGCTGGCTTCCAGGAAAGATTCCACTAAGATGATGATCTTTCAAATGGAGGTGGTTTGCCAACTGGTGTGAGGGCAAGGCCCTAGATCCTATTTCCAGCCCTATACGGACCCTGCTTGAATACCTTCTGCACCTCTCTGAGTTTATTCTTAAGACCAATTCTGTAAGGGTTCATCGCAGTGCAATTAGTGCTTATCAATGTGTAGAGGGTAAGCCCATCTCTGGACATCCTCTAGTTGCTTACTTCATGAGAGGTTTGTTGTTGACAGAGCCCCATGTCAAACCTCCACCTGTGTCATGGGGCCTCAGTTGTTTTCATTCAGCTGATGAAAACTGCTTTTGAGTCACTTAATTCCTGTCATCTGAAGTGCGTGACCTGGAAGGTCATATTTTTGGTGGCTGTTAACTGCAGCTTTCAGCGTCCCAGGTGGTTATAATCAAAGCAGTTTACACATATACAGTATCTG
This sequence comes from Microcaecilia unicolor, assembly GCF_901765095.1. Classification (NCBI taxonomy): domain Eukaryota; kingdom Metazoa; phylum Chordata; class Amphibia; order Gymnophiona; family Siphonopidae; genus Microcaecilia; species Microcaecilia unicolor. The sequence goes on from NC_044034.1 coordinate 20,898,226, forward strand.
TGGCACTGGAAGGATAAGTGACTTGCCAAGAGTTACAAGGAGCTTCAGTGGAACTCAAATCCGCCACCTCCACTCCTTTCAAATGTTACTTGAAGATTTCCTACCTACCTTCTTGCAGGTGAAAATACATGTTGATGGTTTTTTGAGTTTGGCTGTCAGGACTTGTTAGTGCCCCTTTCCCACCCCCCATGGGCAACTGCCTAGTCCTGCTGGTGGTTAGGATGGCCATGTTAGGAGAGCCAAACTCTGTTCACAGTAGCACAACTAAATGAAGATATGCTAAACTCTCAATATTTCAGAGGCTACATACTGAAATGTATTCTGACCTGATAGGTATGCTTCTGTTTGCAATTTAAACTGCTCAGGAGGCACTCTCCATTTCTTTTAATAAATCTATACTTCAAAGTAGAATGCAGTGTGGTGTGACTGATTATCTGAATTTCCCAGGGTCTCTGTTCAGCAAATGTGAGGCTATTTCTTTGGCATAACTAGGTGATCCAAAACCCAGCTAAAGTAAAGCAATAAATCTAATTCTTTCAGAGCAGTACTTCTGCTTTCTGGTAATATGTTTAAAAAAGAAAAAAAAAGTCTTTAACTGGAACTGCTGCTCAGTTTCATATTTGTTCTAATTCAGCATTTATTATACTTGTTACCATATGTCTGGTAGACACATATTTTATAAACTATAGTACATTTTTTAAATTAACTTTTAAAAAGACACTAAATTCTTAATATAATGGAACTGCATGATAGTACAAAAAGTAAGAGAGCATTAGGCAGGGAGTATGACATAATCCAGGGCACTGCTTCATTGTATGAGAAAAAGCTGGTGGTTAATATTGCCCTTTGTTAGTTGTTCATATATTATATGACTTGAGCAACACTTGGAACAAATGCTTCTGTTTTTTTTTATTTTGCATTTTAAGATACATAATATTCAATAAAGAATAATAACAAGAAATATAGAAAATAATCACAATACAATTAAATAAAAAGAAAAACTATACACTTCCATTGTCCACAATTAAATGAGAAATGATCCAAGAATCAAGAAATACAAATATCAAGCTATAATCAAGTTCTTAAATATCTATTAAATCAAAGACTGCGCTATACCCTGTAGACTCACTCCAAAATGCTATACAGTTTTGCATTCGGTTCTAAATTTTCACAATAATACTTTCCTTACTTTTTAAACATCCAACTGATTGGGTTCAAAAAATTGATAACGTTTCAAATGCTTCTGTTTTCATTCTGACATATAGTGTCTAGGCAAATGAAGGCTCATGCTACAACAGTGATAGATTTTCATGTTTGCTGTCCATATTTTCAAACTGAAACTTTCTCCTCTTCCAGGCAACAATCGGCATTGACTTTTTATCAAAAACAATGTACTTGGAAGATCGAACAGTGAGTAACTTTTATATATTATAAAGATGAGAATTTTAAATATGGGAAATTTTCACATTCTAGGATTTTCCTTCTGAATGCAACACTATAATTTGTTACATTTTTAGTTTTCAGAGCTGATTACCAAAGGGAAAATGCATGCCTTGTTGCAACTTTTACATTGTCTCTTATGGTTATACTCATTAAGAAATTTGAGAATACCTCTAGGACCCAAATTGCAGGAATGTTTCCATGCTCCTTCTGTTTTGTATTGCCCTATTCTTGTGTTAATATACCTTTATTCTGCTGTTGTCTTGCTTCACTCACCTTTACACTGGTTCTGTACCTGTCTCTTCTTTCCAGGTTTCCAGCTATGCTAGTAGTCTTCCCATCCTCTGACTTTTAGTTTCACTGCATTCCCCCCCCCCCCACCTCCCGTGGTATGTTTGAATAAATTACCTTTTCTTACTCATGTCTAATGACCTGGATTCAGTTCTGCTTACACCCTATCTCAGAGCTTGAACTTACCACTACAGGATGCAAAATTGTTGTAAACAAAGCTTGGGGCTGGGGAGAGATGAGGTTTTTCAGCTGCATTAGCTGAAACAAAAGAGAAGAATCTTCCATTTTTAAATAACTTCTATAGCACCTATATTTCACAAATTCCTTACTGAAGTAAGGAAGTTGCAAGCTTTAGTACCATCTCCAAAAACTCATGAAAATTAAAGTGACTTGCAGTACAAATACTTCACAAAAATATTTTTCCAGTGGTCATGCTTATTGTATAGGAGGTAATGCAACTCTGGTCAACTAGCACTCTTAAATTATGTATAAAAAATATTTTTTTGCGTATAAGAAATGCTGTCAGATCGTATAGGAAATGCTCTCAGATCATTCAAATTCACTCGTATAGCATCTGTAATGGGACATCTGAAAAGGAGAATACATTTTTGATCTCTTTTGTTGGGCCGTTTCCAAAATAACACCCACACCAAGTCATAATAATTGAAAATAATGTGCAGTGTTCAAGTGTCAAAATATTGAATATTCTAAATTAGAGTATGCTCCGTGTCGGTGCATTTCAGTGAGCTTTCTCTATTTTGAACTCTTCCAATGCCCCTTACTACTTCATCATAAACGCCCGGGCGACCATGGGTTTTGTCTGTCAAGACTGTATCAAAGACTCAGGTGGCACCTCTCAACTTGAGTACTTGTTCAGGTGGCTTCAAAGTAGTAAGGTTGCTGACCTCAAAGCACTCATCTTTCCTGTAAAACATGGCACATTAGTGTTCTTTCTTTTATGCTCCCACAAGGCACAGCAATATTACATGTTATATAATGTGATGTGATATATCAAAGAAACAAAAAATGCATTCATGAGGAGAAGAGAATAGAGTGCTAGTTGGCCAGAGTTGCATTAGCTAATTATACCAATCTGTTTTGTGGGAACATTTACTTGAGAAAAACTGGTACAAAATTGGGACTGTATTGTTTATTGTATAGGAGTTGCAGAGTACCACTAGGTGAGAGGACCTTGGATATCTTGAAACGGACCCAAAATAGGGAAAAACTGTATTATATCCATCTCTGGGATCAGGCTTAATGGCACTCGTGTACTCTGGAAGCCCAAGAACTAGCACACAATTTTCAGTCCTTGCAAGTGCAAAACTTCTGGAAATGCTGAGGCAGGACAGGTATTCAACATATCTGTGTTGTGGCTCTGCATCCAAGTCCTCCATACTCTTCTCCTTGTAGAAGTGGTTATTGAAATGAAAGTAGACTGATGGAGTCTCCAAGAAAGCAGTACATAGACTTCTCCCTTGGTAGTTAGAACCAGTGGCGTACCAAGGGGGGGGGGGGGCGGTGGGGGCAGTCCGCTCTGGGTGCACGCTGGGGGGGTGCCGCGCGCCTGTCGGCTCTTCGTTTTCATGCTCCCTTTGCCCCGGAACAGGTTACTTCCTGTTCCGGGGCAGAGGGAGCATGAAAACGAAGAGCTGGTAGGCGCACGGCACCCCCCTCCCAGTGGCGTGCACCCGGGGGGGGGGGGGGGTCGCGCTGTTTCGGGGGGTGCCGCACCCGGGGGGCCGGGTGTCAGCCCCCCTAGGAACGCCACTGGTTAAAACGTTTCAGCTAGCCTCACCATGGAGCCCAATCTATCTATACTGCTACTTGGCATAGTGATTTTTCTCTCCCCTCCCCCCAACACAAGCAGGAATAATTCAATTTTGTCTATATCTTGGTCAGTGGTTCCCAAACCTGGTTTCAGGATATCCGCAATGAATATTCATGAGGTATTTGAGGTTTTTGTTTTGACTTTTTTTTTTTTGCATGCAAATCTAACTCGTACATATTCTTTACGAATATCCTGAAAACCTGAGTGGCTGTGGTTCCACCAGGACAGGCTTGGGAACCACTGATCTGAAAACTAGGGAAAAAACAACTTTTTAGTATTTTTATCCAAAAGCACCCACAAAAATAATAAATTACAAAACTAAAAAGGACAGCTAATTTTTTTCTGTAAGCAATAAATCTGCCAAGTGCATGCATGCAACTCTTTCTCCGAGAAAAAAATAATTTTGGAAAACTATTAGGATTTTATATCTTTTAAGTAGCTACTGTTATTCTTATGGGCCCATTAATGACTATATAATTCATAACAGCCTTGACTTCATTAACTTGAGTAATACGTTAGATTGTAAGCTCTCTCGTTAGATTGTAAGCTCTCTTGAGCAGGGACTGTCCCTCCCCGTGTTTAAACTTGTACAGCGCTGCGTAACCCTGGCAGCGCTATAGAAATGCTAAGTAGTAGTAGTAGTAATACAACATTGGATTAAGTAGACATACTTATAAAGAGCTCAGTGGCAGTGCTGCTGGTTTCCCTTCAGAGGATCCTGCGTTTGATTGCTGGTCAGGTCATGTACCCAGTGTCTAGACTGAGTCTGTGGTAACCCAGGAATCTAGACAGAGCCCTGGTGCTTGACACCTCCCCCCCCCCCCCCCCCCCCCCCCCAGGACTCTTGTTTCTCCTGGAAGTGATAGAGATTTGCTCTGATTAGTTATGAAGGTTTCATGGCACCAGTTCCCAGCTACAAATAAAAACAATGGAGTAAACCACTGGGTCAGAAAATAAAGCTACTGTTGCTTTTAGGAAGAACTTACATTTAAGTGCATTTATCCATATTTTATAGTCAATAGTTTTTTATTAAAGAAAATGCATTTTAACATTGTAATTGAATATTGTATACAATCCTCTTTATCACACCACTTGTTAACAATAACCAACTCTAACATCAACAATTTACTTTTATTATTGTTCTTTTCCCTTTTTTCTCCCCCCCTTTCCAAGCCCCCCCCCCCCACAAACCCTTCCCCCCTCCCTCTCATTCTTCTCCTCCTTGTATGTTTGCACATTTCAGTCATCTCTTTATTGATTATATATTTGCAACGTATTCATTATTAAACTGCGGGCTCTACCCCCCAGCGATTGAATATAGGACTCCCATATTACCCAAAACTCTTTTTTCTTTTTGGAAGTACCTCTCGCATCTTTGGCCTCCCACGTAACGAGCATCTGTAGTCCATTACGCCAATGCCAAAATGAGGGAGCTTCTTCCCGGATCCAATATTGCATTATACACATTTTCCCAATGATACTGGCTTTATACAGAAACTGGTGTTCTGCTCTTCTCAAGGTTGTCCTACTTCCTCTATAACCCAAGATGCACCTCTGGGCAGTCTTATCCATATTTTATAAATAAGCTTATTTGAAAATGTAAAAATCAAACTATTGAGTGAACCAGATAGTAGCTGCTCATGTGTTAGGATCTTTGCCACCTTCAAAATGTAGATGCCAGGATGGATTCATTTGATTATTTACTAGGAGTACTGTTATGAGTACAATAAAATCATCAGGGGTCCCTTACAGTATGGAGTTCAGTGCTATTATTCAAGCATTATTTTATAGAAAGGCTGAGGTGTGTACCGTTCCTTCCTTGGGGGGGGGGGGGGGGGGGAATTAAAAGTAGAAACAACAAATTTTCCTCCTTTTGTGCCTTCTAGCATAATTTGGCTGAGATCCACTGCTTACCACCTTTTATCATATTTTGTTTCCTATCGTTCACCATTCCCAGTTAACTTAATTGATATCCCTAAGCTAAGGATCCATACACCAGGTCTTCCCTTCTCCTCCCCAAATTTCCTAAGGGCTGTGAATGCCATAGTATTCCTGGTTTCCCTAGGCAGCAGAAGACTTGACCTGGGAGTCGAGCACAAATCTTCTGTGTGGTACTGCAGCACTTGCCACTGAGCCACCAGGTCAGCCACGCCAGCTTTCCTTACATTAAATTGTTATAAATCTTTACTGTTGAATATCACATATGCGATATGTTAAAGTGCTGATGTCCTTAGCTAACAACTATAAATTGGAAGCAGATATCTGTCACTAACCATTTATTTTCACGGTACTGAAATCTTTTCACATTATCTCCTTATTTTGTATATCACATTGCCTATCAAATTTGAGTGGTTTTTAAGCAAAGCAGATTTGGGGAATTCGCCATATTAAATGAATATTGATAAATCTATTTTGAACATCAATAGTGCTTTAAAGTTTCTTCAAAACTAAAATGTTTAACTCGGGCCTGATGTAATGTGTGTTATTGCGTTACATACCACCCATTGTCATGTGCTATCATTCGTCCCATTGTACAAAATGGGGTTACAGTAGATAGTAGGAGTTGCCACATTTTAGAAAAGCAAAAAGTAGGTTCAGACAGCCTTTCAAATGAATAGTCAGTGAAACTCTGGGGGGAAAAATGATGAAAGCAGTCAAATGTTTATTGAAGCATTAAAATGGAAAAAGACTTGACACGGACCGTGTTTCATCGTGGAACTCAGGAGTCTTAAAACATGTTGAATGATGCACAAACTATATCTGATGATGATTCATATCATCAAATCTTCAAATATCCCCTCGGGATGCAGGGTAAATACAGAATACTCTAGCATTTTTCCGTACACAGGTCAGGGGGTTGCAGCCAGTGTCCTGCCAGAGATACTTGAAGATTTTATGTATGAATCATCAGCATATATAGTTATGCATCATTGGGCACGTTTTATGACTCCTGAGGCAGGCTTTGCACACTGAAACATGGCTCCATGTCGAGTCTTTCTCCAGTTTGATGCTTTGATAAACATTTGCTCTCATCATTTTACCCGGTGGCCTCTGATTGAATTATTTGGAAGGCTTTCTGTCTGTTCCTACTTTTTCCTTTTCCTAGGCTTTTTGTTATGTAGGGATTTTTGTCCTTTTTTTTTTTTTTTTTTTTGCCTGCTTTGCCACATCTTAGCAGCTCATGCTGTTACGTTGGGCTGTTTGCATTTAACTAGCATAGTTGATCCTCAGGATCTGAATGAATATTGGTGTTTCAGAATATGTGCATCTGGGGGGGTGGTCTAGCAAGCACTTCTGGAGATGTGCAGTGCATCAGAGAGTCCAAGAAAAATTATCAGTTTTTAGTTTTTGAAGCACAAAACATTTTTTGCTTAAGGTAATGCAACAATTCTTTGTATTTGATTCTTGGGAATTCTCGGCTCTGCATAAATCCTTTCTGTAAGACCAAAATTCTTCAACAATGCAGAGAATAACACTTTAGCACTTCTTGCATTTTCTTAATGACCTTGGAAAGAGGACTTTGAAATTCAATTTTAAATTGATGCATTTGTATTTTAATTTACAAGCATAATTACATAGAACTTTGTAGCAACAAACCAATCCTTACCTTCATTTTCCTTATAATAATCCTTTCTGCCCCTTCTCATTCTTACTAGTAGTCTTTGTAAAAATGCATTCATAATTAAATTCTGTCATTAGTTAAACTATGTTGGGTTCTTGGAGAACATTGTTATATAACAAGTGTAATGAAATTTGTAGTTCATGTAGTAATCTCATCTAATGGTGCCAACACAATTTTTTCAGTTTTCCAGCAAAGCCTTGAAGATCCTTTTGGACATATATAGTAGCTTTCATGGTCATACAGCATGCCTTATTCTTTCCATTGAAACTGTTGCTTCTCTAGAGCACCATTTCTACTCCTAGGAGAATTCTGCCCAAGTTCTCAATTCTGCATATTAAATTTGGAAAACTAAGCATAATTCAATATGTTTTCAATAATGCAATTTAAAATGCAATACAGTAAAGTTATTGCAGATTTTATTTCTGCAAAATTCCCTCATGAGAAGTGGGCTTAAAATTTAAGGATACCCTTCACTCTCTCCACTTATCTGGCTCAAACCCGTCCTCAGGCACATCTTCCCTCTTCCCCAAGGCCTGAACCTATAACATAAGATTAGCCATACTGGGTCAGACCACTGGTCCATCTAGCCCAGTATCCTGCTTCCAACAGTGGCCAATCCAGGTCACAAGTACCTGGCAGAAACCCAGTTAGTAGCAGTGGCTTCCTCATGTCCATCTTAATAACAGACTGGACTTTTCCTCCAGGAACTTATCCAAACCTTTTTTAAACCCAGATACGCTAACTGCTGTTACCACATCATCCAGTTGTGAGTTCCAGAGCTTAACTATTCTTTGAGTGAAAAAATAGTTCCTATTTGTTTTAAAAGTATTTCCATGTAATTTCATTGAGTGTCCCTTGGTCTTCGTACTTTTTGAAAGCGCTGTCTCTCTTCTAGTCTGAAGAGCCCTAACCTCTTTAGCCTTTCCTCATATGGGAAGAGTTCCATTCCCTTTATAATTTTGGTTGCTCTTCTTTGAACCTTTTCTAATTCTACTGTATCTTTTTTTGAGATGTGGCGACCAGAATTGAACGCAGTACTCAAGGTGTGGTCGCACAATGGAGTGATACAGAGGCATTATACATGGTCTTATTTTGCAACCCTTTCTTAATAATTCCTAGCATCCTGTTTGCTTTTTTGGCTGCTGCTGCACACTGGGCAGAAGATTTCAGCATATTGTCTACAATGACATCTAGATCTTGTTCTTGAGTGCTGACTCCTAAGATGAATCCTAGCATCAGGTAACTATAATTTGGATTATTCTTCCCAATGTGCATCACTTTACATTTGTCCACATCAAATTTCATCTTCCATTTGGATATCCAGTCTTCCAGTTTCCTAAGGTAATCTGTTCGCTCTTTCTTTGTCCTCTCTTCTTAGGCCTATGTACACACTTCCTACCCCTCAACCCATATACTCTCCTCCTTGTTTTCTTCCTTCTGTTTGTTCCAGCTCCACCTTTCTAACCTACAAAGTCAACATAGCAGCTGTTACCATCTCCTCTTCTGACCAATTCTGCTTGTGCCCTGAAGCATTTTTTCCTACCAGCCTCTGTTTTCCAATTATGCATAGTCTTGTCTTATTCTTCTGGCTTAATGCAGTGTGGCCACAAACCTTTCTGTTGTCTACCTGGTCTGCTAAATTCTTCTTGGGGAGGTATATTCTTGGCAAATTTTGCACTGCACATAATTCCCTAGGAGTAACTTCTTGTCCTTGTCAGCAGACTGTCTTTTGTGGTGGCCTCTGAGAAACCCCATTTTTTTTGTTGGGCTCTGTTTAAAAATTTGTTTCTCTCTAATTCTGTGCTGTTGAGTTTTCTATGATTACTTCTGACCAAAGCGTTTATGTGGTTATTAAAAAAAATATAGGAGGAAAAGACTTCAAAAACCTCTAGTGCTCAGTAACAATGCACAAACAGTTTAGCACTAAATGGGCAGCTGAAGAATGACAAATGACATGCTGCACGTTGGATATTGCAACTCCCTTGATAAAGCCAGAGGGTGAAACGGGGCCACGTCAGGAGCGCTGGAACTAAGTTGCATGCCTTTTGTGCAATTATTTTAAATACAAAATTAGAGAAACAAAAAAGATTCAAGTGTGAATAGAACACAGTTTGAAAATAAGGAGGTTTTTATGACCTATGATGAAGCAGCTGCCCATTTAATGTTAAACTGTCTGTACGTTGGTACTGAGTACTAGGAGCTTTTGAGGTCTCTTTCTCCTGTATTTTTTGAATAACCACATAACCACTGGAAGAGGATTAGCACACGCTTCGGTTAGAAGCATTCATTTAATGTTGTGCAATAGTTTTTGTATGGCGTTTTTCTATGATGACAGAAAAGACTGGTGAATTTAGGTTTTGCCTACATTTCAGGCAAATTATCTTATCACAGATAATCATAAGACCTGCTACAAGAGTGTGGGTGAGATCATGATGCATCCCATTGCAGCATTTGCTTTAGGATGTTGCCGTAGGCCGGACAGATGGGGAAAGATGAGATGAGCTGGCATCCAAGAATACAAGAGCTGTGGAGCTGCACTGACTGCCTGAGACTGATGTGACTAGGACATTCAACTCCTTTGGCACAAAAATATGATGGTCTCAAAAATGAAGCATGTCCAACTGCCACATCTATACTGAAATGTGTCGAGAAGAAACATCGTGTTTTGCTACTTCTGTGGCATGAAATGTCAAACCTTGGAAAACTTTAGTAAAAGGTAGTATTGGTATGCAGTGCTTTGATTCCACATACCATCTTGCCACACATACATAATCTTACTTTTGTATACTATTCCAGAAGGGGCACATGGATTCACTGATCACCTTCCTCAAGAGGCTTAAGGTGAACGCCAGTATTCTGACATGTGGGTCGACGTCTGCGTCGGCCCAGGAATCGGCATTTTGCAAGCAAAATATTAAAAAAGTTTTTGCATGCAGCACGAACCACACATGCGCAGACCGATTTCCCGCCCGTCGCATGAATGCGTTCCTCAGTTTTCTTTTCTCCGCGTTGAGGTGCGGTAGAGTTTTTCTGTACTCCTTTCAGGCCCGGGAAAGACTCTTCGACATTTTTGGCTTTTTGCCTTTTTCTTTATTTTGTTTTCAATTCTACAGTTAAAAAAATTAAAAAAGATTCCCATAGTTTCCTTTACTTTTGTCCACCTTTTAAGTTTCCTTTGTTTCGACGCAGCTGGCTTAGGCCACGCAGTCGGGTTGTTCTCTTAGTTTTGTGCCCTTTTTTCTTTTTACAGGCACAATCATGTCTTTTGATTTCGCCGAAGCCGTTTTTCCTTCCATGTCATCGAAGACACCCAGTGGCTTCAAACGTTGTACTCGGTGCAGCCAGACCATCTCAGGTACCAATACCCACGCCTGGTGTATCCAGTGCCTTGGACCCGACCATAGCCCAGCAGCTTGTAGTCTGTGTCTTGATATGAAGAAACGGACCCAAGTGTCTCGAGAAGCCAAACGTGAAAAGCTTTTTGGGGGTCGGTCTGGTCCTTCGACATCGAATTTGAGGGAAGCATCGACGTCGGGAGCAGATTTAATGGCTGCTGAAAGACCTATTCATGCTGCGAGCAGTGAGGCATCGAGGGGGTCTCCACCAGCCTCGAGGCCTCCTGCTATGCAGGCTCCCCAGTCCGACCTTCGTCGGACCCGGCCCCTGGGAGGTGTGAGGATTCCACATCCTCCTCATCACCGAGGAGTCTCGATGATGTGTGTTGAGCGACATCATTGTTCTCCTTCGGCACACGGTGCCGGGAGCTCTGGGGTGTCGAGGGAATCGGCACCTGAGAAGTGTCGGCGCCGAGAGGATTGCTCTCCCTCTATTCAGGAGGTGCCGACGCATCGGTCTTCAGGCAGCCCGGTACCTGCTCCTGAGCCTCGACAGATTTTGTCCAGTAAATGGCTACGGCTATTTCTTTTCCTATGGAGGTTGAGGATGAGCCCATGGCTGAGATGCTCGAGGTCCTGGAATATTCTTCACCACCTAGAGAGGCTGTGACGGCTCCTCTACATAAGGTACTGAAGGAAGTCGCTATGCGGAACTGGTCGCTCCCTCTCTGGCCCCGTGATCCTGAAGAAAACTGAATCCCAGTATCGGATCCACGGTGAGCCTGGATTGATGAGGTCTATTACCCCACAAATCCATGGTGGTGGACTCCGCCCTCAAGAGAGCCAAGAGTTCTAGGAACTGTGCCTCTGCACTTTCAGGTAGAGAAGCTAGGACTCTTGATTCTTTTGGGAGGAAAACGTATCAGGCCACTATGCTCGCCGCCAAAATGCAATCTTACCAGCTCTTCACGAGCATCCACTTGCGGAACTCGGTGAGGCAACTGTCCAGCTTGGTTGATGCACTTCCTCCGGAGCAGGCCAAGCCTTTTTGCCAGGTGGTCAGGCAGCAGAAGGCGTGTCGAAAATTCCTGGCCACGGGGTATGTTCGACACTTTTGATGTAGCATCCAGGATCTCTGCCCAAGGTATAGTGATGCGCAGACTCTCATGGCTGCGTGTCTCTGACCTGGATCATTTGGTCCAGCAGCGGGTGGCGGATGTTCCTTGCTGGGGGAATAACCTTTTTTGGTGAGAAAGTAGAGGATCTAGCGTCAGATGCCTTTCTCCTGCATTGGGGGACAGGCCTTCTGTATGTGTATCCTCCCATACCTCTAGTAGAGAAGACTTTGCTGAAACTCAAGCAAGACTGCGGAACCATGATCCTGATTGCACCTTTCTGGCTGCGACAGATTTGGTTCCCTCTTCTTCTGGAGTTTTCCTCCGAATAACCGTGGAGATTGGAGTGTTTTCCAGCCCTCATCACTCAGAATGAGGGGTCGCTTCTACATCCCAGCCTCCAGTCTCTGGCTCTCACGGCCTAGATGTTGAGAGCTTAAAATTCGTTTCCTTGGGTCTTCAGGAGGGTGTCTCCCGAGTCATGCTTGCGTCCAGAAACGTTTCCACGAAGAATTGTTACTTTTTCAAATGATGGAGGTTTGCTGTCTGGTGTGACAGCAAGGCCCTAGATCCTCTTTCTTGTCCTACGCAGACCCTGCTTGAATACCTTCTACACTTGTCAGAGTCTGGTCTCAAGACCAACTCTGTAAGAGTTCACCTTAGTGCGATTAGTGCTTATCTATCTCTGGACAGCCTTTAGTTGTTCGCTTCATGATAGGTTTGCTTTTGTCAAAGCCCCCTTTCAAACCTCCACCAGTGTCATGGGATCTCAACATCATTCTCACCCAGCTGATGAAACCTCCTTTTGAGCCACTGAATTCCTGCCATCTGAAGTACTTGACCTGGAAGGTCATTTTCTTGGTGGCTGTTACATCAGCTCGTAGGGTCAGTGAGCTTCAGGCCTTAGTAGTACATTTATTTATTTATAAGGATTTATTTACTGCCTTTTTGAAGGAATTCACTCAAGGCGGTGTACAGTAAGAATAGATCAAACATGAGGAATAGGCAATTACAGCAGTAAAAATATCCAAGTAACAGTACAAAGTATGGCATGGTATACTACTTGCAATGACTACACAATACGTAATAGAACATTATAATTGGTAATGAAGGGTAAGGCAAAGTTATAACATATAGATGAGTAAGAAAGTAGGAAGAATTAGAAAGTAAGGTGACTGATTTGAAGAAAGTTGCACATGAGGTCAGAGAGATGATTAAATATCATCTCAGCTAGGGTAGAAGTGGATAAACATGTCCCGCTGCAGTATGTGCAGCCCGAGTCAATCCTTGTGTGTGTGTGAGTGAGTAACAAGTTAGTTACTTCTTCCATTAAAGGCTTGGTTGAAGAGCCAAGCTTTCACCTGCTTCAAGTACAGAAAGTCTTGTGTTAAGCGGAGCCTACATGCACCTTATATCAAATTTCATCACAACAGAGTAGTCCTTCGCATGCACCCTAAGTTCCTGCCAAAGGTGGTGTCAGAGTTCCATCTGAGCCAGTCAATTGTCTTGCCAACATTCTTTCCCCATCCTCATTCCCGCCCTGGCGAAAGCAGTTTGCACACCTTGGATTGCAAGAGAGCATTGGCCTTTTACGTGGAGTGGACAAAGCCCTTTAGACAGTCCGCCCAGTTGTTTGTTTCTTTTGATCCCAACAGGAGGGGAGTCGCCATCGGAAAACGCATAATCTCCAATTGGCTAGCAGATTGCATATCCTTCACTTACACCCAAGCTGGGCTGACTCTGTAGGGCCATGTCACGGCTCATAATGTTAGAGCCATGGCTGCGTCAGTGGCTCACTTAAAGTCAGCCTCCATTGAGGAGATTTGAAAGGCTGCAACGTGGTCATCAGTCCACATATTTACATCTCACTACTGCCTCCAGCAGGATACCCGATGCGACAGTTGTTTTGGGCAGTCTGTGCTGCAGAATCTGTTCGGGGTTTAGAATCCAACTCCACCCCCACTAGACCCATTTTTGTTCTGTTCCAGGCTGCACTCTGTTAGTTGTTTATGGTTTCAGGTCAATCTATGTTATGTCCTCGCCGTTGCGAGGCCCAGTTGACCATTGTTCATTGTTTTGAGTGAGCCTGGGTGCTAGTGATACCCCCACATGTGAGAACAAGCAGCTGCTTGTCCTCGGAGAAAGCGAAGATACTTACCTGTAGCAGGTATTCTCCGAGGACAGCAGGCTGATTGTTCTCACAAACCCGCCCACCTCCCCTTTTGAGTTATTTGTTTCTTTTTATGCTTTTTCATTTAACTGAGGAACGTTTTCACTTGACGGGCGGGAAATCGGTCCCCGCATACGCGGTTCGAGCTGCACACGCGCCAGAAGACTCCGGTAAAACTTTTTTTTTTTTTTACATTTTGCTTGGGAACGTCGACCCACATGTGAGAACAATCAGCCTGCTGTCCTCGGAGAATACCTGCTACAGGTAAGTATCTTCGCTTTACTGTTGACTGAAAGTGAGGCTGCCAGAAGCATCTTATCCATTCAGCACATTTTGCTCTTTACATTGAGAGTGTCCATAATGGCTATAAATGGCCACATTTTAAAGTCTGTGGTAGTCTAGCCTGTGTGAAGCTGTACAGGAAAGTCTTGCTGACTAAGGAAGCGGGTATGGAAGCCCTTACACCATTTATTCAGTGTGTTAGGCTGTTCAGTACTGCCTATAAATCATCCTGTGTGCAAAGATGGTATTGAGTTCAGGAATCTAGGAAGCTGTCTTTCCACTGAAATGACAGGGCTACAGCAGATTTTCAGACTTTATCGTGAAGGTAGAAGCTCTGAACGCCACATGGCTACCCAGTCAAAACTAGGGATGGATTTTTGACTGGACATAGAGTCCATATACATATTCATTCTGGAGAGAGGCTGGCATTTTATGGAAACTATTGATACATTTTAACTTCTGGCAGTTGATTCATACAGATGCCAAATCTTTGTATTACGGATTTTGAAAATCTCTCCATATCAATCGAGATCATCATTATTTTACAAGTATGCCCCCAGGAAGTACTATTCTGGAAATCTGTGTCATCATGCTTTTCAAAACAGTCAAACCTGCCTCCTCATATTGAAGAGGGATAGATTTTTTTTTTTACTTTATGGTACTTCCTAATTTCAAAAGAAAAGTTCAAGATGCTTACTTATTTCTATTTTGCTATGTGCTCTGGATATGAAGGAAGTCTACATGCACAAAGATACATCCAGGTCACAGGTAGTATTTCAAATTTCTGGCAAGAAGTCATCCTCTTCAGTACTGCTTTCTACTGTATGGCCTAGTATCAACTCAAGTATTCTCAAAATGTTTGGCTGTCATTAAAGAAATTGTATGCAGATGGGGATGCAAAAGTGTTTCTCTCTCAAAGGTGAAGCATTCAATGTATAACAATCCTCTAGGTGCTAGAGTTGCTTGGATTTATCAATTATCCCAAATTCAAAATTAGCCCCACCACTTCGAGTTTTACGAGACGCAAGTCAAACCATGACTTTTTTTTTCTTTGAAAACAGGATCAACATTCACTGCCTGCTGTCGTCAGTCTGTATCAGGCTGAGGATGTTGAGCCTTATGTATGTCTATATACAGAGACCTTGGTCGATGGACACCAAATTTCTGGGGATACCAAGCCACTCGGAAATGTACTGGCGAAACTTTACAAACTCTTAGCTTGGGCGTTTTATCTATGTAAATACAGTGGCTATAAGTCTACACCCTCTTAAACATTATTATATTCTTATTTTGTTGAGTTTGTGCCTCATACAACACTTTTTCTCTGAAGTGTGCCGAGTATGCTGTGTTAAGTGGAAAGAAACTCATTTGCATGCAAGCCTGTGTATCTCTCCCCTCCCCCCCCAAAAAAAAGAACAACCCCCCCCCCCCCCCCCCCCGAACTTCAGCAATTAGATGAATTCATTTCCCTGAGTCAGTACTTGGAGGCGCTTTGGCTCCAATTATGACAGTGAACCTTTTGGGATAGGTCTCCACTAACTTTGCATACCCAGATTTGACAATATTAGATCATTCTTTTTATAATTATTAAAGCTCAGTCATGTTTTCTGGTGCAGTTTCATAAATAGTAATGCCACAGGTTTTCAGTGGGATTGAGCTCATGGGCTCTCACCATGGTCACTTAAGGGCTTTACCTGTTTGTTCCTTAGCCACCACAATGTAAATGTGGCTTTGTGCTATGGGCTATTGTCATGTTGAAAGGTGAACTTCTTCCCAGTTTCAGCTTTCTTGCAGAGGGCAGCAGCAGCTTTCCTCATGGATTTTTCTGTACTGTTTCTCTGTTCATTGTCCCTTATGTCCTGACAAATTCCTTGGTCCCTGCCAGTGAAACATCCCCATATTGTAGTGCTGCCACCACCATGCTTCACAGTAAGGATGATGGTCCCTGTGGTGGTGTGCTATATTGGGTTTGTACCAAATGTAATGCTTTGCATTCAGGTCAAAACAAAAATTCCGTTTTAGAACACAAAACCTTTGGGCATGTAGTTAAGGCATTGCCTGATTCTTTGTGTACTTCAAATAGGAGTCAAGGTGCAATTTCTTGTGTAAACGACTGCTTTCTTACCATTCTGCCATGCAGGCCAGATTAGTGGAATGCTTGGAATATTGTTGCATGCGTTACTTTGGCCAGCTGTAGAAGTCTTTAGCAATGTCAGAGTTGCTGTTGGCTTCTTGATGGCCTCCCAGATCAATCTATTTGGTCATTCACTTTTTAGGGGTGGCCTGATCTAGTTAGTGTTTTGGTGGTGCTATAACATCCTATTTAATAGTCTTAACCATGCTCCAAGGGATCTTCAAGGACTTTAACTATTAAATGTGTATTTGTTCTGGTTTGGCTTTAGCCTTTCCAGTCTCTTGTAAGCCACCTTGAGCCTGTATTCTGTGGGAAAAGGTGGGGTATAAGTGCTCTAAAATAAATAAATAAGAGTATATGATGCAGTCTTTTAATTTTCATAAATTTGTCCCAGAATTCTCTTGCCAGCTCCTTAGTGCTCGTGCTTAGGGCTTTGGTTTTAAATGCACTCAGAACCAACAAACTGTTGAATGTATCTTGTCATGTGAAGGTAGGACCAGTTCCCTTGGTGCACACTTCTGAAGGTGATTAGTTACACCAGAGCTTAAAGTATTAAGGATTAATGTGGAAGTATGGAAGGGGATGGGATAGGGGATGGACACTTCATCTAACCAATTCATTCTCTATTCTTTTTTCCTTCTTCATTTTAAGGATTTCTGGAATATTTTTCCCTTGGCTGATTGAGGTAGAATGTGTGGTTGCCATGGAGCATGCGTTTTACTTCCATGCTAGGCAACAAAAGGTGAACATTGTGGAAGGGGAGGTAGATTTTCTATAGCAACTGTAGGTGAACTACTTGTCTTTAGAGAAAACAATTGCCTACCTGTGACAAGTCTTCTTTCAAGACAACACTTCACCACTCATGTGCCCTCCCTGCTCCCCTTCTGGGGTTGAACTCATTAACTAACATGCAAATCTAAGGCATACTGTGCAGTCTGTTGTTCATGCCCAAGGAGTTTGTCTTTACTGGAAAGCTTGAAATAAATATTGTGTGTTGGGATTGCCTAGAAAAGCCATTCATCTATTTGGCAAAGTTAATGTCTTGCCACAGGTAAGTAACTTTCTTTTCTGAATTCATCCCATGCCATAAAAACATTTCTTGCATGAAAATTGTTTTTATTTGTCTTGATCAAAAGAAAAAAATATATTATTTGCTCTTTATTTTAGTAGAATTTTGCCATTATTTGTTTTTTCTTTCCTTTGTTTTTTCTTTTTTTGTTTACTTTTTCCCGTCCCACAGATTAGGTTGCAGCTCTGGGACACAGCGGGTCAGGAACGTTTCCGTAGCCTCATTCCAGTTACATCCGCGATTCTGCTGCGGCTGTAGTAGTTTACGATATTACAAGTAGGTATTCCTAACTGGGAGTTTGTGTGACCTTTTATCTTGTATTTCTTGCTGTTTTGCCTAATTTGTTAGGTACGGTTGCAATTATGGGACACGGCAGGTCAAGAGCGGTTCAGGAGCTTGATCCCTAGCTACATTCGAGACTCCACTGTTGCAGTTGTTGTTTATGATATCACAAGTGAGTGGAGGGACTTTTCCCTTTATAATACTCTTGACGTGTCGTCTGTTGGCCTATATTGGTTGCATGTTACATCACAGCCATGCATGCTTGCTCTTTGTAATTGTGAAACTGGGTTGTGAATTGACCCGGGTTATTCTAGCAAGGTGAACCAATTTTTCTGTTCTAACCTTCCTTTCTCTTTCACGAAAAAAAAATGTATATATATGTTAGAGCTGTACCGAATAGCATATTAAATATTCGGCCGAATAGGAATACCAAATTTGTATAATGGATATTAAGCTTTAACATAACAAGCCATAAAAGAAGCAATGTGAAATCAGATTATTTCAATAGGATTTAGCACAGTAGAGCCTCAGATTATTTGTATTTCAATTTAAATCACTATTCGTCCGAATATGAATAATGTATTTGGGGCACTATCAGGGCCAAATCGAATACGAATATTCGGTACAGACCTTATTTTGTATGTATGTATGTGTACACACACACATACATACAGAGTTCCTTCCTCCTGTAGTGCTAAATTTGTAACTATAGCGTACTGCTGAATTTAAAAATTGATTTAGGGAAAATCATGCCTTGCTGGCTAGGACAGGAGCTAGCGGTCCATTTTTTTTGTATGTGGGAACAGATTGATTTTCCTTCTGAAAGCAAAATCTGTAATAACTACTATACATGTTCTTCCATGGACTATTGGGTCAGCAGCACTTTAATTTATCTCTTTTCCATTGTATTTTGTGACTTTAATAATTTTGCCCTAAGGTTGTGTGCTGCTGTTTTAGGGACTATAGTCCAAGCATATTTTAGGTATAATTTCAAGTGGGTACTGGGGAGGGACAACATACTACTGTATGGACACTTCCACTTTCATGATGGGCAATGAGTCATCCTTTGGAGTAAGCTACCCTTCCAATTAGCCAGCAAAGGGGACTGATTTTTCAGGGCTAGAAGTGGGGAGCAGAAAAACAAAATGTTTAAGAACATAACAGCTTTTCATAATGAAATAGCATGGCCCATGGTAAACAGAAGGGGGGAAAAAGAAATGGGGAGTTGTGTTTACTTTCCTGTTGTCCTTTTCAAAAAGTCTTTCTACCTCACAAGAGTTGGGAAAGAAAAACTGAGGTGGTGTCTTAAAAGATTAAAAATAGCTTTGTATGTTAAACAGTAAGCACTCCCTTCCACAAAAGAGTGATTGGGCAAAAGCACACACTTTGTGTTCTAAGTTTATCAATGTCTGTTTTGTACACGTGATGGCTATGGAATTAAGCTAACTGTGGGAAAAAAATCCACACATGAAAAGCACAACGTTATTTTTTATCATTTCTGGTTTTATTCTCTGCCTTAGAGTGTAGGTTGGTCTGAGCACCAGTTCAGCCCTAACTCATTAAGACAGTATCCCATGTCTGTATACGAGTGCCCTGGTACCATTGACCCCCATGTGTGTTTCTCCTTTTGCTCTCTTTCAGCAGTTCAAAATACAGCAGGCTCTTTTCTGAATGTCGACTCCCAACCCTCTTCCTAGGGTGATATTCCTTTCCCGTAGCCCAGTTAGTTCTAGTTCAAGGTCAACTTTATCTGATATATTGCAAATAAAAACAGTATGTTCAAGTAGTTTGCAAAGTAAAATTAATCAAGGGGAGTACAGAAAGGATGATGGAAGTCAGAACAGCAGACAGAAGGAACACAAAATAATTAGAATTACAAAAATGGGGAAAAAGGAAACACACAGGGTGAAGAAACCTCATGCTGCTGCCAGTAAATGGGAATGGGCTCTACCAGGCTAAGCTCTCCTTATTCTGCTGTAAAATTCATGCGTTGTACTTCTCTACTTTTGTAATTCATGTAAGCCACATTGTGCCTGCATTTGTGGGAAAATGTGGGGTATAAATGAACCATAAATAAATAAGCTTGCAGAAAAGCCTGAGAGAAAAGATGTTTTAAGGATATCTTGACATTTCTGAAAAGAGGGTTTAGTCCTAATAGAAAATGGAAGGCTGTTCAAAGAGCAGGGGTGATGACACTAAAGCAAGAATTCCTAATATAGTCAGAAAAATATGACAATAAGAAGGCACAGTAAGAAGGTGTTTCTGGAAGGAGCAGAGGGACCATTGAGGGGGGTATAAGGAGTGAGACTGGAAAGGAAATAAAGTTGACCCAAGTGCATGACCTGTTAGACAGTGATCCAGTATTTGAAAGGAGTCCTGTATGCTACAGGAAGCCAGTGCTCAGCTGTGAATAGAGGGGAAACATAATCATAATTTTTCTGACCGAATAATAGCTTAATAGTGATATTTTGCACCAGTAGTTGCTGCCTGATTTGGGTGATTGGCAAATCGTGGTATAAAGAATTCAGGGCCTAAAAAAAAGGATCCAAAGGGAAGAAAATTGAAACATTGAATGGACCTAGAGTGTATCTACCTTGGTGAAGAAGCTCTTGTTAACAAAAATAGAGATTTGTTTCTGGAATATGTGTATTATCAAATGTGACCCAAGGTATTTTGACCGAGTCTTTAAAGGAAACATTGGCATTATGAATGCCAAGAGAGGGAAGTGGAAGAGGTGAGGTGTGTGGAACAAACAAGTGCCTCTGATTTAGCAGGATTAAGGTTTTCAGATGGCCAGTCTGTGACTTTGTGTAGATGTGAAGATATGGCCATAACCTGAGAGAAGCGAGCGTCTAAAGGTGCAAGAATCTGTATATATCAGCATAAATAAATTAAGCCTAAGTAACAAAGTGCAGAAAGTAAAACACTGGAGAATAGGACTTGGGATAGAGCCTTGAGGAGCCCCACAAATAAGTGGTTTTGATGAGGAGGGTATAGAAGAGCTGTGAACTAAGAAAGACCTGTTAGTGACATCAGATTTAAACTAAGAGCTGTGCCACAGATGCATAGATCAGCTAAGCGTTCAAGGAGCAGAGAGTGATTTGCCAGGTCAAAACGTCTAAGTCAAGGGTAACCAAAAAGACATCCCTATCGCTGTTTAGCTTTATGAAGTTAGTGAGACCACGGAGGGTGTATTCTGTAGAGTAGTGAATATGAAAGCCTGTATTAGAGTGCAGCACGACAGAGAGACAGTTATACTCCTTTCAGGAGACCTGGTTGAAACCAAGGTTGAGAGCGCTTCATTGACTAGGACAGTTTTACTTTCAGTGCTACTTTATCCAGGGTAGAATAAGGGGTAGTGTTCCAGCAGCCAGCTTGTTGAGGTAATGAAGAGAAATCAGCTGGGAAACATTCACTATACTCAATGAAATTATGCATATTTAATATTAATTCATAACATATGCTATGATTGATGGTACTGTGTATCTTAGTGGGTGGAGGGGAAGATATGTTAAGGTTGAAATTGAGTAAAATGTTGCTAGTTAGCAATATTGTTTGATCATGTATTGATGTATTCTAGTTAGACAGGGATCTGTCCTTGGACCCCTTCTTTTTTCAATCTACACCTCTTCCCTGAGCTCCCTGATCTCATCTCACGGTTTCCAATATCATCTTTATGCTGACGACACCCAGCATTACCTCTCCACACCAGACATCACTGCCGAAACCCAGGCCAAAGTATCGGCTTGCTTATCCGACATTGCTGCCTGGATGTCCAACCACCACCTGAAACTGAACATGGCCAAGACCGAGCTTATTGTCTTCCCACCCAAACCAACTTCCCCTCTCACTCCACTCTCTATCTCAGTTGATAACACCCTCATCGTCCCCGTCTCATCTGCCCGCAACCTCGGAGTCATCTTCGACTCCTCCCTCTCCTTCTCTGCGCGTATCCAGCGGATAGCCAAGACCTGTCGCTTCTTCCTCTATAACATTAGCAAAATTCACCCTTTCCTCTCTGAGCACACCACCCGAACTCTGATCCACTCTCTCATTACCTCTCGCCTTGACTACTGCAACCTACTCACTGGCCTCCCACTTAGCCATCTATTCCCCCTTCAGTCCGTTCAGAACGCGGCTGCACGTCTTATCTTCCGCACTGGCTTCCGATCAGGTACCGCATACAGTTCAAGCTTCTCCTACTAACTTACAAATGCACTCGATCTGCAGCCCCTCCTTACCTTTCTACCCTCATCTCCCCTTACGTTCCTACCCGTAACCTCCGCTCTGAAGACAAATCCCTCCTCTCAGTACCCTTCTCCACCACCGCCAACTCCAGGCTCCGCTCTTTCTGCCTCGCCTCACCCCATGCTTGGAATAAACTCCCTGAGCCCATACGCCAGGCCCCCTCCCTGCCCATCTTCAAATCCTTGCTCAGAGCCCACTTCTTCAGTGTCGCCTTCGGAACCTAACCACTACACCTCTATTCAGGAAATCTTGACTGCCCCAACTTGACATTTCGTCCTTTAGATTGTAAGCTCCTTCGAGCAGGGACTGTCCTTCTTTGTTAAACTGTACAGCGCTGCGTAACCCTAGTAGCGCTCTAGAAATATTTAGTAGTAGTAGTAAGGACTGTAATCTGCACAGTCTCCAGTACATCTACGCTGACGACATCTCAGTGTTAATCCCCGCCCAATCAACTAGCAAAATAGAAGTATCCAGGGTCCAACAATGTATCAGCCTATTAGAAAAATGGATGCATGCCCATAAGTTAAAACTCACTACAGAAAAAAATTGTTCTAATTCAAAACCAGAACAAATCCCTAAGATGATCACCATAAATCAAGTCAACTTTACTTCTGCGTACGTCTAGTAGCGCTATAGAAATAAGTAGTAGTAGGATGTAAAAAAAATTGAAGCGGTGCAAAGAAAAGCTACAAAAATGGTATTGGATTTGCGTTACAAGACGTATGTGGAGAGACTTGCTGACCTGAACATGTATACCCTGGAGGAAAGGAGAAACAGGGGTGATATGATTCAGACGTTTAAATATTTGAAAGGTATTAATCCGCAAACAAACCTTTTCCATAGATGGGAAGGCGGTAGAACTAGAGGACATGAAATGAGATTGAAGGGGGGGGGGGGGAGCAGACTCAAGAAAAATGTCAGGAAGTATTTTTTCACGGAGAGAGTGGTGGATACTTGGAAAGCCCTCCCGCAGGAGGTGGTGGAGATGAAAACGGTAACGGAATTCAAAAATGCGTGGGATTAACATAAAGGAATCCTGTTCAGAAGGAATGGATCCTCAGAAGCTTAGCAGAGATTGGGTGGCAGAGCCGGTGGTGGGAGGTGGGGCTAGTGCTGGGCAGACGTCCAAGGTCTGTGCCTTGAAAATGGCAGATACAAATCAAGAAACACAAAAATCACTCCTTTTATACAGTCTGTAGATGAGTGCAAGACCCTGAACTATAATAGAAAATTTATGTAAATAAAATAGCCTCAATAGCCCAGGGAACCTATAATTAGGACTCCACTGATTTGGCCAACATCATGGGCTCCTCCTACCTTCCGAAAAAAACTCACAGACAACAAAAAACTCCCTAACTCAGGGAGAAAAAGGTTCTGTGAACAAAAAACGGAAAGCGGAGTATTTTCAATTATTAAAGAACAGTCAAAATCTATGCACCCCAATACAGAGAGTACTTAATGGATGTAAAGAACTTATGGATTCCCTTCATAAACCTCTTAATAATGTGAACTGGAAAATTTCAAAAATAGAGCACAATTGCAGTGTTTACTATTCAACAAGAATCAGCCACAACATTCAAAAAATCAAGGTCAGGTATACACACAAAGTAGCACATATGAGTTTATCTTGTGGGCAGACTGGGTGGACCGTACAGGTTTTTCTCTGCCGTCATCTACTATGGTACTATGTAGTAGTAGTCTTTCCCCAACCATCAAAATGCTAGGCATTCAGAGTGACAGCGCTCTTTCCCTGGAAGCACAAGTTAACACCTTAACCAAAAAATGCTGCTTCTTAATGAGAAGCCTCCATACCATTTGAAAGTACTTTGAAACCAATCACTATGAACGGCTGGCGCATGAATTATAGTACTATCATCTCTCGATTACTGCAACTCAATATACTTGGGCCGCACAAAAACATAGAGACAAACCATCCAAAATACAGCAGTCAGACTAATCTTTGGGCTATCAAAATTTGCCTGTACTTCTTATATCAAACTACATTGGCTACCCATCAAGGCGAGAGTGTTCTTCAATTAGCATGCTTCCTTTTTAAAACACTACAAAGTCTGATCCCTAGTTATCTACTAGCTCACTTTTGCTTTGCAACCCCTGCAAGACCTAGGAGACAAGAAGCCGCTTTTTCACTTCCCCTCATTTAAGGGCAAGAAGAGACTGGTGCTCTTTAACAAATCTCTTGCCGTTCAAGCAGCCAGACTCTGGAAAGACATTGCCAGATTGTTTTCCCCTTCACAATCCTATCTCATGTTTTGAAAAAAGATAAATTTCTTATTCATGGAATATGTAATATAATCAAACCTTTGCCCGTCTCCAAAGCAATTCAGTGTAATTCTCAGAGGAATGTTCTGATTTAACATGTTTGTAAGCCACTTAGAACTGAAAAGGTGTTAGGGGGATATAAACCCTAAATGTAATGTAATCTAAAAATAGAGGGAAATGGAAGGGAGAAGGCTCAAAATCACTGTATCCAAAAAAAGAGCACAACACTGGTGCTCCTGAAAAGCCAGCTCCACAAGTATCTGTCATCAAAACACCTTGAGACCTGACTTTAATTTTTTTAGTGAAATCTCAGTATGGAGATATTTTGGTAGTGAATTCATTAAAAATGGAGCAATCATGTACAAAACAATCACAAGCCTACTGCAGTCAAGCTCTAGAAAGAGGGAGAATAGCAAGAAGGCTAGCCTGACACGATCACAGTAGTCGATAAGTCTTCATCTGTTTCACTTCTTATGCCAAAGCAGTCACATTTCTTCCAGCAAAAGATGTTTAACCCTCGACTAATTCATTAAAGACCCAACCCATCTGTACAGTAGCAGCCAAGTCTAATGCTATCTTATTTCAGGGGCATTACTCCTGCACACACACTCATCCCAAGATTCAGTAGTATTGTCTATTTTGGACTGAATTATAAGGTCCTTCTGTAAATCCTGGCAATCTTCTGCCATTTTGATGACTTTGAATAATTTTTGTGTCAACAAATTGATCACCTGACACATCTGTCCTTTCTCCAGATCATTTATGAATGTATTAAACAGCATAAGTCGGAGTACAGACCCTTGGGGCAGTCCACTGTTCTTTTCCATGTGGATAATTGACCATTTAGTCCTATCTGATTTTTTTTTTGTCCAGTTTGCAGTCCACAAAAGTACATGTGAATCTTTAATTTCCTGAGTTAGATAGATGTTCATGAGGGAATTTGTCAAATGCCTTCTGAAGATCCAATTGCGCTATCTCAACTGGCTCACCATTGGTTCACACCCACAAAAAAAATCTAAATTTCATAAGGCAAGACTTACCTTTATTAAACTCAATGCTTCCTCTCACTCTCATTAAGCCACCATTGCAGAAACTTCCTGTGCTGTGGATCCTTAATTTTGTCGTTTTCTCTCCATGAAACTCTTGAGCCGTTGGAATCTGCTTCACTCTTACATGTGTTACCTGTAAAGCACTCTACTTCAAGCCTTGGTCATCTAGGTTCTTCATACTCATAAGTTCTTACAAAAAATAATTTTACTTTTTCATGTCTGTGAGAAAATAGTGTTTTCCTACATCTTGCCCTAAATCTCAGACATATCCATATGACTTCACAATTCTGGACTGCAAATGGGCTGTCACTACCTTAAAGAGCTGAATCAATGAGGCATCTGTGCAGATGTTTATCTCCCTAAACAAAAATATGGTTACAGAAAACTGTGGTGATACACATAGCTATCAATACGCTAAAAGAGGAAGTAGAATACTTCGGAGGAAAAAGCTTATGTATGTCTGCGGTCAAAGACTAATTTTGTTTCATGACTCACAGAACCTCCATTTTTCGGCTAAAAAACCTCCAGTTCTTATGTTTCTTTACTTTCCTCTTGGTTGTTTATATTTTAACTAGCCTTTGAGGCCGTAAAAACGGGCTATTATAGGAAGGGGGGTTGAAAGGCCCGCCCCCGCCCCCCCCCCCCCCCCCCCGAGGTGTCACCACCCACCTTCCACCCGGCCTGGCCCTCGCTCCGCTATTGAAACAGCGAGGGTCCAGGAACGCAGCACTGAGCTCTGCTGAGCTGCCGACGTCGGCCTTCGTTCTTCTTCTCTGCCTGTCCCGCCCTCGTGTGACGTAACGTCGTCGAGGACGGGATAGAAGCAGAGAAGAAGAAGGAAGGGCGATGTCGGCAGCTCAGCGGAGCTCAGTGCTGCGTTCCCGGACCCTCGCTGTTTCAATAGTGGAGCGAGGGCCCGACCGGGTAGAAGGTGGGTGGCGGCGGCGGCGAATTGGGTGGGGGGAGCGTTAGACGGCGGTGTCCCTCCCTCAGAAATGCGCAGCACAGACCTTCTCTGTTCCGTCCCCCGTCATCACGTATTGACGCGGGGGCGGGGCAGAGAAGGTCTCTACTGCGCATTTGCGAGTGAGTACGACACTCGCCTTTTATATATATTGATTTTTTATTCATAAAAGTATATAGCACTTATCTTCTGCATCTGATGAGGTCCCGTTTCGCCCATCCAAAATTTTAGGCTTTACCAAGGAAAGCCATGTACTATACTTCCAAATTTGTTCCATCACATCATCCTTGCTTGTCGCTAGCTGAATTTGTAACCATATTTTTGTTTAGAAAGTTGCTTTCACTAATTGGTGGTTAAGTTCTTTATATTCAGATGTTTATCTCCAATGCCAACTCTTGCAAACTGAACAAGTACCCGAACAAGGTGGTACGTCTGTAACCGGGAAAATGAAAACTCAAAATCAGAGCCACTGCAGCTACTATTCTTTGCTTGACCATGTGTAAAACAGCAACTTAATCCTTTCTGCACTACTGCTTAAACCAGTTCAAAGTGAGGGACAATGCATTGTCGAGCTTTGCTGGCCAACCTATCATCGTAACATTGGCATCTTTCTTTGACTGTGCTGCTCCTAGACAGATTTATAGATGGGGCAGCCCCAAGTTTTGGAGTGCTTGGATGTTGCTCACCTGTAACCGATATTTGCCTGATCAGTCCGTCTGTCTGTGGAAAACAGCTACATCTGAGCGATAATGCTTTGTGTAGTTTATTCTCCCATTCTAAACACATTTCTGATGACATGTCTTTTTAACCCTGCTACACATGAAACTAATACTAGAACTGGACAAAACTTATCTCTTCTTCCTTGATTACCTAATGTCTTCTCACTCGTGAACTTTAACACACTACCACTCTGTATCTGTCATACCGGAATTGGCGATCGCCATCATGGTACTATGTAAGCCACATTTAGCCTGCAAATAGGTGGGAAAATGTGGGATACAAATGCAACAAAAATAAAAAAATAATGCATCTGAAGTACAGGGAGGTTTTTAGTTGTAAGGAATGTAGTATTTACTCGGCTGTTACCAAACTAGATTTCTTTGAAAATTGGCCTCCCTATAGCTATTAATGTTGGCTGTATATTTCAGAAAGGTATTTTTTGCCAAGCATATAAAACCTGCCGTTCTCCAAAATAATATAAATTGTGGTGTGACTGAACAGAGCTACCTATTTAATTATTCTTTGCAATCCAACGGAAGTTGGAAAAAGAATTATAGAAAAGGGATTGAGAAGTGTCCTCTCTGGGTGCAAAATAACAGAATGGGATTAAACTTAGCATGAGGGAATAGCTAGTAAAAAGACACACTGAGTTTGAAAATATTAGCTTGGACTGGGGGTTCCAGAGATATAAGTCCTCAAAAAAGAAAAAAAGGCAATGCATTTCTCCGTAAGGAGGAGTTCCAATTTCTGTAGCAGAGGATAATTAAACTTGACATGCATGTGGGGGAAAAAAAATCAGTAAAAAAAAGACAGTTTGAAAATAGGCCAATTCAAATCAGTGGTTTCAGAGAAACGAACCCCTCAAATATGACCCCAGTGCTTTTTTGTGGGACAAGGAGTATCCTTTCTGGTGTGTGACATTTTGATCGCATTATAGCTGTGTTTAAATAATATCGTTGGTTACCTATTTCCTATTGTATACAGTATAAGGTTCTTATGTTAACACACAGTCTTTCATTCAGATGCCCCTGCTTATCTCACATCATTAATTCCTTATAGGCCCATCCATACCCTTTGTTTTGCTATGGCCCATACCAGGCTTCAATCTACTTCTCATTCTGCCTTTTTTGCCCCGAGTCCCTTTTTGTGGAATGCTTTACCTTTTACCCTTCGTGCAGAGCAATCATACTCCCAGTTTAAAGTTATTTTTTTTTTAAACCACCTTTACTAAAGGTTTTTAGACATGTCCCCGTTCATTGTTGGCTCGGCAGACTTATCAGCTTGCTCCCCTTTTCTTATTTGCTACTTTCAAACTCTCTCTATCCTCTTTTTCTCACATTAGCTGGAGATCTTTTCAATTTTAATGAGTTTATTAACCGCTCTGATTTTATGAAGGGCGATATATTAAATCACCAATAAACTAAAGTAACAGAGAAACTTAGTGAACAGGGCAAGGCAGTTTTAAAGGTGGATTTTCCTACTCTTCCAAACCTCCACACTGTAACACCCTGAAAACTGCCTCATCTCCAGATACTACCCTGCAACTTCCCCCTTCCACCCCACTCATAGGGAATGTTAATATTTCCCTTTTCCTTTGCTTAATTTTCTTTATTCAAGAATAGTACAGTTCTTTTCTTGATTGCTACATGGATTGCCATCTGTTGACCTGGGCAAGATCAAATTAAGCCATTGGCAAACTTTGCACATACTTTGTGTCTACATGTTTAGGGGAGGCCCTGTAAGATGCGCTTTTTACTTAAGTCAGCAGAATTTTATATTATTGTCCAGCAAGTACAGTGATAGAAAAGTGTCCAGACATATCTGAGTTTAAAACCTCTGTATGCAGTTTCTCTAGTTCCCTCACCTCCCGATTGAGTCTGCTCCGCCTTCTTCTATTCTGCAGAGAACGTAGGTAGGATCCAGTCAGTGGGAAGACAGTAGGTGCAGAGGACTGGAAGGCAGCTCTAGTCACAGGAAGAGAAGGAGGTGATCTACAGAATTTTTGTAATGTAGAAGTGAATGTCTCGCCTTTCAAATTGCCTTTCCTTTTCATCTCCTCTTCTGTTCACACACACTGAAAGCACACACTCGCACCAACACACAAACATATACATTACATTTTATGCTTCTATACTGGAATATCCCAGAATAGTTCTTTGTGGTGCACAATCTAAAGAAGCGGGACAAAACTCTGGAAATTGTTTAAAATCGCACACTGGAATACATTTTAAAAGAAATCATAAAAGTTTTGAGAGCTTTCTTAAATGCGGTATAATGAAGTATTTGCCAAATGTGTAAAGGCAATAAATTCCACCAGTGCCAAGGCTGATAAGAGAACACACCACTGAATACGTATACAGACACACATGCAGAGGGGTTGGAAAGAATTCAGTGAGCTGTCCTCACTTTGTTTAAATGCAAATATATAATGTACTTGGTTCTTAATTTTTCATATGTAGTAGATTAAGAATAAATGTCGAGGCATCTGCTGGCTTAAGACTTCTTTTGACTAATAACTCTACTGTTGCTTTCAGCTGAAGCATGTGTTTGATTATTTTAAGATCAGATAATAAAACTGCTATACATTGATGTGTTGGGACTTAAGCAGAATATAATTGGACAGTGAAAAACTGCTATACTTTAGTTTTCCATCTGTTTAGTAGGAGTTAATTTTTGCTGTTTTGGGCTGCTTCCGTTTGTTAAAAATAGCCAGCCATGGATGGACTAGATGATTCAAAGGAATAGGCTTACAAATCTTCAGTTCAACAGTTGAAATCTGGCTTAGTATGGTAGTGAGCAAATGTTATTACTGTCAGAAAGCTGTTTTCTGGCCTATGTTAAATGAGTTGGTGGTCTCTCCCAGTTGGCAGATGGTCACATGTTAAAGAGAGAAAACACCATTGTGGGCGATCTTGGCTTTAAAAGTCAGACTTGACAAACATGGTGATTAAATTGCCCTTTTCACCCTTGGCGGTGAAATCATTAACATGGAAGCAAATTGATAGAATAGCATGGGGATATTGGCACAGTGACCGGTTCTTCATGGTTGATAGCTAAGTGAAGGACTTGCCTTCCACTACAGAAAGCTTGGCACTTTGCACATGCACCAATTTGACTACCAAAGAAAAGCAAGCCTGTTGAACATTTTTGGATTGGAAATTGACATGAATGTCACTGTTCCTCTGTAAGAACATAATAATATTCTGGGTCAGACCAATGGTCCATCTAGGCCCAGTATCCTGTTTCCAACAGTGGTCAATCCAGGTCACAAGTACCTGGCACAATCCCAAATAGTAGCAACATTCCATGCTACTAATCCCAGGGCAAGCAGTGACTTCCCTGTGTCTCTCAGTACCACACTATTGACTTTTGCTCTAGGAGCTTTTCTAAACCCAGACTAACCACTGTCATCACATTCTCTGGCAACAAGTTCCAGAGCTTAACTATTTGTTGCGTAAAAAAATTTCCTCCTATTTGTTTTAAAATTGTTTCCATGTAATTTCATTGAGTGTCCCCTCGTCTTTGTATTTTTAGAGTGAAAAATCGATTCACTTCTACTCGTTCTACATCACTCAGGGTTTTGTAGACCTCAATCGTATCCCTCCCTCAGCCATCTCTATTCCAAGCTGAAGAGCCCAAAACTCTCTAGCCTTCCCTGAGAGGAGTTCCATCCCCTTTATCATTTTGATCTCTCTTCTTTGAACCTTTTCTAATTCTGCTATCTCTACTAAAACTTCTTTTTTTTTTTTTTTAAATAAATGGCTTGCCTGAAAAGAAAATTTATCAATCCATAAGATGATGCTGTATAAGTCCAGATAAAAATAGTTTCTTGACCCTGTTCAGTTTCACAGTAGAACATGGGAAACTTGACCTTGACAAGGAATGTTGAGGTTCTTAAAATGGAAATTTGACCCCCCCTCCCCCCCCCCCCCCCCCCCCCCCCCCCCCGGCTGTAGAATCATCTGAGGGCTTTTTGTTTTTTCCCATTTTATTGTGCTCTAAAGAAACATTGGAGAGCATTGCAGAGCCCTAAAGTACTAAAATTCTCATTAAATATTTCAACAAACCGCCAGAAAGTCTGAGAAATAGAAGGTATAACTGAAATGAAACGGCCAACAGTAATACTGTGACAATCTGTATTTTCAGATTATCATTTTGCCAATTGTGTTACTTAAAAAAAAAAAAAATTCTAAAATTAGAGGGTCATTTAAAAGAAAATTCTACCTGTTCTATTTCCAGAGTGTGCATGATGCATGTCAGCATTTATCCTACATAACATTCAAAATATTTTATTTTTGATTTATACATTTCCTGAGTTGGCATGTGCTCCAGGCACAGTGCCTATTGATATTTTACAAATTTATGTTGGCTTTCATTGATTCCCAGAAGTATCTCATGTTAGACTTAAATAAAATCACATGCACTAGATTTTATTGGGCAGTATTATGAATGTTACAAATGTTCTTCCATTTCAGTCAGAACCGATTATAGTGGAGGATACACTGTCATGAACTTTTATTTGCAACTGCCTGGCATCTCTTTTCTAGGATCCATTTAAAATATGACACAATTTGCCCTGACTTAATTTCACTTACAAACTATAAAACAGATTGAGGTAACATTTGGATTTTGCGTTTGGAGATTTAACATAGTTGAATATAATAGTTTATAACACCCTGATGAATGTTACTTTCACATATACAATCCCATTCCACCCCCTTCTTTATCTCAGCCATGTCAGTGACAGTCCTCTTGCTGAGTGGTATGGAAATCATGGGCTTCTGTTACCTGGTACAAATGTGCTGTTGAGCCCATCAGTAAGTGTTGCTGTGGATCATTGGTAAGGTCGGGCTGTGATCACTTCCTCTCTATCAAGTCAAGGAACAGGACCTGGGTCTCTTGCAGGGCAGCATGATCATTGGACTGTCCATGACCTTTGCAGGATATTTTGATTTTTATTCCCGTCCAGGGCTAGGCAAAACATTTATAGTCTCCTACCGTGCACTCCTGTATATATGGACAGGAGTTTTGAGAGACGCAGTCATTTCATTTACTCTTTCCTTGCATGAAATATTTGTTCATGATCTCCTTAGGCCCCCACACTTTCTCTCTAGAAGTAGCATGGGGAAAATTGCAGGGCCTGTTTCTAGGTTTTATGGTGGTAGGTTATAAGTGAGCATGGGAACTGTGCAAACACATGCTTCAAGTGTTAGAGAAGAGGGCTAAGAGCAAGGAAAGTTGGGCAGGTCATTTGCACCCTCAGTTGTTTTTGGTACAACCAGCGAAGCCAAGAGTGGGCAGGCTCAGTGAAATTGAAGGCTAGAGACTGAGATTTACAGCAATATGTCTGAGGTATAAATATGGAAAGATCTGTGTGTCCAAAAGGCTTCATAAATAAAGAGTAACCAAAAATGTTTAGCGTCGATGCCTCTGAAAGAAGACAGAATGGAGGCAGGATTAAGACAGTTTTCTAAGGAATTTGCCCGGGTAACTAAATAGCTACGAAGCTAAATTCCCCAAGCTGAAAGCGTCCCTCCACTCAGTATGTACACAGATTCTTTTGTATCAGTGGACATCTCCACTCCAGATTTTCAAAGGGAAATTCCGTCTCTCTGGTGGGAATAGTCATTCAAACACATGCAGTGACTTTTACTTATCAGACACAGGTACGCTGCTTATGTGCTCATTCAGCGAGAACTGTAATTCTTGCAGTTGCTGCCAGCTGTTTTTCTTACAGTGACTTGATTTATTTATTTGTAGCATTTATACCCCGCTCTTTCCCACTCGATAGCAGGCTCAGTGCGGCTTACAATAAGTGGGAATAAGGTGTATCAGAGATAATATAAAATATGGATACATCATTTTACAGAGATACAAATTGTATAGAGAATGAGAAGACGAAGGAATATGGGGGCAGGATAAGGTATGGTAATGCTAGTGGTTTGGTTTAGAGATGTGGTTTAGGTAATTAGATTAAGTTGGGTCGTTCGAATAGGCTCGTTTGAAGAGGTATGTTTTCAGCAACTTTCGAAAGGGTAGAAGTTCGTTGGTTGTTCTAACGAGCCTTGGTATGGCGTTCCAGAGTTGACTGCCTATCACGGAAAAGTTGGAAGCGTAGTAGGTTTTGTATTTGAGGCCTTTGCAACTCGGAAGATGAAGATTGAGATATGTTCGAGAGGATTTGGTCCTGTTTCTGTTTGGGAGGTCAATTAATTTGGTTATGTAGCTTGGCGATTCTCCGTGGAGGGATCTTGTGGATCAGTGTGTGTATTTTGAAATTTATTCGCTGTTTGATGGGGAGCCAGTATAGCTTTTCGCAAAGTGGTGTTGCACTTTCAAATCTTGATTTACCAAAAATTAGTCTGGCTGCCGTGTTTTGGGCAGTTTGGCATTTTTTCAGTATTTGGGTAGTGCAACCAATGAAGATGCTATTGCAGTAATCGGCGTGGGTGAGTACTGTGGATTGTACCAAGTTGCGGAAAGTTTTTAGAGGGATGAAGGGTTTTACTCTTTTTCAGTACCCACATCATGTTGAACATCTTTTTTGTTATTGCTTTTGCGTGAGTTTCCAGAGTCAGATGGTTGTCCAACGTTACTCCTAAGATTTTTAAATTGTCGGATATCGGGATTGTCACATCGATATAATCTTTCAATTATATCGATAATCAGACAGACAAAACTCTTATCTAAATGCCGAAATCTCCAAATTAGTGTAGTGCCTGTAGCAGCCCCAGGGCCACCGAGAGACTGAGCCAGGCCGCTGCCCCTGCCCCCCCAATCGCTACTCAGGCCACCGGCGCTGCAGTCTCCGGTTTCACCTGCCCGCCCTCAGCTCTGTTGACAGCCTCTCTCCGTCCGCCACCAGGCCCCCTGCATTCAAATTGATTCGGCAGCACCTCACCTCCATGTGAAAGCGCAACGGCAGATCGCCTCCCTTCGGGCCTTCCCTCCCTGTGTCCCGCCCTTGGGGGGGAAAGGCCCGAAGGGAGGCGATCTGCCGCTGCGCTTTTACACGGAGGTGAAGTGCTGCCGAATAGATTTGAATGCAGGGGGACCCGGTGGTGGACGGAGAGGGGCTGTCCGAGCTGGCAGGTGAGACCGGGGACTGCGGTGCTGGGCCCCCCCCCCCCCTCAGCAGCCCTGAGCAGTCCCCTGACTAACCCCTCCACTCAGCACTACTGTTCCCTCTTAGGTGAACAGGAGTCCTCCAACTGCATTGCTGCCAGTGGGGGAGGGGGGAATGGTGCTTCAATATTAAGTTTTCAACTGCTAGGGACAGGCAGGGCTCCCTGGAGTCCTGCAGTGCTTGCCTGTCCTTTGTTGAAAAAGTGATAGTGAAACAGCGCCACCCACTGACAGAACTCCTCCTTAACTTAGAGGGAACAGTGCTCAGGACATTCACTGGCACTCTCCAAGACTGGCCACTGCCCCTTGCAGAGCTTGGTCTACATAGCTTTTTACTGCTTCCACCTTTGCTGTCATTCCATTCCGGAGTGGAGGAGTAGCCTAGTGGTTAGTGCAGTGGACTTTGATCCTGGAGAACTGAGTTCAATTCCCACTGCAGCTCCTTGTGACTCTGGGCAAGTCACTTAACCCTCCATTGCCCCTGGTACAAAATAAGTACCTGAATATATGTAAACCGCTTTGAATGTAGTTGCAAAAACCTCAGAAAGGCAGTATATCAAGTCCCATTTCCCTTCAGCTGGACTCCTGTCTTGTGCCCTTCCTGCACAACATTGGTGGACTTTGGGAACATTATCAGGAAGCTAATCAGTTTGCTAGTGGTGCTAGTAATGCTGGAAGCAGGGCAAGGAGGATTAGAGAGCTGTGGAATTTGTATTTCCGTGGTCAAACATCCCACTTTTTACTTATATCTTAGCTAAACTCTGGACATTTTTGAGGTACTCTAGACGTCCTGCTTCCGGACACTAATGTAATTACCTGTACAGTTTTGAAAAAAAAAAAAAAAACGTTGTCTCCTGAGCACATCTAACAGAGCTCCCTAAACATTTAAGCCCTTGGGTCTGTACCTAGTTTGCCTATGCCTTAATTCGACCCTGTGCAAGTTGGAAGAATGTTCTGTTTTACAGTTATACTGGTGTGTTGAAGCACAGACCTAGTATTTTGGCAGTGTCGGACACAATTTAGTTTACTTTTTTTGTTGAAACTATTCTGTTTGTTAGGGTTTTGTATACCACCAACTCTCCCTAAGGATTCGAAGCGGTTAATAAAGAAAGATGACCAACCCAACTGAGGGAAATACATATTGAAGAATATACATTAATTTCCTGTTGCTTAAATAAACCATTATTTCCTACCAGTTTTTAATGACTTGTTTCCTTGTTTGTGGCTTTAAACATTTTCTTTTCTCTGTTAAATTTCAACCAACCAGCTATGTTAACTTGTTAGCATTAACTTTCAACTGCACAGTAGGAGTTCAGTCGATCTCATTAGATTTAACCAGTTGTAATTAGTTGATTGCAACACAGATGTTTTTAAAATTTGACAAAAATTTGAAAGTTGCACAGTGAGTGGTTTTATAAAGCTTAACAGCAGTGTCATAATTGCTATTTCTGTAGTTATTTCAGTAGGAAAATGTACCCTTCTATACTGCTGTTAAAAAAAAAAAAACATTGGAAACCCTTTTGTAGATGTTGGAATTCTTTATGCCTACAGAGTTCTGGGTGGTAGAATTAATTTAAAAACCATTTTTAATAACTGGCCAACATTTTTCCTCCTCCTGCTTTCCACTTCCAGTTGAGCTAGGGCAGATTTGTTTCAGGCTGTGGTGTCAGTAGCCCTCAATTCTCAACTTTATAGGACTTACTCTATCGTATTTCTCTCCCCCCCTCCCCACTCCCCCATATATAACTCTGATCATTTGCAGTGACTGTTTTTGGCCAGGGTTTCTTGCAGACCCCTACAATCTTGGATCCTGTATCCAGTAGGTGTCACTATTTGACTGGGGCTGTCCCTCCTCACTAGACTAGGTCTTGTGAACAGCTTGTGACAGGACTTGTTTCATGGTCTCAGCTGAAGATTGACTGGGCAGAGTGAGATGGGAAAGCATCTAAAATCAGAGTAAAATCCCTGGGTAGTTAGTGAAGGCTGCTGGTGCTATAATTCAATAGAAGCTTGTTCCAGCTGAGTTGGATTCCCAACGGAGTGCGAGGGAACTGCTGGGCAAAAAAACATTCTATAGGCATGACGTGTACAGACAGAAAATGTATTTGAGGAGATGGTTCTGTCATTCCTTAATTTAATTGTCCTAATATGATGTGTTTGCTCAAAATCTATTACTCTAATGATAACATGATAGGTAGGCACTGAGATTTATTCTTCTACTTTTACTTACTAGATGTAAACTCATTCCAGCAAACTACAAAATGGATTGATGATGTCAGAACAGAACGGGGGAGTGATGTAATCATTATGCTAGTGGGAAATAAAACAGATCTTGCTGATAAAAGGTATGAACAAATGTTTTCTTATGTGTTCAGTGGTTTAATTTATGTAAAACCTCCTAAAAAAGAGTAGTAGTTATAAAAGTTACAGTGATCCTAAGTTCGTTTGTTGCACTGAGGAAAGCATTAAAAGGGAAAGAGCAATTTCCAGGTCCTAGCTTCTTTCACAAAAGATCCACAGAAAGGTCGGGACTTCCCAAAGAAAAGGTTATGGTGCTAGGGGTCCTTAAGGAGTTAGGATCTCTGCGTATGAGACTGCTGATCTGATAGCATTATTATTGGTACTTGTGTATGAAGCATGACACATGCTATACAGTACTTCCCCAAAAAATGATTCATTTAGCTTGTTATGTAGAGGTTATGTTGTATAACCTGTGCTGATGATTACCTGGGACATGGCTATTGAAATCAATGTGTGCAAAATGTAGAGGGATCTTTGATAACCATTACATAGTCAAATGATAGCTCTTGTCTGCTTCCATTATTCAAGGGGCTTGATTGAGATGGGGAGTATCTTGATCCTACTGAACTACAAACACTGTTTTCTGTGTCTCATCCAAATACCAGTTATTCATGACCTTTACTTCTGAGATCTGTTGGGTACAGAGCCTAAGAAGTTGCTGAAGCATGTGATTTTTTTTTTTTTTGAGCCCCAGAGATTCGGGGCGTACTGCCTTTTCTCCAAGGACAAGCAGGCTGCTTGTTCTCACATGTGGGTCGATGTCTGCGTCGGCCCAGGAAACGGCAATTTTTTCAAGGAAAAAATACATAAAAGTTTTGACAGTCTTCTGGCGCGCATACCGCACATGCACAGACAGCTTCCTGCCCGTCGATCGAGCATGCCCCTTTAGTTCTTTTTTTGTCCGTGGCGTGGTAACAGGCTGTTTTCCTGTTCTCGTTTTTTAGGCCCAGGAACTAGTCTGACGACTTTTGTGTTTTTCTTTTCACTTTTTGTCATTTTCTTAAAAAAAAAAAAATGTTATTGCCTGTAGTTTCTTTTAGTTTTTTTGCCTATTTTTAAGTTGTCTTTTTCGACGCGGCCGGCTTTTTCCC
This sequence comes from Microcaecilia unicolor, assembly GCF_901765095.1. Taxonomy (NCBI): domain Eukaryota; kingdom Metazoa; phylum Chordata; class Amphibia; order Gymnophiona; family Siphonopidae; genus Microcaecilia; species Microcaecilia unicolor. The sequence continues at coordinate 20,935,575 of NC_044034.1, forward strand.
TTTTTGTGCCCTTCGCTTTTTTGGCACGATCACATCATTTGATTTCGCCAAGGCCGTTTTTCCGTCCATGTCATTGAGGACACTCAGCGGTTTCAAACGTTGTACTCTGTGCAACTGGACCATGTCAGGTACTGATACCCACGCCTGGTGTATACAGTGCCTTGGGCCCGACCATAGCCCAGCCGCTTGTAGTCTGTGTCTTCGTATGAAGACACGGACACAAGCGTCTCGAGAAGCCCAATGTGAAAAGCTTTTTGGGGCTCGGACTGGTCCTTCAACATCGACATGAGTACCGAGGTTGGCATCAACATCGACAGGAGCATCGACGTCAGGAGCAGAGTTAATGGCTGCTGAAAGACCTATTCACGCTGGGAGCAGTGAGGCGTCGAGTGGGTCTCTACCTGTCTTGAGGCCCCCTGTTGTGCAGGCCCCCTGGGACCGACCTTTGTTGGACCCGGTCCCGAGGAGACGTGAGGATTCCACGTCTTCCTCATCGGTACCGAGGAGTCTCGACGGGCGTCGAGCGAAGTTGAAGAAGCACCGTCATCATCCTCCTTAAACGCACGGTACCGGGAGCTATGGGGCGTCGAGAGAGTTTGCACCCAAGAAGCGTCGGCGCCGAGAGGATCTCTCCCCCTCGATACAGGAGGTGCCAATGCGCATCGGTCTCCTAGCAGCCAAAGCTTGCTCCCGAGCCTCCACAGATTCTGACACCGCCTGTTCCACTGATGTATATTGGTTTGCCTATGCCTTTTCCGCATAGGCAAACCAATATACCGCAGCCTTTTCCGATGGTGGCTCTCGACGAGCACATCCGGGCCCTGCTTCCAGCGCTTCTGGAGGGATTGCTGCATCAGTCTGCTTCGGTGTCGGGGGTGCTTGCACCTTCCGTGCCGCCAGTTGCAGAGCTCCTGCGGAGAGGTCCCCAGCCTCGGTGCCACCTGCGGCATCGATGTCAGCTGCCACCCGGGTTGACTCCCCTCTTATCAGTGGTGGGCGATTTGATCCAATTTGACCATGGGGCGACCATTCCAAGTTTCACAGCCATGAAAAGTGCGGACGACTGATGCCTGTCTCCTGGGGTGGGGAGCTCATGTAGATGGGCCCCACACTCAGAGAGCCTGGTCCTTTCAGGAAAAAGGTCTGCAGATCAATCTCCTGGAATTGAGTGATCTGGAATGCTCTAAAGGCTTTTAGAGATCGGCTGTCCAACCGAATAATCTTAATTCAGACAGACAATCAGGTTGCCATGTTTTACAGCAACAAGCAGTGGGACACCGGATCTCACCCTCTGTGTCAGGAAGCCGTCCAGATGTGGCTTTGGGCTCGCCGTCACTGCATGTTTCTCCAAGCCACTTATCTGGCAGGTGTAAACACTTTGGCCGACAGGTTGAGCAGGATAATGCAACCTCATGAGTGGTCACTGAACATGGGTTTAGTCCACAAGATCTTCCGAGCGTGGGGCACCCTCTTGGATCTTTTTGCCACTCAGATCAATCACAAAGTCCCTCAGTTCTGTTCCAGGCTTCAGGCCCACGACAGACTAACATCAGATGCCTTTCTCCTATATTGGGGGACAGGCCTTCTTGTATGTGTATCCTCCCATACCTTTAGTAGGGAAGACTTTGCTGAAACTCAAGCAAGACTGCAGAACCATGATCCTGATTGCACCCTTCTGGCCACGTCAGATTTGGTTCCCTCTTCTTCTGGAGTTGTCCTCCGAAGAACCGTGGAGATTGGAGTGTTTTCCATCACTCAGAACGAGGGTTGCTTCTACATCCTAACCTCCAGTCTCTGGCCCTCACGGCCTGGATGTTGAGAGCTTAGAATTTGCCTCCTTGGGTCTTTCAGAGGGTGTCTCCCGATTCTTGCTTCCAGAAGAGATTCCACGAAGAGGTGTTACTCTCTTAAATGGAGGAGGTTTGCTGTCTGGTGTGACAGCAAGGCCCTAGATCCTATTTCTTGTCCTACACAGACCCTGCGTTGAATACTTTCTACACTTGTCAGAGTCTGGTCTCGAGACCAACTCCGTAAGAGTTCACCTTAGTGTGATTAGTGCTTTTCATCGCCATGTAGAGGGTAAGCCTATCTCTGGACATCCTTTTGTTCGCTTCATGAGAGGTTTGCTTTTGTCAAAGCCCCCTGTCATACCTCCACCAGTGTCATGGGATCTCAACGTCGTTCTCACCCAGCTGATGAAACCTCCTTTTGAGCCACTGAATTCCTGCCATCTGAAGTACTTGACCTGGAAGGTCATTTTCTTGGTGGCTGTTACTTCAGCTCGTAGGGTCAGTGAGCTTCAGGCCTTGGTAGTACATGCACCTTATATTGTTTCATCACAACAGAGTAGTCCTCCTCATGCACCCTAAGTTCCTGCCAAAGGTGGTGTCGGAGTTCCATCTGAGCCAGTCACTTGTCTTGCCAACATTTTTCCCCATCCTCATACCCGCCCTGGCGAAAGCAGTTTGCATACCTTGGACTGCAAGAGAGCATTGGCCTTTTACGTGGTGCGGATGAAGTCCTTCAGTCAGTCCGCCCAGTTGTTTGTTTCTTTCGACCCCAACAGAAGGGGAGTCGCCATCGGAAAACGCACAATCTCCAATTGGCTAGCAGATTGCATATCCTTCACTTACGCCCAAGCTGGGCTGACTCTGTAGGGCCATGTCACGGCTCACAATGTTAGAGCCATGGCTGCGTCAGTGGCTCACTTAAAGTCAGCCTCCATTGAGGAGATTTGCAAGTCCACACATTCACATTCAGATCTCACTACTGCCTCCAGCAGGATACCCGACGTGACAGTCGGTTTGGGCAGTCAGTGTTGCAGAATCTGTTTGGGGTTTAGAATCCAACTCCACCCCCCTAGACCCAGTTTTATTCTGTTCAAGGCTGCACTCTGTTAGTTGTTTATGGTTTCAGGTTTATCTATGTTATGTCCTCGTCGTTGCAAGGCCCAATTGACCCATGTTCATTGTTTTGCGTGAGCCTGGTTGCTAGAGATAACCCACATGTGAGAAGCAGAGCCTGCTTATCCTCGGGGGAAGCGAAGATACTTACCTGTAGCAGGTATTCTCCAAGCACAGCAGGCTGATTGTTCTCACAAACCCGCCCACCTCCCCTTTGGAGTTATTACTTTGTTCTATGCTTGATTAAACTAAAGGGGCACACTCGCGTGATGGGGTGGGAAGTCGTCCGCGTGTGCACAGTACGTGCGGTTCACGCGCCAGAAGATTCTGGCAAAACGTTTATATATTTTTTGCTTGAAAAAATTGCCATTTCCTGGCCTGACGCGGACGTCGACCCACATGTGAGAACAATCAGCCTGCTGTCCTCAGAGAATACCTTCTACAGGTAAGTATCTTTACTTTTTCTGAGGACAGGCAGTTCACATAGTCACATGTTGGGGCGGGGGAAAGGGGGGAGTGATATCCATGACAGTGCCAAACTAACTTTTTTTCAGAGATTTTTTTAGAGCAGGCTTGCTCACTGCCTCCATTGTATGCAGTACTCTCTAATGAATATGCAACCCTCAGGGACTAAAATTTGACGAGCGTACTTTAAAAGCATTTGCTTTTTTGTGCTGCTGAGCCTGTGTGGTAAATCCTGTGCAGCCATGCAGTCAGTCTACCTCAGGTTTGTTTTTTGTGGCCACTACTGAATAGCTCCCTCGAGAGCTGCTGCACCCCTCTGTATTTTGTTCTTTAGTTTATTTTCAGCCTTGGTTAGTGTGCTTCTGTTTTTCACTTCTCTGTGGATTCTCGAGGACTGTATCAGCACATTAGTTTGTCATCTTCACACGGCCATTGCCTGATTTGATTTTTCTGCGTTTATATTTTTGCCCCATTGCTGAAAAGACTAGCAGTTGAAAAGTTGCCCATATTGGGGTCACAGATGTTCCCAACAGATAACTGCGACAAGAGCGAGGGCAGGGAACATATTATCAGCTGTGGCCTATTTGTTGAGTCTTAAGATCAATGCAGTCCACTTTAGTGTACTTGATGCTTATAGCCATCTTGTAGACTAATCCATGTTTAAGCAGCTCATACATGAAACACAGAGCCTCCAAGATGGGTGTCACCTAGGATATATTGAAGGACCCAACAAGAACTGTGTTTTTTTTTTTTTTTTTTTAAACATTTGTACCCCACGCTTTCCCACTCATGGCAGGCTCAATGTGGCAGGCAATGGAGGGTTAAGTGACTTGCCCAGAGTCACAAGGAGTTGCCTGTGCTGGGAATCGAACTCAGTTCCTCAGTTCCCCAGGACCAAAGTCCACCACCCTAACCACTAGGCCACTCCTCCACTCACGAGAATACAGATGCCTGCCTTAGGGTTAATTACACTGGTTCTATATTGCGGTACTTTCAGCCAAGAATATCAGACCAAGATTTGATCTTCGAGTACAGCCTAGCTGCAAAAAAAACAAAAACATGCGTGCGTCCTGAGAGATTATAACAAATGCTTAACCCAGCCTCCAGATTGAAGACCCATCTCTTTAACAAGGCGTACCACAAAGAGTAACAAATATGAACCTGTATAACTCCTCCATATATATTCAGAACTGTCTTACTATATCTGCTTGTTATACTACTATCATGTCTCTTATTATAATGTCACCCAAGATCCTTCTGTACCAGTAATTGTATATTTTCTAACTGTATTTCCACTTATCACGATGTATTGTAAGCCACATTGAGCCTGCAAAGAGGTGGGAAAATGTGGGATACAAATGCAATAAATAAATAAATGAGCAGTTGCTTTCTACATAGAATGAACTAAAGATCTTAGTCCACCCAATAAAATTCATGTATTCATGTCCAAGAACTGTTGCTAATTGGATACCAGGTTGTGTATCCTTCATTTATGTCCAAGTGGACCAGCATTACAGGGGCATTTCAAGGCTCCTAGTGTCAGAGCTATACCAGCAGATATATAACTTTGAGCTTGCTGCTCCTCAGACAGTGGCTCTCATCATTACGGTAGGTGCAGGCAGTTTGTTCTTAAGTGTCCCTTTGAAGAATAAGGCCTAACTCCAGTCCTTCCAACACCCATTTGCATTGTTTGAGGGTGTCCTAAAAGAGTGTTCATTTTCTGTACTGGCATAAGATTCCTGTTGTGCCCATCTTATCCCCTTTTAATTTCAGGAGTGCCCATACCCAGGAAAGTCTGAATGTGTGACCCTGAGGAAACAGGGCTGCTTGTCCCTAATTGGTGTTCTGAAAACATTGGTTCACCAATTGTGCATACTTTTCTTCCCCTTTTGAAGTTGAGCTCATTAGCTTAATCATAGGACTGAGGCCCACTATGATTACACAAGTTGAATGGAAAGTGTACATTTGAGCATTCACAGTATTCAAAAGAAAGCTCTTATAAAACCTCCATGTGTGATTGATGAGCTGCTCACCACTGAGGCCACTTGCTTCAGATAAGTACATATTTTTTTTGTTTTTGGTGGAGGGGGCAACTTGAGTTATTAAAGGTTGACGTACATAAACTTCTGAAATTTCTCAGCTATAAAAGGAACTGTACCCCATAATCTCATTTACAACATGTTTGTCTTTTTATTGGACCCTATATAATTATCCAGTCTGCAAAGAAGTCTACACTCTAGTTACAGCCGCAGCGTTCAGCATGCATAGTTTTCTGGAAGTGGGCCTTGTCTGTTTGGCTTTATTTTTGGTGAGGAGGGAGGGGTTTAAACTGTGTTTTTGTTTGTGGGATTATTTTGGATTTAATATCTTGCATTTTGTGTGTCACAGGCAAGTATCCATTGAAGAAGGAGAAAGGAAAGCCAAAGAGCTAAATGTAATGTTTATTGAAACTAGCGCAAAAGCAGGATACAATGTAAAGCAGGTAGGTGGACTGTAAATGAGAAACTCGTTCACTGGCTGCTCAGGCAGTCTGTTTTCAGTATGTGGGTAGTGGACTGTGTAAAATCACTATATGGTCAATAAAGGACAATCAGCAGCAGCAATGATTCCCCTGCTCTGTTAGGTCAGGAACCATAGGCTTCAATAATATTGATCTCTGTTTAATTACAAGTAGATTTTTTTTTTATTAGCAAATGACTAATTAGTCCGAGCATCATAAATGTGCCGTTTGCCATTTATTGTTCTCTTTCATGTATATCCAGGTGGGCTCTATCTGGAGCTGAGGTCATAATATGTGAACGTTCATTACTGAGGCTCATGATACAGAGGGTAATTTTATGAGGGCTTGACAAAATGCCTGGCTTATACACATACAAAACGTAGGTGTAGAGAAGTCCACTACAAGTTTTAGAACAGAATTGTAGCCTGCCTGAGAACAATCCGTGGATGGGTAGCTATGTGAATAGGCATGTAGGTCTTGGACACTCTGTGGTTCCCAAACCTGGTTTTGGAGGCACCCCATCCAGTCAGGTTTTCAGGATACCCACAATGAATATTCATGAGAGAGAGACTTGCATGCAGTGGAGCCTGTGCATGCAAATATGAATATTTATTGCAGATATCCTGAAAACCTGACTGGCTGGGGTGCCTCCAGGACCACTTTTGGGAACAGCTGCTTTAGCCTTTTTAGGCTGGGCCTGCCGGCCAACTCAGATCTGCTTCGTTATCTCCTCACTGTCTTCTACTACTACGCTATCTTTACTGTCATTTGTTGTAGTTACATTTCACCCTCCAAGGCTATTCTCTTGCCCTTTCTCTCTCTCTCTCTCTCTCTCTCTCTCTTTCTCTCTCTGCTACTACTACTATTTCTAGTACTACTACTGGGATTGCAAGCTGCTATTTGTTTGATGTATGGGGTAGCAAGTTCTTAATAAACTTGGAAACTTGTTTGGAAGCAATAACACATGGAGGATTCTCTTCTCTGAGTATCATTTGACCCACCCGCTTCTCCCGCTGTGCCTGATGATAGATAGGAAGCTCTTTATGTACAATGTAAAGTTTGAAAACCCCTAGTTCTTATTAAACCTTACTTGAAATCAGGATAATACAGTGATACATAATATACACTTGGCAAAAGGGGGGGGGGAATCCTGTCGGGGGTGATATTCCTGAGACTATTGCCCTTTTTGCTTCATGTATTTTCCATGGTGTGGGTCTCCCTGCATTCCACTCGCACCCTACTGTCACCTTAAGCCAGCCATCCCTCGCCCCCTCAGTTCTGAGGCACTCCCGCTGCCAAGATAGCAAGCTTAACTTAACCTCCCCTTCCGATTGCCGCTGCTGCTGAAGAAAGAAGCATAGTTACCTGTACCAGTAGCGTAGCCACAGGTGGGCCTGGGTGGGCCAGGGCCCACCCACTTAGGGCTCAGGCCCACCCAACAGTAGCACATATTTAGTGGTAGCTGGTGGGGACCCCAAGCTCTGCCAGCTGAAGGCTTCCCCCTGATGGTAATGAAAATGCTACTCTCCACGATACCGGTACCTGCACATGGTGAAAAGAAGCATTTTCCCACCAGCTGAGATTTTTTTTTGGGGGTGGGGGAGAACACTTGGTGTTCACCTAGTTCTTGCCTAGGCCCACCCAAAATCTGTTTTCTGGCTACGCCCCTGACCTGTACATGTGTGTGTCTCAGGTTTGGTGTTAATCACACGTTGAGAGACTTGCACCAGAGCTCCTGCATCCTGTGGATTAGAGTTGTGTGTGTTATATCTTAAACCTGTTGAGAGCCATGCGTGCAAAAGTACAACAGTGAATCTTTGGTGGCAGTGGCCAGTTCAAGAACATGATAAACCAGGTGCCAAGGTTCAGTTTATGCTCTGTGACAGCCTGCTGCCTGTGATTTGTTGAACCCAGATTTAACTGCAGCTGAGGATATGTCTCAGTGTCCCTGGACTAGCCAGTAGCAGCCCAGACTGCATCAGTGTGTGGTGCTCATCAGGACCATAACTATCAGGAGACAATGTAGCAGAGTCATGGGAATGGCATGTTCCTGTCATCCAGCTTTTACAGCTGAGAATACTGTCTTCCAAAATCCATGAAAAATGCTGCCTTTTCTGCATATTTTTGATATGCTTGAGTATAGATAGTGTTCGGCCACTTGCATGTCTTGGTGTCATTTTGAGATAGACCTTTTCTCATAGGCTTTCTTTACTTACTTCTAGAATCTTTAACAGAACTGGAACCAGTATTGATAAAAAGCTCCGTTTGTATCCCTTTCTCTATTGAATTGAATTTAATTTAACACTACCCTACCTGGCATTCACTCAACCAATTTCTAATTCAGGATGCCTAAAATGAAATTTTCTTTCACCTAATACTCTAGTTGAGTAGCTCTGACCTGAAAAAGATCGAACAAGGAAGGCAAGTTGTCACTATTTTGCTTTGATACAGGCATATTACATTGCAAAAGCAGTCTAGAAAAATGTCTAATGGACAAATGCATGTACAGGACACTTGCAGGGGAGTCTTAATTCATGTTGCTAAAGAGTTACAGAAAATACTTGAGAGATTATCAAAGTGAGGGTCTTCTCCCCTCCTACTGTTCGTTCTTCTTTGTATGAAGAAAACCTGTTGATCAGTTAGACCCAGGTGAAGTGGAAGCCAGCAGGAGGGTCAAAGCATGTTCATATTGTGCTGGGCAGACTTATACGGTCTGTGCCAGAGCCGGTGGTTGGGAGGCAGGGATAGTGCTGGGCAGACTTATACGGTCTGTGCCCTGAAAATGACAGATACAAATCAAGGTAAGGTATGCACAAAAAGTAGCACATATGAGTTTATCTTGTTGGGCAGACTAGATGGACCGTGCAGGTCTTTTTCTGCCGTCATCTACTACTATATTGGGTCAGATAAAGCACATTGAGAGACTTGGTCATTTTGACAGGAAAAATACAAGATTAGACTTTTTCTTGCTATTCAGTGTAGAATTCAGTTATGACAGTGATCCACTTAACTACATAGTTTTGTAGAATGTTTGATCTGAGGAGGGTCTTGAGTGAGCTATTTAATCATATTTCTATTCCATTCCAATTTAAAGCTTAGCTGCATCCCCTATCCATTTTATCTAAATGGGTTTATCTATTTGTAGATATTTTGGCTTTGTCAGCAAGCTTAGTAGCTATTGTCCCTCATAGCAATTTTAGGAATAATACATAAGGGATATTAAAGCATAATTATTAAATATGTATGTTAGTTCCTTGACTGCCTTTTGGCAGTAACAAATATAGCAGTTAAAATACAGGATTAAAAAAGGATATCAAAGAGATGAGATGGTAACAGCTGTACACAGCCTACAGCCCCTCAGTTCAATACACTGCTGAATGTTTGCTTCAAGAAACAGATTTTTAGCCCTTTCTTAAATTTATCTGTGGAGCTTTTATCACTTGGGCATCAAAGTAACACACTCCATAATGAGAATGTGATTTTCATATTGAATTTGTGAAGGGGCTGGGATAGCAAGCAGATTGTCATCTAGAGACTGGAAGACCCAAGAGGGTTTAAGAGGTGGGATAAGTAATTTCACATTTCATGTCTGATATATGCTGGAAACAAAAAAAAAATTGTAGCTAAGCAGTTTGTGTAGCTATATATATATATATATAGGGTTAGGAAGAAGAGGAGGCCTAAGTTGCAAAGTGATTTGATTAAATTATAGAAGACGGTAGAGCCTAAACAAAATAAAATTATTTTAAGGCACATGAGAGTAGAGGAAGTATGAAAGAATAGACATGGACATAGACTGTCCTTCAGAGCCGGAAAGCAAGGTTGTTGGGCAGGGGAATGCTCTAGAAAAGAAATCCCGTATATACTCGAATATAAACCCATCCAAATATAAACAAGAACATTTTTCATCCCAGTTTTAGGGGAACAATGTTAACTGTAATATGAACCGAGGGTTTATATTCAAGCATTTCTTCTCTCCCCTTCCCTCCCTCCCTCTGTGGTGTCCCTCTTCTGCCCCTTCCCTCCCCCCACCCCCCGGCCTACCGTAAAGTCCTGATAGTCTAGAGGAGAATCAGGGCAGGAGCAATCCTCACTTCTGCCCATGCAGTCTTCCTGAGTTAAATTAATTGCTGTGAAACTAGTTAGTGCTAGCAGATAAGAGCAATGACATATATACTCATCCCTTTTTGTGATTGTTTAGCTTTTTCCTTTGATGTTCTATGAATAATTTATATTTGGGAAACCTTTATGAAAATACAACGGAAACTGCTTTTTCTTACGTTAAGTATAGTCTGGTAGTTCTTCATTTTGTATTGTGTACCAGGATGCCTAGAACAAAAAATGAGTATTTAGCTGTATGTAATTTGACACAGTGCGTGATCTTCCCCATGTCCACTGATGATAGACTTTGTTTGTTTGATGCTATAATTTCTCTAGCCTATTATGAGGATGAAGGTCTCATGTAGAAAATAGGTTTATTATCCTTCCAGTTAATGTCATCTCTCTGTTGTAAAAGAAATGTATATATTAGTGTTTAAAAAAAGAATCATGAACAAAGCGCATTACATTTGTTCAGGGTCATGGTATAAAAAAAAAAGTCTAAATATACCATCACAAACAGCCAGATTCACTTTTTTTTAACCCCTCATGCCCATCTTAAGCTGGAGATGGTAAATTCCTCTGTTGCTGAAAGCATCCCAGCCATGCTTTCTCCATGTAATCTTCACAACCCAAAATCAAAAGCTATGCTCAAGGCAGCCACTAAACAAACCACCTCCTCAGAACATGGCCAACACTCCAATTCCTTCTGAAGTTTTACCTAATGTTGCTCTGGGATTTTGGCCTCCAAGGTTATCTTGGTGCAATGCATTTCTGCTGAAACAGTTTTATAATGTGTGGCCTTTAAATGTGCATCAGGGGCGTAGCCAGACTTCGGCGGGAGGGGGGTCCAGAGCCCGAGGTGAGGGGGCACATTATAGCCCCCCCTGGCGCCGCTGACCCCCCCAAGCCATTATCCCCCCCCCCCGCCATTGCTGACCCGCCGCCGCCAACTTTGACAACCCTCTCGACCCCCCTCCCGCCGCCATCCCTCCCCCGCTGTCGACTACCTTTGCACGTTGTACGTGCAGGATGTCACTCACAGAAACAGAACGAAGCCTGGCTGATCTGCAAGGCTTCGTTCTGTTTCTGTGTCTGATGTCGTGCAGGATGTCAGAAACAGAACGAAGCCTTCACGGGACGAAGAGGACCTCTTCGGCTGGCAGGGATTGGGGTCCTCCGCCAGCAAAGGTAGCCCATGGCGGGGGAGGGTTGGCGGCAGGAGGGGGGGTCGAGAGGGTCGTCGGCAGGGGGCCCAGGCTCCCCCAGGCCCCACGTAGCTACGCCACTGATGTGCATGATTAGTTATTTTGGTTTTTTGGGGGTGTCTTGTATATATGGTGTAGGAGTCTCCCTTCCTCTGACCTATGCAATATCTGATTTGGTATGAGACACCTTTTTAGTATTTGAAGAGAGGACAGTGACTTGTATGGTGAGTAAGAAGTGGTTTTTGTGGGTTTTGCTCTGAAGGAGTCACCAGGTGGTCTTCCATCGCTGTGGATAGTGTGTAACTTCTTAAGAAAGCATGAATTTGAAAATTGAGAATAATGTAGGATCTTGTCTAGATGAATGAGTTGGTAGTCCTCAGAGCACTGACAATTTGTGAGGAAGGATACTTATTCAAGAGTTTAACATATTTGTGTTGTCAGTTCATCTTTATTCTTGTTTATAGCATCAAGGGTAAAAGGTATACCAGTGTGTGTAAGAATATTGGAGGAAATGACATTGTCCAACATTGCTTTTGACTCTTAACCACTTGTAACCACTCGCCTCCACCTACCCTCCTCTCTTCCTTCCCGTTCACATTAATTGATTTGATTTGCTTACTTTATTTATTTTTTGTCTATTAGATTGTTAGCTCTTTGAGCAGGGACTGTCTTTCTTCTATGTTTGTGCAGCGCTGCATATGCCTTGTAGCGCTATAGAAATGCTAAATAGTAGTAGTAGTAGTCCAAAGTGAGAACACGCTGCCTGTACACAGTGTGGGCTATTTTGCATTTCACACGTCTCCTTTTCTTTTTGCAGCTTTTCAGACGTGTGGCAGCAGCCTTGCCCGGAATGGAGAGCACACAGGATAAGAGCAGAGAAGACAGTATCCTTTCATTTCCATCATTTAGATAAGCAGTTGTCACTTTATCATCTGTAATGAAAGCTAATTTTTTTTGTCATAGAATACAAGGCATAATATGCCTGGGATAGAACCTCAAATGTAATTTTGCCCTCTTGTCTTTACTTTTAAATGGAATGTCATTTATTTCAGGTAGCATCCAGTTTTACAGAAATACAGTCACTGCAGAAGTAGAACAGACAACCAAACAGCAGCAGCAGTGATCCAAAGAAGGACAAGCACAGCAAGAGTTTATCCAAATGTCAATGGAAAGAGGACTCAATCTGGCCAAGTTTTGGAAAAACCTTTGTCAGAGGTCACACGGGTTTCCACAGTACATTCATGGATTCAAAGCATGTACTGCAATACCCTGTTGCATTTAAAGGAAAAATGAGGGTCAGTGTCAAAAGTAAAAGAATGCAACAGCATCGGCATAGAAAAAGCTGTGGCCCAAATTTGGCTGGAGACTGTTTTTACTGACTCCTGGAAATGGACCAGAGCTTTTTCTATGCAGATGCTGTTGCTGCATTCTTTTACTTTTGACAATTGACCTCATTTTTCTTTTAAACACACCAGAGTATTACAGTACATGCTTTGAATCTGTGAATGTGACCCCTGACAAAGGTGTTTCTGAACCTTGGCCAGATTGGGTCCTGCATCCATTAATCATCACATTTGGATAAACTTTTGCTGTTTGTCCTTCCTTGGATTGTTGCTGCTGTTTGGTTATCTAACATCCAATTTTGTACAGAATAATTATAACTTTATTTGCACTTTTTTGTTGCTGATCTGTCTGTGGTAAGATCTGAAAGTATTAGGTAGGTAGTGTAAAATAGCATAGTTAAGTGTCTTGTTTCTTTTAGTGAATGCTGAGTATTGATTAAGTGTCTAGCAGGGCCATTCTTTTTGGACCCTGAGGTGCACAGAAGGGAGGAAATGGATGTGATTTTGGATTTAGTGCTCAGTTGTTGTGGATTTTTTTTTTTGTTTTTTTGCAGTTGTAGCTCAAAGCGAGTTACATTCACGTACTGGCCTCACAGGGCTTACAATCAGTTTGTATCTGAGGCAATGGAAAGTTGAGTGATTTGCCCAGAATCACAGAAGCTTTTATTGCATCTTGGCAGGTAGAACTCTTGCACTGTCAATTTCCTCCATTCCATTTAGGTTTCTCATTAGCAGAGCTACTTACTATTGTCTTGGAATAATTATGCTTTCATATTTTACCACCAAGCTGTGTAACATCTATTTTCTTACTTTGTGCTTTAGAATGTATCAGCAGAGAATTTATAGGTAGGTGGATTGTTTATAACTTGAGAACTAGGGGATGAGGAGTGGGGATCAAAAAATATCATTTAGTTCAGAGCCCATCTTCTCAGGTTGGTGATACTTTACTGCTTAGTAGAAAACTAAAGCCTAATTTTGACCTGCAAGTTTTCAGAAGTCAAGACCCTGTTCTTTGCCCTATCGTTTAGAACTGTTCTGTTGACTTTGCCCTTCTAAGGGAATATAAAAACATCAAGATTTCTTCTAAGGTCATTGATGTGGAGTTCTAGAAAAGCTTATACATTGAACTTCTGTAAAATATGGGATAGTATTCAAATGGGGGAAAATATATAGTTCCTATTCCTAATATTTCATTTTTCACATTGAGGATTTGATCTTTAGTTTATCTTTGCATTCACTAAAACTTCATCCTGGCATCACCTGACATAATTTGCTGTTTGGTCAGTTCTCACTCTAATGTTAAAAGGTTTCAGGATGGAGTCAGTCTTAAAAAAGTAAGGCTTTCACTACTACTGAGAGGTTTAGTTTAAGGCACTTACTGATTTTCCCATTGTGTCACTGAGTCAATGTTGACTCACAGTGACCGTTTGGATGGATGTCCTGAGCTGTGTTTGGTCTTCAGCCAGACCTTCAGCCTTGCCAAACGACATTATGAAATCTCTTAATTTTAAATTCCTCCAGGAAGACAATGTGAGTTGTCCCAGAGATTAAATCTGCCCATATTCACATTAAGCCTTCATTTTTTTTGCAGAGTACGAGATTTTTAGAAGTTTGTGTGGTCCGAATAAAAATAGATTCTCGGTATCAAAGGGGACACATACTAGATAAAATGTATTCATGGTTCTTATAAGTCTGCAGAAGTCTCAACTAGAAAATTGAAGTCCATTGTTCTTTATATGGCCTTATTTTATAGTTGATAGAGTTGAACTCATTTTGGGCTTACATGAAACTGCTTGCCCCTTTCCTCATTCATTTGTAGATTGAACTGCTGAAGTTGCTGATTTGCAAGATGGTACTACAGACAGCATAAAATAGGGAACTATGTTGGTTTAGACCTTTGGCACAAAGCAGCTATTCTTAAACCTATGGAAGGGATCTGTTAGGTTTAGGTTGAAAGAGAGAGACCCTCAAGTCCAGCCTTCAGATTGCCCGCCCATCAGCAGTCTAGGTGAAAAAATACTGTATGTCTAGTTAATTCTGCAGTAATGAGAATTTTTCTGACACCAGTACGATGATTAGTTTGATACTGGATCAGCACTTTTTCTAGTGTATAACTTAGTCCTCCTTCCCATTGATATTGTTCTTTTGATAACTGGTTCTTACATGTTCTAATTTTTCAAGTCTGTATAGATAATTCTGTGCCTACCTATCCATCGCAATGAAATTTACTTCTTGGAGAAGAGAGATTTTCCAAGGACAAAAAGGATAGTTAGTCCTTACAGCATGAGTGATGTCGCCAGTGGAGCCTGTGCAGAAAGTTAATTCAGTTTAGTGATACTAACAGATTTTGAGTTGTGCATGTACACAATTCCCCACCAGCTGCTGTCTTTCAGATGAAGACATCTTTCTGTGGAGCCAGTCGGTCGTAAGTCATCGGAGCTCACGTCAAGAATTGTGCTTTTGCATTTTAAAGGTCAAATTTTGTAAGGTTTGTGGCGGGGGGGGGGGGGGGGTTGTCATGGCCAGTCTGCACTACTTCTGATAGCACTTTAATTAGGTTTTCAGCTGTTTTTAACTTTCCTTTATTTTTAGCACTCAGCCTGAAGACCTTGGGTTGCCAATCAAGGTTTTATTCAAAATCAAGTCATTTGATTTTACTTTGCTGCTATTATGGATGACATGTCCCAGAAAAAAAGCTCCCAGTAGCTTTAAGAAGTGCACCTGGTTCTGCAGGATCATATCCATTACAGATACTCATACCTGGGGCTTAGCCATGAGCCCTCTTGCTGTAAACTATGACGGTATGGGAAACTACAAACCAGTCAGCCTTACCTCCATTGTGGTTACGGGGACGCTGAGGGAATAGATAGTAAACTTTCTACAGTCCAGCTCGAATACTGTGTGCAATTCTGGTCACTGCATGTCAAAAAAGATATAGTGGAATTAGAAAAGGTACAGAGAAGGGCGACGAAAATGATAATGGGGATGGGACGACTTCCTTATGAGGAAAGGCTAAAGCATCTAGGGCTCTTGGTCTTGGAGACGAGATGGCTGAGGAGAGATATGATAGAAGTCTTTAAAATACTGAGTGGCATGGAATGGATAGACATGAGTCGCTTGTTTACTCTTTCCAAAAATACTAAGACTAGGGTTATGCAATGAAGCTACTAAGTAGTACATTTAAAACAAACCGGAGAAAATATTTCTTCACCCAAGGTGTAATTTAAACTCTGGCATTCATTGCCAGAAAATGTGGAAAAAGAAATTAGCAGGGTTTAAAAAAAAGTTTGGGTAATTTCCCAAAAGGTCCGTAAGCCATTAATAAGACGAACTTGGGAAAATCCACTTCTTATTTCTAGGATAAGTGCATAAAATCTGTTTTACAGTTTTGGGCTCTTGCCTGGATTGACCTGCATTGGCCTTGGTTGGAAACAGGATACTGGGCTTAATGGACCTTCGGTCTGTCCCAGTATGGCAACGCTTATGATAATGTTATATTGTATGTAAGATTCAAGGCAACATGGCCTTACCAAAGACAGATTGTGCCAAACAAACCTGATTGATTTTTCTTTGGCTGGTTGACAGAAGAAGTAGATCAAGGGCATGTGCTGGATGTGATCTATTTTCAGGAAGCATTGACCCTGGTGGACCTGGAACTGCCCTGGGCATCGAGAACATTGATTCCCCTTAATGTTGAGCATCAATTGAAGAGCACCTTTCTAAAACTCAGTCCACTTTTTGTCATTTTTTCATTCATCAAGGCAAGATTCGTTTACTGTAGTTTATTCCTATTCCAAAACTCACTAAGTCCATGGTATTTTAATGGCATTGTGTTAAATACTCTTATGTAAAACTCAGTCCAAAAGCTGCTACCTATCTGTGGTCTGACTTGCTGGAAGTGTAAACAAGCACGAACGATGGAGGACAGTGAGTTTAGTGAATTTTCTGAAGCTATTAATTTAACTGAAAATACATGAAAGCGCAAAAGACAACTAGAAAAATGGAAGAAAAATGTGAATAAGAGCTTACAATATCAGAAAGAAGGAAAAAATCCATCTGTTGCACGCGAACACAATAATGGGTCTATTCAACCAACCACGAACAAGAGATCTGGCATTTAACAAGTATGCAAAGCGCACAGTCTATCAAAAGACGATATGAAAGGTAATATTGTGGAAATTTTACTATGTCATTATTTTGTTCCAATCAAATCTTATGCCGTTTGTCGAGATGTGAAACTTGGATGGATTTTAGAAGAATGCATAGTGGTAACTTACAGGAAGCTTAGAACATTACTGCTTTTTAAATCACAGTTTATATTTCATGTAACTGTTTTTGCATTATTTGGTAAGAGAAATTTTATGCAACTTTTATGTTTTCATCAGTACATTTTGATGAATATAACATTTTTTGCAGACTTTTTCGATCAGCTCTATCGAAAATCAAAAAGCGATCAAGATGCTTTTCTTCTCCTACATATGGCTATCAACACACCAAAGAGAAGTCGACTCAGGTCAGACAGTGGTAGAAGTCGTCCAACTCAAACAACATACTTTATTCGACGAATAAGCGATGGTTCTTGGGTCCGTGTTTGCTCTTTGGCATTTTTATCTATAGCCTGTTTATCATGTTTCCGTCTTAATAGACTCGCAAAAAAGATCTTAAATGGAGGAGTGCCTAAAGAAAAGAGAGGAGGAGCTCGAATCTCAAGCAAAAGTAGAGAAATAGAATCATTGATTATTGAACATATTAAAACTTTTAAATGCAGGCAGTCTCATTATAGTCGGGGCAAAAGACGTTACCTTCCACCTGAACTTAATATAAATAAAATATTCAAAATATGGAAAGAAACTAGGCATAGCAGAAAACTTCTGGTTTGTGGCTATGAAAAGTACCATAAAATTTTTTGTGGAAAATTTAACTTGGGGTTTGGCAATCCAAGGCAAGATACATGCTCATTCTGTGCTTTGAAAGGCCTAGAGATAAGGCATCGTGAAGGAGTTGAGAAGCAAAACATTATTACAGAGCTTCGTTTACATAAACTGCAAGCAAAGAAGTTTTTTCAGCTCCTAAAAGAGATGCAACAACATCATCACTGTAAGTTTTGGCATGCAGCAGAACCAGCCACTACCAAAAGTTACGAGTGGAGAGAGCTTCTGTGCTCGACAAGTATGGTTGTACAATCTTACTGTTGTACAGCAAAGTGACAACAAAATGCAAAACAAAAGTAACGTAAAAATCTACACATGGCTGGAAACTAAGGCAATACATGGATCAAACGAAGTTTCTTCAGCTTTATTACATTATTTAACTGCACTCGAAAGTAGTCTTCATGGAAAAACTGGCCAAACTCTGCGACTCTTCAGTGCTTCTTGTTCAAGCCAAAATAAAAACACTATCATGATTTGTATGCTCACTAGGCTCTTGGAGAAGAGCACTGCGTTTGATAAAATAGTTCATATTTTTCCAGTACAAGGACACAGCTATATGCCACCACATACAGTTTTCAGCCATATTGCAAAGGATCTGTTAGCAAGAGAGACTTTAATTTCACCTGCCCAGTACTACGATATCTTTAAAGATCATGGTGATGTGTTGTTCTGGGGAAAAGATTGGGAATCTTATGATTTTCAGTCCATTCAAAAGCAGATCTGCAAATCTGTTAAAAGCTTTAAAATGCAGGAGCAGAAAGTTTTTGTATATGATAAAGAGCATCCTAATGAAGTCGGTGTAAAGGCTTTTTATGCTCAGGAGCCAGTTTACACTCCAGTTTTGAAGAAAGGCAAGAAACATGTCATTGACAAGTCTTCTCTTTTTCCAAAAAACAAGTAAGTTGCCAAGAAAAAGGATGTTGAAAAATTGCTTACGTTTTTCACTGTGCCAGACGATATGAAGAACTTTTATAATGATGTGCTTGTCAGCTAAAGGTGTAAGAGGAAGACTTGATGCCTGACTCTTTATGATGATACAGAAACATTTCTTTGACAGAAATAAACAATTATGAACCTTAACATATGAGTGAAGAAATAAAGTAAAATATTTACTAAATTTGATCATTTTTTCCAGCAATTCATAGATGAAAAGAAAACTGCAGATACTTTTAATCAAAAATTCTAGTTTTGCTGCTTAAACTTTTCAGAATTATCACTAAGATTAATTTTAAATAAATATAGACTGTGAGGACAGTTAAACTTCACCAAATACTGTAGATAAAACTTTAGGAGGGTGGGGGGGGGGGGGGGTTCATTTTTCTCAAAACTACTGCTGACGACTCAGTGAGTGTTGGAAATTTGCTCTTCAGTTGTGGCCATCAGGACTAACCATTCAGTCTCAATTCAGTACATGCAAAGAACTCTCCTGCATTGAGGGACCCTGATGGCAAGCAAAGGTGAAGAGGCATTGACTATGGTCTTTAGTGGTGTATGATGTTGTTAAGACTTAGAGACTGTCATCCCACCTCCCAAGCATCCCTGCAGTGAGGATCTTCATACTT
This sequence comes from Microcaecilia unicolor, assembly GCF_901765095.1. Classification (NCBI taxonomy): domain Eukaryota; kingdom Metazoa; phylum Chordata; class Amphibia; order Gymnophiona; family Siphonopidae; genus Microcaecilia; species Microcaecilia unicolor. Next base: position 20,954,585 of record NC_044034.1, read on the forward strand.
GACAATATCTGGGAAAATGCATCAGTCTGTAAAGGTTGTGTCCAGCCACCACACATCACAAGTGACCCAGGAAGCCGTTACCCCTGGATGTTACATCAACACCAGTGATGAGGATGGTTCAGCCCGTCCTAGAGTGAGCAGCATTACCTAGGAGCATGGTATTAATGTAGAGGTGAGAAAGGGGGCATATGCATCGGTACTGGACAATCTGATGTCCATCTCAAATGCATTAGTGAAGGAAACTTGTATAATTAAACTCCAGAATTCATTGCCAAAGAATGTGGAAGCAGCAGGGTTTAAAAAAAGATTGGATTTAAGGTGGGAGGCTAATAAGAAACAAGGCCTTTCCCCTTAGTTTTGGAATATGTAGGATCTCCTTGTTTATATATATGGAGTAATGTGGTGAAATGTTTTTGTTGTGTTTCCTAAGAAAAAAAGATTTCAACTAAAAGGTAGGACATTTTCCTAAAAGTCCAGAAGCTATTATTAAGATGGACTTGTGAAAATCCAATAGTTTTGTTTTTTAGCAGCATAAAATTTGTTTTCTCTTTTGGTATATTGCCAGGTGCTTGTGTCCTGGATTGGCCACTGTTGGAAACAGGATACTGGGTTTGATGGGCCCTTTGGTCTGTCCCAGTGTAGCAAGGCTTATGTTCTTATGGGACACTGGCCTACATTAGCGTCTGAGCTCATCAGAAACAGAGGAATTCTCTTAACTCTTCTGACTTCTAATACTACTACTAACCATTTCTATAGCAGTACTAGACATATGCAGCACTGTGTATATTATATTCAGGTACTTTAGAGCTCACAACCTAAGTTTTTGTACCTGGGGCAATAGAGGGTTAATTGGCTTCCCCAAGCTCACAAGGAACTGCAGTAGGAATCGAACCCAGGTTGCCAGGATCAAAGAGCCCTCTTGACAAATCATTAGGCCACTCTTCCACTAAAGAAGGTCTTGTGTCTTTAAGTGAAAGAGGTTTGCCATCTGGTGTGACAGGCCCTAGACTCTTTTCCTGGGACTCCAGTGCATAGTGATATATCTTAAATCACAGAACTAGGCAGTAGAGGAAAGTGGGAAGACAGAAGATTTTGTAATGTCCTAAGCTGAAGTACCACCGGGGTGGTGGTGCATAGCAGAATATGTGATATTTATTAACATATCAAAAGAATCAGTAAGATTTGTATGGTATAATGCCCTCCCCCCAAGGCTGGTGAAACCATACTGTAGTATCTGTGGAACTTAGGATGTTCCATAATTCTCCAACAGGGGCTTCAATTAACTTTCCCACCATTAGCTGCAGTCATGCTAACTACCTTGGGGCAACAGAAAACTGCTAATACATCTTTTGTGAAGAGAAATATGTTGTGTTCATTCATAGCACAGCAATATCTGAACAAGTGCCAGAAATATAATGACCAATTTCAGTAAGTTAACCAGTCCCCACCCCCCAACCCCCATTAGAACTATTTCCTTTATTCTCTGTCTATCCTTAAATTGGATGGCAGTTACTTTGGCATGCAGTCAGTGAGACTTTTCTACCCTTCATTGTTGTTCAGCCATATGGCAGTTTAGTAGATGCATCATAAGTATCTATGTAAGGTAGTATCTCACTTCCACCTTAACCTGTCAGTCATCCTTCAGTATTTCTCTCCAGTCCATGTGTCCATGAAGGTGAATTGTGTTACATACTGTGCATTGCCTTAGCTTTTCACTTGGCATGGACTAAGTCATTTAGAAAGTGTGTCCAGCTTTGGCTGTAACAGTCCCAGGTTTACTGAGGACAGAAACAATCACAAACTATTTAGATAGCAGATTGCTTTTAGTTTATGCCTTGGCAGGTTTGATACTAGAGGGGTATGCCAAGGCTTTTGTAGCCTTAAAGCCGTGACAATGTTGGTGACTTAATGAGGTCAGCTGCCATGGAAGAGATCTGTTAACGCTGTGATGTTAACTGTCTGCACATTTTACATCCTATTACTGTTTACAAAGGGATTCTCGATGTTATCGTAGGTTTTGTTTAGTCTAAGCTTTGGAATCTTTGTTTAGAATTGAGCTCTAGCCTCCTAGGGCCCACTTTTATTATTTCCAGGTCACCTTCAAAAACAAAAAAAGGGGGGAATGACAAAAAGGGTCTGTTGACAATGATTTTGCCTGTTAGCACATGATTTTCACCCGTTTCTCTCTTTGTTAAAGGCAACCTATAACTAGGGATTCCCATGCACGAATTAATATCCTACTGCTTCAGAGACAGTAAAGTTTAATGCCCGTGACAGGCAGTGAGATATGGACCCTCAGACTCTCATCTCCCCTAGGAGTAGTAACTAATATACAGAACTCTGGTTGGCGGCATGTGGTGATGTGATATGGCACCTGCTGCTCTAGAAAGCCCTGGTAGCTGTTGGAGCTTGGTTTGTAATTTCTTTGTCCTGGGCTCTTGTCAGACGACCTCGTCCGTATATGAGGACTGAACACCTGCTGTAGGTAAGTAACGTTGCTTCATCAGTTTTCAAAGTTGAGATTTGTAACTGTTACCCTCATGCCCTTCTTCCTCTTATCTAGCATTTTAAAAAGAAAATAAAAAACATCTCGCCCACACACTTGGCTCAGACTTCTGTTGAAGAACTGAAAGGTAAGGTGTAGCAATACATGTGTCATTTAGCTAATCTTTCCGTTCACTTGATTTTCCTTAACTTTGGTCCTTCAGTGATTGACATTAAACTGGAAAAGCCTCAAGAACAGCCAGTCAACGAGAGTGGCTGCTCCTGCTAATGCCACTTGTGCCCCCTCTTTCTCCGAAAACATCACAGCTTCTCTCTCCCTTTTTACTCTCATTGACTGCAGTGTGAATATCAGCTTGATTCTTCCCCCCCACCCCCCCGTCAATCTTACACAAACAAATTCACCCTCCCCAGCTCCCTGTCAGTGGTAATGTATTGCAATCCATCATTGCTGGCTGTCTCGTGGAGATGATCTATTAAGCTTCACAAGCACAAAAAAAAAAAAAAAAAGAATGTCAAGTGTCTTCATTTAAAAAAAAAAAAAAGCCAGAAAATGTCAATATATTCCAGTTATAACTTAAATAGGTGCATTTTCTTAACATATTCCTTTTTTAAAAATATTAGGATAATAGCGCACTTTGGAATGAGACATGCAAGTAGTTTTGAGAGGGAGCAGTAACTCTACAAGTCAGTGCGTACAACTCGTTCAATGCCTCTGACTCACTGAATGAACTGGGATTGGCTGATCCTCAGACGCTTGACCTGAAAGGCACCAATCCAAAGAGAATATTAATTTCAGTAATGGGCAACGTAGCCTTGAGCCACCTTTCAGCTGAAACACGCATACAGCTTTTGTGTTTTTGTTTTTTAAATTTCTGTTATGTGGAACTTGTAGAAAAAGGCTTAAGGGTAGGGTGTTAGAATTAGTTACCTTACATTCCTAAACAGATTGCACATGACAATTCATTGAAGCATTCAGGGGAGAGGCAAAGTATCGAAACACCTTACTGCTGTGATTTGAAACATATCTCATTTAGGGCACAAGCTCCAGTGTCATATATTGCAGGAGACACACAAACGGGGAAGGAATGTTGGCAAGTGTGTTTCTAACTTTAAGTGCATTTTATTCTTTAGTACACAACACGATAAAGTTAAAGTTATTAATTGTGGATATCAAAGTGTAAATTTCAGACTGTGCTGTCCAGAAAGAAATTCTAAAATAGTGGAATGTAGAACTGCACAATGGCTGCCCTAAACTTAGAAGGAAAAACACCTGATTAATCTTTAAGTACCCAAAAAAAAAACACAATAAACCAACCTTTGCAACAAACAGTATTTGTTATTAACAGACTATAAGTTGTGGAAACTACAAGGGTGCCATGGGATTTGTAGTTTCCTTTAATAATGAAATTAGAAGATGGAAATTTCTGGGAAGCTGCCAGAGTAGCTTTTGTAAAACTAATTGGGGAAAGGAACCAGGAGGATGGTAAAATGGATATAATTATACAGACCTATATGCCCTGCTTGTATTTCTTGCTAGGTCTTCCACTCTGGTTTTCTTTTCATCTGCAATTTGCTTAAATAGCTGCTGACGTTTTTTTTTTATTTTAATATTTAACTAAAACTACAATTCGTTTCTTTATTTATTTCTTTACCTATTTTCCTGTTTAAAGATTTTTTTTTTTTGGGGGGGGGGGTGATAAGTAGGGATTTTCTTTTTCTAAACAAATCGTTTGAATGTGTCATCCTAGAGTTCGCAAGCGCTAGCTTCCCGAAAACCGGATACCATCCTACACCTCTACAACTACTCCCATTGAATTGTTTTAGTAATGTTTGGGCCCATTGTGCACAGTAAAATGAAATCCATGGGAAACGCATTTGATGTAGGAAAAATGTATTGACGCAACCTGGAAAGGGGTAAATTGTGTTGTTTATCACACAAGTGCCACTTGGTTTGTAAGGGCATTTTCTATGTATGTAAAAACACCACACCACCATCTTTTATTGTAAAACTTAGAACATCCCTGCTGTACATACATAACTGTGTCCGCTACCCTTACGCAAGACATATTCTATAACTTGGTCAGTACCATTCTGCAGAAGGAGCTCAAGGTTGGAATTTTAGAGAAGAATGCATAGCTTTAGAGAATGCCTGTGAGAACTCACATTGTGTACAAGGCAGAACAGGATTCAGGATTGTAAAGTGCTTTTTTAATGCAATATTGTTATTAAAGACAAGGACTTTTTTCTTTTTCTTTAATTTTTTTTTTTTTTTTTTGACATGGCATGTCCTGGAATAAATATCGTCAAAATATGAGACAAGGAATTGATTATTTATTTTTGTTTGTGGAATGCTTAATTTTGTATCTCAAATCCAAAATGCTAAGCCTGGCTGCCTTCTCAACATTGCCACACCAGCCTTCTACTGATTTGTGTGATTTTTGTTTTACACAGTTGCTGCTGCTTTGTTTTTGAATACTGTTGTGTTTTGAAAATGCTCCAGCTTGGTAGAGAAGACAGAAGAACCATGCCTGAGTAGCACATTTAGGGGTTTTTTGTTGTTGTTTCTTTTTAGGGGAGGGCAGATTGACAGAATATGATAGGGTACCTGCCCTTGACAGCGCCTAAGTTCATGTGGAAATGACCAAACACTTCTTCTGTAGTCCAGAGGAAGACTCAGATGTGGGTTTTGTGTATGAATGTTTTCTGTGCATTTATTTCAGCTTTTATTTTACTGAACTTATTCAGAGAGAAGTTTAGGTTTCTATGTACTTAAAAGGGATTTAGCATAGTCTTTTTCAGTAGTAACGTAGGGCATCTTACAAAGCCATGCTAGCTCACGGTAAAAATCAACTGGTGGTAAACGCTGAGATGCCTATTCTATTCCTATGTGTGTCTCAATGTTTACGTCCAGCTGATTTTTACTGTGAGCTAAAACCACTAGTGTGGCTTTGTAAAAGGCCCCCTTTGTTATTTTCCTGTCTCTCTGTTTTACTTGCATCATTAGACTTCTCTTCTGCAGGTTTTTCCACCCAAGCTGTTCCTGTTGCTCTGTTACTACTACTCCCTTCGGGCTGATGTAACCACTGCTCCTGCTCCTTCCAACACTGCTTTAAAACAATCCTGCCACTGCTCCAGTCTGTCCTCTCACTCTGTGTGAGCTGCAGATGCTCCTTATGACTATTGATGCCAGAGGCTTGCATTGGGTGAGGGGAGGCTGCTTGCCAAGCCAATGGGATACTGCTTTCATTCTCGGGCAAGGAAAGTAGCATCTCATTGGCCAGAAAGATAAGGTTTCCTGCCTTCCTGAAAACGTAGGTTTTCCCTGCTGGACCTTTATGTGTGAGGCCAAGGAAGTTAAGAGTGAGAACGGGAGATGGTCCAAGGCTATCTAGCCCATTAGATGGGTTGAAGCCAGTAGGCAGAGGTTGCCACCACACTGGTCTACCCAAAACAATAGCAAATGCTATTGAAAACAGTAGTAAAGTATTATTAGACCACACATAGGCAGTCTGTTATTTCTATCTGTAAAAAGTCAAAAGCTGTTCCAGGTGCATAGGCAGTGCTTTAAAAGGTAGAGGACAAAAGATCTAGATACCCGGGGGGGGGGGGGGGGGGGGGGGGGGGGGGGGGGGGGAGGAGAGGAGGAGAGAGTTCTACCTCGTTCATTTTTAATGTGGGTATAAATATCTAAATAAATAGAAACTCTGAATATTAACATGATGTCTCTCTTAGTGGCCCTTTACCAGGAGCAAAAAAAAAAAAAAATCCCTGCATATGACACATACTAGGATTTCCTTATAACCAGCCCCTCCAAATGACATACTGATTACGTTTTATAACAAATTACTTTTGAAAAGTTATTCTGTTATGCTTACATACATCTGTGTGCTGCACAAGCCGGCATGTTTGACAATATAAGTGAGATTAAATAAAAATGCTACCAACAATAAAGAACGACAACATGGATGCAGCAGGTCATAGGTTTGTTTGTGGAAAGATGGCTGTGTGGGGGAGAGGAAACAGACAGACCTAATTGGCTTCAACTTTTTCATGTCAGGCCGTCTCCTGTTCTCAGTCAGATCTCCTTGTGTGCAGCTATGCCAATCTGCGAGTAGAAGGTGGCTGCACAACAAGGAAAGGAGGAATCCCGGGACTTGGCAGGATAGGTAGGCTGGCCTGGCACTACACTTCCATGGGAATCCTGCAAGCATTGTGTCCATATTCCCACTAACCCTGTTCCTATTCACCTGCAACCCTTTAATCAACTGCTTTGCAGCTGTTTTGTGATACCCTTAAATGAAGATGAAAATTGGGGATTTCTCCATGACATTTTCAAAGCTAGAGTTGTCTGGTAATAACATTTATTTGGTATCTGTGTAAGGTGAGTTAAGGACTCTGAGAAGCCAGCGAATTGTTCATTTTATCAACTATTGAGATAATGGACTGTTCCACCATCCACAGCTGGATGATTGTGTAGCGAGCACAAAGAAAATGATTTGGCTGTAGTAGCACCTGCTGGAATCTTTCATACTTATCTGCCATTGTTACTCCTGTACGGAATTGTCCACATACCCAACTGTATGTTAAACTCTGCAGAGCTGACCGACTTAAGTTTTTCTTTTCCAGATTGACTGAGGAAACTATAGAGACAGTGTTCACAGCCCTTGAGAGGCGGGTGTCATGTACTGCATAATCATTAATGGCTGGACTTTCATGTGCAAATTTCTAAGGGCCCTGTTTACTAAGGTTTGCTAGTGTTTTTAGCATGCACTAACTCTGCAGAAGCCCTTAGGAATATTATGGGAATCTACAAGGTTAGTGTGTGCTAGAAACACTAATGGGCCTCTCACACAGCTTAATAAACAGGCCTTAACCCTTTAGTGTCCAATGTTCCCATATGACTTATGGGAACATTGGACACTAAAGGGTTAAATCTGTAGAACCTTCCCTAGCCTTGCTCTTGCAGTGATGGACCTTGACTAGTGATGCCCCATCAAACTTGACATGCATGCACCCAAGTTATTTTTCTGTGCGTCTTAACCATCCCCTATATCAGTGATGGTGAACCTTTCAGAGACCGAGTGCCCAAACAGCAACCCAAAATCTAATTATTTATCGCAATGTGCCATTCGCCCCCTCCCTCCTGTCCCCCTCCCCTTTCCTCCCCCCGAGTTCCAGGGTCCCCTCCCAGTTCCACGGGTTACAAAGGAGAGAATGTGTATATGTGAGAAAGTATTAGGGGAAGGTGGGAGAGAAGCATACCCATCCTCAACTTCCACTGCCAATTAAACTTCTAACTAATCTATAAAGAATTTCACGGTGACAAAAAACTTCAAAGTTTGGGGATATTACCTGGGCTCTGTCTGCTCTGCTGCTCCAACTGCAAGTCAAGATTCTTCTGCTGAGTGCCGATGATACCGGTGGCTCGGCGGGGGTGGAGTGCAGCACTGCAGCTGAAGCAGAAGGTGGGAGTTGCAGAGCGACGGCTGCACTGAAGACCAGTGGGTGGGCACACAGTGCTGGCGCAGGGGGAGAAAAATGCGACGCCGTGACGTTTAGTCCAGATGGGCTGGACTGGAGATGGAGCAAACTTCCTTGGGTGGGACTCGGGAGAGAGGAGCCTTACAGTGGGAGGAGACGCAATGAGCGAGGCAGCGAACGTGGCGTGAGTGGAAGGTGCGCGCTGGCGACACCCCCCTACTGGCTGCAGAGCTGAACAGCCAATGCGATGGCTGCGGTGCCGCGATTGCTTGGTTTTTTTTCCTTTTTTTTGTGGCTGGGCATGCGTGCCAACAGAGAGGGCTCTGTGTGCCATAGGTTCGCCATCACTGCCCTATATCATCTCTAGGAGCTGTGACTACTGCTTCTGCACCATCTGGAAATTGCCTGGGCCTTCCGCACACTAGCCCGAGCTGTGTTTTGTGTATGTTGCTGCCTATGACATCCTTAGGTTGATGCCTAACTTTTGTCTGAAGCAACATCAAAGGGGGATAGAGAAAACTAAATTCCGTACCAAGCAGCATGAATTAGCTATACATGGGGATAGAGTACTTGGAGCTTAGAATAAACTAGAAAACGGTTGAGCATGCATAGCCCTCAAGTCTTTCTGGACAGCTACCTCAGTTTTTTCTTATCTGTTCTGCAGAGCAGATGTGTTCAATTAACTCTCATTGATGTATTGGAAATAATTTTTTTCTTTCCAAAATTTCTTTTTTCTTTTTTTTTTTTTTTGGGGGGGGGGGGGGGAGAACTTCTGTGTCTTTGATATCAGAGAGCCAAGGATGTCAGGTAATATTATTAAAAAGTAGATAAAAATCAAAACACTCAATATGGCCATGTTTTTATGCTTATCTTGTCTGTTGATAGGATAAAGACCATAAAAAAATATTTTCTAGAAGTATAGCCATTAGTCATAGTAAAGCAGTATATACTAAATGGTATACTGTAGAAAAATACTATATAAATTTTTATTAAAATCACATTTGTATAAATATTTTAAAAATTGGGGCATGAAAAATCAAACTGGTGAAAATGCAGTAATTTTAATTAAAGAATTTTTTTGTGTGTGCTGAATAACAGGTAAAGGAAGGGTAAGTCCAACTTATCATTATTTTATAAAATGTGTAAAAAAGAAAATTTTCCCTTTGAATGGACCCATTTTTAGAAGAGCACCAAGGTCCATCAAGTCTGGGATCAAAAAAGTATTTATTGATGGACCCAACATGGCTCATATCTTGGCATCACATGCCTGCATCAAGGTCAACCAACTGAACCTAGACTCTTTAAAAAAAAAAAACAACAAAAAGCGAGGATGCAATATTGTGGTGCTTTTAAGTAAGAAGCGGCATTGAGCCTGCCATGAGTGGGAAAGCGCGGGGTACAAATGTAACAAAAAAAAAGATTTGTGACTCAGAAGTTTGGTCTTTACTGTGCTCGGATTTTTTTTTTTGAGAGTCTAGATTGTTGGTTGACCCTGACACAAGTGCTGATGCTGAAACACGGTCTGCATGAGGTTCATCAATAAATGCCTTTTTATCCCAGACGTGTGTGTGCTGCGACCCTCTTTTTGATGCTGTGCTCAGTTTATAGGGGAAAAAATGGATAGGATTAAAGGGTAACTTACAATAAATAAGATTCATGGTATAAAAAGATATCAAAAAATGCCTAGGTGTATTCTGTAAAGTATGCCTACATTTTATAGAATAGGCTTAAATTTTGGCACAGTATATATAGAATAACGCTGAGCACCATGTCACATGACCAAATGTAGTTGTGCCCATTTATGCCATGTTTACTTGGTGTAAATCCTGCCAGCCGTGTACAAAGGGCGGGGCGGTTGGGGCAGTCCGCCCTGGGTGCAGAGAGCAGCCGTGCGCCTGTCGGCTCCGCTGGTTCCCTGCTCCCTGGAATAGGTTACTTCCTGTTCCGGGGCAGAGGGAGCTGAGAGCCATGCAGCTGCTCCCAGCAGCCAAGAATGCACCTGGGGGGGGGGGGGGGGGGGGGGCGGCACATCCGAGATCGGCCCCGGGTGGCAGCCGACCTAGGATCGTCACTGAATCCTGCCACCTAAATGAGGTGCAGAGCAGGTATATTCTATAACAAAGTGCGTACATTAACGAAATGTTCTGCCCATGGCCTTGCCTCCTTTTCATCTATGCAACTTAGAATTTAGGCACACCATGTTACAGAATATGCTTAGTGAGTTGTGTGCTAAATTGCAATGCAAATTAGTGCTAATTGCTTGTTAACATCCAATTAACAGTGCTGATTAGCTAGTTAACATTGCTTCAATTTCCATGTGGAAATTAAGGTGTGATATAGAATCCCAGCGATAACGCTACCATTATCAATTATTCATATAGAGCTACCATCATAGGCCTTCAGGCCTATTTAACAGCCTCAACCACTCCAAACACACAAAATCTGTTAAAAGGATGAGGATCAAGTGTCCAGAATCTAATTCCATCTTTAAGCTTGGACAGGTGTTCCTACAGTCAGAAGGAACAAGTGAGAATCCACTGTAAGTACAGGGCTGGAACCAACGAACTATGCAAAGCATGAGTAAAAAGATTTGTAAAGTAGATCAGCAAACACGGAAAAACGAGCCACGTTAGAAATACATGGGGGAAAATAAAGTGTTCCAGGATACATACACACGAATGGTTAAGGAGAGGAAAACTGAAACCTGAGGATCATAGATTGATAGTTTCAGCCCAGAACAGTGGATTAAGGATGAAATGGTTCACAGTGAGTATAGAAAAAAAAAAGCTTTCCAGCTCTTTCTTACAGAATCTACAACTGTTGTCCGCATGAGTTACTCATCTTGCAGCTGGCTGCAACATTTTGATGACAGAAAAATTTTAGACTGTGTTGTGCCTTTTTGCCTTGTGTCATGCATTGGAAACTCTGCATATACTACATCTGTTTGCTGGAAAAGCATTGAGATCACGACCCTAAGAGAATTGTGGAAAATGAGGTTGTGAGAACCTGGGACATCCTCATCTCGATTAACTAAGATGCTGGATGCAAGAAAGTGGACATTATGGTAAAAGAGAAAAACGTCAGAATGGCATTAGAGTGTGTCTGTCCCAAGTGATTACTCTCTGAATTGCATGGAGAGAGAACGCCTCAAGTACAAAAAACAAATGCAGTCAGATGAAGAAAATGGGGCACAGGCTTGATGCTAAGAAGAATTTCCAAGCACCCTATATACGTGTTACAAATTATAAACTCCAGACTGAAGCAAGTATTACAGTGAGTATTAGTAGTAAGTATGGGAGACTGAGATCATACTTCTCACACCCTGGCTTAGGAGTGAAGTTCTTTACTGTTGCGGTATGCACAAAACTAGCCCATATAGAGAAATTATCCCCAGGAGAAATGTAGTAAGACAATTTTACACAATTATATATCAGAAAGGAAGGACCATAGACATAACTGATGTCAACATTAATATAAGTTTGATATGTATTGAGCATTTAATGGGTTTCTGAACACATATGTGTGGAGGGAAAGGGGGACAGGAGGTAGGGTTTAAGAAGGAAGATGGGGGAAGGGACCCAGGGTGAAGTGAGGTTTTTTTTTTTTTGTAATGAAAGTAAATTAGAAGGAATGAGAACAAGGGAGAGAGAGAGTGAAGAAATGAAAATAAAGGAATCATTGGAAAAACTGGCACAAATCTTCAGACTGGCTGGATGACTCGTATCAAAAAATTAGTCTGTTCTTGTAACAGAAGTCCATTCAACATTCCCTCCCTTGCAAGATATATAAATCACTTTTGGAGAATGAACACATCTTTTTTTGTTGTTTGCTTTTTGGAAGATTTGGAATTTTTGTCTTCAATCTGTGTTCATCCTTGGTGCAGTCTTAACTTTCCTCTTTGTGCAATTCTTATGCTGTAGAATCCTATTTTTGCCCACATATTAATAGTCTACATGGACACTGCATAATATATATATAACATCCTGAAGTATTACCATCAGCTGGGTTTCTTACTGTGTCTATTAATTTGTTCAAATGTAATGTTAAGGGATAAAAGACAGATGTCATATTTACTACACTTTGAGTGTTCTGTCTTTTTATCATTTTTATTGTTGATAACTAGGACATGTGGATGGAGTAAATCAATTCTTTAGGTTTTTGTTCCTTAAGTAACTGTTCCTAAAATGTTTGTATCATCCTAGTAGATGTTCCTTTAATCCCTCATCCCCAAATTGAAGAATCTTTGACTAATTTTATTTTTTCTTTATACTTTTAATGGATCCTCTTTTTGTATATTGTTCCTCTGCTGAGTGTGATAAAGTCAGGTTAACTTAGCTGGCTATAAAAACAATTTGGACAAATTCCTCAAGAGTGATTGTATTTGAAATGTCAGATTTACAGCCCTGGTTTATTCAGCCATTCATACAAACAATCTGTCTTAAGTCACCTATTGCAACACTGGAGACTCTAATCCAATATATTCATTCTCTACAGCTAGTACCAGTGGCGTAGGAAGGGGGCGGTGGGGTGGTCCGCTCCGGGTGCACGCGCTAGGGGGGGTGTCGGCTCACTGGTTCCCTGCTCTTTCTGCCCCAGAATAGGTCACTTCCTGTTCTGGGGCAGAGAAAGCAGGGAAGCAGCAGAGCCGACGCAGCTCCCAGTGACGTGCACTGGGGGTGGATCGGCCCTCCCGCCTGCCCTCCACTGAAAGGTAGGGTGCATTTTTGGGGGGGGGGCGCGCCATGCCCTGCACCCGGGGGGGGGGGGGGTGCCCCGGGTGTCAGGCACCCTCGCTACGGCACTGGCTAGTACCAAACTGTTCAACTTGTAGGGAACAGGGAAGGTACAATATTATTAGTATCAAACTCAGCTGTGCCATGCAGTACCGTTGGTCAGCAAATGATTTGCATGTGAAGTGCTGTCAGTTTGCTGACCAATGGTAGTGCACAGCACAGTTGAGTTTGATTCTAATAATATTGTACCTTCCCTGTTCACTACTGTTCACTTTCTGTCTTGCCTCTGAGACAGAAGTAACCTTCTGGAGGAGTAAATCTTGACTCCCCCAGGCAGAATTCCAGGCAAGAAAAACTCTGGCTACTAAATAAGTATTAGACATAATGTTTATTCAAATTGTCAAAGAAGCCAATCAGTAATTATTGAAATATTAACAAATAAATCCCCAATACATTATAATATGTAGCAAATAAAAACAGCGTTTTCCCTGGGAGCTGTCAATACGTCCACCTGGTAGTGGACATACTGAGTGTCGCCATCCTCAGTTCTGTTTCCTCTTAAATACTTTTTCTTCATTATATTAATTATAATTACCCTTCCTACCTAATGAATATGCATCTTTCCAGAATATTCTGTTTCCTCTTATGAATCATGTTCCATCAAATGCTATCATTTATTCCCTTATTATATTGGCAGTTAGGGGCCTGCCATGCATATAAGCATAAGTTTTCATTTGATATGGGTTGACCTATGTCCTTGATATGCACAGTCATCATACTAGCCCTCTCCACCCTCTTGCTTAGCTTACAGTTTTACCCACACCCACTTCTCCTTTTGATTGTTTATCTGGATACTGCACATGGCCTTAGTCATTGGAGCCTCTGGGTCTTAGTTGCTGACCAGCAACTTATCACAAATTAGCATAGGTCAAATGTCAGATCACAGCATTAGAAAGGTATTTTTCAGAAAAAGCACATTTATAACTCTCTTGCAATTCTTATGTCTGCTCCCAGCTCAAGAAAAGCAAAATAGCTATATTAAAATAAAAACTAGAAATATGTATGGTTTGCAGCTTTTCATGGCCTTTATGATATACACTATATTTGTTGCACTGTGTTTGTCAAGGCTCCTGACGAAGGCATGCCAGCCAAAACACAGCCGTGTTGAGTCTTTCAACAATACACTTGCAGTACTTTGGAAGCAATAAAGACGTATCTACACCATCGTGCTTTGGCTACCTCGTCTTTTGTTTCCTCACTCCCTGTTGTTGATTGTGCCATAGAATAGCACCACAGGTAAACATAAGAGATCAGGAGCATTACAAGAAGCCAGAGTGCTCAGTACAGAATGTTTCAGTACAGAGCCCACAAGCCCCAAACCATTGCTACACTTCTGTGTACTGTAGTCATGGTGCAAAAGCGAAGAGTGGCGTAAGAATGAGAGATGACGGTGCTGTGCTGATCTTTAAAATAGCAGCTCCTAGATCAGTGTTGAACAGATTCATTCAGTGAATGCAGTTCAACAGTCCTTGGACAATCTAAGAAGACAAAATCTTTAGTTGGAAGTAGTTGAAATTCACTGTTTTAAGCAGGCTATCATTTCTACTTACGCTATTTTTAGGAGAGGCCACCCAAAACTCAATCCATGGCCAAAATGTGCTGCTTAGCTTTGTCTGGAACTGAAGCCAAAACTGAAAATGAGTTGCCCTCCCTGCTCCCCCCCCCCCCAGCAGAAAGCGTGAAGCACCTCTGTCCCCCCCCCCCCCACTAGAGAATGACACGGGGACAAAGTTTGTCTCTGTCCCCGCCCTGTGAGTTGTCTCCGTCCCCACCCCATCCCCGCAGGTTCTGTCTCTGTCCCCACCCCGTCCCTGCAGACCCTGTTCTCATCTGCAGAAGCCTCGAACACATGATTTTATATTTAAATCTTTTTATTAAAATATAAAAAGGAACAATATGCTGTGCAACTGTTGTGTATAAATTATGAATAGAGAACAATAATAATTGAGCAGCTATAATAACCCTCCTTCCCACCACCACCCTCTGCCCATCCAACCCCAACAATAGGTGATTTCTACTACACCAAGGAATCCTAATTCACAGTTAAAATGTTAATATGTTCTATAAAGCACTGTTATGAGAAATTAAAAAAAAAAAAAAAGCACTGTTATGTTTTTAAAATCTGTGGATAAATAAGAAATCGGCAACAATCTCAGGATTCAATCTAGCTCTCCTGTCTTCCACAGTCCTTCCTGGAAATAGAAGTTGCCTTCTTAGAAGATGTGCTGGTAGCAGGATGTACAGGATCTCCCATGCAAATTTTGCTAGTTGTGGCCAGTATGCTTGCTTGTTTTTCAAAAAAATCAAAATATCTTTGTAGGCATCACTCAAACATAAATAACAGTCCAGTTCATTAACAGGCTTCAAAGTAGAAAATGACACGGGGACAAAGTTTGTCCCCATCCCCGCAAGCTCTGTCCCCATCCCCATGTCATTCTCTACCCCCGACCAGAAAAATGAGTTGGGTTGCCCCACCACCCTGTAGGCTCTTCCCGGACCTATCTTAAACCAGGGGCGTAGCCAGACACCCAAGTTTGGGTGGGCCTGGACCCAAGGTGGGTGGGCAGAACTCTACCTTGTCCTACAAGTGATTTGGTTTCTCCCTCTCTTGCCTGTATGCCATATAGTCTTTCAAACATCCCCTCTCCCCTGTATATCTTTTAAATAGCAGATTTTCACCGGCAGCAAACAGTTGTTGGGAGTTTTTGGCTGGTGGGGCTTGGGGTCCCTGCCAGCCACATTATAGGTGTGCTGCTACTTGGTGGGCCTGAACCTAAAGTGGGTGGGCCTGGGCCCACCCCAGCCCACTCTTGGCTACGCCACTGTCTTAAACCCTTGTGGTCTAGTGGCCTCTTTGGGGGGCAGGAATGGAGTCCGCTCATTCCTTCCCACTGCTGTCACTGCATCAAGATGATTGCTGTGGGAGATCCCAGCAGCTGTTTAGAGATTGGCATCCTGCATATGCTGGGTGCCAATCCCAAAATGGCTGCCAGGACTTCCTGTGGCAGTCTTGGCAGCCATCTTGATTCAGCGGTGGCAATGGGTAGGAATGAGAATGCTCTGTTTCTGCCCCCCAAGAGGGCACTAGACCACAATGCTTTCTTAAAGCAAGCCAGAGGAGCCAGCTCTCTGCCATTGGGGGGAGGGGGGGGGATGGTAATAGTGCAACCTGTTTTCTGCAGAGGGGTGGAGGTACAGTGGTAGTGGAGAGTGATGGGGGGAGTTTCTGCTGCATTTTTCAACAGAAACCTCTGGAGTTTGGGTTGGTTTTGGTGCCAAATCTGAAAAGCGAAGCAAAAATTTGGTTGGCCTCTAATTTTTAATACACTGTCCAGAACTGCATACAGACTTGTGTGGTTGTGTGGTTCAGAACGCTACAAGTAGTATATACATCATAAACTGGCTGATGCTCCCCCTATGGAAGTTTGGTGAAAAAGCTAAAGCCATGGTAGACGCTAGATAAATCATCCCTACCTTACACTCCCTCACAGCAGCCATGACAGCAACAATTCATAGGTATCATACACACTGTAGAGGCATTGTTTGCAGTTTTCACACTTCAGGTAGGAGACAACACCCCGCCCAAAAGCAAAAGGACAAAGCACCACAAAAACAACTTTCTTATACTCCACTAAAGCAAACCATCCTTTGGACTCACCATTGCCAATGTAGCCACATTTTTCCTACATGTAGGATGTTGGTTAAGACTCCCTACCCCCCCCCCCCCTGCAGAATGGATACTTATGACCAGAAGCAAAACAGGAGAACAACAAAAACGTTGTGCAGAGATGAGGAACAGCAAAAAGTGGAGATGGCCAAAAGGATAACATCACTGGAGCAACACTTGGGTTAATAATTTATTGATAACCTGGCATGGCTGTATTTTGGCAGGTGCCTGTTGCAGGAATCTTTGATATTCAATATGACTAAACTCAGTATATTTACTCACGCTGAACATTGAGGATTCCTGCTATAGGCTGTTGCTGAAAGACGGCTGTGGCCAGTTATTACTAACTTTATAATTCGAGTGTGGCTGCATTAACATAATTCTTCCCTTGATGCTCTGCTTTTTGCTGGTATTAATGACCAGAGCCATGTGGATACCAATATCCTCATAATAGCTTACTAGCTCAAGTTCCACTCTTCACTACCTCCCCACCTTGGCTATTTCCTGGCTTGCCCAATTTGCCAAACTAGATCTCTTACAGCAAGTAAAGTGTTTAAATGCAAACAATAGAACCTAGTTCACCTGCCAGAGAAAAGAGGAAGTAGCAGCCCACTGGAGATCTTTAAGGTTTCCACAAATTCCTTTCGAAAGAGAAGTTCAAGATGAATTCTATACCAACGGTTCCTTTTCATCAACCAGTAGATTGGCTTTGCTCACTGCTCTTAAACCTTTTATTCACCTGTTCAATACCCTTAAAAGATTAACCTCCCTAAGCCCTTATTTGTCTTGTTTTACAATCTATTCAAGACCAGCTTCTCTGTCAAGCAGGGGCTCTCGTCTGTGTTTTTGGGCTAGTTCTGCAAATGACTAGTAGCTCTATACAAATACTTAGCAGTAGTAGTAGACCTCAGAGATGCTTTACACTTGCATATCCTTTTTGAAACTACCTCCATTTCATCCACTACTATTTGGCCTAGTGGCAGCACCAAGAATTTTTACCAGAAGCTTACAGTTGTAGTAACATGACTTTCTATCTAAATCAGGGGTCTACAACATTAACCTTCAAGGGCCACAACCTAGATTTTCAAGATTTCCACAATGAAGGCATGAGATATTTCATATAATGGAAGTAGTACATGTGAATGGATCTCATGCATATTGATTATGAAAAGCTTTAAAACCAGACTAGCAGCCCTTGAGGAAAGAGGTGGTTCACTCCTGATGTAGATTTCCTTGTAGCTGCACATTACAGTCTTGACCCAAGACATGCTGCTCAATGACCACTTTCTACAGTACTTTGTTTTCACAGAAAGTTATCAGAGGTTCAACATCATTCCATCCAGGGAACTGATTTCACAGGAGCTCATCTGTGACCAAAGCCACCTCAGCACACAGCAGAATAAAAGACTATACATCCCACATATACTGTTCTGTCCTACATACAACCCCCCCCCAGACCCACACACATATGCCTATCCCCTGATATCCATCCAAGAAGCCCCCCCCATGGCTCTCTGACTGCAGCACTGAAGGGGGGGGGGCCTCCTCCGAGCCCCACAACCTTTGGAAATCCCGAGGACTGCGTTGAGAACCCCTGTGCTAAACCATACTGGGAGTTGTAGTTTGGATTTCAGCTCATCCTCTTGTCCCACTCCACCCAAAAAAAACAGAATTGGGTTTTTTGTGTGTGTCTCTCATGGTTATTTTTTAAAGTTTTCTATATTCCAGTTGCCTTCTGGCAATTTCCTCAGTTACAACAAAGCTAAATTTGTGCCTGATGAAAAAGGCAAGTTTAATTTGTATTTCACAAGGCAAGCAGAGCCCTGATGTAATTTGCTGCCTTCATTTTGCTCACTTAAAATCAATCAAAAATGCATGAGCAGATTTTGAAAACACTTCCGAGCCTTTAGAATGCTATTTTCTCTTGCTGAACAAGATGCTTCAGGATTCAGAGAGGGACCCCTGTCCCTGAGCATGGGGAAATTATGATGGACACACGCTTTAAAAGGGAAGTGGCAGAAGAACCAACCTGAACTGTTATCCTCAGTGTTTTAACTCCCCTCCCTCCCATCTTCCCCCATGATGACCCAAATGCTTACAGATATCGTGAAACTAACAGCACAATAAAGTGATTAAATCAACTGATGTTCCTTGTTGTGTGATAGGTATTATTGTTGTATCTGAGTTAGGCTATTGGTCATTGTAATTCTTTAAAGCTTGTTCGAAAATGGACATTCTTTATGAACTTTCCCCCTTTCCCCTCTTCCCCCTATCCCTACCTCCCCCTCCCCACCCCTCCCCTATGATCCAATAAAGTTTAACTGTGGTTGTTGTCCTATCAGTGTATACCCACATCTCAAAGCGTATTAAGTATTAGGCTCCGTTCTCTCTGAGACAGTGTATCTATCATAGGTCCCCAGATTTTAAGAAAACATTTTTTCCGGCGGAAGCTACCTTTTGCTTCTCTTGCTTCCCATGTCAGCAAGAGGTGTATCTGGTTGCGCCAATGCCAATATTCAGGGGGCCTATCTGACGTCCAGTTTTGTAAGATGCATTTTTTTGCTACTAAGCAGAGCTTACGACATAGCAACGTCTCATCTGCCGTAAGGCCTCGAAATGCCCCTGGGCAGTCCAGTATCAATTGTAGGGGGGTGCCCACTATTTTCCGTGATGTGGTGGAAGTCAAAAAATTCACTACTTTCCTCCAAAATGACCTCACTTTTGTACATTCCCAAAATGCATGATAAAAGGAATTTTCAGCTAGCTTGCATTTCAAACAGGTTGGCGTGTCGATCCCTCCCATTCTAAAGAGCTGGAGCTGTGTAAAGTATGCTCTATGTATCACCCGGAATGCGCATTCTCTATAAGTTGCACCACTGATCAGTTTGGGGATGCTCCGAATATAGGCTGTTATATCCCAGTTATCTAAATTTGCTCCCGTATCTGCCTCCCACCGTTCACGGAGTGGCAACCACTCCCTTTGTGTCGTCAGTGTCCACAGTTTTTTTTGGATTTGGGAGATCGAGGGAGCCTCATCTGATATGTCATCATAAAATTGTTTGACTTTTTCTCCCAGTTGAAACTTTAGCGCTTCCTCATCTAAGGAGTGGACATAATGTCTTACCTGACCATACCCAAAAGCATCCCCCCAGCCCCCACCCTCAGCTGGTATGAGTTGTCTGAGGGGCTTAATTTTCCCTTCCCCGTCTAATAGTGTCCGTAGACATGTGATACCTCTAGCTGTCCATTGCTGAAAAACTGGATTATCCATACCCGGTGCGAACATCGGATTTCCTCTTATGGTCAACAGTTCTGATGTATGTGGCTTGCCCCCTATTTTCTTCCCTAAAATTTTCCATGCCTCTTGTAGGGGGAGCAATAGAATACTACTTCTAAAAGTCTTGGGTATCCAAGTAGTAGTGAGATGCAGCAAGGTGACTAAATTATAAGGACTAAAGTATGTTTTTTCCAACTGTAGTGGTGAATGTGTGTTTGTGGAAAAGATCCAATCTCTCACCAGCCGTAACAAACTAGCTATATTATAGTATTGCAAGTTAGGCAAACCAAGACCGCCCTGTTGCCAGGCTCCCAGCAGAAACTGAATCTTGAGCTTAGCTTTTTTTTTGTGCCCAACAAAACCGCCCCACTAGCTTATAAAAACGCTTGATATCTTTCTGTAGTAATTTCAGCGGCAAAACTTGTAGCACATATAGCCACCTGGGCAGAATTACCATTCGTATAAGACAGACCCGACCTATCAATGGCACTGGAAGCAACTTCCACTTTGTCAATTGTTGTTCTGTTTGGCTTAACAGCTCGGTGACATTTATTCTATAGATATCCTTTGTCTGTGAAGCCAAAAGGACTCCCAAATAGCGGAAGGGGCCTTCCGTCCATCTCAAAGGGAAATCATTTTCCCAAAGGGTTTTGGTATGCAATGGAATCGCCAAGGCCTCAGATTTATCGAGATTTAATTTGAATCCCGAGTAGTCCCCATACTCCTTAAATACTTCAATAAGATCTTCAAGTGATTGTTTGGGATTAGTAAGAATCACTAATAAATCATCGGCAAATGCTGCAACTTTAAATCCCATTGCGCCTACCGCGACTCCCCTAATGGATCTAGTTGAGATTATGTCTCGAATCAAGGGGTCTAGGTATAATGCGAATAGTAATGGGGAGAGAGGGCAACCCTGTCTGGTCCCTCTAGAGATCTCGAAGCTCACAGACCACCTCCCATTGACCAAGACTTTTGCTCGAGGCGAAGTATATAGGGCTTTAATTGCTTGCACAAACCAACCCGAGAAGCCATAATTGTCCAAAACTGAGAACAAAAAAGGCCACTCCACGCGGTCAAATGCCTTTTCGGCATCAAAGCTGACCATCAGCGCTTGTTCTGAATTCCTCCTGAGGTGTTCTAGGGCCAATATGATACTTCGCATGTTCTTAGTTACAGAACGTCCCTGAACAAATCCCACTTGAGCTTCATGAATCAAATGCGGTAATACTTTTCCTAGCCTCTTAGCTAATATTTTTGCTAGCAATTTGACCTCATAATTTAATAGGGAAATAGGTCTATATGATGACACGAGTTGCTCATCACGTTTCGGCTTTGGCAACACTATTATCTGGGCTAAATTAAGGTGTTCCGGCAGCTTCCCCTTTATCACCCATTCATTGAAAACCTCCGCTAATATCGGAGTAATGTGGTCGCTCATTAATTTGTAAAATTCGGTTTTTAGCCCATCTGGCCCCGGCGCTTTCCCCAGTTTACTTTGGGTAATTGCCCAAGTGACTTCATCACAACTTATGGGTTCATTCAGGTGTTCCAACTCTATCTGGTTCAGCGATGGTATGTCGATATTTTGCAAATAAGAATCATTCTGTACTCCCTGGTTATCCCCAGCACTATATAATTGTTGATAATAGTCCTGGAAAATATTGCTAATTTCTGTATCCTTATTTAATAATTTGCCGTCCTTGCCTTTAATAGCAGCTATATGTCTTGATATAGATGGGGGGTTTATCAGTTTAGCCAAAAATTTGCCACCCTTATTACCATGTTTATAAAGTTGAAAGCGGTAATAAGTTTGGGACTTCACTGCCCTCTCATGTAATATTGAATTTACTTCGGTCTGAATTGAAATTAGTTCTTTATGCCCCCCTGAGGTCGGATTCTGCCCATATTGTTTTTTCAAGCGTGCAAGTTGTTTTTCCAACCGCAGTAGTTCTCTATCCCGTTGTTTTTTGTAGTTACTGACATAACTAATGACCTCCCCTCGGAGGACCACCTTTGCTGCTTCCCAATATGTAGTTGTCTCCATTACGGACCCCTCGTTGAATTGTCTATATTCGTCCCATTTAGCTATTAGGTAATCTTTAAATTTCCCATTCGAATAGAGGTAGCTAGGGAATGTCCAACCTCCCTCTCTCTGGGAATTGTCGCCCCCCTCTTGCCAGGTCATCCAAACTGTAGCGTGATCAGATATCACGCAAGGACCTATCTCCGCTTTATCTACATACGTAAACATCGTATGTGAGATTAACAGATAATCTATCCTGGAGTGGGTCTGGTGAGCTCTAGATTGGTGTGTGTATTCCCTTTCTGTTGGGTGCAGAGTACGCCAAACATCTATCAAGTCTAATGTATTGCACATATCTGGCAGCCCTCTAGTACTAGAGTTCTTTTGCACCAATGGCGGATGTGATTTATCAACTAGAGGATCCCATGTCATATTGAAGTCTCCACCTATCATTACCGGGAGGGCCTCCATTTTGGCTATAGTCGCAGTTACTTTTTTGTAAAATTTGAGGTTCAGCGTATTTGGGGCATACACACTACCTAATATTACTTGTTTTCTAGCAATAGTAGCTGTGCAAAAAACAAAACGCCCTTCTGTGTCTTTATGTATGTTATGAATTTTGGATACTACCCCCTTTCTCAAAAGAATGGCCACACCCCCTTTGTTGCCCGCCGCTGGTGAGGCGATACAGTCCCCTACCCACCATTTAATCAACTTTGCGTGTTCTTCATCCGATAAATGGGTTTCTTGCATTAATACTATGTCTGCTCTTAATCTTTGTAAATACTGTAAGATTTTCGATCTTTTGATGGGGGAGTGTATTCCCCCCACATTCCATGTCATTATTTTGATCATCTTACGTGATGTAAGTTCCCATTATCTTTAGATGGAAAAACTGTTTTTATGTGTGAGAGAAGCCATCCCAGCCTATGGCTTCCCTCCTTCTTATACTTTAGTTGCCTCGTTCGTCTGGGTACCATATATATAATGGTCCATCGTGTATGCTCAACAGCCACAGTCACGAGTATAATCCCCTGCATTGCCCCCCTTCGTCGTCGGTTCCCCCCCCCCTTTACCTTCCCTTCCCAAATCCCCCCTCCCCCCTCCCCCATCCTCCTCCATTCCCTCCTTCCGTGTGCTTCCTTGTATGAAGCCGTCACTTAATAACGCTAACCCACCTTGTCCCCCAGTCCCGAACCAGTAAATTCCCAAATTTTAAACTCTCCTCTTATCCCTACGGTGTAACATTATAACATTTTAACATTCCCTAAATGAAATATTCTTTATAGTCTCCGTCTTGAATTCCCCCAACATTCTACACATTTTAATTGCAACATCATTAACAGGTGAATTTAATTACCAACATGAACAGTCAATAGAGCTGCCATCTTCAGTTCCAGAGGCACTTTCTGTTTTTCGCCAAAGGACTTCCCAGGCACCATGTGCAGTGTTGCAGTAAATCGTGTCCATCGCCAGATTTATATCATTCTGTACTCATTACTGCCAGATCTTGTTGGCTCATGCAGGCTCCCCATCCTCAAAGTTATTATTGTCAGAGTGTTCCAACTTTTTCAGAAAGTCTTTGGCCTCCTTGTCTGACATAAAGGAGTGAAGTTTACCTTTGTGTGTTACTTTCAGAGTAGCAGGGTACTGCAAGGTAAAACGGATCTTCATTTCAAAAAGCCTTGAACACACCGGTGAGAATGCCCTTCTCTTAGCCGCAATTCCTGCCGAATAATCTTGAAAGCAGAGTACTTTGGTATTTTCATATGCCAGAGCCTTATTTGATCTTGCTGCCTGCAATATATGTTGTTTGTGCATAAAATTAAGCACTCTGCAGATAATTACTCGTGGTTTAGGATTATCCATCTGGCGTACTCCCAACCGGTGTGCTCGTTCAATTCGTAAGGGGCCAAGCTCTGCTGGAAAGTCAATGATGTGAGTCAGCCATTGTTCTAGGACTTTCTCCAGCTGTTTTCCACCCAGCGCTTCGGGGAGACCTACTAAGCGGATATTATTCCGCCTGGAGCGGTTTTCCAGGTCTTCGATTTTGGTTTCTAGATCTGATACCTTTTTCTGTAGATTTGTTGCGTTTCTTCCACTCCTGCTATTCTGTTTTCCACCTCACTAGCTGTGGATTGAAACGCCATGCATTCTTTGGTCAGGCTCTCCAATTTTGCATCTAGTTGTTCCAATTTACTATCTAACTTCCGGTCAAGCGGGGCCAGTCGGCGGTCTAACAATTCTTCCATCACTCCCGTTAATTCGTAAGTGATCTCGGCGATCCATGCGGACGACACCGATGGGCTCATTTCGGGGGAAGTCGCCGCCATCTTGTCTTCTGTTATCCGTCCCCGCTGCCTTTCCTTTTGAGCTGATTTTGCTGCCATGACCGAGTTTTCGCCCGCTCTAGGTAACCAGTTACCGGCACTAAGTCTTACTCGATGCAGTAATGCGATTTTGGTGGGAATGATTCTCTCGCAGCTGTGGGGATGATCAGGTAGGTTTCGGAGAGATTTTCACCGACACCCTCTCTCCACCATAGCGTCACGTGACTCCCTTATTTATTTATTTAATTTTATTGCATTTGTATCCCACATTTTCCCACCTATTTGCAGGCTCAATGTGGCTTACATAGTTTTGTTAACATTGTCATTCCAGGATATCAGATACAGTTAGTATTGTGCAGAAATTACGTAAGGGAAGAAGGAAGGGAGTGATTAGGGTAATTATAGAAGGTGGGCTTTCATAACTGAGTGGGTTGGTGAGGTGGATTAGTGAGGCTATGATTCTAATGAAGGCAGGACCACTGGGGAAATTGCAAGAAAGCAATCTCACATCTTCAAACAATGCTGGGAGTTCCCTGCAATCTCTTGGCCGCAAGGCCGGAATCACTCAGGCCTTGATGCAGTAAGTGGTACATCAGAATGGTGCACTAAGCTTCTGCATTCAGCTTCTAACACATCTACTGGGGGAAAAAACCTGTTTACTTCTGATACAGTAACTTAATGGCATGCACAGGGCCGGTCTTAGGCAGGGGCGAGAGGAGCAGTCGCACAGGGCCCCGTGGCACTCCCTCCTGCTCCCCACCACTGCCTGATCTGACTCCTTGCCTCCCCTCCCCCGAGCTGCAGTGTGCCCTCCCAGCACATACCCAAGGCCGCCCTGGTGGTGTACTGGAGTCTTCAGGGCAGGAAAGATCTCCAGTCTTTCCTGCCCGCTGATGCCTTGTTGCCGCATCATTCTTTAAAAATGGCTGCTGAGACTGTTGGCTCAGGCAGCCATGTGAATATTAAATTACTGTTTCATTATTGCTACCAAGTATTACATATTAAGCGGATTTGTTTTAATTTATCTAGTCCTTACATGCACATGCTTTTGCTTTTTAAACCCAAAGGTTTCCTATGCTAGCATTGTGCGTATTTGAATTAGTTTTTCTGTACAAGTTTTGCTTGATTTGTCTTTATTTGAAATTTAAAAAAATGTTTAAAATGCATCTTGTCAACAAGGGGTGGGGCTAGGTGGTGGCCCCACCTATCTGGTCTGTAAAGGGCCCCGCCATTGCTAAGACCAGCCCTGGGCATGCAAATTACATTAGTGTTAAAAAGTGTGTGCTATTAGAAAAAAACAGCATACACCACCATGGTAATCTGCCTTAGTCCCTTCCTGTTATTGCATGGAAGAGGACTGGCTCACACACTAACAAAGGGAGACATTAACAAAAAAAAAAAAGAAGAGAAGCCAGCCACCTCCCTGCACCCCACCTGCAAGAATGCCAGGACCCTCTCACACCTCCCTCACCCCTCCTTTCTGGATCTCTCTTTGAGACAACCCTCCCCTCTTGCTTTAAAGTAGTTGGTCTGTCACTTTGGAATGAACTTCCCCCTTGATATTTGACTGGAGACCTCCCTTAATAACTTTAAGCAGACATCTATTTTACTACAAAACAAAACGGCAAAGCGCCTGCCTCAGGGGTCACAATCAACTTTCTCTGAGAAGAAGCTGATAGGCTTGAATAATTCCTTTATGTATGCGAGTTAATCCACAGAGAGAACAAAAGAACAGCCAACCGATCAGCAAACACCATGTGACAAGAAACAAGGTTGACTGTTCTTTTGTTCTCTCTGTGGATTAACTCGCATACATAAAGGAATTATTCAAGCCTATCAGCTTCTTCTCAGAGAAAGTTGATTGTGACCCCTGAGGCAGGCGCTTTGGCGCCAAAACACGGACCGTGTCGAGTCCTTGATATGAATATTCTGAATAAACTGGTTTTTGATATTATCTCCCTATTGGTTTGCGCATTTGTCAGCCTCAACTTTAGCTGTTTTGCTTTGACTTTCCGTGGAGGCTCCTCCTGTCTTCATCTATTTTACTACAGCATTTCCCAAGGATTAAGTAACCTAACATCACATGAGGTCTCATTTCTGAGTCCTATCTCTGCTACCCCTCCCCTCCTTCTGTATCTTATACTATCTGTTAATGTTGCCCTATTCCCTCCTCCTTTCTCTGTGTGAAATTAATTGTAATTAGGCTTCCTGTTGTGTTCTCCCACTTTTTCATCCCTTCCTCTTACACTTTTTACATTTGTTTTTACTAGTAACAGGTTGACATATCTCTTTTAATGGACAGTTTATCAAATAAAGGTGAACTGTGATCTTGTCCCAGGTAGCTGGGGTCAGGTCACCCCTAGTCTGAGCACCCAGCACAGGAAATGCCTGGACCAGGAGCCACAGATGTTATTAACCTCCACCTTCCTCCTTTATACTTAATGAAATATCACGTACTGAGGAGCAGATGCATTGTATTTTATTATATTTGATTTTTGTGATGTGTATGTCCACCTATTACTTTTAATTTTCATCATGCATTTTATTATATATATATTTTTTACAATTTATATTTAGTTTTTATGCTGATTACTTTTTTATTTATAGTTTTTATTTGATGAGTTTTATTACATGAAGTATGTGTTTTATATATTGTAGATGTATTTTACACATGTATGTTTTTTAGAGCAATATTGTGACCCCTGAGGCAGGTGGTTTGATTGCGCCAAAACATGGACCTTTGTCCAAGCAGCAAATAAAGTGTCCTTTAAGCACAACTTCCTGTGTTGGAGCGTCTGTTGGCCATCCTTTACTTCAGTCTGGTCGTACTGTCTACATAGAGGTCCTTCCTGTTTGCTGTGCCAGACTGTAGCAGGGCCAGCCTTAAGCAGAGTGACAGGGGCAGCTGCATAGGGCTCCATACTTAACCACTACTACTACTACTACTATTTAGCATTTCTATAGCGCTACAAGGCATACGCAGCGCTGCACAAACCAAGTCAACATCGGCCCCCTCTCTCTGACACCCCCACCCCACCCCTCGGTCCTAAAACCTTCCCTGTGCAGCATCTTGTCCCTGCAGAAAAAGGAAGTTATCTCAGAGGGGGCAGGACTGGCACCTGGCAGTACAGCTGAATTGCTGACTAAATCGGATAGCTGTAGACTCAGGGAGAGACAACATTTAAGGTACAACATGGAGTGAGGTGAGGGGGTTCAAAAAGAGGGGACATACTGGGATGAGGGGGGGGGAATGCTGGAATGTGTGGGGGGGAGTCAGAGAGAGGGGCAGTTGCTGGACTGGGGGTCCGCACAGGAACCCACAAGCACTAAGGCCAGCCCTGGACCTTAAGCAGGGTTTCCAAACATCTAGTTCTATCCACTAATATCAGATTATTACTAATTATTGCCCTGGCCTGAGGAAGAAGATTGACCTTTGAAAGCTAGGTAAAAAAAGTGTATTAAATTAGTCCAATAAAAGGTATCATTTGATTTTCCATTGTTTTTTGTTTGATTTCTTTTTTTTTTTAAATCATTTATTTATAATTTTTTCATTTTACAAGGATCACTTGCAAAACAGTAAAACAGAGATGATTGTACATTAAAACAATATTTGAAGAAAACAATCTCAACAAGATAAATGGATTTTGTACAATCTTTCTCTTTCTTAGACCACAAAATAAATAGGGAGAGTGAAACAAGACAAGGAGATCAATTTAAGCAACAGCAAACAAAGAAAACGTGGTATTAACCCGATTATCCCCAGTTATTATTTATCTAAATCATTTTTCCACATTGATCATCTGGTTGGTTTCTTCAAGACCATAACGGTGCATAGTCCATCAATTTCATTGGAAACATACTTATTGTCCAATATTAGTGAAAGTAATACACCTGATTTCATTTTTTTTTCCCTTTTAAAACCAGAAATTGTTTAACAATACAAACCCTTGAATCTCCAATCCAATTCCCGCTGATTAAAGTAATCCCAGTTTCACAGGCTTCACTCCTTTTGAATTAATATATTAGAGGAATCATTTCAGAGGAAAAAAAAAACATTAGGAGTCATACCTGGAACTCTGGGAAAACAACAATCTCGATATTAATCATCTACAACAATATTCATTTTGTTCAAATTTTTTCTGGTCTTATTATCATTTTCAAATCTTAACCGTTTCTACTTCAGTAGAACTTCATTTGCTGTATATTCTCAATGATTCGATTAGATTATCCATGTGGCTCATTAACAAGACTATATCTGAAGCAAAGTCATTCTCTACCACCGTCAGGTCCTGGAGCACCCTCCAGATGACATTCAATGCAACCTCCACGGGAGCCAAAAACTCCAAGCTGATAACTCTTAAGGGTTTAGGAGTAGCACCGCCGACACGGGTTCAGCTGTAAACGACTTCCGTTTCAGCATACACTCCTGACTCACTCCTCCACCCCTTTGGGCATGGTGGTTAAATGATTTTGAGCGATGAAGTTGTTTCCAGGTCAAGAGCATCGACGCTCCTTCGTCGGTGCTAATCAAAGGACTCATCAACCCAGTCATCTATGGGCAGCTCGTCATACAGCGGTCCCACACTTGCTGCACAGGGGACAAAACGCTGGTCATCGGCGGCTGACCCCCCATTGTCCCCTTCCTCTGTTAAGGCAACTGCAATGCAGAGAGGAAATTTCAAGTGAACAAAAACTGAACTTCAGAGGACAGCTGGGCCGTTGAGTGTACGAGCTTCAGGTCACCATCTTTCCCCTCTCCCTAATTTGGGACACTCTTTGTCTGGTTTCTCCTCAGAGGCCTGTCTGATATGGGTAACCCTTCAGCATAGCCCTCTGAGTCATTGAAACACGGAAGCCCCTCCACCACTTACAAGGTGGTGTCCCTTCGGAGGGGTTGTTTGATTTCTTTTTATTACCTTTGAGATGGACTAACACATCAGCCACACTGCTTTACCCTAATACTATACTGACACTGTCAGCAGTAAATCTGAGTTTTTCTCTTTCAACAAGCTTTAATGCATAACAAAAAGCATTAAGAAATTATTTTATTTACACTGTAGAACAGAAAAGAAGATTGCAACTCCCCAATAATTTTTTTTTCCTGAATCAAGGCACTAGTGATAGTTGCAGCAAACTAATTTTACACTGTGCCCTCCTATGTAATTTAATTAAATTCCACATCAATTATTTATACTGAATAGATTTTCATTGAAAAATTAGGTTAATCCTATTTTGAAAAGAATTTGCTTCACCATGGCTGGTTGTGTCTGTTATCAGAGCAGTTTATTTGCCTGTTTCATTTGTTCACTTGGTGACACCTAGTGGTTGATGTCCAGAAGGCAATGTTAATGCCTTTCCTCACTTCAGTTTCAAAATGTTGACTACATTTATATCCATCAATGTTTCATTCTAGTATTGTAATATTTAATTTAGTTTATTAACCTTGATTACTCACCTTTCTTATACAGCATAAAATGGATTATTATTAAAATAAAATAAATTCCAACCAATACACAATGGAGCTCATTTTTGAAAGCGAAACATGTCCTAAAAGTGTCATAAAGCACCACTTGGATGGATTTTTTCTCAAAATGTCCACATCAGCATTTTTACACCTATTTTGCAGATGTTTATCTATTCATTTCTTTTGCAGTGCTTCCAAATTACGAAGAGCCGTGATGGGCGTTTTGAAGGCGTGCTTAGGGCGTGCTGACATTTTACAGCCATAATGGAACAAAACAAAAATGACTAGAGAGAAAATGTCAATGTTTTGATCTAGACCTATTTTTATAACAAATAATACATAAAAAGATGCCCTAAATGACCACTGGCGGGACTCAGGGATGAATCTCTCTAACTTCCTCAGTGATCACTGATCCCCTCCCCCCCCCCCCCCCCCCACTGGAAAAATACCGCCACAACAGTGTGGTGAAGGAAATCCCAACTGCTCAGCGCTAATGATATGCAAATTTAGGCATGTTATTAGCATTGAACATTTGGGAGTTCGGTGGGAGGACAGTGTCCGGCGCATGTGCTGTGCATTAAGCACAGCTCTTCAGCGCATGCCCAGAATACCAGAGGGGAGGAGGAGGAAGAAGCGCCAACAGTGCAAGTAGAAAAAACTACATCAGGATTGGCAACATGGAGACATCTCTTGTACTAGTGAGAGGGTAATTTTATCTCAGCTGTCACAGACCAAAGCTATTCTATTTTATTTTTACACTTGCATTCTCTCTTTCCCCTCACCCACCCCACATACACACACTTCATTTGAGAATAGTTCTGGGCCCGAGGAAGAAAACAAAAGGATCTAGCACATGACAGCAAACCTTAATTTTATGGTCTTCAAATCTAGCCTGAAACCTGGCTAGCAAGAACCAGTCTCCCTATTCCTCCCCACGGCTCGGCACAACCCTAATCATAGCTCCGAGCTGATGTAGGGTTTGTCACGGGAGGAGCGCCCTTGTTCAGAGCGCTGCTCATGGAGCACCGGGGAGGACTAGGGAATTAGTGCAACAAGCATGCAAATGCATGCTGATGAGCTATCTCTAGGTGTGCTCGCTATTCTCCGAGGACAAGCAGGCTGCTTGTTCTCACTGATGGGTGACATCCACGGCAGCCCCTCCAATCGGAGGCCTTTGAGCATGGTGTGCCGGTAAACGCAGGTGCTAGTCTGGCACCAATGGCCTCTAGCGCCCATGTTTCCTTCTGAGCATTGGGGCCTCAGAGCGTTGCTGCTTAGTAAATCTGAGTAGATAATTGCCCTGGATACATCAGAAAGTGCCTTCTTTTTTGGTTTGTTATATCCAGAGCCTTCAGTTTCTCACAGCATGCAAGTGCTAGATTCTTTTTTTTTTTTTAACTTGTAGATTTTTATTAAACTTCAGAGTTACATACAACTGTATCTTCCAATACTTTAGAACAGCTATACAAAACACAAAGCAAAGTCATTATTCTGAACATTTAGGCAAGAAAAAAAATCTAATGGCCACGTCCACCCCTACCCCCCATCCCCAAGTAGTATGCTTAGCAGATATGCTTGAGCAAAATAAGAACCTTAGTAAATCAAGAAATCAAAGATGTAATTCGCACTTCAAAAATGGATTAAAGTTAGCTTTATGTAGTAGAGTCATTGGAAAAAAACATCAAACACAATCTAGATATTATTGAAGCATGGACCAACATTTCTAAAATTTTTGTACTGTATTCTTTCTATGAGCTGTAAGCTTCATCATAATAACAAATCTCAGCCTCTTATGCCACGCTTTGATTGATGGGGGAGAAGCAAACTTTCATTCATTTGAAATGATACATTTTGCTGCAAGAAAACAAGTTGCAATAATCTTGTGTTGATGTGATGGGTAATCCCAAACTCCCTTATAAATCAGACAAAGTCCTGGTGCAGTTGGGTTCCTGCTACAGTTTTAGTAGTATCTATGACCTGGTCCCAAAAGGGTTTAATTTTTGGACATGAACCCTGAGCATCACAGCCTCTCCAATATTTCACTGATATTCCCTGCCTGAATCTGTGAATGCTCCCTGGAGTCATATGCCACCTCATGAGTACCTTAAGATTATTTCCCCTCAGTTGAGCAGATACGTTCATCTTTGCTGCCATCAAGACAGTTTCTGTCCATTGAAGAGGATCAAAAGTTTGTTGGAAGTCTGTTTCCCAATGAAGCATATATGGAAGTTTATAAAGAAGTTTATCAGACCCTTCGCTGAAGAATGCTGTAACCATAAAGATTTCAAACCACTCAGTTCTTTGGCTTTTACCTCCTTGTGTGGGGTACTATTAAGGCAATGTGTACACTATAAATAGAAGAAGAAAAATCTAATCTATTGCAGCCAAATTCTTTCTGGGGGTTTTCAAAGGACTTCACCTGGCCCTCCTGCAGTAACTGGGAGAGATTAGCAAGGCCTCGTGCCCTCCACCTAGCTATAATTTCTTGCCCAGGAGCCTTTAGCTTAGTGCAATTAGAGGCGCCAGCAATGCTAGGCATTCTTGACCCTCCAACAGGCTCCTAAGATTTCTCCAGAGCTGTATAATGTAAAAAACGTATGAGTTACTAGTTGAGATGTTACTTCGATATCCTGTATGATCCCACAGAAGGTCGTGTAGCTTACCAGTTGGTGTACAATATTGTTCTATCTCAGCTAAGTAATAGCTGCATAAATTGGGGATTCCCCAATCTACCCATTTCTTTAGGCTTAAATAGTACTGCTTTAGCTATTCTAAGTTTTTACCCCCGCCGATGAAAGCATGAAACAATTTTTGCCATTGGTTGAGGGTTTTCCCGCTGATTGGGATTGGAAGGGCTTGAAAAAGATATAACAATCTTGGCAAAAAGATTAATTTTTATAATAGCCATTCTTCTCAACCAGTAGCGCTTTAGAAATGTTAAGTAGTAGTAGTAGTACTCCAATCTCTTAAGTCTTCCTGTAGTTTTTTGATCAAAGGTTTATAATTAAGATCAAAGAGAGTAGAGAGATCACTGGAGATCTTTACACCCAAATATTTCAAATGGGTGTGCAGTGCACCCACTTATAAGATAGTAGATGATGGCAGAGAAAGACCTGTATGGTCCATCCAGTCTGCCCAACAAGATAAACTCATATGTGCTACTTTATGTGTATACCTGACCTTGATTGGCAGATACAAAGTCTTGCCCAGCACTAGCCCCGCCTCCCACCACCGGCTCTGCCACCCAATCGCCGCTAAGCTTCTGAGGATCCATTCCTTCTGAACAGGATTCCTTTATGTTTATCCCATGCATGCTTGAATTCTGTTACCATTTTCATCACCACCACCTCCCCCGGGAGGGCATTCCAAGTATCCACCACTCTCTCTGTGAAAAAATACTTCTTGACATTTTTCTCGAGTCTGCCCCCCCTTCAATCTCATTTCATGTCCTCTAGTTCTATCGCCTTCCCATCTATGGAAAAGGTTCGTTTGTGGATTAATACCTTTCAAATATTTGAACGTCTGTATCATATCACCCCTGTTTCTCCTTTCCTCCAGGGTATACATGTTTAGGTCAGCAAGTCTCTCCTCCATGCGTCTTGTAATGCAAATCCCATACCATTTTTGTAGCTTTTCTTTGCACCACTTCAATTCTTTTTACATCCTTAGCAAGATATGGCCTCCAAACCTGAACACAATACTCCAAGTGGGGCCTCAACAACTACTTATGCAGGGTGTGATAAACACAGTGACTGCCCTACTCTGAGGATGCCACCAGAGGGTGCTCTCCAACTGAAAACATGGAAAATGCCCATTCTGGTCACTAGAGGGAGCTCCAAGCAGATAGCTGGGTATTGACCTGCAGGTGCCAGTAGAGGGAGCTCCCAGGAGATAGCTGGGTATTGAGAGAGAATTCTAGACCCAGATCTTTCTGGAACCAGCAGGGCGAGGTCTAAAGAGGTGGGGAGGTTTATTGGCCACCTCATAAATAGCTTCCTCCCAGAAGAGGAAGGGGGGAAGAGATGGGAACCTGGAGAGCCTGAAGCCTGCTGGAGGAGATTGCCTGGAGGAGGAGATGGAGGAACCCGGACTGACTGAAGCCTGAAGACAGCAGGGGAAAGTGAAGGTACTTGCCAGGCTATGTTATTGATGGACTTGTGAATTATTTGAAATGGACTAACAGCCGTGGGGTGGAGGACAGGACTGTAAAGTTGTGGTGAATGAAGAAAGTCCTGTCCAGGGGAGGAGGCTGTTTAAATTGAGACCCAGGTCTCCCCAAGGGAGTGGGCTCAGTAAAGAAGAAACTTGTAAGGGAATAATAACTGTAAAGAAGTCGTTCCCAGAAGACTGGAGCCAGGTACTATTAAAGTGTATTTGCATCTACTTAGCTAATTTGCACATTTCTGAAAGCAGAAGAATCACGGCTATATTCCAAAGAAGGGTGACCAGGGGGCCCCATCAGAAGAACCGGTAAGGTTATCTGCTACCAGGGGATACAGCGGGGAGGCAGGTCCATGACCGGATGTTAATGAAGAGGTCACCCTGAGGGAAAGAGGAGCCCCAAACATAGAGACCAGATTCACAGGCATCACAGAGGAGTTTTGTTGCCAGGTTGTTCCCCAAAGCAAAGTCAGGAAATATATTTATCTTTGAACCCAAAAAACTATCAACCATGTGTCGGAAATACAATTTCAAAACATTGTTCCTATCTAAATCAAAGGCGAAAGTCACTAATAATATAACTCTCTATATAGGATATTTTAGGAAAATTTATCATTCAAGTTATTTTTCCTTAATTGGTTCTCCAGAAATTCCAATTTTTTACAAGAAACATGACTGTCCTTCATTACCAGATTGATTACAGAAATGGTTTCTCTACGAAAATCAGTTAAAGTCTCTATTTTTATATCTTGGACTTCATATATTTATTCCTGAAAAAAGTTTGACATCTGACGAAGAGAGTTATTCACTCTATACAGCACTTCCCATAGTGCGTCCATTATCACATTTTTGGCTTCACCAAGTCCAATTTCTCCACAGAAACCGCTCCAGATATCTTTGGGGGGAAGAGCTCACTCTCCAATCCCCCAGTTGGTTTATTATCCGGAGTCAATGCTGCGCCAGGACCGCCTCAGATCGCGTGAGAATCCTAACCTACTTCAGGCGTTTCCACTGTCGACCTCCATAGCGAAGCGTTACTGTTTCCGGGTCTTGGAGAGGTCATGCCAACAGGGGGACTCAAAGTCACTCCCTCTCCACTGAGATTCGGCGATAAAGCCTTGCTGTTCCCCCGAAGCAGGAACCGATATCCCCGACATTATGACCCCGAATCTCTCCAAAGTAGACTGAGAAGTGGAGGGAACCCCAGCCATGTTCGAGGAGGATAACACCATGGCTTTGCCTTTTCTCTTCCCCATTCTCTGGGGAGCGAGCCTACTTCTTCAGGTATTCTGGTGTAAAACGGGAACTCAACGTACGTCCTCCCTCGACACCATCTTGGATCCTCCGCAAACTTTACCTTCTAACCCTTCAGCAATGTCACTCACAAATATATTGAACAGAATCGGCACCAGCACCGATCCCTGAGGCACTCCACTACTCACCTTTCCCTCATCCGAGCGAATTCCATGCGATAGTTTTCTTTTGTTCTTGCTAGCTCCTCAACTGAAATATTGATATTGAGAGCCTCAGTCTTGTCTAAGTTAGCTTTGAAACCTGAGACTGATCCAAAAACCTTCATTTCCTGTAAAATAACTGGTAGTGATAAATGTGGTTTGGAAACTGATAATATAACATTGTCCGCAAATTGACATTTTATGCGTGCAATTACCAACGGTAATGCCCTCAATGTTTGCAGCATCTCTGATCTGCTGGGCAAAGGGTTCCATTACTAGGGCAAACAGTATTGGCATTAGTGGGCAGCTCTTTCTTGTATCCCGACCTAAGTTAAAGATGTTAGTATAAGTCCCATTCATTGCTTCATTGGGTTGGGTCAGCGGGAAGGAATATTCTGACTAGATGAGCTTTCTGGTGCTTTCAGAATGTTAGGTAATTGTTTTTTTTATTTATTTAACACATTAATATCCCACATTTTCCCACTTAGTTGCAGGCTCAATGTGGCTTACAGAATACCGTAAAGGTAGGTTCCGGTTTAGGTCTTTGGGAAGTGTGTTCCAAAGTTTGGTGCACATGTATGAGAATGTGGAAGCATTGATTTGTATTTAATGCCTTTGGCATCTAGGGAAGTGGATGGTAAGGTAGGATCTCGTGGACTTAGTTGTGTTACAGATTGGTAGATCTGTTAGGATGGTCATGTAACCTGGTGAGAGGCCAAAGATTATTGTGTTGGCCATAGAGCAGATCTTGAAGGATATATGTGCTTTGGTAGCCAATGTAGTTTTTAGAGTAATGGTCTAGTGCTTTTGAATCAGTTTTTTCTGAAGATGAGTCTAGCAGCTGTATTTCGTGCTGTTTGTAATTTCTTTAGGATTTGGTCCATGCATCCTGCATAGATTCCATTGCAATATGCAAGGCTGGAGTTTCCACCACTGCCACATCTGGTGACCCATTGCGGCTGACTGGGGTTTTCACCGTTGCCCTACCGGACGGCCCATGGCAGCTGATTGAGGTGTTCGACGCTGTCCTGTCGGGCGGCCCATTGCAGCGAACTCTTCACAGCAAACCGGACCTACCTCGAAGTTGATACCACCCGAGGCTCTCAGTTAGCCGATTGAGGTTTTTTACCGCTTCCCTGCCATATGGCCTTCACAGCAAACCGGACCTTCCCTCGGAGTTGATACCACCCGATCGGATGTTCGTTGAGACAGCGGTGCAAAAGTAGGCATGAAAATGCCTAGAAAAAGCCTAGCAGTACAACCGTTGAGATAGAAAAATTCAAACAAGTGAGTCAATGGTTGCTGGGGCTTTGAGGCTGGTTCACGTGGCACTGAACCACCAGCCTCGCAGCATCCTCTGCCCCAGCCTGCATCGTCTACAACCTCTACTCCACCATTCCTGCCTGCATCCTTTGCCCCAGCCTGCATCGTCTGCTCCAGCCTCTGCCCCAGCCTGCATCGTCTACAACCTCTACTCCTCCTTTCCTGTCTGCATCCTTTGCCCCAGCCTGCATCATCTGTTCCTGCCTGCATCCTTTGCTCCAGCCTGCATCATCTGTTCCTGCCTGCATCCTCAGCCCCAGCCTGCATCATCTGTTCCTACCTGCATCATCTGCTCCAGCCTGCATCCTCTGTTCCTGCCTGCGTCATCTGCCCCAGCCTGCATCCTCTGTTCCTGCCTGCGTCATCTGCCCCAGCCTGCATCCTCTGTTCCTGCCTGCGTCATCTGCCCCAGCCTGCATCATCTGTTCCTGCCTGCATCCTCTTCCCCAGCCTGCATCCTCTGCTCCAATCTAAACTGCAGTCCTGCAACCTCTACTCCTGCATGCATCATCTGCTCCAGCCTGCAGTTTGACTCCAGTCCTGCAACCTTGACTCCTTTGTTCCAGCCCCAGCTCCCTCACCTTGTTTGTGACTGTTAGCTAATGCCTAGGCCTGCCTGAGTCTTACTTATGGCTCCATTTCACATTCTCCTCATAGTACTGTCCCTTCCCAATCTACTCCTCCACCAGAAACCACTATGCACTACAGTTTTACCTTGCCCTTTCGTTCATTATATTACCTCACCCTCTTGTCCTCTTCCTCCCTCCTTGCTTTCTGCATTCAACACTTCATCCCTTCCATCTTTCCTTCCCCATTCTATCTGAACTTATCTCGCCTTCGTCGCCTAAATCGCCACTCTTCTCCTACTCTCCTCCGTACTCTTACTCCTTCTTCTTCTTCTCTTTGCTGGAGACATCAATCCCAATCCTGGTCCCCCCACCAACCCTCTTCCTATTTGTGCAGGTCGCACCATGACCTCTCCAATCTCATCTCTATTCCTCTCCTCCCCCCGTCTTCTCTGCCCTTCTCATGTGCCCTATGGAATGCTCGCTCCATCTGCAACAAACTTTCCTATATCCATGACCTTTTTATCACTCGTAGCCTCTATCTGCTCACAATAACTGAAACTTGGCTCTGCCCTGATGACTCTGCTTCAGTTGCAGCCCTTTGCCATGGTGGTTATCTCTTCTCCCATACTCCTATTGGCCGCGGTAGTGGTGTTGGTCTATTACTCTCACCCTCTTCCAAATTTCAATCTCTTCTGCCACCTCAGTCTCTCTGTTTTTCTTCCTTTGAAGTTCACTCCGTCCGCCTATTCACTCCTTTGCCTCTTTGAATAGCTGTTATTTATTGTCCCCCTGATAAATCCCTTTCATCCTTTCTCAGCGACTTTGACGCCTGGCTTTCCTTCTTTCATGATCCTTCCTCCCCCTCCCCCATCCTTGGTGACTTTAACATTCATGCCAATGATCCCTCCAACTCTTATGTCTCCCAATTCCTCACCTTAACATCCTCCTTCAGTCTTAAACTATGCTCCACTTCCCCTACCCACCAAAATGGTCACTGTCTTGATCTCATCTTTTCCTATAACTGCTCTCCCTCCAATTCCTTTATCTCAAATTTTCCCCTCTCTGATCACCATCTAATAACCTTCACACTTAAACTTCCTCCTGCCCAATCGCGTCCAATCTTGACCCTACTACCCTATCCTCCACTGTCTCGAACCTCTTCTCTACCACTACACCATCCAAATCTGTCAATGATGCTGACTCTTCCTACAATACTATTCTATCTTCTGCCTTGGACACTCTTGCACCTCTCATGCCCCGCCCTATAAGACGTACCAAACCCCAACCCTGGCTAACCCCTAAAGTCCGCTACCTACGTTCCTGTACCCGTTCCGCTGAACGCCTCTGGCTGAAATCTCGTACCCTTGCTGACTTCACACACTTCAAGTTCATGTTGACTTCCTTCCAATCTGCTCTCTTGCTTGCCAAACAAGACTACTACATCCAGCTGACTAATTCTCTCGGCTCAAACCCTCGACTTCTCTTCGCCACACTAAACTCTCTCCTCAAGGTGCCTCCACCCCAACTCCCCCCTCACTATCTCCCCAGACCCTAGCTGAGTTCTTCCACGACAAGGTTCAGAAGATAAATCTTGAATTCTCTACCAAACCACCCCCATCTCTCCCTCCCCTTGTGCGTTCCCCTATTTCCTCAACCCCTCTGTCCTTTTCCTCCTTTCCTGAGGTCACTGATGAAGAAACATCACATCTTCTCTCCTCCTCAAAACGAACTACCTGTTCCTCTGATCCCATTCCTACCCACCATCTCTCCTACTCTCACCCCTTTTATCTGTCATATCCTCAACCTCTCTCTTTCCAATGCGACCGTTCCTGATGCCTTCAAACATGCTGTGGTCACACCGCTCCTGAAGAATTCTTCACTTAACTGTCCTTCCAACTATCGACCCATCTCCCTCCTCCCATTCCTTTCCAAGTTACTTGAACGTGCTGTTCACCGCCGCTGTCTTGACTTTCTCTCATCTCATCCTGTTCTTGACCACTCCACTCTGGCTTTCTCACCGGCCTCCCTCTAAGCCATCTCTTCAATCAATCCAAAACTCTGCTGCATGGCTCATTTTCCGCCAAAGTCGCTATGCTCACATTAGCCCTCTCCTTAAGTCACTTCACTGGCTCCCTATCCATTTCCGTATTCAGTTCAAGCTTCTGTTATTGACCTATAAGTGCATTCACTCTGCCGCTCCCCAGTACCTCTCTACTCTCGTCTCTCCCTTGAGTACTCCGTTCTGTAGAAAAATCTCTCTTATCCGTCCCCTTCTCCTCTACTGCTAA
Organism: Microcaecilia unicolor; assembly: GCF_901765095.1. Classification (NCBI taxonomy): domain Eukaryota; kingdom Metazoa; phylum Chordata; class Amphibia; order Gymnophiona; family Siphonopidae; genus Microcaecilia; species Microcaecilia unicolor. The sequence continues at coordinate 20,993,923 of NC_044034.1, forward strand.
TTCTAGACTCCGTTCCTTTTATCTTGCTGCACCTCACGCTTGGAATAGACTTCCCGACCCTGTACGTCTAGCCCCGTCTTTGGCCATTTTCAAGTCCAGACTTAAAGCCCACCTCTTTACCACTGCTTTTGACTCCTAACCATTACTCATTTGCCCTGTCCTTTATCCTCACTTCTTTATTCCCTTACCCTTAATTGTTCTGTCTGTTTTCCTGTCTTATCTAGATTGTAAGCTCTTTGAGCAGGGACTGTCTCTTTTTGTGTATGGTGTACAGCGCTGCATATGCCTTGTAGCGCTATAGAAATGATAAATAGTAGTAGTAGTAGTCCGCATGTGCAAGGACTGTTGATTGGATCATGATGCAGAATTGGGAAGTACAGTTTTATACGTTTAGGTTTCCACATTCTGTGGAACATTTTCTTTGTTGTATCGGCAGCCTGGTTGTCGAGGGATAGGGCTTGGTCTATGATGATTCCTAGAATTTTCAGTTTGTCTGAGATGGGGAGGGTTGAGCCCAAGGCATAGATGGTTGTGAATAATTTAGTATTGTGTGGAGATGAGATTATCAGGCAGTGTGTTTTTTTTCCCTATTCAGTTTTAGCTTAAAGGCAGATGCCTAGGATTCCATAGTTTTCATGCTGCTCGTGATTTTGGGAGTAATGTCTGGTGGGTCATTTTTGAAAGGGATAAAGATTGTAATGTCGTCAGCATAGATGAAGGAACCTGGCTAGTGGACTCATCATTTAGTTGGAGTATAGGTGAAAGTGGTGAGCCCTGTGGATCTCTGCATTCCTCTTTCCTTGGTGGGGATTTCAGAGTTTGACTTTATTTGATAGGTCCTGGTGGTCAAGAAACTCTTGAACTAGCTAAGTTCCTTTCCTCCAATTCCTAATTTTTTGAGATTTGGTGGTCTATTATGTCAAATTGGAGTAGGAGGATGTTTTTTCCAATTGATATTCATATTTGAATTTGGTCAGAAGTGTGATTAGCACCATTTCTGTGCGGTGGTGGGGTCTAAAGCCTGATTGGGATTCATGTAGTTTGGAAAATTTGTTGATGTATTCTGTTAGTTGTTTGGCCACTATACCTTCCGTCATCTTGGTCGTTAATGATATAGGCACAACTGGCCTGTAATTTGAGATATCGTTTTTTGGTGTCTTTTGTGATTGGTATGAGCAGAATATTTCCTTTATCCAATGAGAATTGTCCATTCTTTAGCATACCGTAAAGTTTAGATGGTATGTGAGTTGCTCTAGGAAAAGGTTGGGGGTGCTTTCATGATGTAATTGGGACACGTGTCTAGTTTGCAGTGAAGCAAACCAAGGGTGGAAGAAGACCAAGTCCAAATGACCAGCCCAAACAAGGAAGTAAGAGCTTCAGACAAAGTTTATTGGGACCCTACATGGTCCGTTTTTCAGCAACAAGCCTTCCTCAGGGGTCGTTAAGCAAGAGTCTTCTGCTCTACGCCAAAAGTCGTGAAAGTGCTATCAAAGCACAGGTGGGAGAATGCTGAGTCTACAAGTCATAAAACCGACCTGGTCTGGATTAATCAAGGCTAACATTTGGGGGACCAGTCTATTTGTTAGTATCTTGGCCAGGATCTTCAAATCTACATTTATTAAGGAGATCGGGTGATATGACTTGCAGCAGGTACCATCTCTTCCAGATTTAGGGAATAGTGATTCCCGCTGTATACATTGCAGGTGGCAAACACTTTACTGCCTGCAAAGAATTGAATACCCTGGCCAATAGCTCCATCTGATGACCCCCAAATGTTTTGTAAAAGATATTGGTGAAGCCATCTAAGCTTGGGGATTCACCAATGGAAGGTCTTTAATACTCAAGCTAGTAGGCTCCACAATAACCATTAAGTCAGAGATAGTTAAGTGTGAGTCCAGATGGATCCCTTAAAGTTTTCTCTCTAACTTTTAGGGATCCATCTGGACTCACATTTAACTATGGCCATACAAATCAATAACATAGTCTGCATATGCTTCTACAAACTAAAACTTCTCAGATATGTTAAATATTTACTACAAGTGAAACATTTCCAAATCATTGTGCAGGCACTGGTACTATCTACATTGGACTACTGCAACATAGCATATCTAGGACTTTAGGATAAACTAATACAAAGACTTCAGATTGTACAAAATGCAGCGGCCAAACTAATCGCAGTAGGTTGATGGATTGATCAAGCCATTCCTTTCCTCAAGAAACTTCATTGGCTTCCCTGCAAAGCAAGAATCAAACTCAAGCTACTGACCTTTAATTTTCAAAAGTCTCTACAGCTTATCACCTGGATACATACAAAAATCTGTACATGTTTACCAGTCCAGGAGACCTCTCAGATCTCATAAAGACATAATATCCAAACTGCAGGTTGAAAAGAACCTTCAACACCACCTTACAAGGCAAAGGTGAGGACCTATGGAACAACCTACCGGTAGAAACAAGACTAACATATGACTACATGAGCTTCCGATGTTGACTAAAACCTGGCTTTTCCATAAATTTTATGGAACAGCACTTTAGGAATTAAACCACAGAACTCCTTAAACTATTTTCACCACTAAGTCCAAACCCATTGTAAATGGTATACACGCACAATCATGCATACTCCTATCTATCACAATACCTCACCTGTACATAATTACTTGTTAATGAATGGTTATATGTTTGGTGACATTATTAAATTATAATGCTATTTTGTTTAAATGTAAATTGTTTGGTCTGCTTCCCCCTGGTCTGATCATCACAAAGCGTCCTTATCAATACACTGGCATAAAAAGGGACAACCTAAAACACACGACCCCATAACAATAATCACTAGAGGACAGATAGACAAGGAAACTTTCTGGCAACAAATCTACGACAACAACTGGACAATAAATTCTAACTCAACTCACTTCCTCACAGAATGGAATAACAGGTGCAAACTTATTCTGGATGAAATTGCTCCACTACATACCAAAACTCCACGTAAACGCAACCCTTCACCATGGTTTAACGAACTATTAAAAAACCTAAAATCACAAACCAGGAAACTAGAAAAAAAAACCTGGAGTAAATCACAAAACGTTATTACCCTCAATGCATGGAAACAGGCACAAAGAAACTACAAAAATGCCATTAAACGAACCAAAAGAACATACTATACAGAAAAAATTACAACCTGCGGATCAGACATAAAAAAACATCAGCTTATAAAGAATCTTCTTAACACCAGTCCAGTCACAACATCACCCTCAAACTATCCATCTGCCGACCAGCTGGCCAAATACTTTAATGACAAAGTCATCAATCTTTGCAACACAATTCCCCAAGTTTGCACTAGCATCGACACTTTTCTCGACGAACTGGACCCCGACATGGATGAAGTTCAGGCTGACCGCTCCTGGACAAACTTCACCCCCCTTACCACCGAGGATGTTTCCACGACAGTCACCAAACTCTCCAGATCCCACTGCCTCCTAGACCCCTGCCCTAGCTATCTAATGAAAAATGCCCCCGCACGCTTTATTACAGACCTTACCAACGACCTAAACTTCCTGCTTCAACAAGGCTCATTCCCCACCAAACATGGCAACATTCTACTCACACCAATACCAAAAACCCCCAAGAAACCAGCAAACAACATCACCAATTACTGCCCTGTTGCCTCCATCCCACTACTAATTAAACTGATGGAAAACAGAGTGACCTCTCAACGAATTTATACAAAAATTCTCCATTCTACATGAGTCGCAATCTGGCTTCTGTCCAGCCCACAGCACAGAAACGGTACTACTCACCTTAGTATCCAAGTTCAAACAAGAAATATCATTTGGAAACAACATCCTTCTTCTACAATTCGACCTATCCAGTGCATTCAACATGGTAAATCATAACATTCTGACAAAACTACTGGATAAACTAGGGATCGGCAGAAATATCATCAAATGGATAAAAAGCTTCGTCACCACAAGATCCAACCAAGTCAAGTCAACTTCAACAATCTCATCTCCCTGGTCATCGGAATGTGGAGTACCCCAAGGATCTCCTCTATCCTCAATTCTCTTCAATCTTATGATGATCCCCCTAGCCAAATCCCTATCCAAACATGGCCTCAACCCCTTCATCTACGCAGACAACGTTACCATATTCATCCCCTTCAAATCCAACTTATCAGAAATCTCAGACAAAATAATCACTGGCATGAATACCTTAACCTCTTGGGCCTACGCCTTTAAGATGAAAATAAACAAGGAGAAAACTCAATGCCTAATCCTATCATCCCCACACTCCTCCCAACTACTCTTAGCACCCCTGACGTCACGATCCCCATATCCGACAACTTGAAAATTCTAGGAGTAACATTAGACAACCATCTATCTCTTGAAAATCACGCAATAGCCACCACGAAGAAAATGTTCAATATGATGTAGGTGTTGAAACGTGTCAAACCATACCTCCCCATTAAAACATTCTGCAGCTTGGTATAATCCACAGTACTTACCCAAGCTGACTACTGCAATAGTATTTTCATTGGTTGTAAGGCCCAAGTCCTGAAAAAACTCCAGACTGCCCAAAACACGGCAGCCAGACTCAGTTTTGGTAAGTCACGATTTGAGCAAGCAACACCTCTACGCGAACAGCTCCACTGGCTTCCTATCAAAGAACGAATAAACTTCAAAGTACACACACTGATTCACAAGATTATCCACAGAGAATCCTCAAGCTACATGGACAAACTAATTGACCTTCCACCCAGAAACGGATCAAAATCTTCGCGTACCTATCTCAACTTACACCTTCCCAACTGCAAAGTACTCAAGTACAAAACCTACTATGCATCCAACTTCTCTGTCATAGGCAGCCAACTCTGGAACGCCCTACCAAGACCCATTCGAGCAATCAACGATCACCTAACCTTTCGGAAAATGCTGAAAACCCACCTTTTCAAGCAAGGTTACCCAAATGATCCAACTTAAACTTATGTACCCATCCACTCAACACCCAACCAAGCGTTAATAACAATGAACTATACCTGCTCCCATCAGTCTTCCCACAACCTCTTCCCTCCCCCTACTCTCTTACAATACATCCCCCGACTAATACAACTCATCCCCTCCCAAGTCCATAAACCACTACTAAATGGACTTGGGGAAAATCCACTATTCCAGGAATAACATGCATATATTTCCACTATTCATAATGTACTGTAAGCCACATTGAGCCTGCAAAGAGGTGGGAAAATGTAGGATACAAATGCAATAAATAAATAAATAAATAGAATGTTTGTACGTTTGGGAAGCTTGCCAGGTGCCCTTGGCCTGGATTGGCCGCTGTTGTGGACAGGATGCTGGGCTCGATGGACCCTTGGTCTTTTCCCAGTGTGGCATTACTTATGTACCTCTCCCACCTCTACTACCCCTTCTCTTGTTCTATCACCTAACTACTTTTATCATTCTACGTTACTACAGCTTTACTACAGCTTGTACTTCTCTCTGTAATACATTGGAACCCTATCTACTACGTAAGCCGCATTGAGCTTGCCATGAGCGGGAAAGCGCGGGGTAGAAATGTGATAAATAAATATTCAAAGTTGTTTAAATCGTGGGATTGTGAAAAATTACAAGAGGACCTTATGAGACTGGGCATCTAAATGGCAGATGACATTTAATATCAGCAAGTGGAAAGTGATGCATGTTGGAAAGAGGAACCTGAATTATAGCTATGTCATGCAAGGTTCCACGTTAGGAGTCACGGACCAAGAAAGGGATCTAGGTGTCGTCGTTGATGATACGTTGAAACCTTCTGCTCAGTGTGTTGCTGTGGCTAAGAAAGCAAATAGAATGTTAGGTATTATTAGGAAAGGATTGGAAAAAAATGAGGATGTTATAATGCCTTTGTATCACTCCACGGTGCGACTGAACCTGGACTATTGAGTTCAATTCTGGGCGCCACATCTCACAAAAGATATATTGGAATTACAGAAGGGCGACGAAAATGATAAAGGGGTTGGGACAACTTCCCTATGAGGAAAGGCTAAAGCGGCTAGGCTCTTCAGCTTGCAGAAAAGGCGGCTGAAGGGAGATATGATAGAGGTCTATAAAATAATGAGTGGAGTTGAACGGGTAGATGTGAAGCGTCTGTTTACGCTTTCCAAAAATACTAGGACTAGGGGGCATGCAATGAAGCTACAATGTAGTAAATTTAAAATGAATCAGAGAAAACCTTTCTTCTCTCAACGTGTAATTAAACTCTGGAATTTGTTGCCAGAGAATATGGTGAAGGCGGTTAGCTTAGCGGAGTTTAAAGAAGGTTTGGACGGCTTCCTAAAGAAAAAGTCCATAGACCATTATTAAATGGACTTGGGGGAAATCCACTATTTCTGGGATAAGCAGTATAGAATGTTTTGTACTTTTTTGGGATCTTGCCAGGTATTTGTGACCTGGATTGGCCACTGTTAGAAACAGGATGCTGGGCTTGATGGACCTTTGGTCTTTTCCAGTATGGCAATACTTATGTACTTATGAAAGTGATAAAATATTCCACGCAGTAGACAGTGTTTCACAGAGAGATTGTGATTTGTTTTGGTCAGATCAGTGTGTGATACCATATGAGATTTGGCTGCAATCCAACTGCTCTAGGAATATATACTGTTTAACAAGTTCCTAGACCCCTGACGCAGGCTGATAAGGCCAAAACACAACTCGTGTTGGGTCGCTGATTTTATCGATTTCAATAAAGAGTTTGCTGTGGACACCATCTGAGAGAGGTCCTTTGGCTCCATTTTTTTTGCTTGGCGTTTGATCATCAGTGGAGTGCTTACCTTCTGTTGACGTTGCCTTTTGTTATTCTCTACCATCTCAGGATTAGTTGTATGTCCTTCCATTTAAGCAAAGCGTTGGTCACATCCTCCATGATTTTGTCAACTTTCCGCTGTTGTAGAGCCCTCCAGGTATCATCAGGTGTTTGGTTCTTTTTGTTACTCCGTTGATGGAAAACAACAGGCCAAAGAGAAACCCCCACTTATACCTGACATTAGTTGTGTGCAGGAAAACCATAACTCCTGTGAATTCCCTTCTTCTCCACAGCACTAAAGCAGAGATATCTTGGAAAATCTCTGTTTTCAGAGATTTCCGTTGAATTGAGCTTTGTGATCACGCCAACCTCAAAATCTTTTCCTTTTGCTTAAAAGTCATGGAGACAAACCACAATGTCACTTGTTTTGTCTCCTTTGGGGCCCAGCGATCTATCAATTTCAATCACAGGCTCCACTGCTTCATCGGGCTCTGTGGCCTGCAGTAACTGTCAGATGAAATCTTGAACCACCACAGTGCAGTCAGTATAGGCTGACTCTTCTGGTACTCCTCTGCAGTGATTGTGCCTCCCAGATCTATTGTCGAGGTCTTCAACTTGTTCCCAGAGCGCTTTGGTATCCACACTGAGATTCATAGAAAGCATGGATACCTTCCACACATTCTTCACACTGCGCAACTCTCTCTTCCAGTTCTTCTTGCTTAGTGATGATCAAGCCAGTTTCCCTTTTGATGCTATCTTGGGTGTCCTTCAGATCTGTCACATCAGTTTAAAATCTGTCTTAAGCTCCTGTATCCATTTTCGTATTTCACGGTCTTTCACAGGGCCACTAATTCTATTGGAGTCAGAGCTGGACTCGTTTTCCATCTCAGATTCCACTGCCGCTATCTTGCCCACGCTGGGTTGGATCACCTAGTTTTCCCAGTACTTTTTTTGTGTTGGGACAGCGCAGATTTAGTTGTCTCTGTTTCCTTTTGAATGGCCATCAGCTTGGACACTAGCAGCACTCAAAGCTGATAACTGAGGTGACAATTGGGAGGAGATATGGCAAATAATTAAGTCAGTCCGAGCAGAGCATTAACCCCGGTCTGCCATTTCTGGAGCTAATGTCACTTTATCCACAAGTGGTAGATTCTAAATTGAGTGTTAGGAAACTCTGCAGTGTATTTACATAAATTTACATATTTTGAAAATTAAATATAAACTGTATTTTGCAATTTAATAATAAAGTTGTTTTCCAACCTTCATTTCATTATTTTATATACCACCTTCCCAGAAGCTTATCCTTCCTGAAGCGATGAACAACCTTATAGAAATATAGTTTTACAATTTTATCTCACTCATAATCTGCATTACGAAGATTAGGTGGTGATGCCAGTAATTGGGAAGCAAAACTGGTGCTGGGCAGACTTCTACGATCTACGTCCTGATCATGACTGAATGGATATGGATGGGCTGGAGTGTAAATTTTAAGGGGCTTCAACGTTAGCTTCAGAACTTAGTACAAGAACAGTGCTGGCCAGACTTCTACGGTCTGTGCCCTGAGAATGGCAAGGACAAATCATACTCAGGTATAAAGTATCGCATACCATGTAAAATGAGTTTATCTTGTTGGGCAGTCTGGATGGACCATACAGGTCTTCATCTACCGTCATTTACTATGTTACTATGACTAGAGATGGGGAATGAAAGTGGGTGAAAAAGAGGGTAAGAATCGGGGAGGAGAATGGATCAGAGATGGGGGAAGGTTTCTAAGGAGGCTAGATCTGGGGAAGGGAGAATGGAGGATTATTCTGGGATCTCGGGGAAGGGGAGACAGATCTGGATTTTGGTAAAGGGGGTTGTTCTTTCTCCACCTCTCAACCTGTCCCCTCATTTTCTCTCTTTTCGCCATCCCCGATTCTTTGTCTCACCCACTACACCACCCCAGCTCCAGTCTTCTGGCTCCATATTTCTCCTGGTCCTCTCACACCCTCCTCCAGTCCTATATGCCCTCTCGCATACATACCCCTCCCCTTCCTCCATCATATCTCCCCTTTACTCCTCTTCAGTCCTTATTCTTATCTCTCCCTCCTGGTCCACAACCCTACATGTCCTATTTTAGACCAGTAGGAAGAGGGAAATAATGGTACCTTGGATTACAACTACGTCTCCTCTGTCACATGGCGCATGATTGAAAATGTGAGCTTGGCTCTGTGGCAGAGGAGGATGCAGTGTCTGGTATTTTCACTCCTCTTCCTTCTCTTGGTGGGCTAGATCAGTGCTTTTGCACATGTGATGCTCTTGATAATCCTCGGTAGAAGAGTCTTGTATTTACTATATCAAACTTTATTTTCAAGACGTCTTCCAGTACAGTGACCTGTTTGGGCAAGATGGTCCTCATATGATGTAAGCTGTAAGACTTCTCGATCTCGATTGCCTGTCTAAACAATGATTTTTTTTTTACTACCAGAGTTGATGTTTTGATAGTGGAAAAGTTAAGACTAGCAGCTGGAAATGAAAGGAATATTTACACTAGAGATATGTCCCTAGATCAGGAATGTGAGTGAACTACAGACAGATCTACAACCCCTTACAGGTAATAACATTACAGGTCAGTCCCGCCTCATCCACCAACACCATCGAGCTTCTTAGCAAATGTTCCGGGTCCCTACTGGAGGAAGAAAGTGCTTCTAAAACCAGCATGGGAACCACAGGAATGAGCCAAGGGCAGCGCCTGTCAGTGCACCAGCCAGCATTCCCAGTGGCATCTGATTTCTCAGCATGCGGTGCGGATATTCACGGACAATCACATTGGTCATCCCGGGCACTGTGGAGGTAAGAAGAAACAGCAGTAACTATGCCATGCTTTACGATCATATAACATTCCCTCTGATGACCACTTTTCATCCAAGTCTTCCTATCACACTCATGCTTACCACTGCCACATGTGCTCAGTATAAACTGTATGTTTTACATAGACTCTGCTTTTTAAAATGCTTATGCGTTTGAATTTTTAACAGTTTCAACATGATAGCACTTATGCAGCTCACAGCATACTCCTTCCTCTTGCAGGACAAAACTTGTTTTTTTTTTTTTTTTGTTTAAAGCAGTGCTCACTAATCTTTCTGCAGCTGTGACCCCCAAATCATGCAGCTGTGGAAAGTGTGTAACCCCCAGGAAGTGCAGGGCAATGAGTCCTATGAGGTGCCTGCCCATGTCACAAACCACAGTTTAGGAAGCTCTGTGTTAATGTCTCATCCATAATTCCTCTTTGAAATTTGGCAAAAGGTATAGGATATAAAAATAGTCTCATGTTTATGTGGTTTATTGAAATTTGCTTTCCTTTCCCAGGTGATTTTGCATGTATGGGTAAAAAGTAGACAGATACTTCTTTCTGTACAAACTTTAGTTAATTTTAAAGGGGGCAGTAGATGTAGTATACTTAGATTTCAGCAAAGCCTTTGACACAGTTCCGCACAGGTGACTCATAAACTGAGTGCCCTCGGCATGGAACCTAGAGTAATTGATTGGGTTAAAAAATGGTTGAACGGAAGGAGACAGAGGGTAGTTAAATGGAGTTTGCTCTGAAGAAAGGGATGTTAGCAGTTGAGTACCACAGGGATTGGTCCTTGGGCTGGCTCTTTTTAATATCTTTGTAAGTGATATTGCGGAAGGGCTGTCTGGTAAGGGTTGTCTCTTTGTGGATGATACCAAACTCTGTACCACGGTGGACTCCCCAGAGGGTGTGGATGACATGAGGAAGGACCTAGCGAAACTGGAGGAATGGTCAGATATTTGGCAACTAAGATTTAATGCTAAAAAATGCAGGGTCGTGCACTTGGGTCACAAGAATCCGAGGGAATGGTACAATATAGGGGGTGAAGTATTTCTGTGTATGAAGGAAGAGAGGGACTTTGGGGTGATTGCGTCTGATGACCTTAAAGCTTCCAAACAGGTAGAAAAAGTGACTGTCAAAGCCAGAAGGATGCTTGGGTGTATAAGGAGGGGGATGACCAGCAGGAAAAAACGAGGTGAAGTCTCTGGTCAGGCCCCATTTGGAGTAATATGTGTAGTTCTGGAGACCGCACCTATGGAAAGATATAAACAGGATGGAGTCGGTCCAGAGGGCGGCTACAAAACTGGTAAGCGGTCTTGAACACAAAATATATAGGGACAGGCTTATGAACCTCAACATGTATACATGGAAGAGAGGAGAGAGAGAGAAGATATGATAGAGACATTTAAATATCTCAAGGGCATTAATGTACAGAAAGTGAGCCTTTTTCAACTGAAGGAAAACTCTGGAATGAGGGGGCATACAATGAAGTTATGTAGGTCATGTAGATGAGGACTGTGTCAGAATTTAAGAAAATGTGGGACAAGCACATGGGATCCCTTAGGAAAAGGAAGAGTTAGGAGTTAAAGAGGGATGGGCAGACTAGACAGGCCATTTGGCCTTTATCTGCCATCATGTTTCTAAACCATACAGTCATACTTGCATTTCCCAAAGCTAAAACATCCGCCATATCAATGTATAAAGATCATTAGAACCCCATCACCTCGTTTCAAATCACAACAGGTCCAATCCCAGTATGCTGTGGAGGCAACATTGTTTAGCCAATACAGTGTTAGAAGACTCTAGCCAGGACTCAGCGATTCCTAATTTATCTAAATCACACTGAATAAGCAGATCAGAAAGCAAAATAGTCTTGCTGTGCATCAAATGCACATTCAATAGCACTACCCTTCATGGACAAGGCTTCAAACAAGCTCCTTTCTTATCTATAGGAGCAGCAGTCTAAGTTCTATCATATATAAGCCGTTTAATATAGGCAACAGAAGACAAAGGTCCATTCCGGCCATTACTGGTTACCACAGATATTCTAACCTATGGTCTTCCTGTTGTCATAGATTGGAGATTGCACTTGCCTTTTAGGCATGCCTGGATTCCATTGGGCAGAGTTCTTTTTTCTTCATAGCCCCAATATTGTGAAACGTGCTTGCACTGGATGTTCAATCAGAAATTTACCATATTAGGTTCAGGTCTTCTCTAAAAACCCATCTTTTTAAGGGCCCTGTTTGTTAAGGTGTGCTAGCGTTTTTAGTGTGTGCTAAAAATGAGCACGTGTTAACCGTGTAGACACGCATAGGAATATTATGGACATTTACACGGTCAGTGTGTGTTAATGGTTAGAACGTGCTAAAAATGCTAGCGTGCCACTTGCACAGCTTAGTATACAGGGTCCTAAGTTAGCATTTGGAAGGGCTTAGGTGGGTGGTCTTGGGTCAGATTTGTTATTGTTACATTCTTCCTCCTTTTGATCCTTGTACTGTGAAGAACACATAAAAATGTTACTTATGTGAAAGTAAGAAAGTTATTGCCTAAAATAAAATGAGGTACTTTTTGATTAAAAGCACTGCAACTACAATGAATGCAATTACTGTTAATGTTGTTATCCCAACTCTATTGCTCTATAATTTAAACCACGTTGCTTTTAGTAAAACTAAATTTGAAAATGACTGTCATTCATGAGGATGCACTTATGAGTCATTATTAAACCAGCACAGTTAAAAAGGTGTTTTAACAACTGAACAGGCAAGGATAAAAAGTTCTTTCAAAACAGAATAGGCTACAGTAACACTGATATCGTCTAACTGGGTCTTCAGGTATTGATCAAGGCAATTTCTCTCTGAAATGCTTGACTTCCTTATGGCAAAAGATGCTTTATCATTATCACTCTTGTTATCATCTGGATTAAAGTAGTGCTGTCTAATGAATAAAATTGGCAACTAAGATTTAATGCTAAGAAATGCAAGATCATGCATTTGGGCTGCAAAAACCCAAGGAACAAGTACAGTTTGGGGGGGGGGGGGGGGGGGTGAAGAACTTTTGTGCATGAAAGAGAAGCAGGACTTGGGTGTGATTGTATGTGATGACCTTAAGGTGACCAAACAGGTAGAAAAGGTGACAACGAAAGCTAGAAAGATGATTGAGTGCATAGCGAGAGGAATGGCCAGTAGGAAAAGGGAGGTGATGATGCCTCTCTATAAGACACATTTAGAATATTGTATACAATTCTGGAGACCGCACCTTCAAAAAGAATATAAACAGGATGGAGTTGGTCCAGAGGGCGGCTACTAAAATAGTCAGTGGTCTTTGTCCTAAGGCATATGGGGACAGAGTTAAATATCTCAATATGTATACTTTGGAAGAAAGGCAAGAGATAGAGATGTTTAAATACCTCCATGGCATAAATTGCATAGGAGGCAAGTCTCTTTCAATTGAAAGGAAGGTCTGGAATGAGGGGGCATAGGATAAAGGTGAAAGGTGACAGAAGTAACCTGAGAAAATACTTCTTCATGGAAAGGATGGTGAATTTATGAAGATGGTGGAGACAAAAACTGTAACTGAATTCAAGAAAGCTGGGGCAGGTACATAGGATCTTTAGGGAAGAGGAAGGCATGGATGGGAAGACTGGATAGACCATATGGTCTTTATCTGCCTTCATTTTTCTATGTTAATTCATCCACTGCATCATCATCTTTGTCTTCATCGTTATCATCATCATGATGTCCAATTACAAAGAAGGCTCTCACAAAGTTGGAATCTCTGTCTCTTGTTCTAACAATTCTTCATCTGATGGCAAACTCAAGAACCGATGCAAGAGCGTCAAATGTATATGAACTCTTCAATCTCCTTAAGGTCAGAGAAAGAGGTTTCACCTCTAAATACTCTTTATCAATCCAAATTTCCATGGGATGACCAGCAGTCTGCTGTGGTGCAGATATATGCTTCTTCACCAAGAATTGCAATCAGCTTCAACTTCATCTCCTCTTCAAAGTGACCCAACTCATCACTATTCTGTTGGCATGAGACCAGTAACCAGTTTAACAAATACAGACAGCTCCATTGTTCTCACAGGCTGTATTCCCTGAATAGCAAAATTTAAGATGAGATAATCCACTGTTGTTTATATGATGAGGCTTGAAGTAGCAAAATCCTGTTCCAGATTTTGCAGCATCATTTGGTTTGCTGAGGAATCATCATTTATGTTTTGCTCTCACGTTTAATTTTTACTTTTAAGTGCAAGCATCAGATGTAACCAAATAAAAGTAGTAAAAATTGGTGAAATTCAATGAAAGTGATCTCTGGTAGGAGAGCTCAGTTTTATGCTGCTGCAGAGGTTCAGGCTACTGGCCAGAGAGATGCCAACTTACTGCCACCAGAGGGCATCACAGTCTTAAATATAAAATCAAAAAGGGCGCACTGATTGAAGAAAATATCTATTATTTTAGGAAACAGGAACTTAGGAAATTCTTTGGTACATTTTTTTATATACAGAAAAGAGGCAAAATGATAGATTCTTCACAGAGTTATTATTGCTGTTTTCCTTGGTAGGAGAAATTGAATTTAGGAGCTGATTGGTTGATTTATTTACCAAACAATTAACAGCAACTAGCGATATCTCCAGCAGTGCTTGTAACATACATAGGTAAGAAATGAACCTGTCCTCGTTTTACTTAATGGTGTACAGCGGCTTGATTTTCCAAAAGATGAGTGTGACTATAAAGTTCATGTCTGCTGTGTGATGAAACCGGGTCCTGTTCAGCCTATCCTAAAAAAAATGTAGCCAGTTGGTAACCGTGGATCATTATTAGTTGGCTTCAGGTCATCAAGGTTCGTCCAGACTTGCCCAGTCAGTTCTGGGTTTACCATACTGCATGCATGTACATGGCTGTACAAAGCTATACAGTGGAGGAAAAACAAGCTTAGTCTCGCCCAGGGGGCCTAGGAAGCCCACACGGATATCAAGTTTTGATCCTAGATAAAGAGGATTCTGGGCCTTATTTAGCAAAGATTCTGTACTGGTTCTGATACCTTTCATTGGACCAATGTAAAAAGGATCCAGAGATGACATGAGCTTCCAGAATGTCTGTCTTTCAGATTTCAATTCTAAGACAGTGGGGTGCTGAGGGGAGGGGGGCAGCATGGCCTCAGGGGGCCCATGAGGAGTACTCAATGGTACCAAATCAAAAATAAGTGCCAGGGTTTTGAGCATCCCTACCCCTTGGAAACAGGAAGCTTGTGTTTGGGGGGGGGGGGGGGGGGGGGGGCAGGGAGCAAATGTAAAACACATTACACCACTGGTCCAAGATGGAAAATGAAAGCAAATTCCTCATAGATCACTGTAATATTTGTGCATTTGCCCAATCTTATAGTCCAATGACCTGCTGAGTCTTAATTGATGTGTTGATAAAACCATTTTGGTGTCCTTTAAGTCACATTCAGAGATGTGCAAAAATGAATACTCGCCACAGCAAACGCACAAAGGACAGATGAATAACGTGTAGATTGCTGGAATCATTTTTTTTGCTAAGTTAAAAATTACCATGTTTCATTTCTGCAGTGCAAAATGTTTGTAGAATTGAAGACTCCTTGATTAGCCCAATTCGCCCCCTTTAGGAGGAGGAAGACTCTAGTCTTAGACCACAACTGTCACAGTCTTTCTATTGCTTCCATAAAAATATTCTTCTAATGCATTTTACTGATGCATTAAGACTTATTTTGTCCCTCACTAAAAGCCTGATTTTAGAAAGGCTATAGAGATGGGAATTAAGAAGTCCAGTTCAGGGCATGTAGAATTCCCCTTGTTATTTTACAAAGGCTCTTACAAATAAAGGTAAGCATGTGAATATCTCTTCACATCTGGGAGAAGCAACTATTTTAGACAATTGCACATAGTGGAGATATGTGCTCCTATACAGGGCCGTGCCAACACGGTAAGCGAGGTAAGCATGGCAGGAGGGCGCCATCCTCTGGGGGGCGCCCCGCCGCACCATGCTTAACTCGCCCTCTTCTCCCCAGATCCTTTTCCTTTTTTTTTTTTCATTTAAATTTACCTCTGTCCGGCGGCAGCGTAGTGTTAGTGAGGAGGCAGCGCTCCCCCGCCCCGATGTGTCAGTCTTCCCTTCGCTCAGTTCCACCTTCTTCTGACATCAGAAATGACGTCAGAAGAAGGCGGAACTGAGCGAAGGAAAGACTGACACGTCGGGGCGGGGGAGCGCCGCCTCCTCACTAACGCTACGCTGCCGCCGGACAGAGGTAAATTTAAACAAAAAAAAAAGGAAAAGGATCTGGGGAGAAGAGGGCGGGTAGTGTAGCGATCGTTTTCGGGGGCGGGGCCAACTGCAGGGGGGCGCCGGAGACCCTAGGCACGGCCCTGCTCCTATACTACAGATGTACGTCAGATCAGCTTTCTAAAATCACTGTTCCCATTCTCCATTATATTCGTCTCTTTGTTGTAACTGTTATTTTTACCATTTATATTTTTATTAAGTTTTTGTATCTTAACATTTTGTTGTTACCTGCTTTGAACATTAAAATTAAATTAAATTACATATACAGGACTAGCATACTGGTATAGGCATGTGTCCACATTCATGTATAAATGGTAAAGGTTCGGCTACATACTATCCTGTAAATATGCACATATCTCTAATAGCGTGTATTTTACATGTGGGCATTCATAGGGGTAGAGTATGGGTGGGCTCACACTTACCTGGGTAACCTAAGAATGCTTGAAGTTACATGAACATCTTCCGAACTAGGCACAAGCATTTACATTAGCTCTAAGTGCTCACATCTATGCACATATGTCTGGGTTTATGAGTATAATATAAAGGAAAATAGGCACTTACTTTCCTTTATAGAATTGCCCTGTCATTGCCGTGTGGCAAATTTTAACACATTTAATACAATGAAGGTTCTGGGTTATCCTGGACAAGAAATTTTGCAGTAATAAATAGAAATAAATGAAACCACAGAAAAGAAAATAAGATACCTTTTTTAATTGGACTTAGTATATTTTTTGATTAGCTTTTGAAGGTAATCCTTTTTCTTCAGATCAGAGATAAGCAAATGTTGACAAATGTACTAAGTTAGTCCAATAAAAAAGGTATCATCTTATTTTCTTTTCTCTGTTTTGATTTACTTCTATTACCTTTAAAAATGGACTAACATGGCTAGCACCCCACTTTACAGTTGCTTAACCAATAGCTCATTAGGGATAGGCTGTCAACTGAAACAAATGTCATCCGCTGGTAAGTGTGCCCTCTTCTTACCCCAGATTCTATATATGGCGCTAAAATCTGGACACCGATCCAAGATGTGCACCCAATTAAACAGGTTAAGGAGCCAATTAGTGCCAATAATTGAGTGCTAACTGGTACTAATCAGCACCAATTTGGAATTGGGCGCACATTTTGCTATGCGCTATTCTATAACGATGTGCGCCCAAATTCCATAGTGTGCAATCCAAAAGGGGGTGTGGCCACAGGAGGTGCACGGGCAGGTCAGGGGCGTTCCTAAAAGAATACAGGGCATTTATACCCAAATTGGGCATCGGGAATTACACCTGGTTTCAGCAGATGCAAGTCCTGGTGCCAAAATCGGCACTCAATGCTCTTCTATAATGGGCGCTCACCTCTGAGTACCGATATTTGAGCGCCATTAATAGAATTTCCCCCATGTGCATATGAAGCACACTCTTTACGAGGGTATACTAATAATGACACGCGTTGGAAATGAAAGGAATTCCAAAAAATCCCAAACTTTTCCTGGGTGTCCATCCCTATAGCTCATTCCCTCTTTGATACCTCTTTGATAGGCATTGTAGTACTGTCCAGGATGGATGTATGCACCATGGTGGGCTTGCAGGGGCATAGTGTGGTAAAGGCCATCATAGGGGTTGTACAGATAGACCTGGAACGAGAGCAAACATGAAGATTAGTAAATCTCTCTCTCTCACTGCTTCTTTCCTCCTTGGGATTTGGCAAACCAGAAAAACAGACTGACAGCAAGAAGAGAAAATACATTTTTAATTTCATTGATTGCTTTCCTCAATAAAACATCTGTGAGAATCAAGATAAGAATACAAATTGGTAGATCACAGCTTAATGGCTCTGCTCCCAATGCACATCTAATGATGCTTTTACAAAGCTCATGAGAAAAGGCACCTTAAACAGGTGCACAAGAGACGAACAGCTGCGGGTGACCAAGAATTATAGGCTAAATGCAGTCAATTTAGTGTATTTCTCAATGAAAAAGGAAACAGGGTGAAGGGGCTTTTAACCAGAAAAAGACCTTAATTTCCTAAGGAAGAGCTGTTAGACAGAAGGATATAAGGAAAGGCCATTAACATATCTGGGGAAATGGCCAATTTATGTGGAGAGCAATTTTATAACAGGTTGCTTAAGTCCATGTGACTGGTATTCATATTAAATAGGCCTGTTTAATAAGGGAAAGTATATGCATAGTCTCCCTTATAAAATAAGCCTTTAAAACCCCCCACAAAAACTTAGGAACACAAATTATTCCTGCTCCTTGCAGGGTGTAAGTTTAGGCTTGTCTATTGATGTACATACTTCATAATATGGAAAGTATCCACATATATATTCAATGTTAACCAACTCTCTGACCTCATGTGCACTTTTCTTTAAATTAGTCACTTTATTTTCTAATTCCTCTTACTCTTTTACCTATCTATATGTTTCATCTTTGCTGATACCCTACACTGTCAATTAAAATAGACACCCGGGAGGGAGTGGAAAACATGAAAAAGGATCTGAGGAAGCTAGAAGAATGGTCTAAGGTTTGGCAATTAAAATTCAATGTGAAGAAATGCAAAGTGATGCACTTAGGGAATGGAAATCCACGGGAGACGTATGTGTTAGGCGGGGAGAGTCTGATAGGTACGGGCGGAGAGAGGGATCTTGGGGTGATAGTATCTGAGGATTTGAAGGCGACGAAACAGTGTGACAAGGCGGTGGCCGTAGCTAGAAGGTTGTTAGGCTGTATAGAGAGAGGTGTGACCAGCAGAAGAAAGGGGGTGTTGATGCCCCTGTATAAGTCGTTGGTGAGGCCCCACCTGGAGTATTGTGTTCAGTTTTGGAGGCCGTATCTTGTTAAGGATGTAAAAAGAATTGAAGCGGTGCAAAGAAAAGCTACGAGAATGGT
The DNA here is from genome assembly GCF_901765095.1 of Microcaecilia unicolor. Taxonomy (NCBI): domain Eukaryota; kingdom Metazoa; phylum Chordata; class Amphibia; order Gymnophiona; family Siphonopidae; genus Microcaecilia; species Microcaecilia unicolor. Next base: position 21,012,728 of record NC_044034.1, read on the forward strand.
ATGGGATTTGCGTTACAAGACGTATAAGGAGAGACTTGCTGAACTAAACATGTATACTCTGGAGGAAAGGAGAAACAGGGGTGATATGATACAGACATTCAAATATTTGAAAGGTATTAATCCGCAAACGAACCTTTTCCGGAGATGGGAAGATGGTAGAATGAGAGGACATGAAATGAGATTGAAGGGGGGCAGACTCAAGAAAAATGTCAGGAAGTATTTTTTCATGGAGAGAGTAGTGGATGCTTGGAATGCCCTCCCGCGGGAGGTGGTGGAAATGAAAACGGTAACGGAATTCAAACATGCGTGGGATAAGCATAAAGGAATCCTGTGCCGAAGGAATGGATCCTCAGGAGCTTAGTCAAGATTGGGAGGCGGGGCTGGTGGTTGGGAGGCGGGGATAGTGCTGGGCAGACTTATACGGTCTGTGCCAGAGCCGGTGGTGGGAAGCGGGACTGGTGGTTGGGAGGCAGGGATAGTGCTGGACAGACTTGTATGGTCTGTGCCAGAGCCAGTGGTTGGGAGGCAGGGCTGGTGGTTGGGAGGTGAGGATAGTGCTGGGCAGACTTATACGGTCTGTGCCCTGAAGAGCACAGGTACAAATCAAAGTAGGGTATACACAAAAAGCAGCAAATATGAGTTATCTTGTTGGGCAGACTGGATGGACCGTGCAGGTCTTTTTCTGCTGTCATCTACTATGTTACTATGTTACTATTACATACGGTGTTGACATTTGTAAGTAGTATACTATGCCATACTTTGTATTGTTATTTGAATGTTTTTACTGCTGTAATTGCTTATTGCTCATATTTGATTTATTCTTACTGTACACCGCCTTGAGTAAATTCCTTCAAAACGGCGGTAAATAAATCCTAATAAATAAAATAATCTCCGCTCCCAAAATGTCTATTTTTGTGTGTATAACAGATTGCTCACAATTGAATTCTGCACATACTTTTATGAGCACAGCCATAAGCATTTTTATAAGTGGTGTTCTCAGCATGTAAAATTCTGTTTTACATGCAGAAATTGTTTATAAAATTACCGCCTCAGAAAATATTACCAAGTTAGATTTGAATTTATTTGGCAAAAATGTCTAATTTGCCAATCCATGAATAACTTTCTCTTGGAAGCTAGCAGTTCAAAGTGTGGAGGATAGCTTTATAGGGTATCTAGGTTGAGAAATTAATGTTTATGACCATGTGTTCAGAAATCCCTAGTATTTTATAAAATGCTCATTGAATACAGAGCCATCTATAAAATACAGAGTGCCAGAAATAAACCACATATATTTGGTGGCAGGATATCAGAAGAAGACTTTTACAAAAGAAAATGTTCAACAAAAGAGTGACATCCCGTCAGACTTTCCATATGTAAAAAGGAGAAATTAGTTCTTACCTGCTAATTTTCTTTTCTTTAGTCACACCAGATGAATCAAGGAAATCTGGGTTTATGCCCATCTACCAGCTGGTGAAGATATTGTACTGTGCCTTATAGGATCCTGAACAGCTCAAACAATTCAGTATTACATATCCAAGCAATGAAGCCAAATAAAGTTTCTTTTGCCAAAAGCAGAAAAAGGAAAAAAGCAACCAGATGATGAATTAGAGGACAAGAACTGTAATCAAAACTGACCCTGAAGGAACAGGAAGATGCCACAAATAGGGTGAGTAGCTGGACTTGCCTGGTGCCAACTAAAGGAAAGAAAATTAGCAGGTAAGACCTAACTTCTCTGTCCTTTTCATGAGCATCAGATGAGCCCAAGAAATATGGGATATAAAAAGCAGTCCTTAAGATGTGAGGGAAACAGAGGCTTCAATAAGCCTCAAAGGCAGCGTCCTCCCTGGCTGCTACATTAAGAAGGTAATGCTTCATCAGGATATGCAGAGTAGCCTATTAGCCCATGTTGCTGATCTACAAATATCTGAAGGAGCTACCACCAACTGCTCTGCCCAAGAACAGGTACTCCTCCATGGAATGAGCTTGCAGCACTATTGGTGGATCTTTACCTGCCAAAACGTAAGCATTGTCTCTTTCAACCAGGAAGCTACAGTAGGTTTCAAAGACGCATTCCCCTGTCTAGACTTATTGAACAAGACAAAGTCTATCCAACTTGCAGAAGTCATTAGTTACCTCCAGCGCGTAGCGAGGTCGGCTGCCACCCAGGGCGGATTGCCACTGCGCACCCCCCCCCCCCCTCGGTGCAACAACCCCCCCCCCTCAGTGCATCACCCAAGCCCCCTCCCCCAAGTGCATTCTTGCCTGCCGTGTGCACGCCGCTGGGGGGGTATCGGTTCTGCTGGTTCCCTGCTCCCTCTGCCCCGGAACAGGAAGTAACCTGTTCCGGGGCAGAGGGAGCAGGGAACCAGTGGAGCCAACACCCCCCAGCGGCGTGCACCCGGGGCGGACCGCCCCCACTGCCCTGCCCTTGCTATGTCACTGCCTCCAGGTACCGCATGAGCACTCTCTTGACATCCAAAAAGTGCAAGAAAGATAGAGAATGAAGGAAGATATAGAGACTGATTGAGGTGAAAATCTGAAACTACCTTAGGGAGAAAGGAAGGAATCAGATGAAGGGAGACTCCCATTTCAGTGAGACTAAAAATAAGGTCTCTACAGGAAAGAGCCTGAAGCTGAGAAATGCACCTGGCCAAAGCAAAGGCTATTAAAAATACTGTCTTCTTTATAAGGTCTTTGAGAGTTGCTTTCTTTCAAATGACTCTGAGATCAGAAGATAAGATTCAGGTTTCATTCTGGAAAAATCACCAAGAGGAAGTCACAAACAGCCAACACTCTTGAGAAAGTGCACCACACCCAGATAAGCCTTTAAGGAGGAATGCTCTAAACAACCAGTAAAATAGGCTAGGGCAGTTGCCTGGACTTTCAAGGGACAAAGGGCTAAACTCTTAGAGAGGCCTTCTTGCAGCAAGGTAGATATAACCTCCTGTGAATAACCTTTACAGCTCAATCTCGATCTCCCAATAGCCAAGCCATAAGACTAAAGTGGAAGGGATCTTCCATAAGAATCAGTCTTTGGCACAGAAGCCCCCATTGAAGGGGAGAGGTTGATCTACATGAAGATGAATGAGGTTCATATACCAAAACCTTCTGGGCCAATTCAGAGCAATGATGACCCAGGTATAGGGTCACCCAATTGAGGATTCAGACAATCATTGGCCAAGGAGGAAAAACAGAGTAGGTCCTGCTGTGGTCAGGGTTGAAGTAGCGCACCTATCACTTCTGAGCCAAATTCCTTCTCTCTGATGAAGAAGCGTTGGGTCTTGCTGTTCTTCCTGGTTGCTATCAGGTCCAGAACCAGAGAACCCCACTAATCCACAATGAAGTTGAACATCCACTGTGGAGGTTTCCATTCCTCCTGGTCAAGGGAGTGTCTGCTGAGAAAGTCTGCTTGCACATTCAGATAGCCTGCTATGTGAGCCAACAAAAGGCTGCAAAGGCTCTGCCCAGGAAAACAGATGAGCAGACAGTGCTAGGGAGGAGCTCCGAGTTCCTCCATGTGTGTTGACATAAGCCACAGCTGTCACACTGTCTGACAGAATCTGAACTGCCTTTCCCAAGAGGAGGTCTGTCTTAACTACAACTGATTGACCAAACAGTTTCTGTCTGATTCCATATGTCCTGTGCATCCCAACTTCCAATCCCTGGCCTTCATGGTTTGGATGTTGAAGAATTTGAAACCTTGGATTTTCCAGAGGATATCTCCCACATTTTGCTGGCTTCCAGAACAAACTCCACTAAGAGTTGTTACTCATTTAAGTGGAGGAGGTTTGCTGTCTAGTGTGAGGGAAAGGCCTTAGATCCCCTAAAGTGTCCTACACAAACTGCTTGAATACCTCCTGCACCTCTCTGAGTCTAGTTTGAAAACCAACTCTTTAAAGGTTCATCTAAGTGCAATTAGTGCTTATCATCGCTGTGTGGGAGGTAAGCCCATCTCTATACAGCCTCTAGTTGTTTGCTCCATGCAATGTTTATTATTGACAAAACCCCCTATCAAACCTCCAACTGTGTCATGGAATCTCAACGATGTCCGCATCCAGCTGATGAAAGCTCCTTTTGAGCTGCTTGATTCTTGTCATCTGAAGTGGTTGACCGGGAAAGTTGTGTTTCTGGTGGGGGTCACTTCAGCTCGCAGGGTCAGTGAGCTTCAGGCCCAAGTAATTGACCCATAAAATGTCCACCCAGCTTTTTGTTTCTTTTGAGCCAAACAGGATGGGGGTAGCCATTGGCAAACACACTATTTCCAACTGGCTAACAGATTGCATTTCCTTTACTTTTGCCCAGACTGGCAGGGCTGGTGCTAAGGTTTCTGGCGACCCCCCCCCCCCCCCGCAGCCTATTCGTAGGTGCCCCCTACCCACCCAGCATCTCCTCTCTCCTCCCAACCTCTCCCCTCCCCCCCATCTAGCACCTTCTCTCTTCCCTCCCTTCAGTGAGAGCAACACAAACTCCTCCATTACCAGACACCAGTGGCGTACCAAGGGGGGGGGGGGGCGGTGGGGGCGGTCCGCCCCGGGTGCACGCCGCTGGGGGGTGCCGCAGCGCGCGCCTGTCTGCTCCCAGTTCACTACGCTCGCTAAATTCTCTCGTTCGCTGCAGCAGCTCCCTCCTTCTGCCCCGGAACAGGTTACTTCCTGTTCCGAGGCAGAGGGAGGGAGCTGCAGCGAACGAGAGAATTTAGCGAGTGTAGCGAACTGGGAGCAGACAGGCGTGTGCTGCGGCACCCTCCCCCCAGCGGCGTGCACCCGGGGGGGGTGCCATTTCGCGGGGGGGGGGGGGGGCGCATCGGCGATCCGCCCCGGGTGCCGTCGAGGCTAGGAACGCCACTGCCAGACACCTGCCCCCAGTGCTTTTTTTGTAGGAAAAAAGGTACTAGTACTCATTATGGGTAACCTTGGGGGTCAGATCACTATGGCTCTGCCCCTACAGTAGCCACACCCATTTTACCCACCATGGCGTATATAAACAGGCATCACTGAAAATATTACACCAGTATAGAAGAAAAATAACGTGTGCTTTTTTTTCTTTTTTATATATTTTTTTCTTTATTTATGCTTTACAAGTTACACAAATTTCACTTGCAAAATTGAAACACAGAGAGGAAAAAGTATCAAATGAATATCAATACAACAAAATTTTTACATCTCTTGATTAGAACCATAAATCTAAGGGAGAAACATAGGGAGCGTATTCCAAAAAGGTTAAGGAGAACCTATCACAGATAATTAATTATCAGAAACTGGCCTGACCGTTTAATTCTCTCATTTTATATTTTCCAACTTCTCTCACTTCTTGGGTCCACTGGGTATACTTTTTAAATCTAAGAAAGCTTTAAGTTGTTCCGGCTCCCAAAAAATATATTTATTGTCCAGATATCTTATTATACATTTACAGGGAAACGTTAATAGAAACTTCGCTCCTATCAAATTTGTTTCTTCTCGAAGAGCCAGGAATTTCCTCCTTCTGTCTTGAGTAGATCCAAATTCTGTGTCCACAAAAAGGTTTTGTACAGTTTTTAAAGTACAACTTTAATACAGAATTTAAGTCCTGCTCAAATACAAAGGAAGCCATTAATGTTCATCTCAGAGTAACTTCATTTAGCGAATCTTCTAGCAAGGCAGAAATATAATTTAAAGTCTGATCATCTTGTTGAGTTTGTATCATATGCCCGGGGGTCCCCTGTTCTTCTCGATTTCGCTTAGGTAAAGGCAAGTAGTAAATTTTATTCAAAGGGGGAACTGCTGCCTCAGGAAAACGTAATATCTCCATTAGATATTTTTTAAAGAGCTCCATCGGGTTAAGAGCAGGAGCCATCGGGAAATTTAAAATTCTAAGATTTAAACGGCGATTGTAATTTTCAATTTGCTCCAACCTTCTACGAATCAATGTCACATCTGATATGATAGCATTGGTAGAGGAATTTGAAGTCTTTACCTCAAGTTGTATTTGTGCCACTTGCTGCGTTGTTTCCTTTTTTATTTCTTCTATTGAAGCCGTCAGAATATCTACCTTGTTAACCAGTTGGGTCATATCTTGAGCAGTAGAAGTAGTCACAGTAGTTAAACGTTGCAAAGCTCCCCAAATGGACTCCAAAGTGATCACCACGGGAGCAATCTTTGCTTCCATTTTCTTCTCCTCCGCGTTTGGATTAGAGGCCCTGCCAGCGGAAGCTAAAACAGCATCGACATCCGAATCTGTTATGCTTCCCGCCTCGCCTCCTGAGTACGCGGGACGTGGTGGAGGGTTGGGAGTCGGAGGAGACAAAGATGTTTCGTTTCCCAAGAGGGCCGAGTCTCCTTTTTCGGACCCTTCAGCGGGGATCTCCGCTCCGGTAAGAGAACGGGGGTGTTGCATATCGGTCCAGCATCTGCTGGACCGGGGAAGAGGTTCTGTCCGATGGCAGTCGAACTTTCACCAGCCCTTTTCTTTTAGTATGTGGCATTAGGAAAACGATAAGGAAACACCAGCAGCTAAAGTTGGACCGTTAGCAAACACTCACGGCCGCCATTTTGACACGCCCTCTTCCCCCGATGGATCAGTAGTAGAAGTTGTCTCACGTGTGCTTTTTTTTCATTATAAATAATTTCCGTAAGCTGTTACAGCTCCAGTATACCCAAAATGACACAAACCAAAATAGCATACAGACCAGGAATTAGGAGAACAGTCTTGCCAAATCTGAAACACAATATGTTATTAAAATCTCAGAAACTAACAAACAGATCCCTATTCAGACACTTGGCCTTGCAGTCACATATGCAGAACAGAGATAGCCCACCTTCAAATTCTTCAAAAATTAACCTGCAATCCTAAGAAGCTAGGAACTGCATGCAGCACAATACCAGAAAAACAGAAAAAAACATATTGCTATACATTGCAAAATAAGACAGTATATGTAAATTCTCAAATTGGACATATTCCAAACACTAAAATGAAAATAAAATAATTTTTTTCTACCTTTGTTGTCTGGTGACTTTGTTTTTCTGATCATGTTGGTCCCAGTCTCCGATTCTGCTGCTCTCTATCTGTTCTCTTAATTCCATTTCCATGGCTTCCTTTCCATTTATTTTTACTTTTCACCTTCCTTTTTCATTTCTTGCCCTCCATCCATAAGTAAAAGTTGGGTCCTCCAGACTTGACTGAGAAGTGGATCCAGCTTTTGTCTATTTTCTTCATCCATGTGCAGTTTTTCTCCTTTCGTCCCTTTCCCTCATCTCCATCAGTATGCATCTCCTTCCCCTATCTTCCCTCTCCGCCATCCATGTCCAGCATTTTCCCTCTTCCTCCATGTCCAGCATTTCTCCTCGCTCCTCCCCTCTAGCCATGTTCATCTCACTTCCCTCCCTTCCATCCATGCGCACCTCTTGACTCTGTCTTCCGTCCCCTCCATGTCTAGCATTTCTCCTCTCTCCCCTCCATGTCCAGCATTTCTCCTCTCTCCCTTCCCCTCCATCCATGTGCACCTCTTGACTCTGTCTTCCCTCCCCTCCATGTCTAGCATTTCTCCTCTCCCTCTTCCCTCGATCCATGTCCAGCATTTCTCCTCTCTCCCTTCCCCTCCCATTCATGTGCATCTCCTTTCCTCTCTCTTCCCTCCCCTCCATCCATGTCCAGCATTTCTCCTCTCTCCCATTCTCTCCATCCATGTGTATTTCCTTTCCTCTGTCTTCTCTCCCCTCCATGCATGTCCAGCATTTCTTCTCTCTCCCCTCCATCTATACTACTACTATAGATCACTTCTATAGCGCTACCAGTCATATGCAGCGCTTTACAATTGAACATGAAGAAGACAGTCCCTGCTCAAAGGAGCTTACAATCTAAATCAGGACAAACAGACAGGACCAAAAAGGAGAAGAGAAGGACACATAAGGATAAGATAAAAGTTACAAGTCAGGAGTCTATGTGCATCTCCTACCTGTCTTTCCTCCCCTCCATCCATGTCCAGCATTTCTCTTCCCCTCCATCCATCATTGTCCAGAAAAATCTCCTCTCCTGCCCCCTCCATCCATCCATGTCTAGCAATTATCCTCTCTCTCCTGCCCTCCCCTCCATGTCCAATGATTTCTCCCCTGCCCTCCCCTCCATGTCCAGTGATTCTCCTCTCTCCGCTCCCATCCATGTCCAGCAATTCACCTCAGCCCCCAAGTTCCAGTTCCTCCAGCCCCCCACCTACCTGCCCTCTTCTCCCACAACAGCCCCCTTTTTATTCCTGCCGCCCTGCATTTAAATCTGTTTTACCTCAAAGTTAAAGCGGCAGCAGTAAAACAAGCAGGCTCGCCTTGAGCCTTCTCTTCCCTCACAGTTTTCTGCCCTTGCAGAAACAGGAAATCACATCAGAGGAAGGCGGGACACAGAGGAAAGGGAAGGCTTGAGGCGAGCCTGCTTTTTTCACTGCTGCCGCCACTGCCGCTTTGACTTTAAGGTAAAATAAAATGGATTTAAATGCAGGGTGGCAGGAACAAAAAGTGGGCTGTCAGGAACAAAAAGTGGGCTGTCAGGAAGCTGACAGCGGGCAGGTGGGGACCGAGGGCTGCAGCTGGAACTGTGAGCCGTTGGTGGCGATAAGCATGGCTTGTGGCACCCTCCAAAGGTCAGCGCCCCCCTGCCATGCTTACCGCACTTACCAGGTTGCGCCAGCCCTGCAGGCTGGGCTAACTCTAGAGGGACATGTCAAGGCTCATAATGTCAGGAGCTATGGCTATGTCGGTAGCCCACTTGCGGTCAGCCTCCATAGAAGAGTTGTGCAAAGTTGTGACGTGGTCCTCTGGCCACACATTCACATCTCATTACTTTCTTCAGCAGGAAGCCCGATGAGACAGCCAGCAGTCCTGTAGAATTTGTTCGGTGTCTAGAATCCAATTCGTCTCCTCTAGAACATTTTTCTTCTGTTCCAGGCTGCACCACCACAACTAGTAAACAAATTGTTTCAGGTTGATTGAATAACAGGCCTCAATGGTTCGCGACCATATTGTGTTAGTATTGTTGCTTTTGGTGAGCCTGGTAGCTAGGGATTCCCAGCTGTGAGAATACGATGACCTACTTGTCCTCGGAAAAAGCACTGTAGCAGATATTCTTCAAGGACAGCAGGCCAATATTCTCATATACCCTTCCACTTCTCCTTGGAGCTGAATTCTTTAGATTTTTACGATTGAGGGACCTGCACTTGTGTGTCAGGCGGGAAGGCACCAGTGCATGCGCAATGGGATGCTACTAGAACGTTCTTGATCTCGCTAGTCAGTGTCAGCACCGGGCTGCGTCAGATGATGTCACCCAGCTTTGAGAATACTTGGCTTGCTGTCCTCAGAGAATACCTGTTATAGGTGAGTAACTTTGCTTTATTTGCGGTATAATAAAATTGAAATCTATATGTATTGCCATTCTCGGTAAGCTATGTAAGTCTCCCCTTTTCCCATTTCTATCGCTCGTTGCTTTGCTGGAATGAACAACAAAAACAGAATGGATCTAAGACAGAGGAGAACTAATTCTTCAGAAGGTCTCTGTATGCCCTGGCATCACAAATCTCCTGAGGAAAGGGTTTTACAGCCTTTACAAATCACATCACGATGAAGGCCATTCTGCTTTGACCCTCCTTTCCCAATTTCTTTACCATCAACTAATTCAACATGTACATTACAATAATAGGCTTATATAACAAAGCCTGTGCTAATTCTGCTCCAATTAGCAGCCCTCTCTCCATTCATGAGGAGTAGGTTTATGAATAGCTTACAGCCCTGTGGGGTGTGCTTGCTCTGGCTCACCAGGTACACTAAAGCACTGCCATTATTTCCACAAGTGCTGTTATGCAGTGTTTTCTTTATCCAATGGCACTCAATGGTGCAAAATTCTGACAATGGAAATGTGAGGGGGAAGGAACAATGTAGCCTTAAAGCCAGAGCTAAGGGTCACGTTTTAAGTTTATTTAAAATTTCATATACCATCCATGAGTGTACTACTGGGCAGTTTACAGAATAAATAAAATGTTTTATATATGTATGTAAAAAAAATAAGAAATCTGTCAAAAGACAAAGGAAATCCATCATATATAGTTAAGAGAAAGCAAAGACAACAGCACAGGCTTGTATTTTGTTGCCCAGCCCCACCCACGCAACAAAATAAACTGCTGGATTATACAACCAGTGAGTAACATTTAGAGAAAAGGTACATCTTAAGGAAGGGTGTGCGCTGGGCCCTTTTTTTTTTACCGCGTCCTGGAAAATGGATGTGCGGCAAAATGAAAACCAGTGCATGTCCATTTTTGGCACGAGAACTTACCGCCACCCACTGACTTAGTGGTAAGGTCTCATGTGCTACCCGGGCGGTAAGCATGCAATGCGTGCCCACTGGCATTTACTACTGTGTGTTTTCGGCGCGCACAAAATTCAGAATTATCACCTGGGGCATGCGGTAGCCAGGCGGTAATGCCGATTTGTAATAGGGCCCTAAGAATTCAGTCTAGCTCTCCTGTCTTCCAGTCCTTCTTACAATAGAAAATGTCCTCTCAGAAGACATGCTGGTAGCAGTAATGCACAGGATTCTCCATGCAAGTTTTACCACTTTTGGCCAGCACTTTTGCTTGTTTTTACAAAATATCAAAACATCGTCATCTGCATCACTTGAACATAAATAACTGTTCAATTCATTAACAACAGACTCCACTATTCACCGTCCTCCATTGAGAAAAATGGCCATTTAATCCTACCCTCTGTTTTCTGTCCAATAACCAATTCCTAATCCACAACAGAAAATTGCCTGCCTCCTATCCCATGACTCTAATTTTCTCAGGAGTCTCTCATGAAAAGCTTTCTGAAAATTAAATACACTACATCAGCTCACCTTTATCGACATGTTTATTCAGGGCTGGTGTTAGACACTCAGGAGCCCAGGGCAGAAACCGAGGAGGGAATCCAAAAGCTATCCTTCAGCTTATGCCTCCTTTAGCTTGAGGGCAAGTTTGGGGCCCTGTTTGACACCCTCTAATGCCAGCCCCGAGTTTACGCCATCAAAGAAACAAAGAAAAATTGGTGAGGCAAGACTTTCCTTGGCTGAATCCATGCTGACTCTGTCCCATTAAACCATGTTTGTCTACGTGTTCTGTAATTTTATTCTTTACAATAGTTTCCACTATTTTCCCCAGCACTGAAGTAAAGCTTATTGGGCCGTAATTTCCCGGATCACCCCAGAACCCTCCTTAAAAATCAGCAATACATTGGACACCCTCCAATTTTCAGGTACTATGGAAGATTTTAATGACAGTATCATTAACAGCAGATCAACAGTTTAATATTTGAGTTCTTTCAGTACCCCTAGGGTGCATGACATTCAGTCCAGGTGGTTTACTACTCTTGGTCAATTTGGCTCAGTACGTCTTCCAGGTACAATGAGATTTCTTACAGTTCCTCCACGTCGTTACCCTTGAAAACTATTTCTGATACAGGTAGGTCTCTTACATCTTCTTCCGTAAAGACCGAAGCAAATACTTTATTCAGTCTATCCGCAATGGTCTTGTTCTCCATGAGTACTCCTTTTGCTCCTTCATGATCTAATGCAGGGGCGTAGCCAGACACCCAATTTTGGGTGGGCCTGGGTCCTAGATGGGTGGGCAGAAGAACTCCGCCCTGTCCCACAAGTGATTTGGTCTCTCCCTCTCTCGCCTGCATGCCATATGGTCTCTCAAACATCCCTCTCCCCCCCATACCTTTTAAATAGCAGATTTTCACTGGCAGCAAGCAGCAAATAATACACACTGCTCATGTTGGCTCCACAGCCTTCCCTCTGATGCAACTTCCTGTTTTCGCATAGGAGGGAATACATCAGAGGGAAGGCTGGTATGCAGGAAGAAATTCTAAATGCAAAAACTACCACTCAATACAAAATTACAATAGTGTGTGGGGAAAAGCCTCAAAGAGCTACCAGATCAAATATCAATTTGTCGGAGCTAAAACAGACCAACTGGTCTTCTCTTCATCATAGGCAAAAACCCCTTTTAAGCAGCCCTAGAAAGATTTTTCCTGGGACCGCAGTAAATTTTCTGAGTTTTTTATTTTTTTGAAGATAAGAATTTTTTTAGAGAAAAAGCATGTTAATTTCTATAACATACTTAAATATAATGAAATGCACTTAGCTTTATTGCTTGGTATTCAGTATTACTACTGTTTCATGCTGCGCTGTTCCCTGTTGGGTTACCCTGAGCCGACGTTGGCCAGCGTTTCGCTGCTTCTTCAAGGTCTCGGGTAATTATTGGAACTCGTTACACAGCATTTCAGACAAATGCTGTGTAACGAGTTCCAATAATTACCCGAGACCTTGAAGAAGCAGCGAAACGCTGGCCAACGTCGGCTCAGGGTAACCCAACAGGGAACAGCGCAGCATGAAACAGTAGTAATACTGAATACCAAGCAATAAAGCTAAGTGCATTGCATTATATTTAAGTATGTTATAGAAATTAACATGCTTTTTCTCTAAAAAATTCTTATCTTCAAAAAAATAAAAAACTCAGAAAATTTACTGCGGTCCCAGGAAAAATCTTTCTAGGGCTGCTTAAAAGGGGTTTTTGCCTATGATGAAGAGAAGACCAGTTGGTCTGTTTTAGCTCCGACAGATTGATATTTGATCTGGGAGCTCTTTGAGGCTTTTCCCCACACACTATTGTAATTTTGTATTGAGTGGTAGTTTTTGCATTTAGAATTTGTTCTTATCTCTACACCACCAAATATATTTGTTTGGTATGCAGGAAGGACAGGAATTTTCGGCTGGTGGGGCTTCAGAATCCCTGCCAGACACTTCATAGGTGTGCTGATACTGGGTGGGCCTGAGCCCAAGGTAGGCGGGCCTCCCCTTGGCTACGCCACTGATCTAATGGTCCCATGGAGTCCCTCACAAGATTTCTGCTTCTGATGTAACTGAAAAAGTTATTATTGTGAATTTTTGCCTCTGTGGCAAATTTATCTTAATATCCTCATTTAGCTTTCTTATCAATGCTTTGCATCTAACTTGCCAGTGATTATGCTGCATCTTATTTTCTTCATTCAGTTCCTTTTTCCATTCTTTGAAGGATGTTCTTTTGGCTCTAATAGCCTCTTTCACTTCACCTTTTAATCATGCTGGCTGTCATTTGCTCATCTTTCCACCTTTGTTAATACGTGGAATACATAAGGTCTGGGCTTCAAAGATGGTATTTTTAAACAACATTCATGCCGGATTTAAATTCTTAACCTTTGCAGCTGACCCTTTTAGCTTCTTTTTAACCATTTTCCTCATTTTTTCATAGTCACCCTTTTGAAAATTAAATGCTGCTACAGTTGTGATTTCACTCGATATTAGCTCAAATTTTATCATGTTATCATCACTGTTTCCCAGCAGACCCAACACTATTACCTCACGTACAATGCCCTACATTCCAATAAGGACTAGATGTAAAATAGCTCTCTTTCTTGTCGGTTCCTGGACCAGTTGCTCCAAGAAACAGGAATTTTACCTCACTAGCACTTCCTGATGTAACATTTATCCAGTCAATATTGAGGTAACTGAAATCACCCATTATTATATTGCAACCCAATAAGCCAGCTTTCCTAATTTCTGTAAACATTTGTTTCTGTCCTGGCGGACGGCAGTACACTCCTACCAGTATGTTCCTTCCCTTCACACATGAAATTTCTATCCATAAGGATTCCATGCTGCTATCTGTTTCATGGAGAATGTTTATTTAGTTTGACTCAATTCCCTCTTTAACATATAGCGCAAACCCCCCTCCAATTTGATCCACTCTATCTTGTGATATAATTTGTACCATTAACACAATGTTCTATTGACTGTCCTCCTTCTACCTGGTCTCTGAGATGCCTATTATATCTACCTCCTCATTTAGGGGCCCTTTTACAAAGGCATCAGAGGACTAATGCGCAGGTTGTGTGCACCAAATTCGCACTGCTGTCAGGCTAGTGCGTGCACTTGGCGGTAGTTCTGAGTTTGGTGTGTGCCGAATCCCGCAGTAGAAAATAACTTTCTATCACGAAGGGCATTCCCAGCGGTAATTGACAGTTGGAGCGCACTGCACGGTTACTGAATGGAAAACATGTGAGCCCTTACCGCTAAGTCAACGGGTGGCGTTAAGGGCTCAGGCCGTAAATAGGCACTCAGTAGTTTTAATTTTGCCACACATCCATTTCCCGGCCCATAAAAAAAACTTTTTTTCCAGATGCAGTAAGGAAATGGCCCAGCATGTCCAAAACACACACCCACATTACCACAGGCCACTTTTTACTGCGCCTTTGTAAAAGGACCCCTATGTGCTATATACTCTTACTGTAACTCTCCCATCTTACTTTTTAGGTTTCTAGCAGTTGTATACAGACACTTCCAATTGTATTTTATCCTTGCATCTACAAGCTGGTTAGAAGTTGGCAGGGATAATTTGCATCTTTTATTCTGCTCTCTCCTTAAACACTCCTGATTTTCTTTTACCATTGCTGCAACCTCTCTATTGGGATTCCCTGAATGTCCTGTTTCAATAGTATCCTTCATGAATACTCCACACTGAACCATGCGTTCCTGGGTGACTGTCGGTTTCCCCCCATTGTAGTTTAAAGGCTGCTCTATCTCCTTTTAAATGTTAGTGCCAGCAGCTTGATTCCATCCTGGTTAAGGTAGAGTCCATCTTTTCAGAATAGGCTCCCCCTTTCCCAGAATGTTGACTAGTTCCTATCAAATTTAAATCCTTTATGCCTACACCCACGCACTGAGACCAGAACTCTGCCTGCCTTTTGGGTCCTGAGTGTGGAGCAGGGAGCATTTCCGAAAATGTTACCCTGGAGGATCTGGATTTCAGCTTTCTACTGAAGAGCCTAAATTTGGCTTCCAGAACCTCTTTCCCATGTTTCCCTAAGTCATCGGTACCTACATGTACCAATACAGCTCTCTTCTCCCCAGTAATATCTAAAGTCCTATTTAGGTGATGTGTGAGGACCGCTGCCTTTGCACTAGGCAGGCAAGTGACCAGGTGATCCTCATGTCAAACAGCCACCCAGCTATCTACATTCCCTCCTGGGCACAAACTGCTAGAGACACATCCTTGGGGTGAGAGCATATTGCATCCCCTGGTGGGCAGGTCCTGGTTATAGGATTACTTCCTACTTCACCAGGGTGAAGCTTTACTTTTAGGAGGCCTCCCTCTTCCAAGGCAGCATAGGGGTTGCCACACTGGAGGTGGGATTTCTCTATATCATCACTGTAGGTCTCTTCTATTTACCTCTCTGTCTCCCTCAGCTCTTCCAGGTCTGCTACTCTAGCCTCAAGAGAATGGACTGAATCTCTGAGAGCTAGGAGCTCTTTGCATTGAGCACATAAGTATAACCTCTCACCAACTGGGAGATAATCATATATATGACACAGTGCAAAAGACTGGATAGCACCCCTTTCGCTGATGGACTGCTTGCTGTCTGCATCTTAGTATTATTGAGTTGTTTAATTAATTAAAACTTGTTAATGTACTAGGGATATTAGAATATATAAAGAGCTTTTATATGGTATATTTTGGGATGTATTCAGTGTTTGCTTCTCAGAAAGTAATAAAATGTAATTAAAACTCTGTCATGAAAACCCCCCTCTTGTTATCCTAATTAGAATAACTGGCTATAAATCATTACAGATATGAGACTCCTTCCCAGCTATCTCATTGCCAGATGATTTCCAATACCCATATCCTCCTACTTCTCCTTCAGGAAGGCCTTGAAGACTTATCTGTTTGACAAATAGTTATGTTAACAGTTTCAGACCACCCGTGTAACTGATTTCTTCCTATTATCATTCCTTGAGATGTCATTTCACTCTATATGAAGAGCTTCACTTTCCTTATTGTAAACCACTATGAAATCTTCTATGGAAAACTAGTAAGAGAGGCCCGTTTCTGGGAGAGATGAAATGGGCGCTAGCAAGGTTGTGGGGCCGGGGGAGATGGGGTTTGCAGCCTGTAGAGGCATGTTCAGCGACCCAGCTGTCCCCGAAGCACCCTGCAGGCACGGGGAGATAGCGTTTGGAGCCTCGCGAGCGGACGTCAGCGAGCTAGTTGTCCCCCAACCCCCCCCCCCGGTCGTCAGCGAGGCAGCTGTCCCCGAACCCCCCTCGAGGCACCTGCGAACTCTGTGATGGTGTTTCAGTCGGGATCGCGTGTTACTTTCGTGCAGTGTGGTCCGGCGCAGATATTTCCTCCAGTGTGGTCCGCTCTCGTCGTCATGATGTTCTGACGCGAGGGCGGGGCATACAGCGGTTCAGAGTTCAGACTTCCGATTTGCAGGCATGGGCAAACAGGATATTTCTGGCGCCTCACTGTTCCGGTTTAGAGGGGCTTTTGAGGCTTCATTTAGAACTTTGGGGTTGCAAATTATGTCCGGAAGGGGCGTGGCTGAGGGCGGGTCCTGAGTGACAGTGAGTGGTGCATGAGTGAGAGTGAGTGTTCCTGGCAGCCTAGCCTTCAGTGTTTCCCTCCCACAGAGTGAACTTCAGAATGTTCCAGGTGAGAATTATTATATAGGATAGGTAGTATATAAGACTCTAGTAGAACAGAATAGAATAAGGGAAAGTAGCAAAATCTCTTCTAGGCAAGTATTACTGCATCTTTCCTGCAGTTTCCAGGATTGGATGTACCTCCAACAGCCTCACTTTCTATGATATTGAAGCCGATGCTTGGAAAACAGTAGTCAAAATCTTCCTAGATCCTTTCTTCTATCTCCTCCTCAAAAACCACCAATGCTAGAGTGGTATGGGAAACAAGATGAGAGATGATGTCCTCTTGTCACTTGGTAGCAGTAACTTGAGACCTTAGAAATTGATATGATCCTCCAGACTTTCTCAAGGGTGAGTAGCCCTCTTTGCAGGAATGCTTGTTAGACTGAACAGACTCATCCTATGTCTTCCTGCTCTCAGCATCATGCATCAACAGGGACTGATATTTTTTTTTTTTATCTTCACTCAAAGCTTTGCCTTGGTGTCTCTGAAGAACACTTTGTTTCTTGAAATGGAGAAAAACTTGAACAGGGGTTCTCAACGTAGTCCTCACAACACACCTAGCGAGTCAGGTTTTCAGAATATCCCCAATGAATATGAATGAGTTAGATTTGCATGCACAGCCTTTATTATATACAAATCTAGCGCATGTGTATTAATTGGGGATTTCTTGTAAACCTGACTCGCTAGGTGTGTACCAAGGACTGGGTTGAGAATCATTGATGTAGAGGATTCTTTATATCCTCAGCTCTCTGCTGGTGCTTATCACTGAGGTAATGTTTTTTTGATGCTGGTGCACCAGTAGCATTTTGTGTAGTTTTAGAGCCTTTCAAGTTTGTGTCAATGAACAGAAGACCCTTTCGGAATGCTTTTGTCTGTTATCTCATCTTTTGAGATGCGCTGCACCTATGTAAATAATGCTAAATAATGTAAATCATATATACGTCATGAGAGTTGGCTACATCCAGTGTACATCTTGAAGCTGCTTGGTTTCTCTTCCTTCTCTGCTAGGTATCTGCTGAAAACTAGCTGCAGCAAAATGGCTCAAATTTGAAAATAGAAAAAGACCAAGTGACGTACCATTATGAGTACAAGAATGCAGCAGTGAAAAAAAAAAAGAGTCAAAACAAGGAAGGGAAGTAAAACTACAGGTAGACTACCACAAAAAAGTGTTCAATGTTAGACGTACCGTTATAGAAGCTGATGACAAAAACACATGGGCGGATGATCAGAAGTCCTGTGGTGTTCCAAACAGTGCTCTAAAAATAGCGCCGAAACAGCGCAGGGCTATAATGCCTCTATGATCAAAGCTAATAGCATGCAAATTTATGTGTGCTATTAGCTCTGATCATACGGGTACTTCTCTGATCATAGGGGTACTTCTGCGGGAGGACTGTGCTCGGGCATGCACCCAAGGCACAATCCTCCCACAGAAGTTGTTTGACAGGTCTGGGCTGTCAAAAACCTGGATCTGTCAAACAGCAGAAGAAATTTGACAGATCCTGTCAAACCTCAACCCCCCCCCCCCCCAAAACACAAGACCTGGACTTCCAGGCCCCTCCCCCCAAAGCACAAAAGCCCTGGTGGTCCAGTGGGACTGCTAGCTTTCCCCCCACATTGCACAAAAATGCCCTGGTGGTTCAGTGGGACCACTATCTATCTCCCCCCCCCCCCCACCCCTGGCGGCCTACCTCTCTGTAGTGGTGGTAGTAGTTGGAGGAAGGAGGGACTAGCACTCCCTCCGTCATCTTCGGGGGCCTTCCCAAAATGGTGGCGTCCCGCCCTGACTGGTGTATCCTGGGATATGCTGGGCGGCGCTTAACTTCCGGGAGAAAATCCTGGACCTGTCAAACCTCTTCAGTGTGTCTCCCTCATTCCTCCTTTGCTAGCAAACCCCAACGCCAGCTCCGAGATGGAATAAGGTTTGCAGTGGTAGAAGAACCCTTGTTTGGCACGCTGCCTGCTGATCATGAGGGATGAATGTGGGAGACCACTGGTTGCATGCATTTGCATGCAATTAGTGTTCAGAGCCGGCAAGCGCATTATTACATGCGCTCACCGGCTCTGATCATCGGGCGGGAGCAAACAGAGATGCTAGTATGGTGCTATTGCCCTCTAGCGCCGTGTTTGCTTCTGATCATTGGCCCAACAGTTGGTGAGCTGGAAAAGAAGTGCTGCATAAATGTCATGACGCAGGACATCTCACATACATTTAGTAGAACATGGTAGAACGTTCTAGTAGCCCTAGCCTGAGCAGGAGTCCATTTGATTACATCATCCATCTGTGAGGACTGCTATCCTGCTTGTCCTCAGAGAATATATAGAACATTCACTCTCTCATTGAGTAATATTAACAATGGGACCAATATTTAAAAAAAAAAATGTATCCTCCTAAATGTGTGCCTATTTTCAGCCAAATTTAGGAATCGTGGGTGTCAATATACAAAGCAATTTATTCAGCCAGAAACGGCTCCTAGCTGGTTACAGTGCCTGTTTGAGGACGTGTGAGGAGTTATGAGATGAACTGCTATCCCTCACGGAGGAAAAAAGAACTGAGAGGCGCAGTAACGCTGCGGGCGGGAAGGCACTTTGCGCATGCATGTTGGAGTGCTACTCGCGCTTCAGAAAGCTGTTGCAATTTTTGCTTGGTATAATTCCGACCCGGGTGGTGCAGATCGTCTACCCACTTGTGAGCACTTAACTGTCCAGGTTAACCACTTGAATAAGTCTGCATAAAAATCAGTCCTATCTTTATGCGGTAACCCATAGCCAGTTAAGTGCTGAATATTGCATTTAACCAGCTATGTGTTAGCTGGCTCTGGAAATTCAGTGCCGGTGCCTGGACATAGCCCACCACTGAATTTCTGGGTTTAATGCGCGAGGTGGTTAGCAAAACGTTGATTGCCGCCAGCTGAATATCAGGCCCTAAGTTTTCAGCTGAGAGTTCATTTTAATACAGGAGCTTAAAAGTTATGCTTATACATTTAGGCCAACCATTTATTTGCCTAGATTTATAAGCCTAGTGCTGCTAAGCTCTTAAAAGTTTTTTTCCTGTCATAAATTTTTCTACTCATAAATTCAGGAGTTTCATGAAATTTTCCTCCTGATATTCAACAAAAACGGAAGAACAGAGTCCCTCGCTCGGTACAAAAGCAGCAAACACAGCAAAGGTGACAACAAAGAAGAGAAGCGCTCCACTATTCACCCAGCCGCTTATTACCTGGATATTCAGTGACTGTTCCTAAATTAGGCCGTAGACATTGCTGAGTCAAATTCAGCCTGTAATGGTCTGCACCTGTAAAACCTCTGACCTGGCTGAATATCGGGAGGAGCAGCAAACACAGCGAAGGTGACAACAAAGAAGAGAAGTAGACTAGATGATGTCAATGAATAACTTTAATAAAAACATCCACAGACTCGGAGATTTGACACAATGCCCTACCTCGGGAGTCATAAAAAGGGATGAATTCACAAACTCTACTTCTCAAACCTCCTGTGGTAATCTAATGTACATTAAAGCAAACCAAAATAACGCACTAGTGGTTGTCTCAAAGGTGACTCCTGAGGCAGGCGCTTGTGGCCGAAACACGATTCATGTCAAGTCTGTGGATGTTTTTATTAAAGTTGAAGTTATTCATTGAAATCATCTAGTCTTCTTCTCTTCTTTGTTGTCACCTTCGCTGTGTTTGCTGCTCCTCCCGATATTCAGCCAGGTCAGAGGTTTTACAGGTGCAGACCATTACAAGCTGAATTTGACTCAGCAATGTCTACGGCCTAATTTAGGCACCGTCACTGAATATCCAGGTAATAAGCGGCTGGGTGAATAGTGGAGTACCACTGTCAGTGGACTGAAAATAGCTCACAGTTCCGCCCCTGGACCGTTCCAGCACTAACTGGATAGTGCCATGGTGACCTGCATGAGTACTTAGTGGCGCTATCTGGGTAAGTGCTGCTGAATATCTGGGTTTGCCCGGGTTACCATGCTTTAATTGGGCAGGAGCCTCTTCTGCCCAGTTAAGTCACTTCAAAAGTGAGCCCTACTCAGTGCTAGTAAATTTTCAAAGAGGCCAATTACAATGCATAACTTACAAGGTTAGGAGCATAAATCCTTTCAATGTCAGGCCCAGTGTCTAGTGTGGCATGAAAAGGAAACAAAAAAATAATCTTTAAAGCATGAATTAACAAAGGAAATATAGATTGAATTTGCAATGAATTGCTCACCAGATTTGATTTTTGTTGCAGTAGTGCTGTCTTCCATGCACTAAGAAAAGAACATACCGGAAGAAACATCAACTTATAATATGGCTGAGAAAAAAAATCAGCATCTTAATTTATTTGGGTCTAGATCATGCTTTTTTCAGTTGCAGCTCAAGGTGAGCTACATTCAGGTACACTAGGCATTTCCCTGGAGGACTCACAATCTAATTTTGTACCTAAAGCAATGCAGGGTTAAATGATTTGTCCAAGGCTATAAGCAGCCACAAGGGATTTGAACCAGCTTTAATCGTTTTCAGTCTAACCAGACACACCCATGCCCCTCTCACATTAATGCCCTCTTTGCATTAGTACACGGGAGAAGGTAGGAACACTGTTTATAGAATATGGTGTAAGTCTGTTAGGCACACAACTGCAAATTAGCGGCAATTAGTTCTTAACACCAGTTACTGTTTATCATAAATTATTTGCCAATTTAATGCCAATTATATTACACACGAAACTGGACCTATTCTAAAACTGTGCACCAATAAAGTACTGACTAGCATGAAAATATGTCAAGTTTCATGGTGCACACTTTCATTATGGATGTTAACGGGGCAGAATTTGGGTGGAGTATGGGCACAGTCTGCACTTACGTGTGTAGATTATAGAATTCCTTAATTTACATATGTACTTGTGGACCATACAAGCTTATATTTACAGCAGCCCTGGAGCTGGTATAGGTGCTATGTTTACATGCGTCCTTTTGCGCCTATACTAGCTTTATAAAGTCAAGTAGGTGTGTACTTTGCTCACTTAAAATTAGTGTAAACTAGGCATGAAATGCACTTTTCTTAGGCACCACTTTATAAAATTATCCTCAATGTGGATGATTTCATAGAGTTTTTACTTGTAGAAAGGACCTTCTATAAAACTGTGCAGCAGCGCATGCCTATAAGAACACATGCCAACTAAACTGTGTGTACAGTACTTATATTCAGACATTCACGGGGACATAGTTTGGGCGAGTTTTTAAAATGCATGAGTACATGCTAAGATTACATGCATGCATTTACACCAGCTTTACATTGGTATTTGTGAGCTACACAGGCTGGTTCTGGTGTTTATTTTAGGTGGTTATGTTGCCTTTGTAAAACAGGCTCCTTTTTTGGACTTTCCATATAGATATTCTGTTAGAGAATTCCCCTGTCCCCCATGAGGCAATAAAAAATAGGGCACCATAACGCATGATGCATTTAATAAGTCTTGACATTATTATGTGCTCTAGTTTCAATGTAAACTGCTTTACTGAAATACATTTAAAAATGCTTAAAGAGTAATTATGCTTGTTTTTGATCCCAGAACATTTTGTAGCTACAAAAACTCTCCCAGGTGTACACAATCCGTGGATTCTATACATTGAGTCGTGATTTTCATGCAGAAATTGAAGCGTATTCTATAACAATATGCATAACTTAATTAGTTATCAAGCTAATCAGCGCTGATAATTGGATCTTAACAAGCAATCATCAGCACTAATGGGCATTAATTAGAATGTATGTATACCACCCGCTGAGCATATTCTGCAAAGCGGTACGTGTAAATTCTAATGCATGCTGTCAAAAAGGGGGCATGGCTATGGGTGTGGAATGGGTGGGTCGCAGGCATTCCGAAAAACTACGTGCAGAGTTATAGAATATATCAGCTCTGCACCTAATAGGCACCGGTACTTACAACAAGTTTTACTTGGCGTAAATGGCCGCACCTAGAGTTAGGTGCTGTCATGGCTGCTCGATGAATTTTACATAAAAGCATATTGTAAAATAATACAAAAACCTACCAAAGTCACTCAAGACCTACAGAGCAAATTTACCATTCCACAGCAGCACTAACTTCTAAAATTCAAAGAGAGATGAAATCTAGGAAAAGGCAGTACTGTAATCAATGAAGTTAGCCCAACACAATCAACACTTACTGGGAAAACTGAATAAGCCGGATTACTACAGATCCCCAAACAAACATTCAAAACTAACAGAAAACCCAAGAAGCGAGACTCTGCATGCAGTGCAACACAAAAGAAACAAAAAGAGATGTATTTCCTCCTGTACTATGCAAAATATAAACATGACAAATGTAAATTTCAAAAACTGGTATAATCCAAACACTAAATTATAAATAACATTATTTTCTTTACCTTTGTCTTCCCATTGTATTCTAACCGTGTTGCTCACAATTTCTGGTTTCTGCTTTCCTCTGTCTTAGAAACATAGAAACATGACGGCAGATAAGGGCCAAATGGCCCATCCAGCCTGTACATTCTCAGTAATCACTATCTCCTCCTTTTCGATCCAACGTGCCTATCCCATGCTTTCTTCAATTTAAACACAGTCCTCGTCTCCATGATCTCCACCAGGAGGCACGCGTCCAACACCCTTTCTGTGAAAAAGAATTTTCTCACAGTACTCCTGAACCTATAACCTTTTAACCATGGTTGACTACTCCTGCCTTTTCCCTCCTCAGGCTCCAGTCGCCCCTGTTCCATCTAACTTCCAGCAAGACCCCTAATTTTGTCTACCCCCAAAGTCCTCTTCCCATATGCAATACCCCCACCTCTCAGTCTTCCTCCTCTAGGCACACCACCTCACCTTTTTCCTCCTCTCCCCAGCTATCACTGTATCCCTCTCCCATGGCACACCCTACTACTACTACTAAACATTTCTAGAGCGCTACTAGGGTTACGCAGCGCTGTACAAATTAACGAATAAGGATGGTCCCTGCTCAGAAGAGCTTACAATCTAAAGGACGAAATGTCAAGTTGGGGTAGATGAGATTTCCTGAGAAGAGATGTAGTGATTAGGTGCCGAAGGCGACATTGAAGAGGTGGGCTTTGAGCAATGATTTGAAGATGGGTAGGGAGGGGGCCCGGCGTATGGGCTCAGGGAGTTTTCCAAGCATGGGGTGAGGCGAGGCAGAAAGGGCGAAGCCTAGAGTTGGCAGTGATGGAGAAGGGTACTGAAAGGAGGGATTTGTCTTGAGAGCGGAGGTTACGGGTAGGGACGTAAGGGGAGATGAGGGTAGAGAGGTAAGGAGGGGCTGCAGATCGAGTGCATTTGTAGGTGAGTAGAAGAAGTTTGAACTGTATTCGGTATCTGATCGGAAGCCAGTGAAGTGACTTGAGGAGAGGGGTGATATGAGTATATCGGTTAAGGCGGAAGATAAGACGTGCGGCAGAGTTCTGAATGGACTGAAGGGGGGATAGATGGCTAAGTGGGAGGCCGGTGAGGAGTAGGTTGCAGTAGTCAAGGCGAGAAGTAATGAGAGAGTGGATGAGAGTTCGGGTGGTGTGCTCGGAGAGGAAGGGGCGAATTTTGCTAATGTTATAGAGGAAGAAGCGACAGGTCTTGGCTATCTGCTGGATATGCGCAGAGAAGGAGAGGGAGGAGTCGAAGAAGGCACCGAGGTTGCGGGCAGATGAGACGGGGACGATGAGGGTGTTATCAACTGAGATCGAGAGTGAAGGGAGAGGAGAAGTGGGTTTGGGTGGGAAAACAATAAGTTCAGTCTTGGCCATGTTCAGTTTCAGGTGGCGGTTGGACATCCAGGCAGCAATGTCGGATAAGCAGGCCGATACCTTGGCCTGGGTTTCTGCAGTGATTTCTGGTGTGGAGAGATAAAGCTGGGTGTCGTCAGCATAAAGATGATAGTGGAAACCATGAGAAGAGACCAGGGAGCCTCAAGCTTGAACTCTCCTTGCACTAATCGCACACTCTCAGCTTTCTCTGCCCCCTCCCATCCCCATGGTACACTCTCAGCTTTCTCTAACCTCTTCTTTCTCCATCCCCCCAAATACCTATGGAACACTTTCAGTTCTCACTGCCCTCCCCCAAACCCCAGGGAACGATCTCACCTTGCTCTGTTCCTGCCTCTCCATAAGATACTTCACCTTTTTCTTCCCCCCTTCCCATGGCACACTGTCATCTTGCTCAGAAATTACAATGCAGAAACAAGTAAATACTTTTGTTCAATGTACTGCCTCCCAACATTACTAACCTTATTCCTCCCCCACCCCAGTATTCCCTAACATCCCATAACTCTACCCCCACTCAAATCCCCGCCTAACAAAACCGAGAACATACCCAGCCCAATTACATTCCCCCTATAATACTGTTCCTATAGCCCAAGCATAGGAAGAGCCTAATTCTTTTGACTCTCACTATATTCCTCTTTAAGACTATGCCATCTTTCACCCCATCCACCAATTTGCTCCATATTATCATTGTGATATAATTTGTACCCTGACATCACATTGTCCCATTGGTTATCCTCCTTCCATCAGGACTCTGAGATGCCAATCATCTACCTCATCATTCAGTGCTATACATCTTAACTCTTCCATCTTATTTTTTAGGCTTCTGGCATTTACATACCAGTGTTTGAAAATATGATTTTTTTTTGTTGGTATTTACAGCAGCTTAGCAGTTGACAGGAATAATTATGTTGAATCTTTTAACTCTGTCTTCTCTTTTCTTAAAGGCAGAACCCTGGGCCAGACAGCAGCTCTTTTTTAAAACACTGTTGGAAGGACATAAATTTGCTCCCATGGGTTGGTTTTGACTTGTGGGCCATGGTTTTCCCATTGCTGCCCGACCTTCTGCAATTCTACAAACCTAGTTGACTTCCAGCTCAACTCACTCCAGGTTTTTCACAACTAAGGATACACCATGTTTTTCTGAGCTCTGATACTATTTTTGCCCTTAGCACGTATCCCATTCAATCTGATGCCTCCTATTGCCTTCTACAAGCTGCATGACTATAATTTTTAGCTAATGTTAAGATTTTTAGAAAAACAAATTCTCAAAAAGGCAAATAAAAAGAACGTGGTTGGTAGGGCTGGAAAGGAATTATTCCTGCTTTATGGGTGCTCAGCAGCATCACTCCACATTGAAGGTACGTACATTGCATCATCTTCACTTTCTGCACATAGCATCACATCGAAGTTATTCCTCAGGAATATCGTTAGTAGACAGTCCCGGCTCTTTCCTTCAGGTGGTTGCACATCTGAAAGTGACAGCAAAGCACAGTGAGAGAAAAGCTGCTCAATGTGCACACTGTAGTCATCTTTGTGTCAGGGGCGTAGCCAGACTTTGGCGGGAGGGGGGTCCCGAGCCCGCGGTGAGGGGGCACATTTTAGCCCCCCCAACACCACTTTTGACCCCCCCCGTCCCCGTCGACCCCCCCTTCCACCGCCACCAACCCTCCCCTACCACCGCCAGGTACCTTTGCTGGTGGGGGTCCCCAACCCCCACCGCCAAAGTCCACTTCAGCGCCGGTCTCTGAGTCCGGCGCGTTCGCTGATCTGGATTCTCCTGTGAGTCCTGACGTCCTGCGTGTTCCTATGTGCAGGACGTCAGGACTCACAGAAATAGAATTCAGATCAGCAATGCACCGGAGACTGGCGCTGAAGAGGATTTCTGCTGGCGGGGGTTGGGGACCCCCGCCAACAAAGGTACCTGACGGTGGCGGCGGGAGAGGGTTGGCGGCGGTCGAATGTGGCGGGGGAGCAGGGGGGGGCCAGGGCTAAATCTGTGGGGGCCCATGCCCTCGTGACCTAGCTACGCCCCTGCTTTGTGTGAGATTTTTATTGATTTACATCAACTTATTAATACCTTCTAAGAATAACCTTGAAGCGATTTAGAAACAGGTTTTTAAACACATACATTTCCAATGATAAAATAGCACAATAATAAAATATAATAATAAAATAGTACAATTATCAAAACATAACAACATAACCTGATATTAAGATGACAATTTTACAGCTGGGTGCTCCAATGCTGTGCAGCAAGAGCCTAGTCTGTTAACAAAAATGCTACTGTAACCCAGCATTGGTATGTCTTACATTTACCTGCCTGCAATTACACTAGCCAGAGATTTGGCATAACTGCAGGTATGTAAAAATGGCAATGGTGTATGTAACTCATTGTGTCCTGCCATGCTCCCCCCATGTGAATGCCTCCCTTGTATTTACGCACTATGCCACATATGCACACCCTTACAGAATAGCGCTTAGTCACTTACCCATAAAACTGCCAATATTCTGTGCAAAAATGTGCATGACATGTAATTGTGGGTGCCCAGTTACAGAATTGCCCCTTAAATGTATTATTCTTACTTAATTCTTTCCATAAGCACTTGAGTAATTGGGGAGATGTCAGTATTCCAGTAACAGGCAGCATTTCACCTCACCTACCGCAGGTTAGAATACTGTAATACTTCATTATCTATTATTATGGATAAAAATTCCATAGCGATCTAGGTCTCATAATCTAGTTGGAGGAGTGGCCTAGTGTTTAGAGCACTAGTCTTGATATCCAGAGGTGGCCGGTTCAAATCTCACTGTTGCTCCTTGTGCTCTTGGGCAGGTCACTTAACACTCCATTACCTCAGGTACAAAATTAGATTGTGAGCCCTCCAGGGACAGAGAAATACCCAGTATACCTGAATGTAACTCATCTTGAGCTACTACTGAAAAAGGTGTGAGCAAAATCTAAATAAATAAATAATAGTCAGCAGATAGAGTATTGGCCCACTCTATCTGGGTTTTGGAAAATCGCACTACTGGGTGACAACAATGCTGATAACTAAGAACAGAAGCTTCTTATAAAACCTGGGGGTCTGGTACATTCTCCCAGCTCTAGGCTGAATCCTACACTTGTGACTATTGCTGCAATAAAGTGATGTATATTCTTTCTAGGGAAGAGGGACAGTCTCAGGGTCCACACACCACATCAATTCAAGAGAACTCCCCAGTTGCAAATACGTCTTGCAAGGTTCCGCGTTAGGAGTTACGGATCAAGAAAGGGATCTGGGTGTCGTCGTCGATGATACGCTGAAACCTTCTGCTCAGTGTGCTGCTGCGGCTAGGAAAGCGAATAGAATGTTGGGTGTTATTAGGAAGGGTATGGAGTCCAGGTGTGCGGATGTTATAATGCCGTTGTATCGCTCCATGGTGCGACCGCACCTGGAGTATTGTGTTCAGTACTGGTCTCCGTATCTCAAAAAAGATATAGTAGAATTGGAAAAGGTACAGCGAAGGGCGACGAAAATGATAGTGGGGATGGGACGACTTTCCTACGAAGAGAGGCTGAGAAGGCTAGGGCTTTTCAGCTTGGAGAAGAGACGGCTGAGGGGAGATATGATAGAAGTGTATAAAATAATGAGTGGAATGGATCGGGTGGATGTGAAGCGACTGTTCACGCTATCCAAAAATACTAGGACTAGAGGGCATGAGTTGAAGCTACAGTGTGGTAAATTTAAAACGAATCGGAGAAAATTTTTCTTCACCCAACGTGTAATTAGACTCTGAAATTCGTTGCCGGAGAACGTGGTACGGGCGGTTAGCTTGACGGAGTTTAAAAAGGGGTTAGATAGATTCCTAAAGGACAAGTCCATAGACCGCTATTAAATGGACTTGGAAAAATTCCGCATTTTTAGGTATAACTTGTCTGGAATGTTTTTACGTTTGGGGAGCGTGCCAGGTGCCCTTGACCTGGATTGGCCACTGTCGGTGACAGGATGCTGGGCTAGATGGACCTTTGGTCTTTCCCAGTATGGCACTACTTATGTACTTATGTACTAAAACCTACCACTGTCCAACTATGAGCATGTCATTGTATACTTCATCTTCATTTGCTAACTGTAACTGCATAGTAATACACATGCTTCTTCTCTCTCTTCTAAGAGAATATGCTGCCAGGCTCACCACTCCAGAATGTAGTCATGACTCACAAAAATATCTGAATTCCAACTTCCATTTTGCTTTTATATGATTCTTTAAATGAAGAGTGGATATGTTCAAGGGAGGGGACGGGGAATGGATTAAGGAGGGTCACAAAGGTGTGGGGAATTACATGTTTGGGATAGCTCCAAAATCAATGATTGCATATATCATAAAAATGAAAGTATGGGGCTATCTCTAATTATGAGGCACGATGGCTTCTTCTATAAGACACGGTTGGAGATAGGTTCAGTTTGATTTTTGTATAGTTAATTATGAAGATATGAAAAGTTGTGTGGTCACCATTGGAACTGTAGATAGAGTACATCTAATGGAACAAGGGGGGGAGGGGGGGGAAATAAAATGTTAAAAACTTAGAGATGGAATATACTTGAGGAACTCTATTACAGAAAACCAAATGCTTTAGAGAATTATAGATGACCCTTGGTGCAGTTATACTAAGAATGTTGTCATTAATAAAATTGGTTGGGGGGGGGAGGGGGGGGGAGGAAAAATAAATAACAGCAACACAGTGGTGGGAGGGGGGGGGGGGTAAAAAAATGTAAAAATTTTGATGACAGTAAGTAGAGGTGTTTATTTGTTATGTAACTACCGTGCATGTTGCAATATTGTATTGAGATTACTGTATTGAGATAGATTTGTCTTTCTTGACTTGTCATCAATAAAAACCGTTGAAATATAAATGAAGAGTGGAGGAGTGGCCTAGTGGTTAGGGTGGTGAACTCTGGTCCTGGGGAACTGAGTTCGATTCCCACTTCAGGCACAGGCAGCTCCTTGTGACTCTGGGCAAGTCACTTAACCCTCCATTGCCCCATGTAAGCCGCATTGAGCCTGCCATGAGTGGGAAAGGGGGGGGGGGGTACAAATGTAACAAAAATAAAATAGATACTATTGGAGATTCTACATGGAATGTTGCTACTATTTGAGATTCTACATGGAATGTTGCTATTCCACTAGCAACATTCCATGTAGAATGCTGCGCAGGCTTCTGTTTCTGTGAGTTACGTACATGCAGGACGTCAGACTCACAGAAGCTGAAGCCTGCGCGGCCACATTGGTGATCTGCAAGGGCCAACTTCTACATGGAATGTTGCTAGTAGAATAGCAACATTCCATGTAGAATCTCAAATAGTAGCAACAGTGGAGGAGTGGCCTAGTGGTTAGGGTGGTGGACTTTGGTCCTGGGGAACTGAGTTTGATTCCCACTTCAGGCACAGGCAGCTCCTTATGACTCTGGGCAAGTCACTTAACCCTCCATTGCCCCATGTAAGCCGCATTGAGCCTGCCATGAGTGGGAAAGTGCGGGGTACAAATGTAACAAAAAAAAAAAAAGTAGATGTTTAGTGTTCTCTATAACTCAGCCACTTGAACCATTATGGACCTGCTGTAAAGCGAATGCTACATACCTGTAGAAGGTATTCTCCGAGGACAGCAGGCTGATTGTTCTCACTGATGGGTGACGTCCACGGCAGCCCCTCCAATCGGAATCTTCACTAGCAAAGTCCTTTGCTAGCCCTCGCGCGCCCGCGCGCACCGCACATGCGCGGCCGTCTTCCCGCCCGAAACCGGCTCGAGCCGGCCAGTCCAGTATGTAGCAAGACAATACTCTTAAGGGAAGACACAACTCCAAAGGGGAGGCGGGCGGGTTTGTGAGAACAATCAGCCTGCTGTCCTCGGAGAATACCTTCTACAGGTATGTAGCATTCGCTTTCTCCGAGGACAAGCAGGCTGCTTGTTCTCACTGATGGGGTATCCCTAGCCCCCAGGCTCACTCAAAACAACAACCATGGTCAATTGGGCCTCGCAACGGCGAGGACATAACAGAGATTGACCTAAAAAAATTTACCAACTAACTGAGAGTGTAGCCTGGAACAGAACAAACAGGGCCCTCGGGGGGTGGAGTTGGATCCTAAAGCCCAAACAGGTTCTGAAGAACTGACTGCCCGAACCGACTGTCGCGTCGGGTATCCTGCTGCAGGCAGTAATGGGATGTGAATGTGTGGACAGAAGCCCACGTCGCAGCTTTGCAAATTTCTTCAATGGAGGCTGACTTCAAGTGGGCTACCGACGCAGCCATGGCTCTAACATTATGAGCCGTGACATGACCCTCAAGAGCCAGCCCCGCCTGGGCGTAAGTGAAGGAAATGCAATCTGCTAGCCAATTGGATATGGTGCGTTTCCCTACAGCCACTCCCCTCCTATTGGGATCAAAAGAAACAAACAATTGGGCGGACTGTCTGTGGGGCTGTGTCCGCTCCAAGTAGAAGGCCAATGCTCTCTTGCAGTCCAATGTGTGCAGCTGACGTTCAGCAGGGCAGGAATGAGGACGGGGAAAGAATGTTGGCAAGACAATTGACTGGTTCAGATGGAACTCCGACACGACCTTTGGCAAGAACTTAGGGTGAGTGCGGAGGACTACTCTGTTATGATGAAATTTGGTGTAAGGGGCCTGGGCTACCAGGGCCTGAAGCTCACTGACTCTACGAGCTGAAGTAACTGCCACCAAGAAAATGACCTTCCAGGTCAAGTACTTCGGATGGCAGGAATTCAGTGGCTCAAACGGAGGTTTCATCAGCTGGGTGAGAACGACATTGAGATCCCATGACACTGTAGGAGGCTTGACAGGGGGCTTTGACAAAAGCAAACCTCTCATGAAGCGAACAACTAAAGGCTGTCCTGAGATCGGCTTACCTTCCACATGGTAATGGTATGCACTGATTGCACTAAGATGAACTCTTACAGAGTTGGTCTTGAGACCAGACTCAGACAAGTGCAGAAGGTATTCAAGCAGGGTCTGTGTAGGACAAGAGCGAGGATCTAGGGCCTTGCTGTCACACCAGACGGCAAACCTCCGCCAATGAAAGAAGTAACTTCTCTTAGTGGAGTCTTTCCTGGAAGCAAGCAAGATGCGGGAGACACCCTCTGGCAGACCCAAAGAGGCAAAATCTACGCCCTCAACATCCAGGCCGTGAGAGCCAGAGACTGGAGGTTGGGATGCAGAAGAGCCCCTTCGTCCTGCGTGATGAGGGTCGGAAAACACTCCAATCTCCACGGTTCTTCGGAGGATAACTCCAGAAGGAGAGGGAACCAGATCTGACGCGGCCAAAAAGGAGCAATCAGGATCATGGTGCCTCGGTCTTGCTTGAGTTTCAACAAAGTCTTCCCCACCAGAGGAATGGGAGGATAAGCATACAGCAGACCCTCCCCCCAGTCCAGGAGGAAGGCATCCGATGCCAGTCTGCCGTGGGCCTGAAGCCTGGAACAGAACTGAGGGACTTTGTGGTTCACTCGAGATGCGAAGAGATCCACCAAGGGGGTGCCCCACGCTTGGAAGATCTGGCGCACCACTTTGGAATTGAGCGACCACTCGTGAGGTTGCATAATCCTGCTCAGTCTGTCGGCCAGACTGTTGTTTACGCCTGCCAGATATGTGGCTTGGAGCACCATGCCGTTCCGGCGAGCCCAGGTCCACATGCTGACGGCTTCCTGACACAGGGGGCGAGATCCGGTGCCCCCCTGCTTGTTTACATAATACATGGCAACCTGGTTGTCTGTCTGAATTTGGATAATTTGGTGGGACAGCCGATCTCTGAAAGCCTTCAGAGCGTTCCAGATCGCTCGTAACTCCAGAAGATTGATCTGTAGATCGCGTTCTTGGAGGGACCAGCTTCCTTGGGTGTGAAGCCCATCGACATGAGCTCCCCATCCCAGGAGAGACGCATCCGTGGTCAGCACTTTTTGTGGCTGAGGAATTTGGAAGGGACGTCCCAGAGTCAAATTGGTCCAAATCGTCCACCAATACAGGGATTCGAGAAAACTCGTGGACAGGTGGATCACGTCCTCTAGTCCCCCAGCGGCCTGATACCACTGGGAGGCTAGGGTCCATTGAGCAGATCTCATGTGAAGGCGGGCCATGGGAGTCACATGAACTGTGGAGGCCATGTGGCCCAGCAATCTCAACATCTGCCGAGCTGTGATCTGCTGGGACGCCCGCACCCGGGAGACGAGGGACAACAAGTTGTTGGCCCTCGTCTCTGGGAGATAGGCGCGAGCCATCCGAGAATCCAGCAGGGCTCCTATGAATTCGAGGTTCTGCACTGGAAGAAGATGGGACTTTGGGTAATTTATCACAAACCCCAGTAGCTCCAGAAGGCGAATAGTCATCTGCATGGACTGCAGGGCTCCTGCCTC
Organism: Microcaecilia unicolor; assembly: GCF_901765095.1. Taxonomy (NCBI): domain Eukaryota; kingdom Metazoa; phylum Chordata; class Amphibia; order Gymnophiona; family Siphonopidae; genus Microcaecilia; species Microcaecilia unicolor. The sequence continues at coordinate 21,045,426 of NC_044034.1, forward strand.
GGATGTGTTCTTCACCAGCCAATCGTCGAGATATGGGAACACGTGCACTCCCAGCCTGCGAAGTGCCGCTGCTACCACAGCTAGGCACTTTGTGAACACCCTGGGCGCAGAGGCGAGCCCAAAGGGTAGCACACAGTACTGGAAGTGGCGGGTGCCCAACTGAAATCGCAGATACTGTCTGTGAGCTGGCAGTATCGGGATGTGTGTATAGGCATCCTTCAAGTCCAGAGAGCATAGCCAATCGTTTTGCTGAATCATGGGGAGAAGGGTGCCCAGGGAAAGCATCCTGAACTTTTCTTTTACGAGATATTTGTTCAGGGCCCTTAGGTCTAGGATGGGACGCATCCCCCCTGTTTTCTTTTCCACAAGGAAGTACCTGGAATAGAATCCCAGCCCTTCTTGCCCGGATGGCACGGGCTCGACCGCATTGGCGCTGAGAAGGGCGGAGAGTTCCTCTGCAAGTACCCTCTTGTGCTGGAAGCTGTAAGACTGAGCTCCCGGTGGACAATTTGGAGGGTTTGATGCCAAATTGAGGGTGTATCCTTGCCGGACTATTTGCAGAACCCACTGATCGGAGGTTATGAGAGGCCACCTTTGGTGAAAAGCTTTCAACCTCCCTCCGACTGGCAGGTTGCCCGGCACGGACACTTGGATGTCGGCTATGCTCTGCTGGAGCCAGTCAAAAGCTCGCCCCTTGCTTTTGCTGGGGAGCCGCGGGGCCTTGCTGAGTCGCACGCTGCTGACGAGAGCGAGCGCGCTGGGGCTTAGCCTGGGCCGCAGGCTGTCGGGAAGGAGGATTGTACCTACGCCTGCCAGAAGAGTAGGGAACAGTCTTCCTTCCCCCGAAAAATCGTCTACCTGTAGAGGTAGAAGCTGAAGGCTGCCGGTGGGCGAATTTGTCGAATGCGGTGTCCCGCTGGTGGAGAGACTCTACCACCTGTTCGACTTTTTCGCCAAAAATGTTGTCCGCACGGCAAGGCGAGTCCGCAATCCGCTGCTGGATTCTATTCTCCAGGTCGGCGGCGCGCAGCCATGAGAGCCTGCGCATCACCACACCTTGAGCAGCGGCCCTGGACGCAACATCAAAAGTGTCATAAACTCCTCTGGCCAGGAATTTTCTGCACGCCTTCAGCTGCCTGACCACCTCCTGAAAAGGCTTGGCTTGCTCAGGGGGAAGAGCATCAACCAAGCCCGCCAACTGCCGCACATTGTTCCGCATGTGCATGCTCGTGTAGAGCTGGTAAGACTGGATCTTGGACACGAGCATAGAGGAATGGTAGGCCTTCCTCCCAAAGGAGTCTAAGGTTCTAGCGTCCTTGCCCGGGGGCGCCGAAGCATGTTCCCTAGAACTCTTAGCCTTCTTTAGGGCCAAATCCACAACTCCGGAGTCGTGAGGCAACTGAGTGCGCATCAGCTCTGGGTCCCCATGGATCCGGTACTGGGACTCGATCTTCTTGGGAATGTGGGGATTACTTAATGGCTTGGTCCAGTTCGCAAGCAATGTCTTTTTCAGGACATGGTGCAAGGGAACAGTGGACGCTTCCTTAGGTGGAGAAGGATAGTCCAGGAGCTCAAACATTTCAGCCCTGGGCTCGTCCTCCACAACCACCGGGAAGGGGATGGCCGTAGACATCTCCCGGACAAAGGAAGCAAAAGACAGACTCTCGGGAGGAGAAAGCTGTCTTTCAGGAGAGGGAGTGGGATCAGAAGGAAGACCCTCAGACTCCTCGTCAGAGAAATATCGAGGATCTTCCTCTTCCTCCCACGAGGCCTCACCCTCGGTGTCAGACACAAGTTCACGAACCTGTGTCTGCAACCTCGCCCTGCTCGACTCAGTGGAGCCACGTCCACGATGGGGGCGTCGAGAGGTAGACTCCCTCGCCCGCATCGGCGAAGCTCCCTCCGCCGACGTAGTCGGGGAGCCTTCCTGGGAGGTGGCCGCGGTCGGTACCGCACGCGGTACCGACGTCGGGGACCTCAACCTGGGCGATGGGCCAGCCGGCGCCACGCTCGACGGTACCGGAGGCGCAAGCACCGCCGGTACCGGAGGGGTAGGGCGCAACAGCTCTCCCAGAATCTCTGGGAGAACGGCCCGGAGGCTCTCGTTTAGAGCGGCTGTAGAGAAAGGCTGTGAGGTCGATGCAGGCGTCGACGTCAGTACCTGTTCCGGGCGTGGAGGCTGTACCGGGCTGTCCAGAGCGGAGCGCATCGACACCTCCTGAACAGAGGGTGAGCGGTCCTCTCGGTGCCGATGCCTGCTGGGTGCCGAATCCCTCGGCGACCCAGAGCTCTCGGTGCCGACATGGGGAGGAGACCGGTGTCGATGCTTCTTCGATTTCTTCCGAAGCATGTCACCGGAGCTCCCCGGCACCGACGAGGAGGACGTCGAATCCATCCGTCGCTTCCTCGGGGCCGAGACTGAAGAAGGTCGATCTCGGGGGGGCTGTACCGCAGGAGCCCTCAGGGTAGGAGGAGACCCACCCGAGGGCTCACCGCCACCAGCAGGGGAATGGACAGCCCTCACCTGCACTCCACCCGATGCACCACCGTCCGACGACATCAGCAGACGAGGTCCTGGTACCACCGACGTCGATGCAGCTATCCGATGTCTCGGCGCCGATGCAGAGGCCCGATGCCTCGATGCACTCGATGCAGGGGCGGCCGAGGAAGATGGTCTGGACGCTGACGACGTCGATGCACTCGAAGATCCCGGTGCCGATGCCGACGAAGAGCCCGAGAACAACACGTTCCACTGGGCTAGTCTCGCTACCTGAGTCCGCCTTTGAAGAAGGGAACACAGACTACAGTTCTGAGGGCGGTGCTCGGCCCCCAGACACTGAAGACACGACGAGTGTCGATCAGTGAGCGAGATAACCCGGGCGCACTGGGTGCACTTCTTGAAGCCGCTGGAAGGCTTCGATGTCATGGGCGGAAAAATCACGCCGGCGAAATCAAAAGCCGAAATGGCGAAAATGGAAGCACCAAAAATTTAGAGGGAGAAAAAATCTCGACCGAGGCCGAAAAGAGGCCTACCCCGACGACGAAAGAAAACTTACCGGGGCAAAAAGCTGGAAGTACGGGGAGGATTGACACGAAACCCGGTCGAAGGGTTTCCGGAGCACTTCCCGACTAACAAAGCTTTCCCGAAGGAAAAAAACACGCTCAAACAGAATTTGGACGCGCGAGGTCGACTTTCCGGGGCTCGACACGGCGAAAACACGACCGTACCGAGTGCGGACAAAAGAAGACTGGCCGGCTCGAGCCGGTTTCGGGCGGGAAGACGGCCGCGCATGTGCGGTGCGCGCGGGCGCGCGAGGGCTAGCAAAGGACTTTGCTAGTGAAGATTCCGATTGGAGGGGCTGCCGTGGACGTCACCCATCAGTGAGAACAAGCAGCCTGCTTGTCCTCGGAGAAAGATCATTACCTAAAATCAGTTATCATCTTCAAATACTTACAATGTAGATACAGCATGAAGAGCTGAAAAGTGTCAGTGAAGAGAGAACTTTACAAGAGAGGATATGGTACTAACAAAAAGTAAATGCAGAGCTGCTGTGATTTTTTTTCTTCAGGATGTGTTTGGTTTTGTATCCCACTGGGGTCAGGTGGCAGGCATTAAGTCCTCGAACTGTACAGGATATTAATCCCTGTCAAATGGCTTTTACTATCCTCAGCTGGAAGCACAGCCCTTACACTTGATCTTAGCCAAATTATGGCTGAGGTAAAGCCCCTTTTCCCCCTCCCCCAACTATCAGCTTTGTAGGTCATATTGGCCAGGAGAGTTTTGGGAGCAGTGAGTTGAGCTTTCACTCCCTTGGAAGAGGGCAGGATAAGATGTGAGAAAAAGTGGCACAAGAAGAGGCTTAGGAAGAAAAGAGACTATATTTAAAGGGAATGGAAAATGCTAAAGAGGGAAAGCAGAGAAGCTGAGGGAAGAACAATGAATGGAGAGAAAGGGGAGGCTGCTGGTGACAGGAGAGAAATGGAAAAAGCTTCTCAGAAGAAAATCTAACAAGTACATTTTTCTGGTACTACAGCAGTGGTACTCACTCCCAGTTCTTGAGGGCCACAAAGGGGTCAGGTTTTCAGGATATCCCTAATGAAAATGCATTACTACTACAGCTAATTCTTCAAATGTACATACATAATTTATTTTTTCATGAATATCACAACATTTAATCCCACTTAATTAAAAACCACATCCAAACTTTACCATTCTACATGGTTTACATTATCCTGTAAGAACCTCCAAAAAGTCAATACTTAAAGCAGTTGTTCTCATGTATATTGTCCATGTTGTAAATGGGGGGGGGGGGGGGGTCCGCTTCCTCCTCTTGGGAGGAGCCAGCAAGCCTGCGGGGCTCCCAGGGTTCCAGGACAGAATGCTGCTGATATGGGGGCTCAGGGCCAAAGTATTTTATTATCAAGGCAATTTCATACCAAAAATCTTAATATATTCTTCAAAACAAAAGGTACAGCCCTCTTAAAATAATCTTCAAAAGAAAAAAAGGTACAGTCCAGGTCCCAAAATCTCCCAGCAAACACTCAGCTCCTCAAGACCTCAGGTCTTCTATTAGGGCATTAGCTTTCTCTTCCCCCTCCTTCAGAAGGGTTTAGTAAGAGTTCAGCACACTTCCAATATAGCACAACAGTTCAGAACAAATCTTCATGGCCAATACCACAAATCACCTGCCTTTTCCCAGCACAGAGGGAACCCTGTAAGGAGCAGGGTTGGCAGTTTCTCCCACCTCTCAGCACCACGCCCGGTGTGACCTCCTCCACTGCCTTCAAGTGCTGGGCAGGGCACCTTTGAATTCTCCCACTCCATTGTAGCTGGCTCCTCTCCCTTAGGCAGCTCTAGCAGTAGGCTACTTCCTTCCTCCACATACTCTATGGAATCTCTCTCTCCATTCGTCTCCCCTCTCTCCTGGTGACTGAGAACCTCCAGGAAATCTGCTCTCCCCTTCTCACAGCTAGGGGGAATTATATACTGTTGGCGAAGCCAGGGAAACTGAGCTTCATCCTTCCCTCTCCCTCTAATGGGGAAGGGAGTAACAGGCTCACCCTGCCTCGAGCCACTGCTCTCCCTGCTGGCGCTGGGAATTTTTTAGGACTACTCTCTTCTCTCATTCTTGCAAGGACTTCTGGGATCCGTAGTTCTGGGCTCAACTGCTTCACTGGGGAATCTCTGGGGCTTGCCTTGTCACAATATCAAAAGGAAATCCTTCTTCAAAAGCATTCAACACCACAAAAATTGTTCTTTGAAATAATCTAAATTCAATACTGATGAAATTTCAAGTCTTTCCTCATAGGCATCCATTATTCTCAAACGTGCATAAATTTGAAGACTCTGAATTAATCTTCATTGGAAGAACTTCCCAATTCTTCAAGTTAAATCCTCGTTACAAAAATCTCAATGCCACATTCTCATTTAGAACATTTTTTGTCTCAACACAGGCCGTGTTCCATTGGAACTTCTTCAGACGACCATATGTTTAATCTTTTTTAGTGAATAAAGAAAACATTGTAAATACAGAAACATGGTAACCAAAACTTATTTCTATTAATATCCCCCCAACCTTTCTCCTCCCTCCCATCCCCCCTTCCCTTTCCCCCCCGAAGAACCTCCCCCCCCTCCAACCTCCTCCCCCTTCCAGTCCTTCTGAGTCCAGCCATACAGGTACCATTAAAAGTTCAACAGTCTGCTCCTAGCATTCGGGGACGGCGTATTGAGAAAAGGGCTCCAGGTGTTCTGAAATTGTGATCCCATTCTAGATTTGAAATCTGCAACTCCCATCCTTTCGACTCGCACAAGTGTAATCATGTGGGCTCTCCATCGGGAGCATGTAGGGTAGTGTTGGGAAAGCCACTCAGAGAGGATCACCTGTTTAGCCACTATGATAGACTTATTTACAAAAGCTGTTAGTCCCGTCGGGATGGGGTGGACTAATATCGGATGTCCCAGTAGCAGACCTGAATCATATTTCCACCCTGATTTCCAAATTTTTGAAACATACTGTGTTATGTCCTTCCAGTATTGCATTATACCCCTACAAGTCCAAAACATATGTCCCAAGGTGGCTCCAGGCTCCCCACACTTGGGCATTCCCCCCAGGGAGAGAGCCCCATATGGAAGGCCCTTCTGGGAGAAATATACAGCCGGAGTGCCACTTTATATTGTATCTCCCAGTGCGAGATCATGGCTGTCTGCTTACACATTGTAATAACATGTGTTTTAAACTGAGATAGAGTAAGGTTCATTGGTATGTCTTGTTGCCACATTTAGTAGTTTCGCATAGTCCAATTCCTCAGCGGTATCTCGAATGTGCCTATGGTGAAACTTGAGTGGCACCCTCTGTTGTGCTGCCAATGAGAAAGCTGAGGCCAACTCCTCTTGGACATCTGCAGCCAGGTCTTCCCACGGCAAGGATTGTATATAATGTCGCAACTGGAGGTAATGAAACTTGTCCGAAGGAAGCATTGCAAACTCAGACTGTAACTCTTGAAAAGGTTTTATCCTCCCCTCTTGTGTGATTACTTGCATTAGATACAACATCCCGTTCCGCTTCCAGCGACGAAATGCTGGGTAGAGGAGCCCAGGTTTAAAAGCAGGGTTTCCACCTTCAGACGACCATATATGCTCAGCCTCTTCATTCGGCTTTGATTCCAATTGGTTCGTTAGCGTCTGAGAATCAGACACTTCTGGTGAGCACCAACTGGAATGAAAGCCGAACGAAGAGGCTGAGCAAGTATGGTCTCCTGAAGAAGTACCAATGAAACATGGAGTGTTTAGACCAAAAATGTTCTTAAAGAGAACATGGTGGTAATGAAGAGAGTGACTACATAAGTAATGCCACACTGGGAAAAGACCAAGGGTCCATCGAGCCCAGCATCCTGTCCACAACAGCGGCCAATCCAGGCCAAGGGCACCTGGCAAGCTTCCCAAACATACAAACATTCTATACATGTTATTCCTGGAATTGTGGATTTTGTGACTAATCAGGTATGCGGCTACCAAGTAAAACATTTTGTGCCACAAACCGCTTCCAAATGATAAAAAAAATGGCTTTAAAAACCCGAAGACATTATAGGGCTCATTTTCAAAACAAAATAAGCATCATAAGGTGGCAGAAAGATATTTTTCTCTCAAATTTCAAGGGGGTGTGTTGGGGGCATGTTTTGGGCAGGACCAAAAGATCTGCTGCATGGACACCTGAGTGTGGAGTACCGCAGGGATCCCCCCTCTCGCCAACTATTTTCAACCTAATGATGATCCCCTTGGCAAAACGTCTATCAAACCATAACCTTAACCCATACATATATGCCAATGATGTAATGATATATATTCCTTTCAAACAAGACATTAATGAAATCTCCAATGAAATCAACCAAAGTCTACACATCATGAACACCTGGGCAGATGCATTCCAATTGAAACTGAACGCAGAAAAAACTCAATGCCTCATACTTACCTCCCAATACAACACAAATAAATTAACACACCTAAACTAAATCTGCCAATCTCAGAAACTTTAAAAATCCTTGGAGTCACTATTGACCGCCATCTAACACTTGAGACTCACGCGAACAACACAACCAAAAAGATGTTCTACTCCATGTGGAAACTGAAAAGAATAAGACCATTCTTTCCAAGATCTGTCTTCTGCAGCCTAGTGCAATCACTCGTACTCAGTCATCTGGACTACTGCAACTCACTATACGCAGGCTGCAAAGAACAAATACGGAGGAAACTTCAAACAGCCCAGAATACAGCAGCCAGACTCATCTTCGTAAAACCAAAATACGAAAGTGCAAAACCCTTACTTGAGAAACTACATTGGCTCCCACTCAAGGAGCGTATTACTTTGAAAGTATGCACCTTAGTTCACAAAATCATTCACAGTGAAGCCCCTGCATACATGTCTGATTTAATAGACCTGCCACCCAGAAACGCTAAAAGATCATCCCAAACTTTCCTCAATCTCCACTTCCCTAAGTGCAAAGGCATAAAATACAAAGTACTGCATGCATCAACCTTCTCTTTTTTTTTTAAATTGAAAATTTTTATTAAACACAATTTAAATAATACAGTATAAGGCTATGTAGCCTTCAGAAGTCTTAAATACAACAGACATTTGAGTAACATCGCAATATATCTTAAATTTTAATAGTTTTCTCCCTACCCTCCCCCCTCCCACTCCCACCCTCCCCTGCTCATCATAATCCCCTGCTTGGTGAAATCCCCCTATTCTGGCCTCATATTAATCCATAGTTTCTCTAAATGAGTCCATTCTTTAGCATCAGGTTTATATTTGCCCATTCTCCTATCCGTCAACTGCTCTAGGCCCACAATATTTTTGATTCTCATCTTCCATGATGCAACAGTGGGACCAATTCCTTGTTTCCAATGGGCCGCAATTTCCAACTTTGCAGCTGCTAACCCCAACCTTTTAATCCGCCTTTGCCATTTCTGGCCCCGCTTGTTTCCCCAACCTAATAGGCACCATTTTGGCTCTATTGGAAATTGTGTATCTAGAATTTGTGTCAAATGCGTGGTAACATCAACCCAAAATGATTGTATAGCCCGACATTCCCACCATACATGCAGAAAGCTACCTATCCCAGTATCACACCGCCAACATTGATCGGATGTCATAGGGTATATTCGTTTTAACCTGTCCGGTGTGTAATACCATCTGCTTAAAACTTTGTATGCATTTTCTTTTATTAATACACAAATAGATGCTTTTTTTACCTCCATACACACCCTTTCCCATTCCTTCACGCTCAATTCAATATTTAGGTCTCGCTCCCACGCATTCATATAGGGTAACGTCTTCATTTTATCTCCCCTAATATACCTATAGAGTCTGGACACACCTTTCTTCCCTCCCTCCAGGGTCACCCAGATGTTTTCCAATGTCTCTCTTTCCCCGTGGGTCAGACTGCAACCACCCTTGTCTCCTCATAAAATGCCTAACTTGCAGATAAGCATAATGATCGGAGTCTGGCAGATTAAATTTCCTTTGAAGGGTTACAAACTCTCTCAATACCCCTTCTGACATAAGATCCCTGAATCTTTTCAATCCCTTTCGATTCCACTCCCAAAATACCCCTCCCTCTCGTCCTGCCGGGAACTCAGCTTCTTGCCGAATGTATGCTAGGGTGGAGGTTTTGACCCCCTTCTTATATTTATTCTTTAATACATCCCAAATACGTTGCAAATGAGTTATGAACGGATTGATATGTCCCCGGTGTGGGCTATACATCTTTACCGATCCCCATACTCCTCGTTCAAGATTGCACCAAGGTGCTAAATCCTGTTCCAAAGTTGCCACTGGAGAGTTATGCCCTTTGCTCCATTCCGCCACCTGTTTTAACTGCGCTGCTTGATAATACCACAATATATTGGGTAGCCCCCTGCCTCCCTCCTCCACTTTCCCCCACATAATTCTTTTCGATATTCTGGCCCGCTTGCCCCCCCATGCAAACAGAGATATATCAGCTTGTAGTTTACTTAGGGCTGCTGTGGGGACCTCTATCGGCAATGTTTGGAATAGAAACAGCATCCGAGGAACCAGATTCATCTTTATCACCGCTATCCTACCCCACCATGACAACAGTGCGTTTTTCCACCTGCTCATGTCTGAGCGCAGCTCTCGGAAAAGCGGAGCGTAATTCAATCCATATAATTGTGTTATGTCCCCTGGTATCCGAATTCCCAAATATTTAAAATTATCTCGTGCGAGCCTAAAGGGGAATTTTTGCAACAAGGCCTCCAGAAGGGGTTGTGATGCGTTAATGCCCAAAATTTCTGACTTATCATAATTTACTTTAAATCCAGACAGATCACCAAAAATTCGTATCTCATTACAAATGCTAGCTAAAGTCTCATCCGGATGACTTACATAAAAGAGGATATCATCCGCAAACAATGCTATCTTGTGTTCCCTTGCTCCCACTCTGAATCCCCGTATCAGTGTTGTCTCCCTAATCTTCTGTGCCAGTGGTTCAATTGCAATAGCAAAGAGCAAGGGAGAGAGTGGACACCCCTGTCTAGTCCCTCTCTGTATCTGTACCTGTTCTGAGTATCCCCCATTAACTTTTATCCTTGCCACTGGTGCTGTATATAATCCCTGGAGCCATGTCAAAATCCCTGGTCCAAACCCCATAGCCCTTAACACCTCCCACAGATAATTCCACTCAACCCGGTCAAAGGCCTTCTCTGCATCAGTTGTTAACAGCACCATAGCCTCCTCCCTTTGCTGCACCTCCCATATAATGTTAAGCGTTCTCCGAATATTGTCAGCCACTTGCCTTTTGGGAATAAAGCCTGATTGGTCTTTATGAATTAACTGGGGTAGGAATATATTGATTCTTTCAGCCATTACCTTAGCTAATATCTTAATATCGATATTTATTAAAGAGATTGGCCTGTATGAGCCACATTGTGTTGGATCTTTACCTGGCTTAGGGAGGACCGTTATCCCTGCTTCATACATACTCTTCGGCAGCGTCCCAGTCTGAAAGCATTCATTCCCCACCCTCACTAATAGTGGTCCTAATTCCTTCCCCAACAATTTATAGAATTTGGCCGTGTACCCATCTAATCCCGGTGCTTTCCCCCCCTTTAATCCTTTGATTACTCCTTCTATCTCTTCTTCCTTAATAGGTTTATCTAAATATTCCCTCTGTTGCTCCGTTAGCCTTTGTAGACCCAGCCCCTCTAAATAGTGTTGTATTCCTACCTTGCTGGCTCTCGTTTCTTTAGCATAAAGGGCTGCATAGTACTGAGCAAATCGGTCCCTAATCTCCCTATCCTGATGAACTAACTGGTCTCCTGTCCCCTTTATCTTAGTAATAGTATTACTTATCCGCTGTTGTCTAAGACTTCGTGCCAGCATTTTACCCGCTTTATTACTAAACTCAAAAAACTTCTGTCTCATGAGTTTTCGATGATATTCCATTTGACGTAATTGAATTTGTTGTAGTTCTGTCCTACATTCTTGCAATTCTCCCCAGATTCCCTGATTTCGACCTTTTTGATGCTGAGCTTCTAAAGTGGCCAATTTTTGCCGCACCTTCAGTTCTTGCTGTTGCCCCTCCCTTTTCCGCTGACTACCTCTCCTGATCAAATGCCCTCTCACGACCGCCTTCAGGGCGTCCCATAGGATCCCCTCAGAGATTTCCCCATTATCATTATGTTTTAAATAATCTTGCACCACTATTTTAATTTCTTCGCATGCCTCTACAGTGTCTAGCAAGGATTCATTTAGCCTCCAAAAAGTATGTCCCCGTACTCTCCCTAATCCCTTCCAAGTGATCCAAATGGGAGCATGATCCGACACATGAATGGTTCCTATGCCCGAATCTCTTACCTTTCCCCATAAGTTGCGGGACCCCCATAATGTATCTATCCTGGTGTAAGTACGCTGTGCATGAGAATAAAAAGAATAGGTCCTCTGCCCCGGATGCTGCATCCTCCAAACATCAATCAAGTCCAGATCCTTGACCATTCTCAATAATTTGGTTGTATTTGCCTGTCCCCTCCCCCTCTCACCTTTAGAGCGGTCCAAGTTTGACAAGGCCCAGTTGAAGTCACCCCCTAGCATTATGTCTCCTGATACAAAGTGCAGCAATTCCAACCTTAGGGCTTCAAAAAATGCACCCTGCCCCTCATTCGGTGCATAGACATTTATTAATGTAATTGGTTGATTATTTAGTTTGCCTTTAACCGCTATGCATCTGCCCTGACCTTCCACAAATGTTTGCTCATGGACAAAGGCGACTGTATCCTTTATGTAGATTGCCAGCCCTCCCTTTTTTCCCCCTCTGGGATCGGCCTGGAAGTATCCAGTGCCCATATTTTTATATTGTATTAATCTTTCATCTTTCTTTTGAATGTGCGTCTCTTGTAACATGATAATATCCCAATGCATTTTATGAATTTCCCTATATATCATACTTCTTTTCTCAGGGGTATTCAACCCATTCACATTCCATGAACCCACTGTTATCCCTCCCTCCTCCCTGCCCCCCCTCGCCCTTCCCCTCCCCCAATAAATCCCCTTGACTGGCCTCCAAATTTAGATGCCAGTTATGTCCCTAAGGAAGTGTCGTTCCGATGGGTTTTCCATCTGCAGTTTATCCTCTTTGTCCCCCCCTTGCCCACCCTCAACCATCTTATACAATCCCTCCTTTAATCATTTGTAACAGAAAAAGGATAACATTCTATGTTTCTTAACATATCTTCTCCTATAGTAAAGTATTCATACAACCAGATTTAGATCCGGGCAATTGCCCTGAGACAAGAAGTTTTTTTCAAGTCTCTGCGTCTCTCTCATGCTCTTGATCTTCGTGTGCTGGACTTCTACTGGCGTTGCCTCTGTTTTGCTGAATCCATCCCCCCGCACCTTTAGCGGTCTTGTTTTTTTGGGAGCTTTGTGGTGCCGTTGTTGCTTCTGGCAGGTCCGTGCACCCTAGCCCTGCCAATATTTTCCATGCATCTTCTGTTTGCAATATTTTCCTTGTTTGACTGCCCACTGATACCAAGATGCCACTGGGATACAACCATCTATATCGCAGGCCAGCTTTTTGCAGGTATTTAGTTATATCTTTAAAGTCCCGCCTTTTTTGTAGAGTAGCTCTCGCCAGGTCTTGAAAAATCTGCACCTTTGCATTGCTCCATGCAATTTCCCCCAGAGCACGTGCTTTCCGCCATACTGCTTCCTTAACTTGGAAATCGTGGAAGCAAACAATTATGTCTCTGGGGAAATCACTCCTCTGAGGTCCCAGACTTCGGTGAGCCCTATCAAGCTTTATTGTGGGCCCCTCCTGTATTTCCTGGGAGTCTTTTCCCTGATTCAAAATGTAGACACAGATCTCTCTTATAGTCTTCTCTACATCTTTATATTGAGACTCTTCCGGCAAGCCTTTGAAGCGTAGATTGCACCGCCTGGAGCGGTTTTCCAAATCTTCTACTTGCTGCTCTATATTCAGTCTCATTTGCTGTTCCGTATTCACTTTCTTTCTCAGGGTTTTTAATTCTCCCACTAAAGCTTCCGTTCGTTCCTCAGTCTCAACTAGACGGTGGCCCATATCCTTTACTTCTTCCCGGAGCTCTGCTACAGCTGACTGGATGCTTTTCCTGGTATTTATCATCTCTGATTTAAGCTCCTGGAACCATCTGATGATTTCATTTCTTTCTATCTCGGTCTCACCCGCGCTGAGCTCCTCCATCTCATTATCTGGTTCTTCTTCCTCATTCGGCGCCATTTTAGCTCCGCTCTGCAGGAGAGCCACGCTCCCTTTTTTTACAACTCGTGGCGATTCCGCCGAGTATTTATACTTCGCCAGCTTCTTTCTGGCCGCCATACGCTTTTATTATCCTTTTCCCTCGTTCACTGTGTTGCTTTTCTCGCTTTTATCATGGGGTAGACGCTTCTTTTTAGCTTTAACCCACGGAGCTCTTCGATCAGGCTACCGCTTACATCGGTGACGTCACTTCCTCCAGCATCAACCTTCTCTTATATGAGCACGCAATTCTGGAATACACTACCACGCAACCTGAGAACGATCTACGAACTAACCGACTTCCGCAAACTATTGAAGACTCACCTCTTTGAGAAAATTTATTGCAAGGATCAAAACACATGAAGTCCATACACACTAATAGAAATGCATCAATACACTCTTTTCTGAATTCTCTTCCCCCATACTTTCACCACACTTAAAACGCTACCCACAGATAAAATTGTATACCCTAATGTTCTCTTGCTATTGTTCTATCGCCCTATCATTTCCCCATTGTTACATTCCACTGTTCTATTCCCCAAATGATGTTTTGACTTTGACTTTGTCTTCCCACAACTCTTCACAATGTAACCCATAATTGTACTGTAACAAATTGTATTTCCATCATTCACAATGTATTGTAAGCCACACTGAGCCCTCAAATAGGTGGGAAAATGTGGGATACAAATGCAATAAATAAATAAAAATAGACATTTTTCTGCAATAATGGAACAAAATGAAAAAAATCTAGGGCCAAAATTAAGACATTTTTGGCTAGACCCATTTCAATCATGACTAAGAGGCAAAGTTCCATAGGTTTCTATGGAACTTTGGGAGGCTAAGTGCTTTGAAAGTATGCCTCAATGTGACCAAAAGGTGCCCTAAATGACCACTGGAAGAATTAAGGCATAACTTTCCTTACTCCCCCAGTGGTCACTGACCACCTCCCAGCCCCCAAAGACGTGACAGTACATATCAGGTTCTATGACAGCTTCAGATATGATGGCCATTCCTATTAAAGTAGTAAACAGGTCCCAGGAATAGCCTAGTGATCAGTGCAGTGGACTGTAGATAAGGGGACCCTGGCCCATATTCCACTAACTGGTACACTTGTGGTGGAATGTGCGAGCCTTCCAAAAACACTAAATATCTACTGTACCTACATATACATGACACCTGTAGGCATAAGGGCTATTGCTGTGGTGCACAGTTGGGTATAGTAGGCTTTCGGTGGGTTTTGGAGGGTTCACCACACAACGTATAAGGGGATAACTTTGAGATGTGTATCCGGGACTTTTTATTTGAAGTCCCCCTAGGGTGCCCCACTGCTCTGCTTGGAAATCTGTGTGGCCAGTCTCCTAAGGAGGTACCTCCCCATGCATCCCAATGGCTTGTTTTTATGCGTTTTTCTGTGGAGGTTTTTTTTTCTCAAAATGGTCCTAAAAGATAGATGCACTGAGCACAAATCATCTAGCAAATGGCCATTTTCAAAACAAAAAGTTGGACGCTTTTCTGGTTTGAAAATGACCATTATTGCTACTGGACATTTGGACTTTTTTTGTAAAATGTCCAAAATTGGCTTAAATATCATATCAAAAAATGCCCCTTTATGCTCCCAAACTGGAATGCATATGTGTTCCAATGATACATGCATCTGCGCAAATAATGTCATACTCTCATTAGAACAAGGGGGGAGACTTCAAATAGCAATTGCAAAGAAAAATAGCCCAATGGAAGCAAATAAGATTGTAAAAGACTCTCGATAAAATAAAATAAAAAATCATTTGAATAAGTGACTTAAAAACTTATATAAGAAAAACACATATAAAAGCATGACCCTGCATGATAATAAATACGTATGAATTGCAAAATAAAAGCAAAATACACCATAGCATTGAAATACAAGTTATATAACCCAAGAACATCATAAATGTCTCATCAAAAAACAACTAGAACCAAATGATAAATACATCTAAAATAAAATCAGAAAACATCATAAACATTTGGCATGAATACATTATAGAAACATTGATAAGTCCATCTCTTTATTCAGCCTGCTGGGAGTTAAGGTATCTAATTTAAAAATGTTGTTCTACTCTTATAAAATGCTATCTATATCTCCACCTCTCGAAGAGAATCAGATTTGCATAGCTGTGACATGCACATTGGTCCATACACTGATATCTCATTATTGTTTGGAAAGTTACTCCTGACACAGGACAGTAGATTTGGTCAGTCAGTCTTCCAGAATTTCTTTGAGGTTTAGCATCCAACTCCATCCCATCAGGGGCCCATTATTTTGACTTATAATTTGCTTTCATTAAAAAAAATCTGCAAAACTAGAAAGGGCTCATTGACACAAAACAAACAGTTCTTGGGTATGTCCATTAATAGTGTCTTTTGGTTCCCCCCACCGCCTCCTTTGTGTTGAAGGCAGCCTGTAGCTACGGGATCCCAAATGTGAGGATTTGATATCATGATTTTCCTTGGAGAAAAGCAAGCTACCTACCTTTAGCAAGTGTTCCTCAGGATACAAGGAGTGGCCTAATGGTTAGTGTAGCGGGTTGCGTACCTGGGGAACTGAGTTCACTTCCTTCTGCTGCCTGATGGTCAGCAGTGGGTTGAGATCCAGGGGAACCAGGTTCAATTCCCTCTGCAGCTCTGTGTGACCCTGGGCAAGTCAATTAACCCTCTCCGTTGCCCAAGTATAACAGTAGTACAATGTACTACTTAGATTGTGAGCCCACTAGGGTCAGACACAGTACCTGTAAAATGAAACTGTAAACCGGTATATAAATACTTGAATGAATGAATTCAGTTTTCACATTCCCTTCCATCTGTTCTGGGAGTTGTCTCCTTAACTTAGCTATTCAGTAACTGAGGAGGTCCCATGTAGGAACTCAGGCACATGAACAGGAGTGCTTCTGAAAAGTTTCTAGATCTTTTCTGGGCTGAAAGGTGATTCCCATTGAAGCATGGTTGTTGACATCACTCAAAATTGAGGACTTGTATCCTGCTGTCCATGGAGAATACCTGCTACAAGCAAGTATCTTGCTTTGCTTCATTCACATGGACACATATGACAACTTCTGATAAGAATTTAGGATGAGTATTCAGTACAACTTTATTGTGATGCATCTGAGTGTAAGGTTTGTATCTGAATAAGGCTTGAAGCTTGCTGATTCCTCTTGCTGAAGTAACTGCTACTGGAAAGAGCACTTTCCAAGTGAAATGCTTGAGAGATGAGAATTTCATGGGCTCAAATAGCAGTTTCATAAGAGATGAAAGGACTACATTCTGGTTCTATAAGAAGTGGCTTCTGAATAGATGATTTGATATGAAGAAGTCTTTTCATGAATCTTGAAACAATCGGGCAATGGGAAGCTGGTGTTCTATCCTTCAGGACATGATAGGCAGAGAGTGCCCTGAGATGTGCTCTGATAAAGGACAGCTGCAATCCCAGGAGATAAAGATAATATAAATATTGCAGTATGGTATCAGGGGAGAGGATACCAAAAGAGGTTTAGTCTGTTAGTGAAACACCAGACTTAAAAGCCCTTCCATTTAAAAAGTATACAAACCTCTCATGGAAGGCTTTCTGGCTCCCACATCTTGAATTGGAGATGGCAGACTCCAATAGGCAACTAAACATTACCAAATTCAGTGCCTTGAGGAAGGGATGCAGAAGGGAACCCCTTGGCTGCATTATGAAGGTTGGAAAGGGGAGGAAGAACCAAGATGTGGAGAGGCAACCACTAGGTTCTTTTGGGAAACAACAAATTCCAGGTTGATTCCAATGAAGAATAATTAAGAATTTCCAAGGGTATGAGACAGAGTCTTCAGGAAATAGGATAATAAATGATAGCTACAGGAAAGTTGATGCTCCAGGGTAGGCTACTCTATTTTAAGGAATTGCAGGAAGTATATCAGATGGAAGATAGAGATCACTATGGAGAGGGATCTCCAACAAGAGATAACACCTTTTGAGAAATTATTGAATGTGGGCAGGAAGAGAGGAGGATAATGGTGATCTACAAAATGCTGAGCCCCCAGCCTACAACGAAGTTTAAATATTTATTGGACTGGAAAAAATGATTTGGGCCATTCCTTAAATGAAAATCAATGGAAACAAATTTATCAAATAATTCCAAAGATATCTATCTTCACATCTCTTGTGGAGAATGGATACAAACTATTAGATAGATGGTACTATAGACCAGACCAGCTGCAAAAATTGTACCCCAATGTGAGTGCTAATTGCTGGAGGAACTGTAGTAACAAAGGGATGCATATGATGGGATTGCATCCAAATGCAATAATACTGGGAGCAATTTATTGGGATATTGGGGTGAAAATATTCCACCATCCGTGCTGGTATTCCTGCTGAATCAGCCAATAATTGGATTGACTCCCAGGAAAAGCCAGTTGGTGGGGCTGAGCTGCATGGCAGCAAGAATGACAGTAGCAGCAGCTTGGACGCAGGTCAATGCTCCATGTAAGGAAGAGATCTGTAAAATACTGTGGAATGTGTACAGTATGTCTAAACTGATTGCACTGCTACACGGAAAGATGGATACCTTTGACAAAGTTTGGTCACCATTTGTTCAGTGGTATGAGAAAGGTTAAGAACTTGGTTTTTCATTTAAGAGGTGGAGGGAATTTGCAGAAGAGGTTATTAATGCTGAAATATAAGGAGGAGAGAGAGAGAGAAAATGAAAGGGTTACAATCAGAATAGGGGTGTACTGAAGGAACCACTGTATGTCACATGTTTGTTTTGCACACAACAACAAAAGAGGCTCTTCAAGTCCACAGCACACAACAAGATCCTTGGCGCATATGTTTTTTTTCTGCAAAAACGTTAGAGCATACTGGGGACTTATTTGGGCGAAATTGTGTATTATTTTTCATCTGCCTGAGACTGCAGCAATCTCCTATGAGGTTGTGATACTGCGTGCCTCTTCCCCTACTATTACCCTTCTTGAGTCAGATAAGAAACTGTTTAATATTCTGTTAGCTGTCGCTTTGCATTTAATTGTTACACATTGGAAAACTAATGCGCATCTAAATTATAACGAATGGTGGAGTTACGTATGTGTGATCCGAAAATATGAAGCACTTCTTGCCCATAAGCATCACAGAGTGCAGTCTGTCTTGAAGACCTGGGCTCGCCTAGACTTATTTTGTCAGGCATCTCGTAGCACTACTTGATCTTGGCCTCTAGGTATTGTCCTGGAACGTATATGTATTTGCACTTGGAAGCCATAGGCGTAGACTGGGGGGGGGTGAGGGGGGGCAATGCCCCCCCAAACGACGATGAGGCGCCGCCGCCGCGCCATTAGTTTAAAAAAAAGGGAAGCCAAGCGGAGTAGCGGACGGAGAGGAGCATGTCCGTCTACCCCTCTCTCTTCCTCCCTCCCTCCCTCCGCAGCAGTCTTTTCCAGCGTTCCTGGCAGCGGTAGCGATGTACACGCTGCCTTTGGCTCTGCCCCGAAGGCTTCTCTTCAAGTTCCTGTTCCCGCATAGGTGGGAACAGGAACTTGAAGAGAAGGCTTCCGGGGCAGACCGAAGGCAGCGTGTACATCGCTACTGCTGCCAGGAACGCTGAAAAAGCTGAAGACTGTTGCCTGCGGCAGAGGGAGGGAGGGAGGAAGAGAGGGGGTAAACGGAGTCACCATCTTGGACCTCGCGGGGGGTGGGGTGGGGAGCAGAGGGAAGATGGATGGGACTGGGAGGGGTGGGGAGCAGAGGGAAGGAGCAGGAGATGAATGGGACTGGGAGTGGTGGGGAGCAGAGGGAAGGAGCAGGAGATGAATGGGACTGGGAGGGGTGGGAAGCAGAGGGAAGAAGCAAGAGATGGATGGGACTGGGAGGGGTGGGAAGCAGAGGGAAGGAGCAGGAGATGGATGGGACTGCGAGGGGTGGGGAGCAGAGGGAAGGAGCAAGAGATGGATGGGACTGCGAGGAGTGGGGAGCAGAGGGAAGGAGCAACAGATGGATGGGACTGGGAGGGGTGGGGAGCAGAAGGAAGGAGCAAGAGATGGATGGGACTGGGTGGGGTGGGAAGCAGAGGGAAGGAGCAAGAGATGGATGGGACTGCGAGGGGTGGGGAGCAGAGGGAAGGAGCAACAGATGGATGGGACTGGGAGGGGTGGGGAGCAGAGGGAAGGAGCAAGAGATGGATGGGACTGGGTGGGGTGGGAAGCAGAGGGAAGGAGCAAGAGATGGATGGGACTGCGAGGGGTGGGGAGCAGAAGGAAGGAGCAAGAGATGGATGGGACTGCGAGGGGTGGGGAGCAGAGGGAAGGAGC
The DNA here is from genome assembly GCF_901765095.1 of Microcaecilia unicolor. NCBI lineage: Eukaryota > Metazoa > Chordata > Amphibia > Gymnophiona > Siphonopidae > Microcaecilia > Microcaecilia unicolor. The sequence continues at coordinate 21,065,025 of NC_044034.1, forward strand.
AAGAGATGGATGGGACTGTGAGGGGTGGGGAGCAGAGGGAAGCCTACTGGAAAGAAGACACTGAATAAAACAGAAGACACTGGGACCAAAGCGAATAGAAAAACTAAATGATCAGACAACAAAGGTAGATAAAAGTATTTTATTCATAATTTATTAATTGAAATGTGTCAGCTTTTTGAAATGTGCATCTGTGATATTTTGCCTGTAAATTCAATTCCTTCCTCCACATTAGCATATTCATTTGCATATGTATATATGCAAATGATATGCTAATATGCTCCGCCCATTCTTTGCCCCCCCCCCCCCCCCCCCCCCAAATGAAACAGTCAAACTACGCCTATGTTGGAAGCCATGGTGTTTTTTTTTCCATTCTTTTTGTTATGTGTTGTTTGCTTTTGTGTATACTTTTCTGTTGTATTTTGAAAACCTTTAATAAAATGTGATACAAAAACGAAAAAAGAACTACAAAGAAACAAAAACCAGAGCAGACCCGAAGTCCAGAGAAACCTTTACTGAAATAGATCCAATGTGGCCACGTTTTGCCAAAAAGGCTGTATCAGGGGATTACTGACACACTACACATAAAAATGTAAATCATAGATATAATTAAATTACAAATAGACATGCAATTTGTTTGAAAAACAAATTAAAAACATGCAATATTAAAACATAAGCATATAAATGTTAAAATCATAAACTAAAAACATACTAAAGGAGAGAGTGGCTAACATGTAAACCAGTAACCAACAAAAACCAGTTAAAACATCCATAACCAATACAGACCATAGCTGTACTTTTGAAATACCACAGTGTACAACATAATTATAAAACTCTCTATATCAGAACACTATAGTGCATGTATATAAAAACAAACTGAATATAAGCCAGAAAGGACACATACCCAACAAGGGGATAGAGCAGTGCTTCCCCTAGCTAGCAAAACAGGTATCCAAGACTGCCTTAAGAAAATTTTAAATTTGCCAAATAAAGTAATATTACCAAAATTGTCTTTAAAAGAAAGCTTATAAGAAGGGGGAATACTTACAGTTAGCAGCTCCTGAAAACCAGAGAAAAAGAGCAATGTAATGCAGAACAGCTGCTTCTCACCTCACACTCAAAACAGTGAATCACCCATATTGAAAAACAGTTTTATACTGGCTGTGGGGGTCAGAGACAGCTGCAAAAAAACTGGGTTTTCAAAAACTGATTTAAATGTTTAAAAAACATAAAATTAGATGTCCAATCCAGTTCCAAATGCATGAAAGTGCTCTAAACAAAAGATAGTGCCAGAATTGAAACTTATATAAAAAAAACCTCAAGACTGCCCAAAATAGCGATTCAGCTAAAATTTCAAAAGTTAAAACCAAGGATGGATTTGACAACTACTAACCATGACCTCCTTAAAACAGTAATTTTTAAGAAAAATTATTTTATTATTATTTGTTACATTTGTATCCCCACATTTTCCCACCTATTTGTAGGCTCAATGTGGCCTACATAGTACCGGAGAGGCGTTTGCAGACTCCAGTGTAAACAAATACAAAGTGATATTGTGGTTAGATAAAGTTCATGTGGCACAGCCACATTATGGAATCATACAACGGAAGAGTTGTGTTATGTCCATTACGTACTTTAGTTTTGTTGTGTTGCAGAGATCTGGCATTTATGTTGGATTAGTAGGGTATGCCTGTTTAAACAGGTTAGTTTTTAGTTTTTTCCGGAAGTTTAGGTGGTCGTACCAGGGGCGTATCTGAGGTTCGGCGGTAGGGGGGGCAGGGGCTAGAGTGAGGGGGCACATTATCGTACTGATGAGCTACTCCATGGGTGCTTTAGGTTTAGGATCATCGCTCTGCTTTCTGCATCTTCTTCCGAGCCCCAGGTTTATGAAGGCCAGAACAGGTTTTCCTTTATGATCAGCCTGTACTTTGCCCCATCCACCAGCTATGTAGGCAATACAGAAAGTGTCTTTAAACAAATAACTATAGATTATAATATATATTGTTAATGGGTCCACTTGTAATATAAAAATGCAAAAAAGGAGGAAAAGACCTCAAAGGACCTGGGCGCTCAAGTGAACATTGCCATTTCTATCTTCACAGCACTCACCGGGCCATTATGTCATCATTAGCCAAAAACCTTACATATATTTTTATCCTTTTTATTGCTCAAAAAACATCCCGCTCACCTCGATCCATGAACAGCAAAAGTGCAAACCCATACAAAACAAAAAGACATATATTAAGATACGTGGAGGGGCATAATTGAAAGGGACGCCCAAGTTTTGTTGAGGACGTCCTCGCAAAGCGTCCTGATGGAGGGGCGGGGAAACCCGTATTATCGAAGCAAGATGGACGTCCATCTCTCGTTTCAATAATACGGTTGGGGACGCCCAAATCTTGAAATTTTGGTCGTCCTTAGAGATGGTCATCCATAGACTTGGTTGTTTCTGATTTTTGGCGATAATGGAAACCAAGGACGCCCATCTCAAAAACGACCAAATGCAAGCCCTTTGGTCATGGGAGGAGCCAGCATTTCCAGTGAACTGGTCCCCCTGACATGCCAGGACACCAACCGGGCACCCTAGGGGGCACTGCAGTGGAGTTCATAAAATGCTCCCAGGAACACAGCTCCCTTACCTTGTGTGCTGAGCCCCCCAAAACCCACTACCCTCAACTGTACACCACTACCATAGCCCTTATGGGTGAAGGGGGGCACCTAGATATGGGTACAGTGGGTTTTGGAGGGCTTGCTGTTTCCTCCACAAACGTAACAGGTAGGGGGGATGGGCCTGCCTGCCTAAAGTGCACTGCACCCACTAAAACTGCTCCAGGTACCTGCATACTGCTGTGATGGACCTTAGTATGACATCTGAGGCTGGCACAAAATATTTTGAAAGATATTTTTTGAGGGTGGGAGGGGGTTAGTGACCACTGGGGGAGTAAGGGGAGGTCATCTGGTCATTTCGGCCACCTTTTTGTGCCTTGGTCGTAAGAAAAACACGACCAGGTAAAGTCCTCCAAGTGCTCGTCAGAGACGCCCTTTTTTTTCCATTATGGGTCGAGGACGTCCATGTGTTAGGCATGCCCAAGTCCCGCCTTCGCCATGCCTCCGATATGCCCCCTTGAACTTTGGACGTCCCTGCGATGGAAAGCAGTTGGGGATGTCCAAAATCGGCTTTTGATTATACCGGACGACCCTGGGAGAAGGACGCCTATCTTCCGATTTGTGTCGAAAGATGGGTGTCCTTCTCTTTCGAAAATGAGCCAGTTAGCTTCTTATTAGTTGATCCAGCTGCATAGCTCCTGATAACATAACTCTTGGTAATACAAAAAGTGTCCCCAGAGTTCCTTGGTGGCTGTAGAACAGAAGACTGTCACAGTCTCATCTTCCATAAACTCAAAAATACTAGATTATATTTTTCTACAATATAGCAAACATCCACAACAGAAAGATGTTTTAAATATATTACAATAAAAAATGTTAATGCATCTTTTTATTACAAAGAAAGAAATTAATGGATAAACTAGTAAGGTAGCCATGCTAGTCCACTTTAAGGGGTTAATAAATAAATAAAGAGAGAAAAAAAAGAAAAATAAAGCGAGATCATTTTATTGGACAAAGTTACAACATTTTTTGACTAGGGTTTGGAGGCCAAAACCTTCCTTCTCACGTCAGGACAGCAATTAATAAAAATAAGCCTAGGAAACATATCTGTGAATAAAAAAGCTGATCAAATAATGCAATCAGAAGGTCACTGCACATACTCTGAAATCTTGGATTCCATGTACTAATATTGTGTTTATTTTTGCAGCACAACATCTCAGAATTTGTACTTACAGCTAACTCCAAAGAAAGTATCCTAATGCAGAGAGTTAGAAACAACTCTCCTAACTAATGGGCTTTTTTTTACAAGAAGGCATTAAACCCTAACAAGCGCTTAGGGCTCAAGAAAAGGCTTACTGCAAAATGTGTTAGGTCTTGTGGTAGTTTGCATGTTAGCACACACTAACCTGTGTGTTAGCTATTTCTGCAGGGGGCATGTCATAGAGAATGGGTGTGAAAGCGTTATTCGGCTAGCATATTTTGATTAGCATAAGCTAACTGGATAATGCGGCGTTAACGCAGGAGCGCGCACCTCCTTTGTTAAATTTTTGCAGGTACTGTTAGTGTGAACATTTGTGAACAACCTGCAAAAAAAAGTTTAAAAATAGGCCCAGATTTCAGTGCACCTTAGTAAAAGGGCCCCTAAGTCTAGGTCAGTGATGGCGAACCTTGGCACGCGTGCCAGAGAGGGCACGCAGAGCTCTCTCCCTTGGCACACGCGCCGTCGCCATCACTGGTCCGCCCACTCTCCCTCCCAGTTTGGCCTTCCTCCCGCCCTCCCTCCAACCCAATGAGCAACGGGCCGCCCGCCCGTCCTCCCTCCCAGCACCAGGAACCCCCCTCCTCCTAAAATTTAAAAAGCGTACCTCCTCGGAGTCGGGGTTAAGGCGGCGTGCGTCGGTAGCGGCAGCGAAGCGCATGTGCTTCGCTTTGATGCGCCGCGGTGGGACCAGAGCTTGAGAGACAGGGAAGGCCGAAGGCGCATCGAGCAAAGCACACGCGCTTCGCTGCCGCTACCGACGCACGCCGCCTTAACCCCGACTCCGAGGAGGTACGCTTTTTAAATTTTAGGAGGGGGGTTCCTGGTGCTGGGAGGGAGGCCTGCCTGATGGTGGGTGCTGGGTGGGAGGGAGGCCTGATGGTGGGTGCTGGGTGGGAGGGAGGCCTGCCTGATGGTGGGTGCTGGGTGGAAGGGAAGCCTGATGGTGGGTGCTGGGTGGGAGGGAGGCCTGGTGCTGGGTGCTGCCAGGTGCTGGGAGGGAGGGCAGGGGGGAGAGGAGGGTGGCTGGACATTTGTGGCTGGAGGGGAGAGGAGGGTTGCTGGAAACGGAGTTAAGAGAACAGATAGAGAGCAGCAGAATCAGCGACTAGAACCAATATGGATAGAAAAACAAAATCACCAGACAACAAAGGTAGGAAAAATCATTTTATTTTCATTTTAGTGTTTGGAATATGTCGAATTGGAGAATTTACATCTGCTGTCTTATTTTGCACTGGGTATACTGGAGCTGTAACAGCTTACAGAAATGATTTATAATGGAAGAAAATCATGTTATTTTTTTCTCCTATACTAGTATAATATTTTCAATGATGTCTGTTTATTTGCGCCATGGCTGGTGTAAGGGGTGTGGCTATCATAGGGGTGGAGTCATATGTGGTGACCCCGCCCATAATGAGTACCGGCACTTTGCGATAAATAATTCGATTTTGGGTTGCTGTTTGGGCACTCGGTCTCTAAAAGGTTCGCCATCACTGGTCTAGGTCTTCATTCCTTTCCTATCACTGCTTTTCCCTGACACCAGACTCCATTTATTTATTTAAAAGGATTTATTCCCCACTCATTCAATTACCATCATCCACAGCGGGTTGCAGACCATGCACAATAAAATAAAACACAAAAACAGACACCACTATGAAAATACCTCTGAATATTATTTCCAAAAGTGTATCCAGGGCAAGCTCATCTAGTTCTGGTTTTATTTCTATGAATATGTGGAATTGGAGTCCTCTTGTTCTTGAACTGGGGTAAAACCAGGACTGGGGAACTCTTTCATGAAACACAGTGAAGCCACTCTATAATGCTATCTCTCACATTGCTAATTTGAAGGTTACTGACAATCTTGCTACTTCACTTGAAGGGGTCTTGCAAAAATGCCATATTCTGAAGAACAACCAGATGTGACGTTGCCACAGATCTCATATGCAGTGGCGTACCAAGAGGGGGGGGGGGGGCGGTGGGGGCGGTCTGCCCCGGGTGCACGCCGGTCAGCTTCGTTCGTTTCCATGCTCCCTCTGCCCCGGAACAGGTTACTTCCTGTTCCGGGGCAGAGGGAGCATGGAAACGAACGAAGCTGACCGGCGCGCGGCACCCCTCCAGCGGCGTGCACCCGGGGGGGGGCGGGTTCTTTCGCTGGGGTGGGGGGGTCCTTTCACCGTGGGGGGGGGGGGGGGGGTCGCGCTGCACCCGGGGGGCGGGGCGCATCAGCGATCCGCCCCGGGTGTCAGCCCCCCTAGGAACGCCACTGCTCATATGTGTATGATTTTTAAATCAAAGCAGAAAAGTTATTTTTCATCCTTAATCATGATTACCTTGAGTGCTGCTCCTTGCCTTACCTTGACACTCTTGGCCAGCCTTTACATCAGTACAATTAAATCTGAGGAAGATCATGTCTTTTAAAGTGCGCCGACTATCATCAGAGTAATATACAAGGACTCCATTCATCCACAAGTCAAACCAGCGTTTTTTCCAGCGTCGTAGGAAGGAGCCTTGGAACAGACAGGAAGAAGAGAGCAAATGTAGCTATTAAGATGAGGCAATTACGGCCCTAACCACTTTACTGGACCATTTTGGTCTTTATCTGCTATCATCTACCATGTTACCGTGCATATATTATCAGGTAAATTTTTAGTAGAAAACAAGGAGGTTATTTTGAAAGCCCTATTCACAATATTCATGTGGAAATGCTAACATTTACACATCTATATTCAATTTTCCAAGTTTATTCAAGACTCTCTATTCTGTCTGAGCAGCTTACAAACTATTAAACCAAAAGGGAATAACGTGTAGAAACTGATTTCAAAAAGCCACTAGCTCACTTGAAAACACACACTATATAGAGATTTCAAGGAACTGTGGTTTTAAAGTGTGACTTGGCAGGTCTAAAATCTACATGTATATTCCTCATTTTACAAAGGAAATATCTGTTCAGTGCCAGGGCCGTCTGTGGGCGGAGTCAGGGTGGAGCCAAGTGTATCTGGTTAGTGGTCATATTCAGACCACTAACCTGATAACAATGCAGATAAATTTAGGACATCTAATCTGATTATCGTTCAACACCCGGATACTTCCAATGGTCATGCAAGTCCCAGACGTTCAGTGCCGGTGTCCAAATTAGGCCCAGTATTAAATATCCAGGTCACATTTCTTCCACAGTGGTCGGTACCTTTAAGATCACTGACCGCCACAGGCTGAATATCGTCCCAAACATACTTTGCACCATGGTTTATTGCAGAATACGACCACCTAGAATGTCAGATGGAGTCTTTCTGGCACAGTTGTCATTACCCAATTTTTAACATTGTTGCAGCTACTTAAAGTTATAAGTTTTTTACCCCCAGACATTAAACAGGTCAATATTCAACCAGGGTTGTCAACATGTTTTTTTTTTTAACTGGTTGCAGCAGGTGAAATAAATTTGTAAATTCAGCACCAGTTTTTGGATATCTACCAGTATCCACCTTTTTGCTTTCCTAACTTTATAGGAATGGGAATGAGATTTGATATACCACCTTTCTGTGGTTTCTGCAACTACATTCAAAGCAATGCTATCTGCAACAGACAGCACTGAAAATACACATAGCATGATTCAGTATATGGCACTCAAAGAATACAATTCGCACTTGGCACAGATCTTCCTGGTGCTTAACTTTGGGTGCCATTTACTGAATCTTGCTCTCTATATGTATTTTCAGTGCTGTCTGTAGTAGATAGCTTTGCTGAAAATCCCCATAAAATTACATGATTTCTTATCTGTCTATTGTTTGGCACTCTGCTGAAAAAGATTTCTTAATGTAATACAGTTCATGAAGGGTTTTTAAAGGAGAGGAATTCTGGCTCTGAATTGTTGCTTTCCTTGATACTTTTTGGTCTAATATTCATGGGCAGTTACTGCTACCCAAATACGTGGCACTGACTGGGACCATCCCTTGATTTTCATTGAAAATCATTATTGTTTGGATAATGCCGGGCCAGTCCATGGGCAGAGTGAGGGTGGACTCCAGTTATTCAGTTAGTGGTGATATTCAGCCTGCTAACTAGAAGAGTGGAGGAGTAGCCTAGTGGTTAGTGCAGTGGATTTTGATCCTGGGTTAGTGGGTTCAATTCCCACTGCAGGTCCTGGACAAGTATTTGTTCCAGGTACAAATATTGAGGGTACTTGAGTATCCAGTGTGTTTCTTCACTAGGCATCTTTAATAGCAAAGATATGTATTTTATTGCAGTGGATAAAAGATATGCCCCTAACTTTGATGCTGTGGCGAAAACAAACGCAAGACCTTTTAGCATTGGAGAGACTTTTGGTGGACACTCGGGACTGGAAAGCAAAGAAGTACGTTCTAAAGATATGGACTCTCTACTTGAACGCCCTTACTACTCGGGTTCACTCAATCTTTTTGAATACACTGGATTTATAAACTTTTCACAATTATGAGGAGTCCTAGAGGACCTTTATGGTCCATATTTTTCTGTATTACTTGAGAAGGGGAGGAGGTACGGGATAGAGGGAATAGTTTTTGAAGGGAGTAGGGTGTGTGTGTGGGAGGGATTATATTAAGCTTACTCAGTTGTAAGAAATGTTTCTTTTCTGTTCTCGGCAGTAAAATGTTGGGATTTTTCTTGTCTCTGGACATGATGCCAATAAAGAAATTTCATATAAAGTTATACCTGGTCTTCACTTGAACATGTATGTTATATGGAGAGCAGTTTACTCCATCCTAAATCCCGCCCAAATTAAATTGTTTTACTTTTGGCCATAGAGCCAGTTCTATGGCCTCTCACTGAATAAGCCATTTTGAAGAAGACTGTCCATAAATTGTTAGAATAAATTCCACCTACTCTGCCTCCAGAGCCAGCCACTCTTCACAAGAGCCATTTCTACTGCACGTGATTTCCAGAACTGTCAGGATAAAAACATGGGTATTCATTAGTTTCAGAGTTTCACACAAAGCATTGACCATCTTTCATTGTGAACAAGCAGCAGAAAGCATTTTCCTGAAGCCCGTGACCTTTTTTTTTTTTTTTTTTTTTTACAATATTTCAGTCCCAACCTGATTTTTTACAGCTGCAAACACGTTCTACTATGACATGCTAAAATGTTTGGTAGTACAAAATAACAATACAGCTAATGTATGTTCTATTAATTTTACTAGGGCATAAAGGAATTACCAGTTAGCCTGTTCATTTATTTCAATGGAACTGTCTGAAATCACTACAAATAATATTTATTTATTGCATTTGTATCCCACATTTTCCCACCTATTTGCGGGTTCATTGTGGCTTACAATACATTGTATTGATGGAAGTACAATCTGTTACAACATAATTATGGTTACATTATGAGGCGTTAAATTAAAACAAGTCCCTGTATCGTTAAAGAGAATAAAACAATGGCAAAGAACAACAAAACAATAGAAGAACACCGGATCCTGATTGGGCAGCAGGGCGATAGCAAGAGATGGTTCGGGTATAATAGTTTCTGTTTTTTACCTGTAGATTAGGTTTAAGCGTGTAAGATTGCGGGGGATAGAAGTACGGAAGAGGATGTATTGATGCATTGCTAACAGTGTGTGTGGACTTCATGTGTTTTGATCCTTTCGATATATTTGTTCAAAAAGATGGGTCTTTAGTAGTTTGCGGAATTCGGTTAGTTCGTGGATCGTTTTCAGATTTCGTGGTAGTTTGTTCCAGAATTGTGTGCTCATATAAGTAAAGGTTGACGCGTGCAGCACTTTGTATTTTATGCCTTTGCAGTTAGGGAAGTGGAGGTTTAGGAAGGTTCGGGATGATCTTTTAGCGTTTCCGGGTGGTAGGTCTATTAAGTCACACATATAGGCTGGGGCTTCACCATGAATAATTTTGTGGACTAGTGTGCATACTTTAAAAGTGATCCCTCCTGTTTTTTTTTTTTTTTTTTAATTTAAAGAAGGTCTTTATTGTAAGATTAACAACCAAATATGGCAAACCAAGTTTGCAAACTTTCCATAATATCAGCAACAGGAAGTTACAATTTAAAAAGATATCATATGTAACAATGCTGTCCAAGTAAACATCTACTGCTAATTACCATAATGATATATACTTTCAATTTTATAATTTTATAATACAATGTTGTAATATCCCCACTCCCTTAACAAGTAACAAACCCCTTACCACTCTAAACTCTGCTAATTTTTTTCCTACAGAATAAAAGCTATCACAAATACAGTATGTGTTTTTATAAACACTATAGGTCTGGCGAGTATGATATGCTTACATAATAAAATTTGCATACAAGCTTCTAAAATAATAATAATTAGTATGTGTGTTTACATACTTTTTCTCTAGGCAAATTTCAGTTTAATCATCACATGAATACATGTGAAGCAGAATTCATAATTCCTAAAATCTGGAATTAGTAAACTTACACAGATTGTGATCTGACTCACATTCCCTCCATTTCAAATATAGCCCTACATTGTTTTAATATATGGTTGTTCTAAGCTCTGGGTTTTTTTGAGGGGGTACTTGGGGGTACCGAGTACCGGCACCTTTTCCATTGTCTGCTAAAGTTGATCCATGGTTCCCAAGTTTTAATGAAAGATCTCAGGCTCTACACACCAGTTCTGCCTTGTCATAGATTCTGTGACTGGTTGCAGGGGGCCATTGAGGGGTGCAGGGCCGTGCCTAGGGTCTCTGGTGCCCCCCTGCAGACTATCGGTTGGCGCCCCCCCCCCCCCGTGTCCCCCCCCCCCCCGTCCAGCAGAGCAGGAACAGAAGGGAGCAGGCAAGTAAGCCGGACCTCAGGAAAAAATAGCACTGTATGTATCCCTCATTGATAAGTCTCTGACTCTAAAGTTTAGCAATTTCATTAAAGCAAAATGTATTTTCACATATCACATCCTATCCAAGGAGAATGTTTTATATATGTCACCCGTCTGTGGTAAAACTTCACACAGTATCAAAATACCTCTAATATGTAGTCGTGCCAGCCGAGGAAACTAACTGTGCTCAGCTCACAAGAGACAGAGTGAACATAAAATAAAACTTCATCCTTAAAAGATAATATCGGATGAATGCATGAAGGTGAATATGAATTCCTGTGAATGGAATCAATTTGATTTACAATAAATCCAGATACTACTCCCTCATATATATAACAAAAAATTATTTAAGTGGAATGGAATTATTTGACTGTACTGGTAAACAGAAAGAAATACTCTATTGCATTCTAATCTCCTTTGCACCAAAGGATATAATTCAGATCAAACATTTATCTCTGATCAACTATCTCAGATCAAATATTTATTTCAGATCAAATATTAAGGTTTCCTTGCTTACAGTCACTTAAATCTACCTAGCCTTTATATAGCTTATAGAATTTAAACACTCTTAAACTGAAATTCACCCTTTTCTATTCTTCATAAACTTCAAGTAATCCTGAAATATTCAGATCCTTTTCTCACTAGAGAAACTTCAATCGCCACCAATCTCTTTTCACTTATATTTTCTCATTTACCACAATCAGGCACTCTTTTATAACTTCAGTCAACAAACACAGGAAGTCACAGCTGGATGTCTCTCTTGGCAAAGGACAGCTCTCACTCTGTTCACTTCCCGGGCAGATTTCTTAACAGAAGCTGATCATCCAATCAGAGAGCTCTATTTGAATGCAGATTAACATACAGACACTCATGGGAATGTTTAGTGAAAAACACCGGACTAATTTGCATATGATTTAAACAAATCTGAGCATATGACAACCAAGTACAGACTCCCAGCACCTGAATTCTGCAATTAGATTTAAGGCAAATACTTTTAAAACTTATTTTTAGCACTTTTAAAATTTCAGGTTCTCTTTAATTTGAATGCTGTTTCAAGCTCTGAAACTCACCCTGACTGAGGAGCTAGCCCCAAACTGAAGCATAAATAGCAATCTGGTTGTATTCTCACGTAACTTGAAGAGCGTGCCTGCCTCAATTAATACTGCTCCTTTGCATGAAAAGGGGAGGGTAGCTGAGATAGGAGAATCACAAGTTCAGGTGAAAGATTTTGCAGCCCCCCCTGCGGCGCTTACCTCGCTTACTGCATCAGCACAGCCCTGGAGGGGTGGCTCTCTCAGTGATCACCCCACCCCTGAAAGGTGGCTTGGCATATGAGTACTGGCACCTTTTTTGCTAGAAAAAACACAGTCAAAGCTACATATCTAAATGTTTGGAAAATAAATATTCAAGCTAAAGATCTAATGCAACAAATGTACTAGTAGGATAGGTGATATCAGGAAAACTACTGACCCCTACCCTCTTTCAACCCTGTTCTTATCTAGGACAACACACCTACAGCTACCTCTACGATCAGGCATGTTTCTTTTGTAATGAATCCATGGGATAATGCCTGCCTTCTAAACACACTTAAGGGAGGGATGCACCCCAGAGTACTCTGGGAACTGTATTTTTCATTCAACAGATGTCTGCTCCTAGCTACCTGCAATAAACTGTGTCTCCTATCAAGCATGAATCCAGTAATTCTAACAGTAGCAATGACATGTGATTTAATCTCCACCTACTTAATGCTAATGTCCATTGTTTTGTTTCCCATTTTACTGGGACAACCAATGGAATTTAAATCCAAACGATACCCTAAATATACCCGATATTCCCTGTATTTATAAATTTTATAGCTGAGTTCCTGCATATAGCAAGCTATAGATCTGTGCTAGGGATTTACAGGTGTAGCAGCTTTCTATCCAAGGCAAACACTTTAATTAAGAGTTTTAAGTACCTATTTTTAGTTGGGTTTCAATTGTATTAACAGCTTATGTACTGCACAGAGGGCATGAACAGAAAAAAGTGTAACTACTGCTTGAAGGAGGGAGATAGGTAGAAAACATATTCTACTTCATATCAAGCTTTGTGGTAGAGATTCTGCTTTGAGAGATGCAATACTTCCAGTGGAAGAGAGTTAAAAGCAGAATGTGCCAGTGGGACACATTGAGGCATATTTTCAAAGCACTTTGGGAGGCTAAGTTCCATAGGTTTCTATGGAACTTTGGGAGGCTAAGTGCTTTGAAAATGAGCCTCATTGGGGCTAATTTTATAAAATAAAATAGCTTCTTAAAAAAAATACCAACCAACACAGAAGTACGCACTTTGTCATGATGGTGCATAGGGCAGAGTCTGGACAGAGCAAGGGTGGAGCACACATATGCATGCATAAGTACATAAATGTTGCCATACTGGAACAGACTGACGGACCATCAAGCCCAGTATCCTGTTTCCAACAGTGGTCAATCCAGATCACAAGTACCTGGCAAGATCACAAAACAGTACAATACATGTTACATGTTATGCTGCTTATCCCAGAAATAAGCAGTGGATTTTCCCAAATCCATTTTAATAATGGCTTATGGACTATCCAAACCTTTTTTAAACCCTGCTTTTACCACATTCTCTGGCAATGAATTCCAGAGTTTAATTACACGTTGAGTGAAGAAATATTTTCTCTGATTTGTTTTATGTTTAAATCTTTTTATTAAAGAGTATGAAAAATACAACAAAGAACCAATGATATTTTGAAGATACAATATGTGATACAGAATGTTGAATTCTCAATAAACATGCTATATAAAATTACATATCTTGTCTCCTTTGGAAGTCTTTAAGTTTTAATCTATTTATTGACTTATTTTCTCTGATTTGTTTTAAATGTACTACTTTGTAGCTTCATAGCATGCCCCTAGTCCTAGTATTTTTGGAAAGAGTAAACAAGTGATTCACCTCTACCCATTCCACGCCACTCGTTATTTTATATACCTTTATCATATCTCCCCTCAGCCATCTTTTCTCCAAGCTGAAGAGCCCAAACCTTTTCAGCCTTTCCTCATAGGGAAGTCGTCCCACCTCCTTTATCATTTTCGTTGCCCTTCTCGGTACCTTTTCTAAATCCACTGTATCTTTTAATCCACTGCATCTTTTATGACATGCGCTGACTAGAATTGTACACGATATTCAAGGTGCGGTTGCACCATAGAGCGATACAAAGGCTGTTAGGTTGATCGTGAGCCCTTGGGTCTAGGCTGAGTCCTAGGACAAACCTACGCCGAGGCCTATGGCAGACCAAGTGCACGCTATACAGAAACTATGGGCTACGAAGTCCAGAACACTCAGGGAGACCAGCGAGCACCACCAGAAAGGGAAATAGACCACTCATACGGGCTGCAAGGCCGAACTGGAACCCACACTGAAAACCAAACATGCTAAAGGGAAAAAGAACAGAGAGAAGTCCTGGAAGAGACTGGCACTCGGGCACCACACACAGACACCAACGATACAGACCAAACACACAGATACAGACAATAACCAGAATAAGGGAACTCACGCAGAGAGGCAACCCAAGCTGTGCCACACAGCTAAACGAAGGAGCAGCGTACACAAGATCCAAACAAGAGCTACAGCAAGAATAGGGTAAAAGGGAAACCACACAAAAAGACAACAAGAGCAACACAGCTAGATAAGGAGTAGTCCTCAGTATAAGCAAACAGCAGGTAAAGGGTAAGGCAGACTACAGAGAGAGACTGCTTCAAGCTACACAGCTCAGATGAGGAGCAGTGCTCACAAGAACCAAGCAACAGATACAGCAGATAAAGGGTTAAGAGAGACTGCTCAAGCAACACAGCTTAGACAAGGAACAGTCCACAACAGATACAGCAGGTAAAGAGTTAATAGGGAAACCCAAACAAAGGAAGTAAGCTCCCACCACAGACTCACACAGCACACACAGCAGAGAAGGGAAAGGCAAAGTAGTGTACAAAGAGAAGCTGAACTCAGCTGAACAGCAGCAAGGCAATCAGAAAGGGAGCCAACTCCTACAGACTCGCAGAACAAACACAAAGAGAATAATGCAACCATACAACAGAGGATACACACTGTGCCACACGCAGAGACTGTGCAGAAGCAAGGTAAGCTCACAGCTGAAGGAGATAACGCTAGAGCGTCCTATGCAGGCAGAGGTATGTTTAAATAGGGTCTGGCAACTGACGTCAGCTGCCTCAAACGTCAGCCCAATCCCTGACATAGCCAATCAGGAGCGAGACCCAGTCACTACCCTGCCTGTCCCAGTAGAATCATAACAAAGGCATTATAACATCCTCGTTTTTATTTTCCATTCCTTACCTAATAATACCTAACATTCTATTTGCTTTCTTAGTGGCTGCCGCAGTCTGAGCAGAGGGTTTCAACGTATTATCATGAATTACGCCTAGATCCCTTTCCCAGTCGGTGACTCCTAATGTGGAACCTTTCATTTACATAACTATAGTTCGGGTTCCTCTTTCCCACATGCATCACTTTGCACTTGCTCACATTAAACGTCATCTGCCATTTGGATTTCCAGTTGTGTAAGGACGTCTTGCAATTTTTCAGAATTCGTTTACGATTTAACAATTTTGAATAACTTTGAGTCATTAGCAAATGTAATTACCTCACTAATTATTCCCATATCTAGATCATTTATAAATATGTTAAAAAGCAGCGGTCCCACCACAGACCTCAGCGGAACCCCACTATTTACCCTTCTCCATTGAGAATACCGAACATTTAACAATACTCTCTGTTTTCTATCCTTTAACCAGTTTTTAATTCATAATAGAACACTACCTCCTATCCTATGACTTTCCAATTTCCTCTGGAGTCTTTCATGAGGTACTTTGTCAAATGCCTTTTGAAAATCTAGATACACAATATTGACAGGCTCACCTTTATCCACATGTTTTGTTCACCCCTTCAAAGAAATGTAGTACATTGGTCAGGTGAAGCAAAATTTCCTATCACTAAATTCATGTTGGCTTTGTCTTATTAATCCATGCTTTTGAATATGCTCTGTAATTTTGTTCTTTATAATTGTCTCTACCATTTTGCCCGGCACCGATGTCAGGCTCACCACTCTGTAATTTCACGGATCACCTCTGGAACACTTTAAAAAAAATCGGTGTTATGTTGGTCACCCTCCAATCTTCTGGTACCATGCTTGATTTTAAAAATAAATTACATATTAACAACAATAGTTTTGGAAGTTCATTTTACAATTCAATCAATACTCTGAGATGTATACCATCCTGTCCTGGTGATCTGCTACTCTTCAATTTGTCAAATGGCCCCAATACATCTTCCAGGTTTACAGAGATTTGATTCAGTTGCTCTGACTTGTCAGCACTGAATACCATTTCCTGGATCCCCTCTGGAACCTTCTTTAAATATCAGCATTACATGGGCTACCCCACTCGATTTTAAAGATAAATTACATATTACTAACAATAGTTCCACCAGTTCGTTTTTCAATTCTATCAGTGTGCTGCGTACATCTAGTAGCGCTATAGAAATGATAAGTAGTAGTACTCTGGGATGAATACCATCTGGTTCAGGAGATTTGCTACTCTTCAATTTCTCAAATTGCCCCATTACCTCCTCCAGGTATATAGAGATTTCATTCAGTTTTTCTGACTCGTCAGCTTCGAATAGCATTTCTGGCACCGGTATCTCTCCCAAATCTTCCTCGGTGAAGGTCAAAGCAAAGAATTAATTTAATCTCTCTGCTATGGCCTTGTCTTTCCTGAGTGCCCCTTTTACCCCTCAGTCATCTAGCAGTCCAACTGATTCTTTTGCCAGTTTCTTGCTTTTAATATACCAAAAAAAGTTTTTACTATGCTTTTTTGCCTCCAATGCAATCTTCTTTTCACAGTCTCTCTCTGCCTTCCTTAAAAGTGCTTTGCATTTGACTTGCCATTCTTTATGCAGTTTCCTATTATTTTCAGTTGGATACTTCCTCCATGTTTTGAAGGATTTTCTTTTAGCTCTAATAGCTTCCGTCACCTCACTTTTTAACCATGTCGGCTGTAATTTGGTTTTCCTTCCTCCTTTTTTAATACATGGAATATATTTGGCCAGGGCTTTCAGGATGGTATTTTTAAACAGCATCCACGCCTAATGTAAATTTTTGACCTTCGCAACTGCTCCTCTAAATTTCTTTTCACCGTTCTTCTCATTTTATCATAGCTCTTTGAAAGTTAAATGCTAACATATTTGATTTCCTGCGTGTACTTACTCCAGAGCTTATATGAAATCTGATCATGTTATGATCACTGTTATCAAGAGGCCCCAGCACCATTACCTCCTGCACCAGATCATTCGCTCCACTTAGTTATAGGTGTGGATATTTACACATGCTCTAGAGCAGGTACAAATGTCTGCAACTGGAATGCAGGCTCAATTTCAGCCACTTATGCTAGTATTTTATAAAGGCAAGTAGGTGCCTACTTGTCTTTATAAAAGTGATCTAAAATAAATGCCTGTAAATGTGTTTAAGCTAGGTATCCCCTTAAAAAATCACCCTAATTTTGTAGAAGTTTACTGCAGTATTACAAACAAAATCAGTGGGCATAACATTTCAGAGATTCTGGAAATATGTAATACCAACAAGATCCCCCATAAGCAAATATAACAAAGCTAGGTTATGCTAACAGGTCAATTTGTACATCCATAGAGCTGTACACAGAAAGCAAGATCTCTTTAACATAATCCCCTTCCTCTAATCATAACACACTAAAACCCTTACCAATATTTAAATGTATGTCATGTATAGTTATTTTCGTTCTTTGATTGCTTTGTCTTGTATACAACTAGGGCTGAACGTTAATCGCAGTTAATGCTGCAATTCATGCAGCTAATATAATTAACCACACTGAAGTATCTCCTGTCTCCTCTCAACATCCCTCCCTCTCTCTTCTACACTCAGCCTCAGTGTGATATGGCATCTTCCCCCCCTCCGCGGCAGAAGTACCAATGCTCATAACTTGCCTGCAGCCTGCTCTGAAGCTTTCCCTCTGACCTGTCCCACCCCCTCTGATGTCACTTCCTGTTTCCACATGGGCAGGATGGGTCAAAAGGAAAGCTTTGGAGCAGTACATATGCAGTATTTGTGAATTGCTACCGCTGCCATAAACCAATACAAAACCAGCTTTAAGGTAGTCTTGGGGGGAGGGGGCAGAGAGGTGGGGAAAGATGACAAACCCTGAGCATGAGGAGGGGCGTGAAGGGAGAGATAAGATGTCAGACCATGCATTGGAAAGGGTGAGGGAGGGAGAGTGATGTTGGACCTGAGGATGGAAAGAAAGAAAGAAAGAAAGAAAGAAAATAGACCTGGGGAAAGAAAAAGAGAGAGAGAGAGAGAGAAAATGAGAGATGGGGAGGGAAGAGGGAATAGGGAGGGAGAAATATAGGACTACAGGAGAGAAGAGAGAGGGAGAAATGTTGCAGCACTAACCACATTTTTGTCGTACATGCATTTTAATTGTTTTCACATTTTCTTATTTTTTAAAATAAGTTTTGCAGATTTTTTTTAAGTATTAAATTTTAAGCTTTCATGTCTTGATATGTAGAGAAAGTCTCTATCAGAGACTTCTCAGTTCAAAAGTCCTCCCTGAAAAACTCCATATGGGCAATGCATAGGCTATACAAATGTATATATAAGGGACTATCGAGGATAACTTGATAACAATGCAACTTCAAAATAATCCTCTGCAGATGAGTATATGTCAACTTTTTAACACATGCAACAACACAGAGAGGGTTCAAAGTACAGAACATAGTCCGGAGTACAGGAAAAAGCACCAAGAGCCTTCAGAAACGAGACACAGTTCTTTTTTGTTATTCCAATACTGGAATAATAAAAAAGAGCTGTGTCCCGTTTCTGAAGGCTCTTGGTGCTTTTTGTTGTACTTTGAACTTTTTAACACATCAAATCCTTCCATCTTATCACTTTTCCATCAATATTGTTAATGTCGTTACACATTTGAAATGTACCTGGCTAAAAAATCACCACGCTTTGTCAGATATAAGAAAAAGTGGTCTGTGTTAATGTCATATCTCTCATCAGGTTGCAACCCCTTTAGTATTATATGTATGAACTATTCTGTATGCTGAATATATCCTCAACCATAATACATGAATACTTGTTCTTTATTACACTATGTAATAGGTTAGCATTGTTGCTTGTTGTTGCCTTCTCTTTTGTAACAAAATCATTAAAATATTTAAACCAGAAAAATGAGAGGAAAAGCCTCAACTGACTCCATCTTGCCTACACAGCTGATCACTTCCAGGAGTTCATGCACTCATCATCGGCTGAAAAACCTCTCAAATTTTTTATTAAACTGAGCAATAATGTCCATATAAACATTTTACTTAGCTTTTTGAGCTTTTAAGATGTATTGATTCTTCATCTCTCCATATATCTCTATTCCACGGCCAACAATGGCCAGAGTTTTGCAACCTTCGTCAGGGTCCGTGGAACATATGCTCACTCCACACAGGCCTTCTGTGATTCTCCTATCCTCTGTCCTAGCCAGCCAGCAACAGAGTGGAGGCAATATGAGTAAATTCTTTGGGCTGCAAACTGCCCTCCACTAAAGTATGCACATAGGAATCAGAGCATATATACTTTTCCAGATCCATATGAAACCTTGAGTCAAGCTGATTCCTGGATACCACACAGTATAGGATATGTACGTTACCCAGATCCGGATGTGCCCTTGAGTCCAGCTGATTCCTGGTTACAACACAATAAGGAACTCCCAATACCTTTGTGGTTTTCTTGGTATAATATAGGAGTGCTTTTCTATTGGCTTCTCCTGTGCAGTGTGAGACACCACTAAGTCACTGCTGTCCAACACAGGAGGACATGACCTAGAATGGTAATGCTAACAGAACCTGAACAGCATTAGACCCAAGACAATGGAGAGTTAAGTGACTTCCCAAGGTGCAGAATGCTGTACAATGCCCTCTTTCAGCCACATTCAAGGTAAGAACTAAGTTGTCTAACGTGGCTAACACAGGAAAGGGAACTAAAACTGGCTTATAAAAATGGCCACTACCACATGGACTACAACAGGAAACACAACAGGGCACACTCTGACCCAGTAGGCAGGGGGAAAAGCACCATGGGAGAAGAGCCTACCAACTACCAACATCATGAGACTGTAACACAAGCTAATGAAATCATGGAGCCCAATACCCTACACCCACCACAATGCAATGCTGATGTGACCCTGTAGTGCACCCGAGAGCCACATCTGACCCAGGGAAAGGCTGTGAGAGGATCAAACACATTCTGCTGTCATGGAGGTGGGCACAGTATTTGAGGCTGGCATACAGGCTGGGAAAAAAGTTTTTAAAGTGGGGTTTTTTTTGGTGGGAGGGGGTTAGTGACCACTGGGGGAGTCCGAGGACGTCATCCCCGATTCCCTCCAGTGGTCATCTGGGCAGTTGGGGCACTTTTTTGGGACTTGTTCGTGAAAAAAAAGGGTCCAAAAAAAGTGACCCAAAATCGTGGTAAAAACGCCTTTTTTTTTCGATTATCAGCTACAGATGCCCATCTCTCCTCAGCTGATAACCACGCCCCAGTCCCGCCTCCGACACGCCCCCGTCAACTTTATTAGTTTCCATGACGGAGTGCAGTTGGAAACGCCCAAAATCGGCTTTCGATTATACAGATTTGGGCGCCTTTGCGAGAAAAACGCCCATCTCCCGATTTGGGTCGAAATATAGGCGTTTTTCTCTTTCGATTATAAGCTGGATAATGAGTGAGAGAAGAGGCTCAAAGAGTGTGAGAATCAGAAACTTTTGTGATGAGTGTGACATACTTCTAATGAGTGAGAGAAGGGGCTCACAGCGTGTGAGAGCCTTCAAATGAGTGTGACATATTAAATGAGTGTGACATACTCTTGACTGAGTCTTCAATCAAGTGTGACACACTCTTAATAAGTGAAACTAAGCCTCTTGGATTATGTTAAAAGGAGTTTGTCTCCTGTAAATAGAGTTCTGTGAACACACTTTTTTCTCATTATACGAACTGACCTATTGATGTTACCCAGCTTTATATACATATTTATATTATTTATGTCTATTTATTTTTAAAAGTATTTATAACCTGCCCATTCACAGTTCTGGGTGAGGAACAAAATAGCACATATATTAAAACTACATAAAAGACATTATAAAATGAACAAACAAAATCAAAAATAAAATATAACTTAGAAGCAAAGAAGGTATCATATACATAAGACAATTCTAATAGACAAAATCAATCAAGTAAAGACCAACACACCCTACACAAAAGGGAACAGTCTCAACCTGATTATAACAGGTCTAAGCCTCTTTCCAATTAAGTACTGAGGAAAAGCCTGAATAAAATACAGAATTTTCCAATTGTCTCCTAAATCCAAAATAGTTTTCCAGCAGCAACACTTACAAAGATAACGTATTCCATTTGATGGTCCTGCCAATTAAAAAGATCAGTATTTCTATCAAATGAGATTGCTTCACTGTGGAGGAGTGGCCTAGTGTTTAGGGTGGTGGACTCTGGTCCTGGGGAACTGAGGAACTGAGTTCGATTCCCACTTCAGGCACAGGCAGCTCCTTGTGACTCTGGGCAAGTCACTTAACCCTCCATTGCCCCATGTAAGCCGCATTGAGCCTGCCATGAGTGGGAAAGCGCAGGGTACAAATGTAACAAAAATAAAATAGATACTATTGGAGATTCTACATGGAATGTTGCTACTATTGGAGATTCTACATGGAATGTTGCTATTCCACTAGCAACATTCCATGTAGAAGGCTGCACAGGCTTCTGTTTCTGTGAGTCTGACGTCCTGCACGTATGTGCAGGACGTCAGACTCACAGAAGCAGAAGCCTGCGCGGCCACATTGGTGATCTGCAAGGGCTGACTTCTACATGGAATGTTGCTAGTAGAATAGAAACATTCCATGTAGAATCTCAAATAGTAGCAACAGTGGAGGAGTGGCCTAGTGGTTAGGGTGGTGGACTTTGGTCCTGGGGAACTGAGTTCAATTCCCACTTCAGGCACAGGCAGCTCCTTGTGACTCTGGGCAAGTCACTTAACCCTCCATTGCCCCAGGTACAGGGTATGATACATACCTGTAGCAGTTGTTCTCCGAGGACAGCAGGCTGATTGTTCTCACGACTGGGTGACGTCCGCGGCAGCCCCCACCAACCGGAAAGAAGCTTCGCGGGACGGTCGGCACGCAGGGCACGCCCACCGCGCATGCGCGGCCGTCTTCCCGCCCGTGCGCGACCGCTCCCGCCAGTTGAATGACTAGCAAAAGATGAAACACACAACTCCAAAGGGGAGGAGGGAGGGTAGGTGAGAACAATCAGCCTGCTGTCCTCGGAGAACAACTGCTACAGGTATGTATCATACCCTTTCTCCGAGGACAAGCAGGCTGCTTGTTCTCACGACTGGGGTATCCCTAGCTCTCAGGCTCACTCAAAACAAGAACCCAGGTCAATGGAACCTCGCAACGGCGAGGAAACAACAGGAATTGACCTACGAAGAACAACTAACTGAGAGTGCAGCCTGACCAGAATAAATTCGGGTCCTGGAGGGTGGAGTTGGATTTACACCCCAAACAGATTCTGCAGCACCGACTGCCCGAACCGACTGTCGCGTCGGGTATCCTGCTGGAGGCAGTAATGTGATGTGAATGTGTGGACAGATGACCACGTCGCAGCCTTGCAAATCTCTTCAATAGTGGCTGACTTCAAGTGGGCCACTGACGCTGCCATGGCTCTGACACTATGAGCCGTGACATGACCCTCAAGAGTCAGCCCAGCCTGGGCGTAAGTGAAGGAAATGCAATCTGCTAGCCAATTGGAGATGGTGCGTTTCCCGACAGCGACCCCTAGCCTGTTAGGGTCGAAAGAAATAAACAATTGGGCGGACTGTCTGTTGGGCTGTGTCCGCTCCAAGTAGAAGGCCAATGCTCTCTTGCAGTCCAATGTGTGCAACTGACGTTCAGCAGGGCGGGTATGCGGCCTGGGGAAGAATGTTGGCAAGACAATTGACTGGTTAAGATGGAACTCCGACACCACCTTCGGCAGGAACTTTGGGTGAGTGCGGAGCACTACTCTGTTGTGATGAAATTTAGTATATGGAGCATGAGCTACTAGGGCTTGAAGCTCACTGACCCTACGAGCTGAAGTAACTGCCACCAAGAAAATGACCTTCCAGGTCAAGTACTTCAGATGGCAGGTATTCAGTGGCTCAAAAGGAGGTTTCATCAGCTGGGTGAGGACGACGTTGAGATCCCATGACACAGTAGGAGGCTTGATAGGGGGCTTTGACAAAAGCAAGCCTCTCATGAATCGAACGACTAAAGGCTCTCCAGAGATGGCTTTACCCTCCACACGATAATGGTAAGCACTAATCGCACTAAGGTGATTCCTTACTGAGTTGGTCTTGAGGCCAGACTCTGATAAGTGCAGAAGGTATTCAAGCAGGTTCTGTGCAGGGCAAGAACGAGGTTCTAGGGCCTTGCTCTCACACCAAACGACAAACCTCCTCCACTTGAAAAAGTAACTCTTTTTAGTGGAATCCTTCCTAGAGGCAAGCAAGACCCGGGAGACACCCTCAGACAGACCCAACGCAGCGAAGTCTACGCCCTCAACATCCAGGCCGTGAGAGCCAGGGATTGAAGGTTGGGGTGCAGCAACGCTCCGTCGTTCTGCGAAATGAGAGTCGGAAAACACTCCAATCTCCACGGTTCTTCTGAGGACAACTCCAGAAGAAGAGGGAACCAGATCTGACGGGGCCAAAAGGGCGCTATCACAATCATGGTGCCGCGGTCTTGCTTGAGCTTCAGTAAGGTCTTCCCCACCAAAGGTATGGGAGGATAAGCATACAGGAGGCCGGTCCCCCAATGAAGGAGAAAGGCATCTGACGCTAGCCTGCCGTGTGTCTGAAGTCTGGAACAGAACAGAGGCAGCTTGTGGTTGGTCTGAGAGGCGAAAAGATCCACCGAGGGGGTGCCCCACTCTCGGAAGATCTTGCGTACCACTCTGGAATGGAGCGACCACTCGTGCGGTTGCATGACTCTGCTCAGTCTGTCGGCCAGACTGTTGTTTACGCCTGCCAGGTACGTGGCTTGGAGAAGCATGCCGAACCGACACGCCCAACGCCACATACCGACGGCTTCCTGACACAGGGGGCGAGATCCGGTGCCCCCCTGCTTGTTGACGTAATACATTGCAACCTGATTGTCTGTCCGAATTTGGATAATTTGGCAGGACAGCCGATCTCTGAAAGCCTTCAGTGCGTTCCAGATCGCTCGGAGCTCCAGGAGGTTGATCTGCAGATCCTTTTCCTGGAGGGACCACAGACCCTGGGTGTGAAGCCCATCGACATGGGCTCCCCACCCCAGGCGAGATGCATCCGTCGTCAGCACTTTCGTGGGCTGCGGAATTTGGAATGGACGTCCCAGGGTCAAATTGGTCCGTATGGTCCACCAGAGCAGTGAAGTGCGGCAACTGGTGGAGAGGCGGATGACATCCTCTAGATTCCCGGTGGCTTGGAACCACTGGGAAGCTAGGGTCCATTGAGCAGATCTCATATGAAGACGAGCCATGGGAGTCACATGAACTGTGGAGGCCATATGACCCAGAAGTCTCAACATCTGCCGAGCTGTGATCTGCTGAGACGCTCTGGTCCGCGAAGCCAGGGCCAAGAGATTGGTGGCCCTCGCTTCGGGAAGGTAGGCCTGAGCCATCTGGGAATTCAGCAGCGCTCCTATGAATTCCAGAGACTGAGTTGGCTGGAGATGGGACTTTGGGTAATTTATCACAAACCCCAGCAGCTCCAGAAGTTGAATAGTGCACTGCATGGACCGGAGGGCTCCTGCCTCCGAGGTGTTCTTGACCAGCCAATCGTCGAGATAAGGGAACACGTGCACTCCCAGCTTGCGTAGGTAGGCCGCTACCACCACGAGGCACTTTGTAAACACTCGTGGGGCAGAGGCGAGCCCAAAGGGCAGCACACAATACTGAAAGTGCCGTGCGCCCAGGCGGAATCTGAGATACTGTCTGTGAGCTGGCAGTATCGGGATGTGAGTGTATGCGTCCTTTAAATCCAGGGAACATAGCCAATCGTTTTTCTGAATCATTGGCAGAAGGGTGCCCAAGGAAAGCATCCTGAACTTTTCTTTGACCAGGAATTTGTTCAGGCCTCTCAGGTCTAGGATGGGACGCATCCCCCCTGTTTTCTTTTCCACAAGGAAGTACCTGGAATAGAATCCCTGCCCTTCCTGCCCGGGTGGTACGGGCTCGACCGCATTGGCGCTGAGAAGGGCGGAGAGTTCCTCTGCAAGTACCTGCTTGTGATGGGAGCTGAAAGACTGAGCTCCCGGAGGACAATTTGGAGGCAGGGAGGCCAAATTCAGGGCGTATCCGTACCGCACTATTTGGAGAACCCACTGGTCGGAGGTTATGAGAGGCCACCTTTGGTGAAAAAATTTTAACCTCCCTCCGACCGGCAGGTCGTCCGGTACGGACACTTGTAGGGCGGCTATGTTCCCATGGATCCAGTCAAAAGCCTGTCCCCGGCTTTTGCTGTGGAGGCGCAGGGGGCTGCTTAGGCGCACGCTGTTGACGGGAACGAGCGCGCTGGGGCTGTCCCTGTGCCTGACGAGGCCTTCGGGCCGGCTGGTTGTACCTACGCTTCGCAAAAGAATAGGGTGCAGCCTGCCGGGCCCGGGAAAAACGCCCGCCCGCGGGGGCGGGTGCTGAAGGCGCCCGGTGGGAGAGCTTGTCGAGAGCGGTTTCCCGCTGATGCAGTTGGTCAACCATCTGCTCGACCTTCTCGCCAAAAATATTATCCCCCCGGCAAGGCACGTCAGCCAGTCTCTGCTGGGTGCGGTTGTCCAGGTCAGAGGCACGCAGCCATGAGAGCCTGCGCATCACTATACCTTGGGCCGCAGCACGAGATGCCACGTCACAGGTGTCAAAAATCCCCCTGGACAGGAACTTTCTGCACGCCTTCAGCTGCCTGACCACCTCCTGATAAGGCCTGGACTGCTCCGGCGGGAGCTTATCGACCAGGTCCGCCAGCTGTTGCACATTGGTCCGCATGTGGATGCTCATATAGAGCAGGTAAGATTGGATGCGGGTCACGAGCATGGAGGATTGGTAGGCCTTCCTCCCAAATGAGTCCAGAGTGCGAGACTCCCGCCCCGGGGGCGCCGAGGCGGTATCCCTCGAACTCCGTGCCCTCTTGAGAGCAGAATCCACGACCGCTGAGTCATGGGGCAACTGGGGCCGCATGAGCTCTGGGTCAGAGTGGATCCTGTACTGGGACTCTGCTTTCTTGGGAATGGTGGGGTTAGTTAGTGGTCGCACCCAGTTCCGAAGCAGCGTCTCCTTCAGGACATTGTGCAGCGGTACCGTGGAGGACTCTCTAGGTGGTGATGGATAGTCGAGGACCTCGAGCATCTCGGCCCTCGGCTCTTCCACAGAGACCACGGGAAAGGGAATGCTTATGGACATATCCCGCACAAAGGAGGCAAAGGAGAGACTCTCAGGAGGTGAGAGCTTCCTCTCCGGTGACGGCGTGGGGTCCGAGGGAAGGCCCGTAGACTCCTCTGAGGAGAAATATCTCGGGTCTTCCTCTTCCCCCCACGAGTCCTCATCCTCGGTATCGGACATTAGCTCATGTAGCTGAGTCCGGTACCGGGCCCGGCTCGACGTCGAGGCACCGAGGCCTCGGTGTCGTCGAGCGGTGGACTCCCGCGCCGGCGGGGACGGAGCTCCCTCCATCGACGTCGACGGGGACTCCACCTGCGTGGCGGTCGAGACCGGCACCGCAAGCGGCGGCGGTGTCGACAGCCCCGGCGCCGGGCTAGAGCTCGCCGGCGCCACAGTCATCGGCGCCGGGGGCGCAAGCACCCCCGACGCCGGCACAGCCTGGCGCATCAGCCCTTCCAGGATCCCCGGAAGGATGGCTCTGAGGCACTCGTCCAGGCCCGCTGCCGGGAAAGGCGGTGGGGCCGGTAAGGGTGTCGGTGCCAGAAGCTGCTGGGGGCCAGGAGACGGCACCGAGGTGCCGGAACCCCGACGCGTCGGTACCTCCACCACCGACGGAGATCTCTCCTCTCTACGATGACGCTTCGGCGTCGACTCCCCTTCAGGGTGCACCGAGGGCTCCCGGTGACGGCGCTTCTTGTCCTTTTTCCGGTGCACGTCACCGGCGCCGGAGGGCACGGAGGAGGAGGAGGTCGATCCCCCTCGGTCTCGAGGTACCGGGTCCGACAGGGTTCGGTCCCGTGGCTCACGAGCTGAGGGAGTGACCGGGGCCGACAGCCCACGCGGCCTCTCAACCCCACTCTCACCGGCGGACCGGCGGGCCGACGGGACCTGTTCTCCTGGGGTCGCTGCCATCGGTGCCGATGTCTCGGGCATCGATACCGGTACCGAAGATCCGGCCTTCGATACCGATGCCGTCGAGGTCGACGTCGAGGGGCCGGCGCAAGTTCCAAAAAGACGGTCCCGCAGAACTTGCCTCGCAACCTGAGTCCGTTTCCGGAGACCGAGACACAGCGCACACGACTTGAGATTGTGCTCCGGCCCGAGGCACTGGAGGCACCAAGCGTGGGTGTCGGTCTGCGAGATCGGCCGGCCGCAGCGACCACACTTTTTA